>NW_027556180.1:101129143-102329143 GCF_003287225.1 Phascolarctos cinereus
AAGGCAATTATTTAACCTGGGAAAAGGTTATTAGCTAGAAATAATGAAGTTAGGCAAAGAAATATTTGAGAAATATAAGGAAATTTCAACCTTTACCCATCCCCAACAAAGATAAATGCTTACATTTCAGCAGTGATAGAGAAGTGACTGTTATTGTAGAACATTTTAAAGGCTGGGCAGGGCATAAGAGAGGAGAAAGAGAATTAAGAAAAGGTGCAGCATAGCACCAGACAGACCACAGAATGCAGGTAAGAATGCTAATTTATACTTAATATTTTATTCTTTACAAAGTGATATATATGCATGTGTCTATATAGATATGTAAATATAAAAATAGACATACATACATATGCATATAGATGTATAAACACATAAATATATACATTGTCTTATTTGGTCCTCACCACAACCCTGTGAGGTAGGTAGTACAAATATTATCCCCATTTTACAGATAAGGAAAAAGACACATAGAAAGGTTTATTTGATATTGTGGTATGGTAGAACATTTCCATACAACAGAGAGAATGTTCATGTATTTCATTCAGTGATATACATATAGTATCCTGTTGTTATAAAGATGACCCCAGACTCAGTTCCGAAGACTGGTGTCTCAAAGACTTTTTATTAAAAAGGTTGAAGTGAGCCATTTAGATTCTCACGAGAAGGGGGTGCACTTCCTTGGGAGGAGAGAAAATGCACGTGGTAAAAGAAGTCAGAGCAATCTTTATAGTTAGTAATTGCCTAACTCCTCCCTTCTGGATCAGGATTGGTCCTAATCCTTCTGGGTTACAATCTTCCTTTACATGCCCCACCCCTAACGTACATTATGTGCCTAGAATTGTGT
This sequence comes from Phascolarctos cinereus, assembly GCF_003287225.1. NCBI lineage: Eukaryota > Metazoa > Chordata > Mammalia > Diprotodontia > Phascolarctidae > Phascolarctos > Phascolarctos cinereus. Next base: position 101,129,988 of record NW_027556180.1, read on the forward strand.
TATCACTATCCCCCACACAGAGAAGTTAGCCTATCTTTGCTGATTTCTTATCTACTTATGTGAAAACTTAATTCTTTCATTTCTCACACCTGTGACTCCTTCATCCATGGATCCCCAAAAAGTTACCCCAGGTGCTAAGGATTTCATGAGTCTAAACTATAGGTCATGAACGCCCACTGAGGTATTTGCTTTTCTTAGTCAGTGGACACAATGAAATGAAATAAATGTAATCAATGAAACAGTATAGTAACAATAAAACATTGCTCCATAAACCTGGAATTTATTCTTCCACAAATACATACACATTCAGTTGGAATAGTGGATAGTTGAAATAGTGAAGCATAGGAATCTTGCATATGATTACATATGAGAGGAACATATATAGTGGGGCACAGACACAGGTAACAACTGTGACCAGAGGATACACAAGGAGGAGCCATTCTCATGCTTCATATATACCAATGTGAAGATGAAGTCAAAATGATGATTTTATTGGACCTGTTCCTGGTATCATATTACCCCAATAGTACATCACAGACTGATCTCTTCCCCTTCTGACTACACATATTTTCAGGAAGGAAACAATCCTCCCTTGTACAAATTGAATTCTATTGCCAACTTTGGTAGAAGTAGTAGAAAGACTTGAGCTGCAGAAAGAGGAAAAAAAAATTTTAGGGAGTACTCATACTCTCTTCAAAAGTAGTATGAGACACTCTGTTAAAGGTCTTGTTGAAATCTAGGTAACCTGTTATCTATAGCATTTCTTTCTCAGTTTAGTGATCTTGTCCCTTCTTTGCACCTCCTTTTTCTTCCAATCTGGCTGAAAAGCAAACCAACAAACAGTGCCTTTTTGTCCTTAACCTCCCTGTCTAGTTTCAGTTCATTGCAAATGTTAGAACTGCTAATATTATTTTATAGGACCATGCCACACTTTTATATTTATCTTCTGTCACTTGCCCTTGCTTTCATCTTCTTTGTATTTCCTTTAAAATCTAAGTCATTTTTTAAAGTAGTTCTCTCACCAAAAAGTGAAGTCATTTGAAAATAAATGCAGGTAGTCAGTGACATTTTGCCCAGAATATATCACAAAAGTCGTGGTTTTTTGTTGTGATAACAACATATGTTGACCAAAATGTATATAATAAAGGTAGGAATAGTGTATTTTGAAGGCAGAAGATGATGGCCTTATTCTCTTTATGGTTTTTTTTCCTTGCTGAACTTCGTTCACATGCCATAGCAATTACAATGCTGAACAACCATGTGTTCTGTCCTCAAAGTATAGTTGTAACATATTCTCAAACCTGCTGATTTAGATTCATCTTGTCTTTGGAGTTTTGAAAAAAAAATTCTGGAGCAATTTTCTTTCTTCTGTTTTTTCTTTCTTTTGTTTCTCTTTCTTGCAATAGAAAATGTTACTTTTGAGTCGTTTCATTCAAGTGACAAGCTGGGATTAAAATAGTTTCACATGATAATGCAGGATGTCCTGTTTGTGTTCTATTAAGGCAAGATGCCCTAAATGGAGTCTCTTTTAAATAATAAGTCAAAACCTTGGATTTTTAAAAAAAATTTTTATCTTTGTTATTTCTAGGTTACACCATATGATGGAACACTAAGCAAGCTGTAGCTGTTGTTTAAAATAAAATTTGTAGTAATTAAAATTGAATGTACTTACTGTCTGTTACATACCTTATATGAATGATCCATTTTCCAAAATTTAACAAAGAAAACAAGAACATACTCTTCCTCTTAGAAAAAAAGCAAATAATCTGTTAGAACATCAATGTCCAGGAGACATTCCCTATGCATGCCATCTGCATTTATGTAGATAATTTATATTCAATTGATTTATATCCAAACATGAGTATTACTTTTAAAGGATCCTAGAACCTCATAGGTGGAAGGAACCTGAGACCTTTTAGTCTAACCCATATCTGAATAAGAATTCTCTCCACAACATCCCTTACAAGTGGCCATCCAACCTTTCCTTAAGGACCTCACATGAAAGGGACAGAACTTAAGACAGTCCAGTCTACTTTGGGATAGCAATAAGTATAATGATATAAACATACTTCAGTTAGAAGTAAAAGATAATTTTCAATTATTGTACTATATTAAGGGTCAGTCTTAGCTCAAAGTTTTTGTTTGTGGGTTTTTTAGCTAGGCAATGAGATTAAGTGACTTGCCCAGGGTCACATAGCTAGTAAGTGTCAAGTGTCTGAAGCCGGATTTGAACTCAGGTTCTCCTGACTCTAGGGCCAGTACTCTATAGTTTGTCTGCTTAGTTCTCTCATTTCTAAAATTAGCAACAATTGGTGATTGAGCCCCTGGGAACTACCTGCCCCCCCTCCCACTTATTCTGTCATAGCATTATTAAATAGAAATGATGATGGTTATAGCTACCATTCCACCAAAATGCAATCTTTTACCATTCCTTGGTACCATAGAAGCCATAATGGAAATGTCACTATGGGAACATACCAGTTAAGCCAAAAGCCCTCTAAAGGATCATGGGTAATAGCTTTCCTCTATTCTTGTTAGTCTTTTCCATTCTTTTTCTTTCTCTTACCTTCTTTTTCCTTCTTTATTTCTTTCATTCTTCACCTTCCTTTCCCCTTCACTCATCTTAATCACTGTAATGAAAGGTATACTTTTCAAAGGCTAACATAATATTTCATCAGTGTGAAACAAACGTACACCAAATTTTTCTAGAGGACCCTCTTTCTCTCAAACCCTACCTTTTTATTCATTCACCCTCATTGAACATCATTTACATGCCATAGAGTAGTGTGTCACATTGAGTAGTGTGTCACAGAAAATTAAGGGGCTGCAAAATGAAAAAGAGTTGGGTACACTAAGCTACCTTTCCCAGAATAAAGAAATGGACTTTCTCAATTTTCCCAGTTTGAAAGAATTGGAACTTGGAGTCTTTCATACCCTCCCTCTCCCAAAGATTGAGATTTCTTTATAAATCAAGGAAATGAGAATGATTCTCCCACACAATCTGCCATTTTTTCCATTCTCTATCTCTATCAGTATTGACTTTTTTTGCAACACAAAGAACTCTCAGATCTCTTCTTAGAAGGTGGCTTTTAATTTAATCTTATGTAATTATTTGTTCGTCTCTAAGCAAAGAGGTTCATTTTAACAAATTATCTTTAAGTGTGTATTTGCAATGACATTTATTTCAATCTCACTTTTTTGTTTTCTTATCTGTATTTTTTAAGTCTTGCTCTTATTGTGTGTTTAAAATGTTTTGAGCTATGTTGTCAAGTTTAATTTCAGGACTTTGATCTTCGGTAATGGATCTATAAAGAAAGCAATAACTATTTCATGATCTGATATCTCTCAGAAACATTCAAAACCCAGCTTTAAGCATTCCCTTTTCATTGAATTGCATTTCCTTAGACTCCTATTAAGTTTTTTTAAGAAGAAAGAATGAGTTAAAATTTCAAAGGAGATTATTTTTAAACTGAGTCAAAAAGAGGGGAAAGAGTAATTTACTATAAACAAATGGCCCAGATATAGAAAGGGATTGAAAGGAAAGGGAAGTTTGTAAAAAGATTAACAGGAGTGGACAGATAAGTAGTTGGGCCAAAAAAAAAAAAAAGACCAAACAAGTAGTTCTCTCTAGATGGAAAAGCTAGATTCTTGCCAAGGTCAAACCAAACCATCTCCCCCTACCACTTTATCTCTCTTCATCTAAAAAAAAAAATCCTTGACCAAATAAAACCATCCAAAGACTTTAAGCAAGGAGCATGTTCTACAAGTCACTCTTCAAATGTCTATCCCAGTCCGGTTGTAGAGTGATGATTTTATGTGAGGCTACAAGAAATCAGTGAATTCTAGGCCCAGGTTTTGGGATGACTCCTAAAAAGTTACCAAAAAATTTCTAGGAATTAAAAAGAACATTTTGTCTTTGGGCTTGCTTACTCATTCATTTATTCATCAATAATAGGAACCAGTCCCAATCAGGCAAGTTTTTTTTCGAATTATGAAGCAGAGGTCACTAAAAGCCTGACCAAAGTTGGTCTGCATAAGAATGCTGAAGTAGAAGAAATTAGTCTTGTATATCCTGCTCCCCAATTCTTATACATTCTTCACTCCTTCTGATATCCCTGATCGCCTCCTTCAAATGTTCAGTGCCCTTCCCTCCGGTCAAAACCCACTTTTAAAAAGAAAAATCAGTCACTTATAATTTAGTGAGATTTAAAACTAAGCAGTTTCATTTCTATAGCTGCTTCAGAGACATTTTTCTATCACAAGCCTTATTTGTAATTATGAAATGAAAGATGTTTATTATTTATTAAAGGAATTTCATGCAACAGGGATCATGTTTGTGAGGCATATTTTTGGGTGGGAGTGGCAATCTGAGTCTTAGGGTAATAGAGTAGAAAAACTCTGTAGGGTCCTTTCCTGCAGCTTAACTGTTTATCCTCCTCTCCCACACCCTACCCTCTACTCCATGCCAATATTCTCCCCTCTTGCCAAGATTATGACCAATTAGAAGAGAGAAATGGGCAGTCAAGCAACCCCAAAAGCTTGGCAGCTGCTTTGGAGAAATGGTCGCTCATCCTGAAAAGGAACTGTGTGGCATGAGGCTTCAGCAGTGGGGGATTAGGGCAGAATGCTCTGATGTCCCCTTTCCCTAAGGGCCGGTTCTCTCCAGTATTCTTAGGACACAGTGCCATCCCATGGCAATGGAAGAGGAGAACTTTATTTTCCCAAATTAGGACACATAATAATGACTAAGGCTTCATCCTGTCTCCTTAGGAAAGTCTGTGCCTTGCTGAGTACAAGGACAGAATGGGGCTGATTTTTTTTAAAATTTATTAAATGCCACTTTTAGAAAGTAAAAAGTTGCTTTTTAAAAGCCCAAACTCTAGAGACTTGGATGGAAAAATCCATTTTTGTCTTTAATAATTGATGGCTTACACTAGCATGCCTGTTATCATTGCAGTGCACTGTATGACTGCAGACTGTAATACAATCAAGCTTTCATTTATATTTATGTGACCAGGAGGGCTCTGTATTTGATGATTTTAAAAGATGCATGAATTCTACTCTATTTAATTCTGATATATTAGTCTATTATCTATAACAGACCATTGTCTAAATTATGCTATTCACACGAGGGTCCTGGATGGAAATTTATCAGAGTGATAGGGAAATATTGTAATTTAGGTTTTCTTCAGCAGTAAAACTTGGGAAATATAGAGTCATATTGTGCCTGTAAATGACCATCAAGACTAGATTTAAGATGACCTTATTGTACAACAAATACATTATTAAAATAGTTTGTTATGCTGCATTAAAGGAGAGGCAGTAAGACATAATCGATTGAGCTCTTGCACAGGAAATATGAGAGCGAGTCCACATAGAACTATCAAACTAAAAGGGAGCTTAGAGTTTATCTTATCCATATCCTTCCTTTCAGACTTGAGGAAACTGAAGCCCAGAAAAGTTTAGTGACTGACTCATCCAAAGCCACATGGCCAGACAGTAAGAGGTAGGGATAGGATTAGAATTCAAGTCTCCCAGCTCTTCCTTTACAACAGCTCTCCACCACAAGGGCTGAGGAATCGGATAAAACAACTGGAATGGTTCCAGTTCATAATAGCCATGAGTATCATTCACCCTAGCCTTGAACTTCATTCTTGTCTGTACTACTCACTTGATGGGTCAAATCACTTAATCTTTCAATGCCCAAGTCTCCCATATACTATATGAGGTTAGCATGTCTTATACTTTCTTGGAGTTGAAGTTTAAATACATGTTTTAAGATCTTTACTTACAGAGATCTGAAAGATAGGTAGTAGAGTGCAAAAACACTACTACTAATAGTGGGCTTTCCTGCCAAACATTGATAGTGTTATTGACCCACCTCCCTTAGTGCCTGCACCACAAGTTGCTTCTCTAGCAGGGGCTGATCAGATTTTGCTGAGACATCCTCATGCGAACAATGACCTGGATTTCCCTATGACCATAGTTGAGCAACAGGAGCTGACCTGCTAGAAACAGTGTGATAGAGTAGAAAGGGCACTGAACTGAGAGTCACAAGGCTCTGTTACTAGCTAGGTCACTAGGTCACCTCAGTTTCCTTATTTGTAAAATGAAGCGATTAGACTAGTTAAACCCTAGAATTTGCTCCATTCTAGAAGTTATATAATTATATAATGGCCTTAGCCTATGATATCCATTGTCTTCTGTGCATTGTGGTTGGTTGAGGAAGGGGAGAGAGGATGGGAATAAGCATTTATATACTACCTACTATGTTCCAGGCACTGGTCTTAACACTTTACAAATCTCATTTGATCCCTACAACAATCCTGTAAGGTAGGTGCTACTATTATTACCATTTTGCAATTGAGACAAACAGAAATTAAGTGACTTGCCCAGGGCCAAACTAATTAATTGAGCTAATTAAGTATAGGAGGCTAGATTTAAACCTAGGTCTTTCTCTTTCCAGGCCCAGTGGTCTATCTACCAGCAGTTCATAGCTGAAAGTCATATACAATATTCTGCACCTTTAGACCATCGCCTCTCTGCTGAAAGGAAAGAGATGTGTTTTCTCATCACTCCTTAGAACTATTTATCTAGCATGCACTAAGAAAAGCATTGAGCACATACTTTTGTCCTATCTCTACTTCCTGCAAGGTAGACAATTTCCCATTATGACTAAAAATGATATTTATCCAAAGAAATGCTCCCTGACTTATAAAGAGGAAAAAAGCTGAATGAATAGAAGGCATCAAGGATAATACTATAATCAATAGATAAGTGATCAAAGGATATGAAGGATATGAAGAGTTTTCAAGAAAAGAACTGTAACCTAAAAATGACCACTTCAAAACATTTTCCAAATCACTGATAGGAAGAGAAATGCTCACTAAAAAAACCTTGAGGTTCTACCTCACGTCCTGTAAATTGGCCAGATAATGAGGGGGAAAATAACAGTCAATATTGGAAGAACTGTTCTAAGACAGATGCACTAACACACTGCTCTTGAAACTATCTGGTGAACCAACCATTTTCAACATAAATTTGGAATTATATATTAAAAAAAGGGACCATAACTGTCTATCCCATTTGACCCAAATAGTGAACATTTATCCCCAAGGCCATCAAAGTCTGAGACAAAGATCCAGCAAGCAAGGTAGATGCCCAACAATTGGGGAATAGTGCTGAAAAAGATTATGGTATCCGAACATGATGGAATATTATTGTGCTGTAAGAAATGATAAATATGAGGAATTCAGAAAAATGTGGCAAGATTTATAAGAACTTATTCAAAGTGAACTGAGTAGAACCAAAAGACAACACAATAACTACAACAATGTAAATGTAACCTTTGTCTCAAAGCCCACTGGTGTGGGCCTCTCACCGTATTGATAGAAAAGAAGTCCTTGCTCTGCAGAAGGGAAGGGGCAGAATTGGCAAAAGGCAAGAACTTCAGTTCTTAGCCAATCTCCCTTTGAGGACTCTCCAAACAAGAGTCTTCTTCAAGCATAGCATCTCCAAGTTGCTAAAGGCAAAGACAGTGGGAAGATATGAGAAAAGCAGGTAGTCTTCACCATGTCCCCATTCCCAGTTTATTATTCTAGAGATTTCAGGGAGTTTCCCCTTGGGTGAGATCCAGGACCCTCTCTCTTAGTTGGGCTGAGTTATCTCACTCCTAATGGGAGAGCTGCTTCACTCTTTATTGCCTGGTATATGTTCTCCTATGTATACTTTCTCTGATTTCTGTTTGGCTATGACTTAGGTAAATGGACTTCTTTGCTATTCACTATGTGTGGTCATTGAGGAACTGGTATTTGGTGGAGAAGACATCAAGCCTTAGATATAGATCTTAGAGTTGAACCCCCCCAAATTGACAAAACAATCAAAAGTCAGGTGGAACCTGATCATTTTCCCCAGATTAAATATAATTAAGGGGAACATAAAGATTTACTTCTAGGCAAGTACTCCATCTTTCTCTGATGAGAGGAGAATGGTGGCCTCTATCTCCAACTACCTGCTTCCCCTCCTGGCAGGAATGAGTCTCCCTTGGAGAAAGGTGGGGTGTAGAAGAGGCTAGAAATGTCTATTCTGCCTCCCTTCAAGCCACACACAAGAATATCATCCTCCTAGCCTCAAACGGAACCTCACCACACATTTGAGGCTCATTCCCACTCTCATCACTACAAAAATAAAAAAGATTACTAACAGAAAAATGAACTCTCAGTAAAAGAAAAATAATGGACCCAAAAGAGATTATTTCTGAGATCCCTTCCAGCTCAGAGGCTAAACTGCTAGACACTGAGTCAGGAAGACAGGAGTTCAAATCCAGCTTCTGTCTACTTACCAGCTGTGTGACCTCAGCAAGTCACTTAACCTCTGCCTGCTTCAGTTTGTAAAATAAGGATGATGATGTAGGTGCCTGCTTCTCAGGGTTGTTGGCAGATCAAATGAGCTAATATTTGTAAGGCACTTTACAAATCTTAAAGCATTGAAACCCCCACTTACGGTTTTCTTGGCAAGGATACTGAAGTGGCTTGCCATTTCCTTCTCCCCCTCATTTTACAGATGAGGAAACTGAGGCAAATGCGGTTAAATGACTTGCCCAGGGACACTTGTAAGTGTCTCAGGCCAGATTTGAATTCACAAAGATGAGTCTTCCTGCCTTTGGGCCCAGCAGTGTATTCACTGTACCATCTAGCTGCCCCTAAAGCATTATATAAATGCAAGTGATTCTATGGACTTTCTTTCAAAGGATATATGAATGACCAAATAAAAAGGAGAATTTTTTTAAGGCATCTAGACACTTGTCGGTAATTTCATGGAGAAGAAATTATTTCTTGAATATGTAGACAGGGTTTTAGCATTAGAGTTATATTTATCTGAAAGTTTGTTTTTTTTTTGGGGGGGGATGTACTTTTTCCCTTAACATGCTATATTTTAATAATGGCCACACTCTCCCTTTGTTCCATTTGGTTTATTTATACAAATGCACACCCCTCATACATTCCCTTGGGATGTTTTAATCAACTTTCCACAAGACAGGAAAGTTCTCCAGCCAGGGTTGGAAGAGGAAGGAAAAGGCCAAACTGTAAGCTAACAAAGGCAGGGTCTGACCTGAGCCAACAAGCCTGTGTGCCTGGGGCCTGGGCCTGCCAGGAAGGTAAAATGTCTATAGGGTCCCAGGTGCTGGAACCCCTTTAGGCTTGCCCAAGAACACCAGAGGATATCTTTTCCTCTTTGATACCTGGAGACTTCCGAAGCCATAGACCTTTGGTAAGCAGGCTACTGAAGGACTGACCAGTCTGATCACACTGCTGAGTTTGGCAGCTTTTATGATTCCTAACCCAAAGATCCTGCCTCCAGCTCTGGGAATCCTATAGAATCTGGCTAACTGAGGAAACTGCAAGTTTCTCTCTCCCTGAGTTTCCACGAATGCCAATTTGAGCACCCAATGCTTTACTGTGTACGTATGAGGATGAGCAGAGTGCTGCGTTTGCAGCCCAGCAAGAGCTGTATCGGTTGGTTTAATTAATCCAACTAGTGACCCTTCTGCCCAATACAGCTAATTCTCAAATAAACAGTAAAATCTCCCATTGGTGGGTGATTTCCCCAGGGATCTTTAGTGAAGAGAGTGACAATTAAAAAAAAAAGTGAGAGTAGCCTAAAAGGAGAGGATAGGATAATTCTATCTAATTCCATTAGGAAAATCAGAGCTACATTACCAGTCTCTGCATTTTTGGTAATACATATTCCCTTGCTTCTTTAACCTCTTCATCTCGGTCGTCCAGGGCTCCTTTGGATGTGCTTCCTTCTCTAAGGTGATAGGATTTCATCTTCACTTCTCTATAATAATAGCTATTAATTATAGAACATTTTAAAGTCTACAAAGTACTTTACATGTGTTATTTTATTTTATCATCACCGAAACCCTGTGAGTACATGCTGTTATTATCTCCATTTTAACAAACTAAGGACAGTTAGTAGGAATCTGGGGTAGTATTTGAACTCAGGTCTATCTCATTCCAGTCTAATTCTACCATCATGCCACACAGCTTCAAAGTCAACTAGCATTTATGAAGCACCTCCTAAATGCTCTTTTTATCAGACCAGTGCTTTGTACCATTGCTTATATTCCATTTTTTTTTTTGTTGTTTAGTCATTTTTCAGTCATGTCCAACTCTGTGTGATCCTTTCTAGGTTTTTCTTGATAAAGATACTGGAGCAGTTTTCCATTTCCTTCTCCAGCTCATTTTACAGAAGAGGAAACAGAGGCACAGGGTTAAGTGACTTGCCAGGGTCACACAGCTAGTAAGTGTCTGTAGTAGGAGTTGACCTCAGCTCTTCCTGACTCTAGACCTGACACTCTATCCACTGAACCACCTACCTCCCCATGCTGCATCTATAGTCTCCTATCTAATTTGCAAGCAACACAGCCATCATTTCTCACTGTTCTGGGATCTCAGAAGTTCCATCCAGCACCTTTTCTCATCTTCCTCATTCCATGTCCAGGACTCTATGCATGATGCTTCCTAATTGCCTCATCTATAAAGGAGGGGATGGATGAGGATGGACGATAATAATAATTTTACCTGCCTAGATGGCAAGGTTAAAGTGAGGAAAGTATTTATAAAGGTAAAAGTCCTATATAAGTAGGAGTCAATATTAATATAGGGCCCCTTTCGTGCTGTCTGACCTTTTTCCATTCTATACCTTCTAGCATGCTTTTTCTGGGCTTTAGCAGCAGCCATAGGGAGATGTAGAGAGAAAATTTGCCTCTGGAAGGGACTCAACCCAGCAGCAGAAGAGAAGGTCACTAGACTTAGAGAAACAGAAATTTGTCACACTTCTCTGCTACTGAAAAACAGGAACTATAGGCTTCAAGGTAAAAAAGAGATGAATGGAGCAATAATAATGATACTGATCACAGCTAACATTTATATAGCACCTACTATGAGCCAAGTGCTATACTAGGCACTTTCAGAAACAGGATATCATTTGATCCTCACAACAATCCCCCAAGTTAGGTGCTATTATTATCCTCATTTTACAGTTGAAGAAACTGAGGCAAACAGAGGCTAACTGTCTCACCCAGGGTCACAAAGCTAGTATATGTGTGGAGGCTATATTTGACCTCAGGTCCTTCTGACTGCAGGCCCAGTGCTCAATTCATTGGGCCACCTAGTTGCCGCCATATGGATTTTTAAAAATCAGCTTTAAAAGTACAAGATGGTGGAAAGGTTAGACAGTGATTTGTCTGAAAAATGATCATCAGTAGGATGGAGGTTGGAGGTGGCAGTGGGGGGAGTGTAGTTGACTGGAAGCTCATCATAATTTAGCAATAAGATGTGGCAGCCACAAAAGTTAATGAGATATGAGCTGCATTGGTAGAAGCATAGCTTCCAGGAAGAAGGTGGTAGTCCTGCCATAGTCTGGTCTCATCAGACCACATCTGGATTAAGTAGGTTCAGTTCTGGGTGTTACAGAATAGGAAGGCCATCAATAAGCTGGAGTGTCCAGGGGAGGGCAAGCAGGATGGTAAAAGCCTTAAGTCCATGCTATTGGAACAGTTGAAGGAACTGGGTGTAGGTAGCCTGGAGAAGTGAAGATTTGGAAGAGATACATAAACTGTCTTTAAGTATCTGAAGGGTTGTCATATGGAAGATGGCTCAGACTTGTTCTGTTTGGCCCCAGAGAGCAAAACTCAGAGAAATAAGTGGTTGCAAAGTTGCAAAGTGGAAATACAAGTTTGGTGTCAGGAAAAATCTTTTTCATTATAGCTATGTGAAAGGATGAATTCATTCCTCCTCATTGGTGGTCTCTAAGCAGAGGCTAGAAAACAACACTTTTCCAGCATATTGTAGCTGAGCTTCCTTTTTTTTTTTTTTTTGAATGAGTTGGATTAGATCACCACAGAAGTCCCTTCCACCTCTGGAATTCTGTGACGCGACTGTGAATTGACCTCAGCAGGGCTAAGTACCTGTGGGTCTGCTCCCTTACATAATCATAGGCACATTAATAACAAGACAATCTCCCTGAGCATTTGACTTTGCATAATGTTGTTCATGAGCCTGTGTTGGGTCTGGAGCCAGAAAGATTCATCTTCCTGAGTTCAAATCTGGCCTCAGACGCTTAAAAGCTGTCTGACCCTGAACAAATCACTTAACCCTATTTACCTCAGTTTCCTCATCTGGAAAAGGAGTTAGAGAATGAAATGGCAAATCATTCCAGTGTCTTTGCCAAGAAAACCCCCAAAAAAGGGGTCACGAAGAGTCAGACATGACTGTACTGAACAGTCAATCAATGTTGTCCATGCACCATCCTCATTAGTACCACAGCTTTGATCAAAGGCACCAGCAGCAACTACTCCAGGCTTAGCACAATGTCAGTTGCCTCCTCTTCTTCCTATGGAACTACAGAGAGATGTTCTGAGGCTTCCCGAATTGCTGAACTAGCGATCTAGCAGCATTCACAGGCATTCAGATTTGGTAACACTGAACCTTTGCAACTTCAGTGAGCACACAATGTCAAAAGCAATTGGTGCAGTGGATAGAGGGTTGGTCTTGGAGTCAGGAAGACCTGAGTTCAAATCCTGTCATGGGCACTTACTAGCTGTGTGATTCTGATCAAGTGATTTACTTCTCTTTACCTGTTTCCTCATTTATAAAATTACAAATTGTACTTGATGGCTTCTAAAGTCCCTTCCGGCTCTACTATGATATTATGATCCTTGAGACTTTCTAGTAATCATAGATATTTCTCTGCATCAGCCCCACACCACTCCTCTGGCATGTCTCTGTGCTGAAACACTACGTATCAAGGGCTTCCTCATTTGATAGGCCGAAGTTCACCTCTGAGAAAGACCAAAACTTTCCATGGCAGGTACCAGTATCAGTGCTGTTAGATTGCTTACTGTTACTCCCCTCCATGAGTAACTACAGTCACAGAATCACTGTTTGATGAGAAAAAGGAAAATATGGATACCAAGTCATTAAATATTGAAAATTATGTTTCATATTATTTTCCATGAGTATTGCCATATCGATTAGTTTGATGAGAAAGAGGTAGGTATGAACACAAAGTTATTTAGTATAAAAAATGATGTTTCATATACCAAAGAGATTTTTTTTAAAAAATCAAAAGGACCTATATGTACAAAAATACTTATAATAGTTCTTTTCATCATGGTAAAGAATTAGACATTGAGGCAATTCCATCAATTGGGGAATGGCTGAACAAGTTGTGGCATATTATTATGAAGGAATAGTATTGTGCTATAAGAAATGAAAACCAAGAGGGTTTCAGAAAAACCTGGGAAGACTTACATGAACTGATGCAAACTGAAGTGAGAAGAACCAGGAGAACACTGTGTACAGTAAAAACAATATTGCATGCTGTGAATAACTTAGCTATTCTCAGCAAAACAATGATCCAAGACAATTCCAAAGGACTTTGGATGAAAAATGCTATCCAGTTCCAGAGACAGAACTGATGGAATCTGAACGCAGATTGAAGCATTCTTTTTTTTTAAATTTTCTTTCTTTTTCTTGTTTGCTTTTCTTTTTGTTGTGTGTTTTCTTTCACAACATGACTAATATGGAAATATGTTTTGCCTCACTGTACACATATCATCTATATCAACTTGCTTGGTTTCTCAAGCAGGGGGAAGGGAGGGAAGGAGAGAATTTGGAACCCAAAATCTTTTTGAAAATTTTTAAAAATTGTTTTTACATGTAATTGGAAAAAATTATACAAATGTTCACATAAAATAAAAAATTATATTTCATGTAACTTTCCCACCGTCAGAAGGCTATGTATATCTTTTCTTAGCAAGGTTTCAAACCCAAAATGGTGGTGCCAAGGACACAAATAGTGAAGTAAAATGTCAAGTAGATTTTTGTGGGGAAAGGTGATAAGAAAACCAACTCCCTAGCTGTGTTAAGCCTCTCACCCATGCCTTGGATCCTATCCTGTTTCAATCATTCAAATACACACACACACACAAACACTCTAAAACTCTCAATGCTATTATCAGTTCTTTCCTTCTCCCTCAACATGGCCTGATCTAATTCCCAAAGAATTTACATAAGAACCATCAATAGCCCCAATTTACTTGATCATGTCCTCAGTTTCCCTGCCACACTCCTGAAGCCCAACGACTCACATTCTGGTCCTCCTATCTGACTTCACTTGTAGGGACAACTCCTGTAGTCACAAATGACAACTGGGCTTCCTCCCATGATGTGGTAGAGAGAACACTGGGTTTCAGTTCTAGCTCCGCTACTTACTAACTCAGTGGCCCAATGAAAGTCATTTTCCCTCACTAAATGTAACTTTCCTGATCTATAAAATGTACATAATAAATTGTCTTAGCTACTTTAGAATACTATTTTGAGGGAAGTATTTTTAAAAGCTCACAGAGTACTATATAAAGGTGAGTATCATGTTGCAGTAGTTTTTATTCTCAAGTAAAGAGAATTTCTCCAACTTGCTTGGTCTTCTTCGGGCTTGACCTCTTAATGTTCAGAACTGCTGATAGCCAGCTGTTCTGTTTTTGTCTTTATATTCCTTGTTGCTTATCACATAGCAGACACAATAAATTCTTGTTTAATTGAATTGAAGTATTCGTCACCACACTCCACAACATTTATTTCTCAGGCCCTGGACTCAGCATGGACTTTTGGGGGCCTATCACTGAGGGAGATAAAACACATAAGTAGATGTAGAGAGTTTTGATAAAAAATTAGGCAATAATGGAGCTGGAAGGGACCTCAAGAACTCATTTCATTCAGTCCCTTGACTCCAAGACAGTTTGTTCTCTACCCTAAACTTTAATATTTCCAGGAAATAATATCTGCAACCTTGCCTTGGTTGCCTATTATGATATTTCACAGCCCCCTCCATTAAATTCTTTCTTATGCTTAACCTAATCTTCCTAGATCTAAATGCATTTCTTTGAGCTCTGTCCTTTGTGAAGATAAAAGACAACTGGGAAATGCCCTCCCTCCCTGGAATAATAACCCTGCATCTCCTCAGAGACGTATATTAAGTCATTTCCTCAACCTTCAGTTCAATTCAATTCAAGCCTTATTTTCATCGGTCTAAAAATCCAGAGCCTTCCTCATAGTCATGTTTTCCAGCCAGCTCATCATTTTTATTGCTCATTTCTAACCAGTCTCCAATTTCTCATCATCTCTTTTAATAGGAGCATAAACATGAGTAGGAGAATATGTGAGAGAGAAAAAAACTATGTACATAATTATTTTCTTGGTTAACTCTACCAATAGTTTTTATCTACAGATCTTTAACCTACAAATATTTACAAATCTTAACTTACAAATCCCAATAGCTTTACAGAAATTGATGCTTCAAGATTTCTCTTTTTCTGCCTTAGGATAGCTTAACAATTTGTTCTGCCCTACAAATGAACAGATAACTCTGAAGACAAAATTAGCCACATTTATCACATTTGCATACTGCAACCAAAGTTTATAAAGGGCCTACTATGTGCAAGGCATTACACTAGGTATTAGAGACACATAACCTGATAAAACACAGACCTGGCTCTGAAAGACAGGAGAAGAAGACAGAAATAACCAGGAGACAATGATTATACTATGCATAATAAGTGCGGAGTCGAGGTCCAGGCAAGATGCATTGAAAAATTTGATGAGGAAACGATTAATTTCAAGTGTAAGGGGGCTGAGGGGAAGGGATAGTGATGAAAAGCTTTATAAAGAGGTGACACCCGAGTTGGGAACAAAGACTTTGGAAGGAATAGAGGATAAGACATGCAAAGGCATGAAAACGGAAGAAATAAAAATGAGAATGGGAGGTGGAAGTAAAAGCAAATAGAATGAGAAAAGACTTGAAAGTTAGGCTGTAGCCACATTATGAAGGACTTTTAATTAAGGGATAAGGAATTGATACATTATTTAGCAGACAATTGGGAATCACTGAAGAATAAAGACCAAGTTTGCGTATACTTATTTTACAAATGATTTTTTTTTTAAATTTTAAAATAGACGTACTAACATTTGAGCAGACTAAGTTGGCGAGGACCACTTCAACAATAAGTGAACATTAACACTGGCATTTCTGCATGTCTGTTGCTTAGTATGGTCATACAGATAAACTTCAGAAAAAAAATAAATTGGAGGCATGTGGTATTGTGGATAGAGGGCAGGCCTCAGGGACAAAAAGAACTAGGTTCAAGTCTCCTCTGGCATATTCTGGCTATGTAACACTGAACAAATCATTTAATCTATTGATTCTCTATGCTAAAAAGCAGAGAGAGTTTCCTCCCCAAAAAGTTCCCTACAATAATAAAAATCATAAATCTAATCACAAAAATTCACAAATTGGGTCCTGACCCCAATCCTGATTCCAAATACACTACGCTTAGATAGAAATGGATTTATCTTCAAGTCCATTCTCAGTTGTCTACATTAATGAATGATTACATTATCAAAAACCGCAAATATCAGACAAAAATTAAATTTGATATTATGGGATTGCATCATAAGAAATATGATCCTAAAAGCCAGAAATTAATCTTATTTAATATTTTAACAATGATAACAGACTGGTAGATCAGGGAATTGTCCTAAATACATTAGATCTAGATTTCAGCAAGATATTTGACCAAGTTTCTTCCAACATTCTTGTGGCTAAGATGAGGAATTATGGACTATGTGATAATACAACTAAATGGACTTGGAAGTGATTGAATGACACCCAAAAAAAGTGGCCTGAGGCTGCTATCGGGTTGTCACAGAGCTCTGTCCTTGGGCCTATTCTATTTGACATTTTTATCGATGATTTCTGTTAAAATACAGATGATATATTTATCAAATTTTTGGAGGATTTAAAAGTAAGAACAGTGGCTGCTAAATACACTGGACAGCAGAATTAAAATTCAAAAATATCCTTAAGGCTCAATTGATGAGCCAAATCTAGGTATAGGGTCCAAACTTGTGATTTCATTAGCTAAAGGGAACTCCCAAATGAGGAAATGCAAGTTGGTACTATTTTCAAAACTTCTAGTCTTAGTTAATTGCCTAGAGCACTGAGAGGTTAAATGACTTGTCAAGGATTCCATACAGAATCAATATGTGTCCAAGGTGGGACTTGAGCCAAGCTTTTCCTAACTTTGAGCCAGCTCTCTATCCACCGTCCCATGCAGCCTTTTATAGGGCCAAATCTAACGAGGAAATTTAATAGAAATAGGAAGGAAGGAAGGAAGGAAGGAAGGAAAGAAGGAAGGAAGGAAGGAAGGAAGGAAGGAAGGAAGGAAGGAAGGAAGGAAGGAAGGAAGGAGGAAGGAAGGGAGGGAGGGAGGGAGGGAAGAAGGGAGGGAGGGAGGGAGGGAGGGAGGGAGGAAGGAAGGAAGGGAGGAAGGAAGGAAGGAAGGAAGGAAGGAAGGAAGGAAGGAAGGAAGGAAGGAAGGAAGGAAGGAAAGGAAGTAAAGAAAGAAAGGAAGGAAGGAAGGAAAGAAAGGAAGGAAGGAAAGGAAGGAAGGAAGGAAGGAAAGGAAGGAAGGAAGGAAGGGAAAGAAAGAAAGCAAAGAAAGGAAAGAAAGAAAGAAAGAAAGAAAGAAAGAAAGAAGGAAGGAAGAAGTTAAGAAAGGGCACATGATGTAATTATAATGACCAAATCTGATCTCAGAGAACAGTTGAGAAAATGAATCTCCTTCATTCTTTGCGGGAGGTGGGGAACTATGCATGTATTGTGTAATCTGTCAGACATAATGCTTAGTTTCACTGAACAGTTTTTCTTTACGAATCTTTGTTATAAGGAGTGGCTTGGGGAGGGGATAATTCAGGGTGGGCCAGCACCCTGTTAGTTCAGATTCAACTTCAGATTGAATTGAGGTCTCTAAGGTCATTCAACAATTTTTTAAAAGGAGGTTTACTCGGCTATAGCATAGAAAAGATATTCAACAAGGATACTCAGCACTTACTTTATTTGGACCCACCCATCTGGTCATCAAGGAAGAGTATGGATATTCTCTAGGTCTTGAGATTTTCTCCAAGTCTGAAGGGCCTCAACTCCATGTTGGTAGGCTGTTTTATGACCTTAGGCAACCAGGAAACCACTATAACCCCAAGACTATGAGAAAGCTAATGGCAAGCTTGAGCCTTGACCCTTGACCCTTATGCCCATCAAGTTCCAAGGACAGTTTTACCATTTTTCAGAGATAAATTAGCCTAAATCATGTTGAGAAGTATTGGGGGGGGGGAATTCTGATAAATAGTGGTCCTATAACAGATGGGAAAGAGTATATTTGGAAATGTAGGTGAAGTGAAAGGAATAGGGATCAAACCTGTGATTTTAGTGCTATAGGGAATTCCCAGATGAGAAATTTCCAGATGGGTGAATTCTCTGAAACCTTAAGGAATTGCCTAGGATTCTGAGACATTAACTGATTTGCCTAGGGTTACATAGCCAATAAGTGTCAAGGGCAGGAATTTAAATCAAGCCTACTCCATACTGCTTCTCCATATCCATGAATATCTGTTAACATAAGATAATTCTTTAAAAAACTAATTGCACCTGTACAGTATGGGGACACTTGGCTAGAAAGCCAAGGAAGTTATAGTCATAGAATCACAGAATCTCCAACTAGACAAAAGCTAGAAGACCACTAGTCCTTGATGTTATTGATGAATACTGAATACTATTCAGGTTCAGATTGAACTCAGTGACTCAGGAAGACCTGGATTCTAGCCTTCCCTTTAATACATACTGGCTGAGTGAATTGGATGAATCACTAAAACTCTGAGTGTCCTCAGGACACTAAGTTGTAGAGCTCCCTACACTGATAAAATCACAGGGTTGGTTTAAAAAAAAAAGTTAGCATGTTTTTCCTGACATCAAGCCTCAATTTTCCCATCTGCACCATATTCTGCCTGTGTATGCCATCAGCAGTATTGTGTTCAATTCCAAGGGCCACATTTTTGAAAGGACATTAACCAACTGGAGTGTCCCCAGAGGAGGACCAGCAGGAGAGTGGGAGAACTCAAAATCATCCTATATGATAATTGGTTCAATTTCATTTAATTCCACAATCATGTATTAAGTGTTGACCACCAATACCATGTGAGGCATACCATGTGAAGACCCGCCCCCCTCAAATTTTTTTAATAGACTCTTCCCTTAAGAAGCTTGAATTCTACTTGGGAAGAGGAAAGAAATAAGGATGGAACTGGTGATTCACATGGAATAGGGACTTACTCTGCTTATGTAGAATAAATTGGCTTCCTTGTAACTTCTGCATATTGTGTATTACAACTAGGACCAATGCGCAGAACTTATAATTTCAGCTCCTTATGAGAAAAATCTTCCTGACAATCAGAGCTGTACAGAAACGGAACGAGCTTTTTCAGGAAGTGGTTGTCCTTTCCCACTTGTTAAGTGTCTCTCTCCTACCGCACAGCAAGTAGCACCTTGGCTTAGAGGTTCCATTTCTGTGGCCCAGCCAGGACCTAGGAGGGCCTGGGATAGAATGCAGGAATCAAGGAAAGCTCTCTGTGGGGAGCAGGCCTAGTCAAGGTGCAAAGGTCGTTCTAAATCGCGGGTGCCTGGCTGTAGAGCCTGGTAATTTAGATAAGCCCATTTAGCCTTTAGGCAATGCTGTTTGAGGGGTGGCAGATGGGGCTCTGCTCCAAGGGATGCTGACTACACTGGAATGGGAGCAGGTACAGGCAGAAATGATTCATAGATGTCACAGGAATCCCAAGCAATGGTTTGTCAGTTCAGATGCAGCCTCTGCTCATATTGGCATTCAAGGAGAATATGACCTTTCCCCATTCCCTTCCCTGACTGTTATCTGTGCTGTAGCTAGGTATGCTGGGTTGGATTTTTTTAGGCTAAATTAAAATATTAACATCAACCCTATGGTCCTGTAAATCTTAGAAAATATGATTCATATATTGCTGAAACTTCATTGCTCACCAGGATGATTACTGCACAGTTCAAATGACAAGACTGTTATGTCCAAATCAGGCAAATAAAGATTGGGTGGTGATCTACTCCTTATGATCCTAAATCCTTACTAGATTATACCCTTCCCCTCATACTCCCCCCTCCCCACCCCAAACAGGTCGAGTTTGGTGAATAGAACAGTTTGTACTTACTGGTCCAGAAGAAAAAGATTTCTCAGCAAAGTATTTAAGGATGGCAATTGTGTTCAAACAGAGTAGTCATGACTACCAATTTTTAGTGACACAAACAAGATGTCTTCACCAAGAGAGGTTAAAAGTCAGATAAATGCCTTCCATCATTTTATCTCTCAACAATCATGAAGAGTCATGAATTCTGGCACCACTAGGGAATATATACAGCCTACAGGATTGTACCCTAGGTAAAGAACTGCACGGGGCCTCAGAAATTGCCTTGTGCAACCCTCCAACATAGTTGTTGCTGTTATTCAGTCATTTCTCAGTTATGTCCAACTCTTTGTGACTCAATTTTGAGGTTTTCTTGGCAAAGAACCATTGGAGAAATTTGCCATTTCCTTCTCTAGCATATTTTCCAGATGAGGAAACTGAGGCAAACAGGGTTAAGTGACTTGCCCAGGGTCACACAGCTAGTAAGTGTATCAGGCCAGATTTGAACTCAGGAAGATGAATCTTCTTGACTCCAGGCATGGCTCTCTATCTGCCGAGTCATTCTAACTTTGTAGACTAGGAAATTGAGGCCTAGCAGGGGTGAATTCCCTTGCCTAAAATCTTACAAGTTTTAGTAGTGGTAGCAAAGCTAGCATTCAACTCGAAATATAATTCTCTTTTTTATCACATCTTGCTACCACCCTCTTAATGGAGCCACCTAGAACCAGGCTGATGTTTCAAACATCTGGTGATGAGGCAGCACACCTGCCTCTACTGTGCTAGAGACATCTCCAAAGTCTTTCTATCAAGACAGGGGCTTTTCATTAGCTGGTAAGCAAAGAAAGGGCAGGGGGGAGAATACTGGTTTAGTGGGGAGGCTACACTGGCCTGACAGTAGCAATGGTGGTTGGAGTGAGTAGAGCAGGAGGGGTACCTAGAGATTGTCTAGTCCAACTCCCTCAACATACAGATGAGGAAATTGAGATCTAGATAATGGCAGCAATTTGCCCATGTTTCCAGTAGAATAAACTTGTTTCCACTTCCAACACCTAGTGTAGTAGATAGTGCACTAGACATAGAAGCAAGAAGACCTGAGTTCAAATCCTACCTCAGACACTTAATAGATGTTTGACCTGGGCAAGTCACTTAACCTCTGTCTGTTTCTTCATCTGTAAAATAGATAATAATGGTACCTACTTCACAAGAGTTTGTGAAAATTGAATGATCACATATATAAAGTGCTTTGTAATCTTTAAAGTGTCATATAAATGATAGCTATTATTATAATTATTATTATGTTATACTTAACTACCATGATTAGGAGAAGAGGAGGTACGGTAGCATCCAGGGCAAGGAACTCAGTGTCCTCTCCTGCCTAAGCTGTGAAAGAGTTTGTTCTTCTAGGTAATGAGTCCAGGCTGTATAATTTGCTTCTCAGTCATGTTCATGATTAATCACTCCCCAATGAAGTTATAAGGAAATCCACCACATATCCTAGAAATTCTCAGAGATTCCTGAGTCCTAAAATGATCTTGGGAGCTTAGTTCCAGAGGCAGAATAAAATGAACCAATGGACAGTTAGAATAAACAGCTTAAGGACATGTGAGTACGTCAGGGATGCCTCCTCTTTTTGTTGTTGTTATCCACCCCCGTGGGAGGATCTGGTACTGTTTGTTGGGATAGCTGTCCAAAGAGCACCCATGAAGTCTACAGTCAGGAACAAACTGTCCATGAGATACCATGTTTGGCTGGACATGGTGAATATTGACTGAGTGTTCTTCAAATTGTTTGGGCTCCCTGAGGTCTAGAATAGCTGAGCAGGTGGGAGGCAACAGGGATACCCAATGGGAAATAGGGATACCCAACAGGATTCAAGGAGAGACAGCCAGGACCAGAGCAGGACCTCCAGCTGAGTTCACTGACAAATGTTAGTTGGGTCTTGCCAACTTTGGTGTGAGCTCTGTTGTCCCAGACAATATCAGCCAAGTCTTCCAGGAATCAATCATTGAGGACTGGCTCATTTGAAGGGAAGCCCTGAGCCAAAACCCTGAAAGGCATATTTGATTATCTCCCCTAGCCCCTGGAGTAGCTGGCAGATCTAGTGGCTGACTGCTTGCAATAGGTCATCAAAGGCAAGCCACCTTCCCTAAATGCAATCTTCCCAGAGGCTCAGCAGGGGATTTTGCCAGGATGTACAGGAGCACCCAGCACATGGCAATTCTCCGCAACTGGGAATTCATGTAAGTCACCTTGGTCCAATCTCTCTGGAGGGAGTATAGGTCCATAAATAACCAGCTTTAGGCTAAAAAGCTAGGGAGCTTCATGGACTGATTGGATACCTTTCCTGCCAGAGTCAATGCATTAGTAAAGGACAATTCACTGATTCCTACTTGCTCCTGAAGCCATCTGTCTTCCTCCCATAAAAGATGATTAGGCCCTAGAATATGGTGTTGTCACTCAGAAATTTGGTATTTTTCCTTGTGATCTGAGTCAACTGCTGCAGGCAAGTGGGGTTTTGAGTTTGCTGAGCAGCCAGCTCCTGACTCTAGCAGGCAACAGCCCTGCTAAAGGCTCCGTTTCTGAGGGTAGAACAAGATCCAGGAGGGACTATGGTAGAAGGAAGAAGTCTATGAAGACAGTGCTGTCCACCATTGTGGGTGTGCAATGAACAGAGCACTGAACCTAGAATCAGGAAACCTGAGTTCAAGTCTGGCCTCAGCCACTTACTAGCTGTGTGATCCTGGACAAATCACTTAATCTCTGTGTGCCTCAGTTTCCTCACCTAAAAACGGGGATAATAACAGCACTTACCTTTCGGGGTTATTGTGAGGATGAAATGAAATAACACAAGTGTTTTGCAAACCTTAAAACATGATATAAATGCTAATTTTTGCTGCTGTCACTATCATCACCATGATGATGATGATGTTACAAAGACGAGTCCCTGGAAAGGCTGGTTCTTAGCAATAGACAGGATAAGAAAAGCAATGCTAGGTGCTGCTTTAGACAGCGAGAAGATTAAAACTGATCCTCTATCATTTTCTTACTGATTTTATTTACAATTAATTGATTTTGTCCTATAACTGCCTAAATCATGGTTCTTTGTCTCTTAGTGCAAAGATTCATCTGGCTTATGATGCATTAAGTTTAGAAATCCATTTCTCTTGTTAATCCCTGTCCTATACTTGCCTCAAGAAATTCTGATAACCTTGGGGGATGTGGGTGGACACTAGGGAGTTTGGTCCAGAATCTTTACACCACTATTATATTTCGAGAATGTCCAATTTGCTATCCAAAGAAGTCTAGGCTACTCTCTTGTAGGTGAACTCAAACAATGAACACTTCTTAGTTGCAGGAAGGGAGGAGGGAGATTGTTGTTAGCAGCCATTCCTAACTTCCAACCAATCACATTGTTCCCCACACCTCAGCTATGTAATCAAGCATGTTGCTGTCAACCCCATGATGTCACCTACCCTGTTCTATTCTTTGTTCTGTACTCCCCAAAGCCTATAAAAGGGGAGCTGTCCCTTCTTTGGCTGAAAACTGAGACATCCAATGACCCATTTTATTCTCAGATTTTATACCCTGTAAATAAATATTATCTTGATCAAAGAAACATGCCTCAGTTTACTTTTTTGTTAAATTTTGCTCAGTTTGAGTGCAGACCACTGAAGATTTCCCAAGAGATGCTCATAGCAGGCAGGAAGGGGAAAGTTATCAAGCAAGAAACAGGGGTGAAGACTGAGAAATAGATAGGAAGAATTTGAATTCCAGGAAAGTTGGGTGAATTTGGGGTAGTATCAGGTAATGTAGAGAATCATAGGTACCAGAAATTATATTTTGATTAACTTGGATTTGATTTAGCAGCAGCATCTACTTGAGGGGAGGAAAACATGTGTGTTTGTGGCCATCCTTTCTTCTTAAACCCTGAATTTGTGTTCTGAGCTCATCATGACATTGCAGCACCTATAGCACCCTTTCCATGAGGGCTACCCTAAATGCTACTCTAGGTTTAAGATATTTTGTGAGGAAGCCAGAATCTACTTGAGACCATGGTTTGTGAGGCCCCACTGATGTACTGATTTAACCAGCCAAGCAGAAGGTAACGTTCATTCAAAGCAAGAGATGTTTAATTAAACATTTACATAGTAAGATAAGTGGCCAGAATGATTTTCCCCGTATGGATAGGAGCACCCTCTTCCAGTTTATCATACTGGTGAAAGAGATACATGAAGAAAACACATGTGACCAGGGCCCCAAGTATGATAGAACATACATGCAGGGAACCCATGCAGAAGGCATGTATGTGATGAATATAAACAGAGAACATACATGAATGGGACACACATGAAACATATCTGGCTAGGGCACACACACATCACCAGGGCAGCGCAGAACTCTAATGTTCAGAGCTTCCGATGCCTTCTCATAATGTTAGCCCATAAACCACTTTCTGTCCTGAAACTGAGACCCTGGCTGCTCCCATTTGTCTGCCACATTGTTCTCTGCTAGGCATCTAAATTGCATTCTGAAGTCTCTGCTGGGAGTCTCCACTTTATTCTGCTACCATCTGCTGGGGTTCTGTGATACAAGACATCTTAGCTAGATTGTGGCTGGGAGGATGTCAGTTCTGAAGTCCATAAACCTAGATTATTATTTTCAGATTTGGATTGCCCCACTGCCTTTGTTTATATTTCTGCCTTTGTTATGAACTCCTTTCCCCAGTGCTTTACACAGTGCCTGGGCACCTAGTAAGCTCTTAATGAATCCCTGTTGACACCAAATCACTGGTATCTCTATGCTGTAGTAAGTTCCTCATGACGGGAAATGATCAAGAAAGCCTGGATGACCACTTGCGAATCTCTTAGAGGAGAGTCATGTTTTAGGTACAAGCTGAACCAGGTGACTCTGTTCCCTCCAGCTCTGGAATTCTATATGGATGTGAGTAAATGGAATTCATAATAACTTCAAATTAAATGATGAAGCCTGCCATAAAGATGTGGCGGTTTGATTCTGAAAAACAGAACACCCTTATTAAGCCCTGTCTCCAGCCTCATCCTGCTTCTCACCCCTTTACTAAACAGCACCTCCTATACTGCTACAAAGTACCAGCTCAAACAGAACTCAGCTGCCTCGTTTATGCAATCTCTGGGCAGTGAAATGAGGTCTAACCTACTAGTGAACAAAAATCCTACTTGTGACAACAAAGGGTTGCAAAGAATATCAATAAATACTTATGAACGAGATTTTTCATAAATCACACTTCATATAATCTACCAGAGAACTGATTGCAAGAGGCCTCCCTTACCCACCCACCTTTTCTTCCCCTTTTTCACTTTTTTAAAGTTTCCATGCTAGGCATGGCCTTTGGAGCATTTGAATCCAAGGGGTTAGCAGTTTCTAACCTTTCAATGATTAATTAGAAATATTAAAAGAATGTATCTTCTAAATATTGAGTTTGTAATGCTGATAAGGGCCATTTAATTCAGATGCTATTTTTAGTGTCTTCTCATACTTAGCTATTGGAAGTAGGTATGCAGAGAAATTAAAAAAGATTCTAAGAATAATTCAGGAGCACTGCTGCTATTGATAATATAAAATCTTTATTGCTTGGAAAATTAAATCCAAAGGCTGAAGTATTTTAGATTTTCTTTTCACTATTGGCTGAAAGTTTTCTCCCATTTATTTTAGATCTGACTAGTCTGTGGCCTTCTGTGTAGTTCCTAAACTTCCCTTAATCTGGTGTACGTCAACACTACAATCTTTCAGGGAGGGTCTTTCTTCTCTGAGAATGGCTTACTCTCTCCTACTCCTCCCCTCAGCCATATGGAGTTTTCTGAAAGAAAAGCTCTAAGATCTCCCTCCCTGCAGAGCCTATTCGCTTCCTGTTGTCACAAAAACTCAGGGTCATTGGAATCTCTCCTCTTCCCGAACAGAAGTTTTCATTTCCTGCTAAGACTCACTGCCTCACTTGTCTCCTGATACAGGCTTAAAATGTCTTCTGAAGTGAGAGTACTTCCTCTGTCACAATTGTCCTTTCCAGATTCCTATTGATCACTCCACATTCTACTTTATTCTTGTTTTTCTCAGTCATAGAAGTTATATCTAATCAACACTAGATGAATTGGTAATATGAGCAATTAAAGCAACCACACCAGATCATTAAAAAAAAACTATTCTGAGTCCCTCTACATTTTCAGGTTTTACTATATATCTCTAGTGAAAACCTATGATTTCACTAGGGACCCCACTCCTCCGACCCTGGGCAGCTAGGTGGATAGAGCACGGAGCCTGAAGTCAGGAAGACCCAAGCTCAAATCTGGCCTAAGACACTTACTAGCTGTGTGACCTTGAGTGTTGCCTCAGACATACTGAGACCTGGGAAAAGATCTTAACTTAAAAAGACCAAGGTCCCCCACTGCATCCTGGGCCATCACCAGTTGTCCTGACTTATGTCTTGCCACTGGACTCTGATGACTCTGGAGGAGAGAGTGAGGTTGATGACTTTGCACAGCCCTGCCTCACTTAAATCCCATTCACTTGCAAGTCAAGACATTACCCTCCCAATGTCATTGGTCCTCTTTGAGAAGGAAGAACAAACAATTATCTGTGTGACCCTGGCAAGTCATTTAAGCCTGTTTGCCTTAGTTCAACATCTGTTCAGAGAGCTGGAAAAGGTAATGGCAAACCACTCCTGTATCTTGGCCAAGAAAACCCCAAACGGAGTCACATCTACACACTCACCAACAACAAAAGAAACCCAGGAGAGGAAATATCTTTCAATGCAGGTCAGCTCCTGCTTTGCAGTTTATTGTCTCAGGGGTTGACAGAGGCATTGAGTTAAGTGACTTGCCTAGGATCACACAGCTATTATGCTTCAGAGGTAGGATTTAAACCCTGGTCATCCTACCTCTGAAGTTCTCTCTAGCCCCTGAACCACACTGTCTTTCTGAAGATTTCAGACCAAAAATCTGCCCCTTTGGATCAAGTTTATCACATAATTGCTAAATCTCAACATCATTTTGTGCTGGGGAAATAAAAAAGTATCTAAGTGTATGAGAAAAGCTTAGGTAGGTGTGTGAGGGGCCAGATTTCACAGCTCTTCAGAACTATGAGCTACAAAACTAGAGGAAAGTGAGCACAGAAGAAGGACAATCCTTCCTTCTCCAACTACAGTCGCTTGTGGTTTGTGTCCTAGGACTGATTAAAAGGACAATCCTTCTCTTTTCTGTGGTTGGCCTTGGGGTTCTTTCATGGTTCATTAACACCTCCACTAGAGAGTAGGCAGCTGAAAGGAAGTAAGACTCAAATCACTCAATTTTGTTATCGGCTAACCTCTCTGGTTTAGTCTGCAGGAAAAGAGGTGGAAACAATTGGCTAAAATTGATTTTTCTGTTTTAGTCCCCATTACCATAGCTAATTGAAGGGTTACTTTAACTTTTAGCTTTCTGAGTTCTAGTTACTATGGAAATGGCCCATGCCCAAATAGCAGCACTTGAGAGAGACAGAGACAGAGAGACAGGGACAGAGACCACATCAATCAAATTTAGGTTTTATCGTGAAACTACAGAGCTCAGAAGAGTAAGTAGTGTTCCAAAAGCCTTAGCCTCTCTGCCTCACAGCACTTCATTGTGACTTTCACAAGATGCACAATCTGTCACCCTCAGAATAGGCACCAACTAGAGCCATCTTGCCAGGGCATAGCAATGCATTCCCAGATCCTCTTACCCCTCCCCTTTCACCCCCCATGTTCCCTCCCCAACACACACACACACACACATACACACTCTACAATGCCATGGCCTTCCTATTGTTTTAATGCACACCTGCATTTAATTCATGCCTAGTAATTATTGACTAATGACTCTGTTCTCCCACCTTGGACTCTATACTCCCACCCACTCTAAGTGTTTCAGCTGGATTGTTGCCGTTTGACAATTTCTTATAGACAAGGAGGCATTTGGTTGGTAATTCTATTTTTCCATCCAAGCATTTAAAGGCAAAAACTTTGCCTCCATCCCAATGCCCTGCCCAACCTCCCTCCAGGGGACTTCAGTGCCTTCTACTCTGCTGTTTGCTGGAGGGGAAACAGGAAGTCATTTGTCCTACGAAGTCACTTTTGCTTAAACACTTTAAAATTCATGTATTTGTGACTCCCAGGTTACCTATTTTCATGCAGCATCTTCCAAATTTGCTAAACTGATTTGAATTGAGATAAATTAGATCATTTGCAGCCCAACTCCTCCTGCCAAATTCAAATTGGCACTTGATACACTTTATCTATGTTTAGGGGTTTTCTGAAGACTAAATCGTAAACGCCTCAGCCACATTTGAGGAGGTGGTTTTGTTTTTCTGAAACTGGAAAAGAATATGTTGTTCCTCATCTTCTCCTTCCTACCCCTAGCACTGCCTCACCTCCATCCGCACATCTAAAGGTCTGTTCTAGAATCCAATCTCTCCCTCTAAGGAAAATCTGATGTTTGGCTAGGACTATGCAAACCTTCATAAATCAGTTTTATTTTTTTTCAAAAACACGGATTAGCACTCACCCTGATGCCAGAGGATGAGGCAATGACAATCTGATTGCTTTGCCTAGGTGGTCCTCCCTCCTGAGGGAAACTCTATTCTAATGGTAGTACCCCCAAAGAAGATCTTGCCGGGGCTGGAATTTTTACTCAATATTTCTTTCCGTTAAAAACCTGTAATTAGTCTTGGAAACAAGCTAAATTTCTACCACTCCCAGAAGGGTGCTTATTCCAAATCCTCAAGTGTTTATTGGATTTTTGTCGCATCCTTCATTTCAAAGCTAAACCCCAATAAGTGATGGTTTAATAACAAAATTCTTCATTGAGCCTGACTGCAGAAATGAAGACAAAAGCCTTCCTGCAGACCACTTCTTTCTTGCCTATTCTATTCATTCTACACTGTGTTTTAACCCAGCCTGGTTATAATGGCCTGGAATGCTCTAGAAGCAACAGTCCTCAACTATAACAGAATACTTTCGTTTTTAGCATGACAAAACAACCTTTATTAAGTGAAGACCATCATTTTCTATCAAGCGAGTTTTTCAGGATTGGTTTCCAAATGTATTATCTTCTCCAGTTCATTTTACAGATGAGGAATTTGAGGCAGAGTTAAACGACTTGCTCAGGGTCACATAGCTAATAAGAGTCTGAGGCCAGATTTGAACTCAGGAAGATGCATCTTCTTGACTCCAGGCCCAGCACTCTATCCACTACCCCACCTAGCTGCTTAGTGTTTCCTTACATCACAGATAAACTTGTCTCTTTGTAGGTTCAGCCGTTTGCTCCTTTGCTTATCCTCCCCTCACCTCTATCTCCTCCAGGCTTAGTGGACAATGTTTAACAACCATTTGCTGCCCTCAAAGAGATTACATGAAGAAGAAGGAGGAGGATGAGGAAGATGAGGAGGAGAAGGAAAAGAAGAAGAAAGAGGAGGAGGAGGAACCAGAAGAAGAAAAACCCAAACAGAGCAATATCTCAAAAGCCAAAAAAAGAGAGAATGGTGGGAAGGGGAGAGGAAAACAGTGTTGAAAGCTTAAGAAAAATCAAGGAGGATAAGGACCCAGAAAAGACTACTGCAGATTGGCAACCTAAGAGACAGAAGTTTCAGGCAAGTGGTAGGGTTGGAAGTCAAATTGCAAGGGTCTGCGACATTTACAGGAGGTGAGAAAGTCTGGAGGTAGACGGTATCAATTTCTGGGTTTTTTTTTAAGAGTTTGGCAATAAAAGGGAGAAGAGTATAGCATGATAATTTGGTGTAATGGCAAGATCAAGATGTTAACCCTCAAACCCACGTCCTAACTGCTGCCTTTCCCTAACATACACAGAGGTTTGACTCCAATGTACAAACTGAGACCTTTGACGGTGCATAGTATGCTGTATTGTTCCCCACATCAGCTGAGACAAGCAGGTCATATAGCCCATGCAGTTAACTTCTCCGAAAAGAGTTCTGGAAAAACCTTATGATCCCATTATCTCTCCCCCTTTGACACAGCCCTTTTGGATACATAGACTATAACCCTTCTCCTACACACTCACAACTGCCAGTCCATAATAATTACTACAACTACTACTACTACTACTACTACTACTACTACTACTACTACCCCTTTCTGGAGCATATGAATTGTTGCATAATTTCTTCACAGTAGAGTGGAGATTGTCCAGGCCTTGCTATGACTCCCACTAGGTCCCAGTTTTGTACAAAGAGTTAAAGTAAGGAAAACATCCAAAGGCAGTAGAAATATATGTGAATAACAACGTATTTAACTCTGCAGAAGCAGAAACAAGATTGTAAAATAGAAGAGCAAAGTCCAGAACCATGTAGGCTCACTCAAGTCACATAGGAATGGTTTTTGCCAATTGCCCGATTGCCCACCCCCTCCCTCCAACATGGCATGATGCATTTCATTCGGGGAACAAAAGTCATTTGTAGGGAGGAGATTGTTGCTCTTCTGATCTGAAGAGACTCTTACCATTCATGATCGAAATCAGCCTCTTTAAGGAACTAGGAGAGCACAAGAGAGCTACAAACAATTGACCCTGCTTCTGACTTTCATCATGCATCTTTAATTACTAATATAATTCTAGACTTTGATGATCTTATTAGAGGTATTACTACTAGTCTAATCTGAATGTTTGTTCAAACCAAGTCCTGAACATGAGTACCCTCAGAAAAAATTCCATTGAGTGTCCTGAAAGAAAGCCAAGGTGAATCTGAACATCTTTCAACTGGTCACTGGTCCTTTATTCTTCCCCCCTCCAATCCACTCTCCACATAGCTGTCAAAGTGATATTCTTAAAGCATGGGTCTGTTCATGTCACTATCCTGCTAAAGAAACTCTGTGGTTCCATATTACCTCTAGCACTGAATACAAATTCCTCTGTTTAACCTATAAACCTATTTACAGCCCGGTTCCATCCAACCTTTCCAGCCTTATTTTATATTACTCCCTTTTATATACTCTTTGGTCCAGCCAAACTGACCTTCTTGAGGTTCTTCCTATGTAAAATTTTGTCTTCCAGCTCTAAGCTGTTGCACAGACAACCCCTCCAAGGCAAAATAAACTCCCTCCTCACCTCTGCTTCTTAGAGTCCCTAATTTATTTTCAGAGATCAGTTTAAGAGCCAAAGTCTACCTGGTGCCTTTCCTGGTTTCCCCAGTCACTAGTTCCCCACTAGTGCCTCTCTTACCTAAATAACTTGTATTCTTGTATTCTTCTGTATATATTTTGTACATTCTTATATGTGTACATGTTGTCTCCCCAATAGAATATGGGAATAAAGGAATGAAGGAAGGAAGGAAAAAATAGAAGACTTATTGAAGCATTTAAAAAAATATATAGGCTCCTTGAGGAGTACAGATATACATAGAGTTTAGATAGGACTCCTGTGGAGTATGGTCAATGGAAATGCTTTCTAGGGTATAAGGGCATACTGAACCCATTCTCTGTTCACAAGTATCTTAAGAACAAGGACTGTTGGGGGTCAGCTAGGTGGCACAGTGGTTAGAACTCCAGCCTTGTAGTAAGGAAGATCTGAGTTCAAATCCGGTCTCTGACACATAACACTTACTAGCTGTGTGACTCTGGGCATGTAACTTAAGCCCATTGCCTAACAAAAACAAAAACAAAACAAAACAAGGACTGTTTCATCCTTATCTTTGTATCCCCATCACCTAGGGCAGTTCTTGGCACATAGAAGGCACTTGATAAATGCTGAGACCTTAGTACAGACATTGAGTGTGGATCCAGAGGGAGAGTAGAGAAGAGCTAGTAATAATATTGAGAGAGAGGGAGAGAGAGAGAGAGAGAGAGACAGAGAGACAGAGAGAGAGAAGGAAGGAAGGAAGGAAAGAAAGAAACAGAAAAGGGTTATTGAAGTATTTTTTAAGATGCACAGACAAGGACAGAAGGAAGTTCAGATGGAAATAGAGGGAAGCAAGACAGCTTTGAATATGTTATGTTGAATTTCTTGTATTTATTTTTTTAAATGAGTTGTGTGCAATATAGACTTGAGGTTTCACAAATAGCATTTTTCTATCCCACTTTGTTTATTGAAATATTCCTTTTTTGGTACTTATTAAAATCATAATAAAAATAAAATTTAAAAGTGTTTTCCAAAAAATGACATAAGATGAAAATGAACTTGAAGGTCATTTAGAGCAACCTGATGCTAATCAAAGAATAGAAGCTACTTGAAGGCAGAGACTGTCTCAGTTGTGTATTTGTATTGGCTATACCTAGCATAGTTATTAGTATACAGTATATGTTTAACAAAAGCTTGTTAATTGATTTCCTGATTGAAGGAAAAGGGATGAAATGGGGCAAGAGAGACAGAAATCTAACTCACTACTTCATCACAAACTCCAGCACTTCTAATATCCTACAGATAAGCAAGGAGTTTCTGAAGTTCCTTTATCTTCAAAACTTGGATCAAAATGAAAGGAAAGATCCAGGGAGGGGTTGAGGTCCATCTAGCAAGTCTCCACTACAATTTAGCTTTGATACTTTACAGGATCATAAGATTTTAGAGTGAGAAAAGGACCTTAGAAGTTACCTAGCCCAACTCCCTCATTTTACATAACTGTGAAAACTTGACAACGCTCTAGAGAGTGGGACCCTGCATTATTAATTCAATATATTTACCTAGTTTGATAAAAGATTCTTCTTGCTAGAAAATCCTATCCTTTTAAAAATTAAATGGGTAAATTTAGGACTATACCACACATTGCATGAACTATGCCTTTAAAAAAAATTATAGCTTTTAGATTTATATCATCTTATTTCTTAATATATCTCCTCCCAGAGAGCCATTCTTTATAACAAAGTATAAAAAAGAAGGGGGAGGGAGAAAGGAAAGGGAGGAGCTCAGGACAATCAATAAATACAGCAACAAAGTCCAGCATTATATGTAGTCTTGCATACCTATAGTCCTTTCAAAACCCCATCCTCCTAAAAAGAAGGAAAAGAGGTATATTCCCATTTTTCTTTTTTAGGGCCAAGCTTTGCTATTGTCCTTTCACAGCTTTCAGTTTTGATTTTGCTGTTTTGTTTCCATTTTCACTATTGTGAACCTTATGTTTATTATTTTCTTGGTTCTGCTTGCTTCACTTTTTAAAAAATCAGTTCATAAAAGCCTTCCCATGCTTCTCTATATTCATTTCATCATTTCTTTTTTTTATGTTTAGATAAACAAGATTTGTTTATTTTTGTTGTTTTAATATTTTTTAAATTAATTTATTTATTTGCTTCCATAAGATTTTGAGTTCCAAATTTTCTCCCTGTCTCTCCCTTTCCCCCACCCCAAGATGGCATGCAATCTGATATAGGCTCTACATATACATTTGTATTGAATCCATTTTCACATTAGTCATATTGCAAAGAAGAATTAGAACCAATGGGGGAAACAATGAGAAAGAAGAAACAAATAAACAAACAAACAAACAAAAAGAGATCAGATATTGTGTTTCAATCTGCATTCAGACTCCATAGTTCTTTTTCTGGATGTGGACAGCATTTTCCATTGTGAGTCCTTTGGAGTTGTCTTGGATCCTTGCATTGCTGAGAGGAGATGAGTCTGTCAAAGTTAGTCATCGTACATTGTGGCTGTTACTGTGTACAATGTTCTCCTGGTTCTGCTCACTTCATTCAGTATCAGTTCAAGTCTTTCCAGGTTTTTCTGAAGTCTGCCTGCTCATCATTTCTTATAGTGCGATAGTATTCCATTACATTTATAAACCACAACTTGTTCAGCCATTCCTCAATTGATGGGCATCCTCTCAATTTCCAATTCTTTGCCACCACAAAAAAAAAACATTTCATCATTTTTTGCAACTTAGTAATATCTCCATTACATTCATGTGCAGCAGTTTACTTAGCTAGTTCCCAACTGATGGGCATGTTTTTTGTTTCCAGTTCTATACTACTAAAAAAGTATAGGTATAGTCTATGTGGGGCCTTTGTTTTTATCACTGATCTCAAGATATATGTTTAGGAGTGGGATCTTTGGGTCAATGGGTATGAATATTTTTGTCATTTTGTTAATATGATTCCAAATTACCACAGCTCCTTTTAATGACTTTCTCATTATTCACTTGATTATAATGTCATCAACCTCAAAGACTGAAAAAGTCAGGTCCTAGCCCTCTTCTTTACCTCTGGTTGATCATCTGAGCTGAATATCTTCAACAAAGTTGATAAGACCTTCTCTCTGTTTAGACACAAGGCACAGGAGATTCCAGGCATTTGTGTGTTGGTCTGAAAGCAAAAAAAGCATTTTTGTTTGGTACCTCAGAGATGGTAGTAATTTGCACTTTCACTTATTTCTCTTCAGAGACTGGAGGCATCACAAAGCTGAGATCATGCTGATCTCAGCAGCCTTTCTTCAGATCTTTGACTATGTTCTTAGTCATTCTCCTTCAAGCTGACACATATCAAATGTTGACCTAGACTTTTTAAAAAGTGGCCCACATATCACATAATTAATCTTTGGTTACCATCCAGCCAATGACATTTTCCTCTTGAAATACTTTATTATTCCCTAGAGGGACACACTCTTTGTATTGTTGCTATTTTATTTCCCTCATCGCTCCAACCAGGGCCAGCTTTGTGAGGAGGTGAGGAAAGCAGTTGTCCATGGGGATTGATTTAAAAGTCAACTTGCCCAAAGATGTCTTCCCCTCCCACTGGCAATGTTATCTGAAATTCAAACCAATAGTGCTACTCTTAGATCCTAAGACATATTGTAGGGAATGAGAACTAGCTAATATATTAGCATGCCTTACTTTGTCTTATTAATTAAACCATTAGTCCTCCCCATCTCTTAACCCTAGGGAAATATTTTGGAGAAAGGTTCACAAAATGGAGATTGACATACTGAAGGAGGGGGATCTGGACAGCCAGGAAGTAGTAGGGTGCCTAGTGATGAGAGGACACTTCAAATTGGAATGAGTGCCTGACACAAATCTTGATTATTTAGTTTTGTTTAGGGCCAACCCTAGCTTCATTCTAGCAAATAGAAGACATTTTGATTGAGTTGCTGCAAGGTGGACTAGAAAGAGAAGTTTCTGTGTTTCATTCAATGTTTTGACTCCTATGATGCATTCAGATATTTATACTTGGGATGCCTTGCATGCTCTGAAGTGAACCAAGGACAAATTAAACTTAGTGTAGTAGATTTTTCCTACTTTTTGATAAAAAGGAGACTGGGAGATGAGAGGGAGTCATAGGGTAGAAAATCTGGAGGCTAGGAGATTTAAGAGGTGGCAAAGGTCAGTGGCCTGAGCCACTTTAACATCCTAACTCCCATGCCTGTCCTGAAATTGGCATAAGAGGACAAAGGATATGCTATATTTTTTCTTCTCAAAGGTGGTAATGTAAGTATCCCCCTCACATGGACTCTCTGGAAAGCATTCTGACTCACTGTTGCTAGAGACACATACGATCATATGAATTTGAAGATTGCCTCTCAATCACTAGCCAGGGTCTGAAGCATCCCACTCCAAGTTTGTCCATTTGTCCTTCCACTATTAGTGTTCCAGCCTCACCACCAGCACAGCTGTGGAGGGTTGGATAGATGGGATGATGCTGCTCATATAAGAATAGCTTATGGATTAGCATGGAATAGCAATGTCTTAAGCATGTCAATTCAGCCAACCAATAATGATAGTTCTGCAATTGGTTCATATGTAGTTGACTGTCTGACTTTCCTCTCTGTCCCTGCACTACACATTCCATATTCCCAGTAAGATATCCTGGATATATCTTGTTAGAAACTATATACTTGACCCCTTTTCTTTCAGAGGACAGGATTTCCTCAGCCTCCAGTGAGACCTTTCCCTTGGCATGAAGCTTTACAACATCTGAGATAAGTTATAGGGCAAGCCTGCAGTCCAGCCCAAATCAGTCCAATCCCTTTGGCAACACGCTGACCTGATCTCATTCTAGTAAGGGAAGTGAGAAACAAATGAGCTCTCTGAGAAGAGATCCTGTTATCAGAAGTTTACCTGAAACTTCAGGTCAGTATTATAGGAGCATAGTTTTAGGACTGGAAGGGGCCTTAGAAAGTCATCTAATCCAATTCACCTTGTTTTACAGATCAGGAAACAAAGGCATGTGGAAGTTAAGGGGGCAAGTGGGTGGCTCTGTGGATAAATTGCCAGGCCTGGATTCAGGAAGACCTGAATTCAAATCTGGCCTCAGACTCTTACTAGCTGTGTGGCCTTGGATAAGTCTCTGAACTCTGCCTCAGCTTCCTCATCTGCAAAACGAGCTGGAGAAGGAAATGGCAAACCAC
This sequence comes from Phascolarctos cinereus, assembly GCF_003287225.1. Taxonomy (NCBI): domain Eukaryota; kingdom Metazoa; phylum Chordata; class Mammalia; order Diprotodontia; family Phascolarctidae; genus Phascolarctos; species Phascolarctos cinereus. Next base: position 101,166,412 of record NW_027556180.1, read on the forward strand.
TCCATTATCTTTGCCAAGAAAACCACAAATGGGGTCACGGAGTCCGACATAACTGAACAATAACAACCAAGGACGCCTGGCTAGGAAGTGGCAGATTCAGGATTAAAACTGAAGTCTTCTGGTTCACAATCTAGAATACTTTTTCTACTGTCTCGTTCTCAGACCATCTCTTAAGAAGCCACACATATTAGAAAGGGGTTTGTTAGGTACCTAACAGCCTCCTAGGAAAGGAAATTCAGAGGCAAGATGGGTACTATATCTTGGGTTTTCCTTTCTTATGCCAAAGAATTACAGAGATCTTGGAAGGCTGTCATCTGACAGCAAGCTGCGCTGAGTTAAAGATGGAGTGGCAGTATTAATGGAATTTCCTCGCTTTAGGAGGTTTAAGGCAAATCCTTAACATCATTTTCTTGCAGTTTTTCTAAATTAAATTTAGAAGAAATATTATATATCCTGCTGTGCAGTTTGAGAGCTGTATTCTTGTGAAGGGCTTATAATCATATTAAAAAGCTGGAGGGGGAAGTTTGTTCATGCCATCCAAACCATGAAGTAAAAAATACAGGCTTATTATACATTTTTGTAATAGTAATACCTTGTCGCAGATATTATGCCACAAAGTGATTCACTGATATTGCTTCCTTAATCCTTAGAATGTCCCTTTGAAAGAGGCAGAAGGTAAATCTATAGCACAACTTTATATATGGGGAAATTGAGGGATAGAGAGGTTTGGCAACTTAGGAGGGCCCACACAGTGTGTCAGGGGAAAATTGGGACAGGAACGCCGTTCAGATTCCATTCAACGTCTCAGAGACGCTTGGTAGGAAAGTATCTTACTAGTCTACCCTCTTAAATGTTCAGGAACAGCTCCAAAACCACTTCCATTTACCAAACTTAACCTCTGGGCTCCTTAAATATTGAATTACAAGTCGATTTTTTTTTACTTGATAATTTTGTTTCAGAACAGGAGTAGCTGCTGACCCATTCTTAAATCACTTGCTTGGTATGTTACATAATCTCACAATCAAGTTATTCCAATGCCTTGTTGAAGTGTGGAAATGACCCTAGGTACTTTAAGGCTAGGATAATGGAGCCCAAGATCTGATAAGTCCTACTTTGAGTATGGGCTGGGAAGGGGCAATGTATCTGTTGTCAGAGAACCAACTAGCCAAGTTCAGAGCTGCTGCTTGCTGACAGAAAGCTGGTTACCAGGTAATAATTTCATGAGATGCTGTGGTAAAAAAAAATAGTACCTACTAAGAAGTCATAGACAGGCTATAACAGAGAATGTACTGATAGAAACGAATTTGCAAACCTTTTAGATTATTGAAATAATCAAAAGCATGTATTAAGCACTTACTATGTGCCATAAACCATGCTAGTCTCTGCAGAAACAAAATGAAGCAGTCCTTTCTGTGTGTGTGTGTGTGTGTGTGTGTATACATATATATGTATATATGTATATGTATGTATGTATATAAATAATGCATTCATAAATATATACATTTTTATATAAATATATATAAATAACATATATTTATGAATAAACATGTACATATAATTGTATAACAGTATATTTTATACAGGTGTATATATAAATATATGTAAAATACACACTTACATATACATATACAGACAAATATGTGTGCATGTTTATTCGTAAATACATATGCATAGGGACTGGATGCATGGTTTCATTGGTAGACAAAACTCATCACCAGTACAGGTCAATACTTTCTCTTAAAGTTATAGTATAGTCTTAGAATGTTGCCTAGAGTACTGACAGGTTAAGTGACTTTCCCAGGGTTCCACAGCTAGTTTATGTTGTGGGGTTGGGGGGTGTGCGGACTTAAACTTGGGTTTTCCCTGCTTGGAGGGTAGCTCTCCAACTGCCTCATGTGTGTACATATACACATATGTATATATACAAAATGTAACCAGAATAATTACAAGGTAATTTGAGGAGGAAGGTACTGGAAGTGGGTAGCATTAGTAAGGATTCCATGTAGAAGGTGATGCTTGAGCTGAGCTTTGAAGGAAACCAAGGGTTTGAGGAAGATGAGGTGAGTAGGGAGTGGATTCCAGGCATGAAGGCTAGAAAGCCTGTGCAGCATTACAGAGACTGAATGCAAAATTTCAAGTGTGAGGAACAGAACCTTTTTGGCTTAGCCATAGAGTCTGTAAAGGAAGCTAGCACATAATAAGACTGGAAGAGTTGATTTCAGGCAGATGTGAAGGACTTTAAATGCTAAACAGAGTCATTTGTACTTGAGAAGAGCAAAGAAGACTCATAGGAGACCTAATAGCTGTGTTCAAGTAGTTGAAGGGCTATCATGTGTTAGAGGGAATACTCTTGTTCTACTCAGCCCCATATGGCAGAATCAGAAACAATGGGTGGAAACTGGGAAAAGGCAAATTTGCATATGACGTCCAAAAGTGAAATGGATTTCCTCAAGAGGTAGTGAATTCCCCGTCCTCCGAGGTCTTCAAGCAGAATCTGGATGACAACTCGTCAAATCTCTTCTAGTGGGGATTCTTTTCAGGTGTTGATTGGACCAGATGGACACTTTTTCAGTTCTCAAAGTTGGTGATTCTGTGATCCTAAAGGTCACAGGGAACCACTGGAGCTAATCAAAGACTTATCTTAGAGAATTAGAAAGCTTCAGAATTTTAGCGTTGAGAGGCACCTTAGAGACCATCAACTTCAACTACTTACTTGGTACAGGAATCTCTTCTGAAGTTGCCCCAATGAATTGTTATCAGTCCCTGTTTGAAAATTTCTAGTGGTATAAAGAATTAGTTACCTCACAAGGCATTCCATTCCATTTTAAGCAGCTCTAATTATTAGAAAATTCTTTCTTATATTGTGCTAAAATCTGCCTCCCAGCCATTGGCCTACTTCAATTAAATTCAACATTTATTAAATGCTTAATTAGTGTGGTACTAGGAATACAAAGAAGAAAAGTGACAAATCCTTACGATCTAATTGAAGGACTACAAAGTGCCATTAGAAAAATTTTTGAGAAGATATTATATTGCTTCCAACTAGAGAAATCAGAAAAGGGTTCATGGATGAGATAGCACTGGCCTTGGTCTTGAAAAAACAGAAGTGTTTCAATAGATACAGATGTTGAGGGAGTATGTTTCAAGAATAGAGGAATAAGGCAGCATGAGGATATGAAGACAGGGCTAGATTTGGTGCCAGACAACCTGGATATAAACCCTGGCTCTGTAACTGTTTATCTGTGTCACCTTGGGCAAGTAACTTAACATCCTCCTTCAACCTAAACCTCAGTTTCCCCATGTGTAAAATCATGGGTTGACATAGGTGATCACTAAGATAGATCCCTTTCAACACTAAATCTATGATTTGTGTTAATACATGGAGATAGGAAAAAGCAGGATGAGACTGAGACCAGTTTTACTGGAATGTATAGCATGTGAAAGGGAGAACTAGGAAATAAAACTGAATAGATAACTTGAAGTCAAATTGCTAATGGCCTTAAAAGCTAAACTAAGGAGATTTTATTTTATTCTATAAACAAAGAGAACCACAAAAGGTTTTGGAGCACAGGAGTAATATAGTTAGATCTGTGCAATAGGATGATTATTTTACCAGCCAAGTGAAGAATGGTTCAGAACAGGAAGACACTAGAGGCAAAGCAACCAGTTAGGAGGTAACCCAGGAAATAAGTGATGTGACTTGAAACTATTGTTGTGGTAGCATGAAAGGAGAAGACAGGAAAATATTAAAGAGATTGTGGAGGTAGTATCGATTGTTCTTTACAACTGACTGGATAAAGGGAGTAAAAGTGAAAAAAATCAAAGATGGTTTTTGGGGTGACTTATTTAAATGTTTCCTCCCCCACCCACACTCCATCAGATTGTATAATCCTTGAACGTAGGGACTCTTTTTCCTTTTGTTTGTATCCCCAGAGCTTCTTACGGTGCCTGTCACGAAGTAAGCACTTAATAAATGTTTGTTAATGAATGAATGGATGAATGAATGAATGGATGGATGGATGGATGGATGGATGAATGAATGGATGAATGGGAAGATGCAATGGGAAGGGCTTGGAGGAGTGAAACCAATTAGAAGACTGCTATAAATAGTTCAGGCAGGTGGTGATGAGGTGATAAGGACCTACACTAGGGTAGTGTTTGTGAGAGTGGGCTTTGAGGCTTTGAAAAATGATAGTGATTTTTTTAAAAGAGTACCTGCAAAACGTCTTTAAAAGATAAAGTGAAATAGATCACTCATCTCTTCAAGTTTCTTCCTGCTGACACATTTGTCAGTGACTTCATTAATATAATGGGCTCAGCCACTAGCCATTCTCTTCACTGCTTTAATGCCTGGATGCCATAAGTGCACATTACCAGTATGGTTGGCCATTACTTCCAAAGGAGACAATGGCTCGTAGCTAACACTATCCTGTTGTCATATAATGGGAGATGACTCGAGATAATGTGAAGGCTATGGACTTTATTGTATCTACTGTATCACATATCTATATTTTAGCTAAAGATCATTGGCTGGGCTGTCTGCATTCACTTACTGTCATTGTACTCCCAGGGAAGATGGGATCGGTCTCTACTTTGTCATGAGGGGCTGGGACTGGAAACTTAACCAGTTTTGGCCTCTGTCTGGAAAGTCTGTTTGGAAAAGAGATAACAAAGCTCGATACTATGTCCTATGTCTGGATTATCTGTTTTCTAACTATTATATTTGAACCAGACAGATCTGGCTACAGATGTTTGTGGTTTTACCGGCAGAGAAATACATGGCTAAAGAGCCTTGATTCTCTTCCACCTTTCAGAGGAAAAGCTTAATTTTTTCTTACCTGCTGATTCCTACAATCTGTCCAGGTGCAGTTGAATATAAACTACTGTTTATTTGTTTCTCTCATTTCTCTTTTTGGGAAGATTTACCATTCTTTATTTCTTCAGAGTAAAATAAAAAGTTCTGAGACTTCTTCAGGGATTTTGCAACCAGTAACTTGGAATATCATATTCCAAAGAGAGAGCTAATGAGAGAACATCATGTTATAGATGTGATATAATGGTCACCATTTGTTTCTGAAGGGACAGAAGAAATGGGCACTGTGCCAGCTGTTTGCTGTCATCAGGAAGGCTCAACATTATAATTTGACAAAGCAAGTTTGCAGTCTGGAACCCATCAGGGATCAAGTGAAAAACATCTGTTACTACTTTAAGTATCATTGCATTGTCTCTGTCTACCAAGCCTGCCAATTTATGATTAATTTTCTGATTGTGATAAAATCAAAATGATTTACACTAGCATTAAACCTCAAATTTTAGGGCAAACCAAAAGAAAGTTCAATTGAGTGCCTTTGAAAGTTACCATCCAGGCAGATGGTTTAGACTGAAACATCTTTGTATTAAAATGTGAAGACAAATTAAAAAAAAATATTATCCCTCCTACTTGCTAAATAAATCCAGCTACAGCACCTAACAAAAGGATTTTTTCCCCTCAATTTTCTAGCAGGTTCCACTGAAATTTCACTTTTTCGTGTTATATTAGAATCTGAGTTTAAAGTCACCTCAGAGATCTCTGGTCCAACCTCTCCCTGAAGCAGGAATTTTTCCCTGTCTCTTGAAACAGCCACATAATCTCCTCTTGGGCTGCAAGTTGAGTCAGGGCACCTAGGTTCAAAATCTGTCTCAGATAGGTACTCTTATTTTACCTCTCAAAGGCTTAACTTCCTTATCTGTACAATGAGAATAATAACACTTTCACTGTATAACAGAGTTCTGAGGGAAGTTCTGAGATATCTCAGTTCCAGCTGAAGGACTAATTCATTCTTGTGTATTTTCTCATAGATTCTAAATCTGCAGAACTTCTCCCATATTTATTTGCTATTTTGCTTTTATAAATGGGGTTTCTCACTGTTTGCTATTTGTGATTGTCTTTTGTACAATCAGCATTTGGCAAGAAGGGGATAAACTTATGAGTATAAGCTAACAACTATCTTCCTCCTTGAAAGTAACTGGAGAAACAGTTTACCTTCCAAACTCAGACTTGTGCCACTAGTTAAGTGATATTTGCAGGGGGAAGAGGGGGCAAGGCAGATAATCTAATTCTAGCTTAATACTACTCTCAGAGACTGAGGAAAAGAGTGCCTAGATTTGTAGCACTCTTTGGGCCCACCTGCCCTTCCCCATCTCCAGCTAGTGTGTGGTGACACAAAGTTTCTCCTCCTTTATGTGGAAGAGGACCAGTTCTCAGATCATATCTATCCACACTCCCAATAAGCCATATTGATACAGACAACCCATATGAATACCCCATGCATATCTTACAAAGATATAGCCCCAAAAGAGAGATGTGAGAAGACAACTTCAAATTCTTTACAGAGGTCAGGGTCCATAGTGATAGAACATTGAATATAAAGTTTTATTAATTCGATAGTCTTACTGAATTTTTTGTGCGAGTTAAAATGTATTGAATGAAGTCCTATTGTTCTTAGTATCACTGAACAGTTTGCTTCTTCCATGGAAACCTCTAAGTTTCAAAAAGTATAACAGAATAGGATGATAATGTATAATCTGTATCTTACCTCTCCTGAAAGCCTTTTAGCCTTGAAACAAAACCCAGAAAATTAATCTATCACAGCAATTGTGTTCCCTTATGTCATTTCCTAAAGAGCAGTGCCTACTTCACCAGCTAGCTCTGTGAACCAACTAAGACACTTTGGGTAGGTACCACAGGACCATTAGAAGGGTCAATAATAATAACATACAAGTGGCATATATAATCAGAAACACTAACTGTGACAAACCCTCCAGGGCTGGTTGTAGCCTGAGGAGAAGATCTTCTCTTTTTTTCGCTAATTACTTTTTTTTTTCTGAAGTCCTTTTCAGATGATTCCTCAAACATTGTGGCATTTCACCCGTGAATGTCAGATTTACCTCATTAGTTAATTTGATCTCCTGGGTGCAGAATTGTTCTTTCTTGCACTCAGTGAGGAACCGAGCACATACTTGCTCTGGGCAGAGCGTCTCAGATGCCAAAAAATTAAGCAGAGACATATTTTCCACTGGACTCATTTTTGTTTTTATAATTATAGATAGAAACGTGATCTGGAAATTGCAACTCTAATTGGCAGAAATTAAGGAAGGGATGAGAGCCCTATACTTTCTTTCAGTCACAGGAAGTAACTGGTTTAAAATGGAATAATGGATTCTTCTGAATAGATACAGGCATTTCAAAGTACTTTAAACATAAGAGGCTATGATAGATACCAGTTATTACAGAAAGATTCCTCTCTTTGAAGGCAGTGGCCAGCTGTTTTTATCACCCAACTGAGAAATTCTATATAGATGTCCTTGTTTATATATTGTATTATTGAAAGAGCAGTGCAAGGGTCCCCTACATGGCTTTGCTGAGGACACTGGAAGCTTTTGGTCACATGGTAGCCTTGTAGTCCTGAACAAGATGAGTGGCACAGCTTCAGAGAGAAGAAAAACCCAGTTGCTGAATATGAGGGGCTTCCATTTTCAACCCAGTTAAGAACACCAATCCTAATTTTCACTTCTGTGTTAATGCTCCCCTCCATTAGCACAAAAAAAGCAGAACAAGTTAGTTGACTGTTATATATTGACGTATTTGTTCCCAAGTATTACTTCTAGTTTTACTCAGAACTATAATGTTGTGGAACATAAAAAAATACAGACCCCTTTGGTATGTTTGTCTTTTTCTCCTTGTAATGGCGGGTTGGGCATATGCTCAGAGTACCTTTTAGAGCAGCTCTCCATATGGAGAGACTAAGGAGCCTGCTTCCAGGAAAATCATGATAACATAAAATGCAATTACCTTAGAGAGGCATTGGAGCACACACAGACATTCTATAACTGGTTCTGGTTGACTAACCATGTGGTGAATAGAAGGCTCTTTGGCTACAAAGGTATTCAAAATATATTAACAATCAGAGTCTTGGCCATTTTCTCTTTGGCTACACTCTGGGAATTTGACTCCTTCCCTGATGGCATCTCATGAGAGATAATGCTGTAAGGGGGAGACTTGGCCCCATGGAAATGGCCCTAATCCATTTGCCTTTTTTTTTTTAATGAAGGGATTGGAGATTCTGACACTAAGAGTTTTCTAAGATTAGGAAAGTGAGTCTTAGTTATCTGTCATGGTGTCTGGGGTTTGTATCCACTCCAATATCAATATCCCAAGGAGGAGGGAGTAATCTTTGGGAGTGAGCTTTGGGACCCAGTCTAGCAATAGCTGAAACAAGGACTCATCTGGGGAAGGATGCTGCCTTTGGATGTGAAGTTGGTGGGACCAATGCTATTCAGGAACTAAGCTAAGTTTGAGCCAACTCTCTCCACTCTGGCTGTAAAGTAGAATATAAAGGAGAGTAATATGAAATAAAGCTAGAGAAGTAGATTGGAACCAGATTATGGATGGTCTTGAATGCCAGGCTGCTGCTGCTGATAATAATAATAATAATAATAATAATAATAATAATAATAAGCCTTTAAATATCACTTTAAAGTTTGTAACTTTATGTTATATAAACATGTTATTTCATTGATCCTTAAAACATCCCTGTGAGGTAGGTGCAATTGTTATCTTCATTCTATAGATAAGGAAGCTGTGGTTGAGAGAGATTAACTGAGCAAGTAGCTGAGACAGGATTTCAATATAGGTTTTCCCAACCAAGGTCAGCACTCTATTCACTATTCTACCTACCTGGATCAAGGAATTTGTATTTTATCATCTAGGCAGCCAGGAGCCATGGAAAGTTTTTTGAGAAATAGACTGGCATGTATTTTGGCATTTGTTTAAAAAATGGATGGGAGAAGAGAGAGATGGGAAAACCAGGTAGAAAAGTATTATAATAGTTCAAGGGACAGGTGAAGAGAAGTGATGGCAATGAGAGAGAAGATAAGGAGATGAGATGTGTAGGAAGAACCAATGGGATCCAGTAACATTCTATTAGAATGAGAGAGAAGAAAGAGTCCCAGGCTTCCAGTTTGGACAACTAGGAGGATGGTGTTGCCATCAATTACAATAAAGTTGGAAGAGAAACAGGTTGGGGAGGGACAATAAATTTTCTTTGGCACCAGTTGAGTTTGAGGGCCTGAAAAACATCCAGATAAATAGGGCTAGCAGCTAGTTGAAGAACCAGGATTGAAATTGTCTGGGAGGACTTTCATTTCACTTTCCTTACTTATAAAATGAAAGGGTTAGCAAAGATTTTTTTTAAACCAGATATGATTTCATCAGTTACAGGTTGCTTCCAGATGAGGAAATTACTCTACCAACGCAGACCAGGATCTTCTTTGCCCTTTATTGTCTTAGTGAGTTACCTGTGGCGGTGACAGGTTAAGTTACTTGTCATACAGGTCACATAGCCAGCATGTGTCAGAGTCATTCCAAGACCAGCTCTCTATCCCTTTTATCAGGTTGCCTCACCTATCAGGCATTACAATAATGTAATTGAAAAGGAGCCAAAATGCTGAATGATTATAGTACATAGGTAGAAAAATAATGAAATTACCTCCCTCTTCTTGAAATAGAGGTAGGTATTTCAGGAGCAAAATACTGCGTACATTATAAGACCAGGAGACTGTTTAAAGTCTTCTTACTTAGTCTTTGTTACAAGGGAGAGTTCAATTTGGGTGAGGAATGGGGGAAAGATATGTCTTTGACAATGCACAAACAAAGGCATTAAAAAGTGTATTTCTTTAAATAAATAGTTAGACTAAATAATCTCTAAGATCTTTTGGAGTTCTAAAATCCTGTAATCCTTGAAAAAGGTTGGAAGATGACTACAGGATTAAGGTCAGGAAACCAGAAACACAGCATGATTTGCCCACTTTCCCAAAGCTTCCTGTAGCTTGCCTGACTATTTCCTTCCATCTTTTTTGATAAGGAGGATTAATTGTGGTTCCTTTTCTAACACTGTCTTTGCTAATAGATTAGGTACCAACAAAGCCAGGAGCCCCAAGCATATCCTGTGAAGACAAAGAGAATCTGGAGCTCTCCAGCCCTAGCAGTGAAAACCTCCCATCTGATTTCCCCACTTGGCAAGGAAATAAATGTTAGAGCCCCTGGAGCTAACAGCTGAGAATGGCAGACTTTCAGATGACCTGGTTGAGGCCCCTTAGTGGCAAGGGTGTTCTGAGCATTTAGCTTCTGTCTGCTTGTATTTTAGGACCCCTCTCTAATTTGGTTTAAACATTCTGTTAATTGACAGCCCAATAAGTCCCTCACTGCTGGAGCATTCAGACACACATTTTGAATGCATGAGACACCTGCAGCCTTCCCAACCTCCAATCACCTCCCATCATTTCATTTGTGACCTTTAAAGTTGTCAGATGAGCCTACCGTCTTTTTTTTTTTCCCCTGGGTGCTTCGTTCTGCATTGGGTGCGTTTTGGGATCCCAGAAGCATAATCAAGCAGCACATTAATCAAGTCAGCTTCCCAGGTGCCTTCATTTCCACGTCTTTTGTAGTTCTTTGCTGTCTAGTACAACATGCATTTAGAAATAAGAAGCACTCTGCCCTTGCAGAATACATTTAATTCTGATATCAGACCTGGTGACGTAAGCATGTTTTGATGAAAGAAACCAGCTCTGCTTTGGTAGTTTCTGTATGGCATATTTACCTTTGGTGAGATCACATAAGTGTCATGCTTTGCTGGGGTATAGAATGGAGGTAGCATGAACTAGCTGATCAACTCATTTGTGCTATTATTTGAAAATCATTGTGTCTAAGAAGCTCCCCAGTGTAACCTTGACTATGGGAGCAAAGAAGAAAGCCAACCCATATTTGTGAGGAAAACATGAGTAAGTCAGGAGAGAGAAATACTTTCTGAAGAGGTAGGCTAAGTGGCTATTTTTATTTGAGCTTTATTTATTTCTCCCCATCAGCTTTCAAGTATATACACTCCAGTAATATGGCTGATCTGATGGCCTCTACATCACTGACATAAAAATTAAAAATTAAACCTGGTGTTTCTATTCCAAAATAAACACATGAAGATATAAAATCAAGCCTACATCAAGTAGGTTGGTGGTGTGCTTATCTTGAATACCGAGGTAATATAACATAGATTGAATAATTTTCATCATAATTAATTGAATAATAGATGTTCCCCTTGGAATTTCTTTAGAGTAGCTATCTTAGTGCAAGCAGTTATTTAAAATTGTTAACATTCTGAGGCCAACTAATTTAATGATTCCCTTTTTGTTTTATGAAGTTGAAACAATAATTTAAAAAAGAACTTAGGGTTTTTTTCCATTGTAGTTGGGCTCAGCAAAATTCACACAACCTTCTTCAAAACAAAACAAAACAAAGATCCAATGGGTTTAATAAAAATGTATGAGTTTTTGTGGTACAGAGAGAGTAATATGCAGCTCAATTAGGTTTCCTCCCTCAAAGCCATTAAAGTGACCCTGGCTGCATAGTTCTTTAGATTTATATTTAGCATTGTCATCCAAACATTTATGACTGGTTCACGCATCTAATAACTTTTTACAGAAGTGCAGTTTAGCAAAAAATAAGAGTCGTATGAAAATAAAGCAAATTCCTGATTCTATTCCTGATTCTCTCCCTAAACAGCCATGTGACTTTAGGCAAGATATTTCAACTTAAAAAATTAAGTTTCCTCATCTGTAAAATGAGAAGGTTGACCTAGGTGACCTTTAAGGACTGTTCCAGCTCCAAATCTTTGATCCTAAGTGAAGGTTGGTAAGGAGAACTTTCCTAAATAACTTGTAAAAAGTCTATGATTCTATTTATTTTTTGGAGATTGTAATTGTGATTTTATCCACATAGGTGTGGAAATACCACCCACCCATACAACTATTCTACAATTTATAATTTTAAACAGTTGACTATAACACTGAGAGACTAAGTGACTTGCTAATTAATGGACATCCTACTAGCATGTGTCAGAAGTAGGACTTTCTAGTCTTCCTGACTTGAACACTAATACCCATCCACTAAACCAGAACATGAAACCAGTGGTGTCTAACTCAAATAGAAATGGGACCACTAGTCCATACTTAGGGATCCCTTCAGCCTGCATAATGATGTGGCTTTAAAATGTAATATTAAAATGTAATAATTTATTTTATTTTAACTTATTTTGACACATATTTCCCAATTGTATTTTAATCTGGATCAGGCCATATTTGGGAATGTTGTGGGCTGCTCCCACAGGCTAATGTTTGACACCTTTACACTAAAACATGCTACTTCCCAAAGTCATTTGTATGAGGTAATAGCTCTCCCACTTGCCAATTCAAATATTTGAAGGGATAGGACACAGCAAAAAGAAGTGCCAGCAGACAGTGCACTTCTTTGCATTCAGATAATTTTGATACTTCCTGATATATTTATTTTCTCTCTTTTTGAAAATGTAGACTCTCCTCTTCATTCCTCTTTGGCATTTCTGTTTGCCAAATCTAAGGAAAGGAGGAAGGTCAAGGGTTTGAAAGGGCTTTTGGGGATATTCATGCCAGGCCCAGTGGGAATTCAACAAATCTTTTACCATTGATACAATGGGAATGTAAACTAGATCTCTATCAAATGGTAATTGACACAGTTCAGAAATGTCTAAAAATACATGAATTCAAATGTGCACATCTATGAAAAACAGGGTTTATCATTAGATGTGGCTCACTCTCCACCCTCCCCAATTCAGCATTAAAAGAGAGAAAGTAAAACATAAACTGAGGGAAGGGGGGGAATTTATTTTTTCCTTTGTACAAAAAATGATAGACATTGTTATTTTTCTGAGAAGTTTTGGGAAAATCTCATTTCTTATACCTAATATATTTATAGTAATCTCATGAGTCTTCGAAACACTTGGGTAGTTTGACAAGTTGTTCATCTGCGTGGGATGAAGTATTCCTAGAGAGTATTGGGTGAAAAGTTGACCAGTCTCATAGGACAACAAATCCCTTTACAAATGCAGTGGTAGCTGTTTTTACTGTTTTGTTTTCTTTTTGACCAAATATGGTAGAAGTGTGTGTCTAGACCTACTCTCATGGAGCCTTTTTTTATATATTTTAACTCTAGCCTCTCTGTAGTAAGAAAGAGATGCTGAGATCTAAGTAATCCAAGGTAAGACATTATTAAAAATTTTTCTCATATTTGGTTTGGGACTTTTTGGGGGTGAGATTGTATTTCTATCTGAATTGGGGAGTTTCTGAAGTTCTAGAAACTCATACCACAGAAAAAATAATGAAGCTATATGGTGAAAATTATCACGGAGAGAAGCTGGAATTTCTCTCCAGAATAACTCTCAGTTCATATCATGCAGGGACAGAAAGTGTTACCTCTTAGATTAATGATACAGAGTAGTTGATTAAACTCCTCTCCTTGCCCCAATGCAAAGGCATCTAACTATTTCTGGATCACACCTTCTATGAGGACAAAAATGGAAATGAAAGTATTTTAGTTTAAAAGATATTTTATTTGAGCTTTTGCTAAACTGTAGGTTGAATGAATGAAAGAAAAAAGAATAAGCCAAGTTAGTCATGTCAACAAAAGAGTTAAGGAAGCCTGAGTACATTGTGTACAAGAATAAAAAGTATTTTGAAATATAGCCTTTATATTGGAGGCCTTCATATGATAGAAAGGGTATATTGGGCAATTTCTCATCTCCCTGACTTTTAGCCCCAACTCAGAAAATCTAGGGAGCTCACTGACATCACAGTGTGTTCATACTTATTCCCCTAGCAAGTATACAGCCCTCAAAAGTAACAACAACAATAATAGTAATTATTGTTATTATTATTATAGCTAAATTTATATAGAGCTTACTACGTGCCAGCTACTTGTGCTAAACACTTTACAGTTATTGTCACATTTGATCCTCACAACAACTCTGGAAGGTACATGCTGTTATTATCCCCATTTTACAGATAAGGAAACTGAAGTTAAGATACTTGCCCAAGGTCACATAGCTAGTAAGTGTCTGAGACTAGATTTGAATTTGTCTTCCTGATTCTGAGGCCTGTGCTCTTATCCACTATGCCACTAAATAAAGAAGGAAAATTTTATTGACAGGTTAAAAAAATAGAGCTCATAGAAAATAGATACTGCCCAGTGAATTACATTCTCCCTTGAAGGTCTGTCCCAACAGGGCAGGCTTTCCAGCAAGTGCCACCTCCAATAGTTTCTCCATTGTTCCTTCTATGGTTCTTACAATTTGGCACAATTCCTTAAAAGTGGTGACTAGTCATTCTCTATGGTGTTTCCTGAAATTCTGAGCAACATTGCTTTTTCAGATCTGGCTTCTTTTACAGGTGCCATACTACCACTGGAGGGGTGATTGCTCCAGAGCACAGTTCTCTCTGCATCACAGCTCATCATTGTGGTTCCAGATGGGGATGGGTCAGTGGCGGGAGCTTTTCCCCTGTTTAATTGCTCCTACTAACCCCTGGCCTCCCAAAAAATCTCCTGACAACTCAGGAACACTATCCTCTCTTCATCTCCAAATGGATCTCAATGATTAAATGGGATTTTTAGTGACTTGAGTCATGATTCAATCATGACTAAAAGCCCTGATGCCCTTCAGGTACCCGGTTAGTTGTCTCCTATTCAAGTGAGCACTCCCTGCTGATTAAGGAGCTGACAAAGGAACCCAATTTTCTTTATTTGTCTCTCAAGTACCAAAGAAAGAATGAGGAGACATTATTCCAATTACCATAAGCTGTTACTTTCCACAAATCTCATCCCATGATCATCAGGAACCCCCTTCCAGGACAATGTGGAGAAAAGAAAGAACAGATCCTGTAATGGCTACAGAAGTATGTGGAAAAGTTCAGAAGCCAGAGCACTTGGGTTTGAACCCAGCCCCTGCTAATTATGACCTGTATATGCCCTGGGCCTCAATTTCCTCATCTTTAAAATGAAAAGTTTAGACTAACTGGCTTTTAAGCTTCTTTCCAGGTCTATACCCATGATTCCATGAAATACTCACTGGGAAAGGCGATACCATTGTTATCACTGATATTTTAATGTGAAAAAGAATTTGAGAAGAAATTTTAACAGTGGGAAGAGCAGGTACACATGTGGGCAGATTGAAAATAAGGGATTTTGGGCAAGCCAAAGATAAATTCTGGCTATTTCATTAGGGCTGGACTCCTCAGGAAGAGGAAATAATAGTCAACTAGGACTATCTCACTCTAACAGGGCATCTGGTCATCTTATCACACCAACTTTTCCCCATGTGTTGTTGCCATCATCCATGTAACATGACTTCAGGATGCCTTTGAATCATTTCTGCTTTTATATAGGCATCCCTGGTCTTACCTTGCCTTCCCATTCAGCAGCTATTAAGTGTCTCTAGGGAGAATTAGAGAGGTTGTTACAAGAAGACAACCTCTCTTTCTAGGTCATTACTTGAGAAAGTTCTTAGGAGAAGATTTCCTCTTTGACCACTAGTTAAAATGACTTAGTCCCTGAAAAGTGAGTGATATTTAGCAAAGAGAGTTGGTGAATACACATGATTTCTTGCAGCATCACATGACTCTGAAAGTTATTAGGGAGTGAGGAAAGGACACTCCCTGATATAGTCACTTAATCTCTGGTGGCCCTTCTGTGCTCATCTCACAAAGTGAGATGTAACATTTAATCTAAGGGAAGCAGTAAAATGTGATACTTAGAGCATATGGAGTGACTTACAGGTCATCTTAACCTACTTTCTTATAAAGATTAAAAAAAATAAACCCCACAGCACTGATTTGGTATCATTAGGTCAGCTATCCTTTATGTTGAGGGGCAGGGGAAAGTAGATGGTAAAGCATATAGGCTGTAATTCAAGAAGGTGATACAACCAAGGTCAGTCAAGACAGAATGATGTGTGAGATCATATGAAAAATATCACTGGATTCCTCTGGGAGTCATAAGGGTGCCTTAATTCTTTTCCTTGCCAAACATCCTGCAATAGTACACTAGGCTTTTATTTATCATCACAGTCAAATTGGTCTTCCACTCTTCTGTCAGCCCATCGTGGAAGGGTGTCAGTCACTGCTTATGCAGTCAACAAACTGACCTCAAAAAAAAAAAAAAAAGGAAGTTGCCAAAAAGAAGCCACCGCAAGAAAATTCCTCATTTGCTCCAGGCTAAGACCATTTATTGTTGCTGGGTTATGTAAATGATCAGATGGTGAGAAGCTGAAATAACTCTAGCACCTTGAGCTGCCTTCCCATACAGTGGGTCAAGTAGACATGGTTACCCCAGGTACAAAGGGTCCTGGGGGTTCACCTGGAGGCAGAAATCCTTCCTCATGCCTCTGTCAATGTGTTTATTTTTCTATTCATAGAGATGAAAATTAATTAAAACAATGAATTTAACAAAATAGTATAGCACAAAAAAGGAACAATAAGACATTTCTCCTGTAAATGTGATATACATTCTGTCATTGGAAATAGCAGCCATACCCAGGAATGTGGTAAGGCATGGACATATAGGTAGGAAATGTGTGTAGCCAGCACTCCCTTATGGAGTGGCACACACAGGGGACATATAGGCCCATACACGGAAGGAAAATTCAGGCTTCTGATACTCCAAGATTTCCAGTGGCCTTGTTGCCTCTAAATCAAGCCCTCTATGTTGTCTTTACTGAGGGTTGCTCCCTCCTGGTCTCATGGTTCACCACTTGTCCTTACTCTGTTGGTCACTGCTGGTCACTACCAGACATGGTCCCACCATATAAAAGATTTTTTTTAGAACTGGCTTCAGCCAGAATCCTTAGTCCCCCATTAGATTGTGAGTTCCTTGAGGTCAGGACTGGATGGTTGTTGTTTTCCTTTTTTTGCATTCCCAGCACTTAGTAGAGTGCCTGGCACATAGTAGGCACTTAATAAATGCTAAACTGACTGAGGTACTAAATCTTCCTTGGAGCAGCATGGTACAGGGGGGAAACACTAGGTTCAGAGCCACAGGGACCTGGCTTTAAATCCTGCCTCTGACATTGACCAAATGTGCAACACGAGCAAATCATTTAATGACTCTCCTCCATAAAAAAGGTGTTAGATTAGCTAGCCTCGGAGGTCCCTTCAGACCTAGATCAATAAACCAGATAGGAGGTGTTCTGCATGGTATTGTTAGTTTAAAGCACAGAGGCTTTTTTCTTTCTTTCTTTCCTTTCCTTTTTTTTTTTTTGGCCTTTTTGCTACAGATCTTTTAGAAAGACAAAAGTCCTAACACTCTCAGTCATTGGACCAGGAAAAACACAAAACGAACAAATTCTCTTAGGCTTTTCTCCAGTATGGGGCATTTGTTTCCTTAAGTCTTATCTCAAATGGACATTACTCTTGCAGGAGATAACCTGCCCCAGGTGCCAAATTTTTTTATAGCTTAGAGCATGCCAAGCTAATTTATACCCTCAGGCTTAAATCTGTTTTGTTTTGTTATTTAAACTCAACTTCCTGGCCATCAAGGGCAACTTCTCAACTAAGGCTGCATTGAGACAAGGGTAGAAATCTTTTGCAATGCCCTTCTTAATTTCTCTAAGGTATCTCAAGCTCCCAAACCTATCTAAGGAGTTGGGGGGGGGGGTGTTGGCGCGTGGGTTTGCTAAAGAAACTCCACAATGTCATGAGGGTCCTACCATTTGTAGTCTTTTCAGCAACCACAAAATTATTTGGTTTCTTGGGCAAATCAAAGGAAGGGGAAATGAATGAATTGCTTGCCTAACCCCTTCCTTTTAGTATGTTTATGTGGGTGGCCAAAATCTTTCCAGGTCTCAAGCACTTGCTAAATAATTACAGCTTTTTTTAAAAAAAATGTTAAGGAAAAAAAAATTCAAAATTAAGCATCCTGGATTATTCTACATTCAAATGGAAACTGTAGTCATTAGAAATTGGGCATCTCCTTTGAATTTTCTCTCTGAACTAGCCATGTATAGCAATGGGAGTAGACTTTCTATAGGAAAGCACTCAGCATTATAACTCAGCATTTAACACATGCTAAATGCATCTAATAAGTGTCTAATAAATATCAGTTGAATTAAATTAATTTGAATTGAAGGTGGTGGTGCAGGGTTTAAGGTATTAGGGTAGGGGTTCTTAGTGGAAGGTAGTCTGAATCTTAACTGTCTGCTTTTGTTATTTTAACAAATTTATTAAATGGCTCCTATACGCTTGGCACTGTGCTATGAAACGAGGATAAAAAGACAAAAATGAAATGATCCTTACTCTCAAGGAAATTATGGGTGGCATCAGTGGTGATCTATTTCTGATAACAGCACTAGTGATGGAGGAAAGAAAAGATAGATGAACAGTCCCAATCAGCTGGAGACATATATGCTTCCATGGATCCATAATCTCATTTGTGTGGGCATGCTAGAGCTCTTTCTTTAGATCTTTTGAATATTTTATGTGTCTCCCACCCTTGTATCCAGAGAGCAGAGAGCAGGGGAAAGCAAATGGGATAGCTGTTGACAGGACAGTATAGAAATCGTCAGTGTATTTTGATTCATCGTCTTGAATGATCTGGGAAAAAGATACTTCCCCTCTTTTCTATATCTCAAAGAGGGAGACCAAAAATCTTACAAGGAGCAGGAAATGAACAATGTGCTTTGGAGAGTTGGTTTTGTGTTGCATCGTGACTGTGACAGCATGGACAATATCTTGGACATCAGGGTCATGGTTACTGCTATGGCTGCCACCACTGCTGTAACCAAGATTGGGGTTGGGGTTAAACAACACACAGAGACCACAGTGCAATAAAGACTGTAGTTATTTTTGTTTGCCAAGAATGATGATGATAAGGCTTCTTTTGCCTTCCTCTCTTTCTCCCTTTTCTTCTCTCTCTTCCTGTGGAGAGTGAGTATTCAGTTCCAAAGTTTATTTTTGTTTATTCAAAGTCCATATTTTACATTTCTGGTCACCTAGTTTCTACTTACTAATATTAAGATAAAAGTGTGATTAACTGAAGCATTTGTGGTCTGTATTTATTTTGCTTATTCAAAGGCATCAGAGACAGGGATTGTGGTCACACACACAGAGGGCACAAAGGAGATTCTCTCTATCTTTTCTAAATCACTAAGGTTTCCCCAGACAAGGGATCAAACAAACCAAAGATATTTTATTGATGATTATTCTTATAACTTCCTACAAAGAGGAAAAAAACTAAGTCATAGGAATCTAGACTTCCATGGATTACTTTGGACATAACTGAGCTAAACCATTATGTTGGGGAAAAGAGGGTTGGTAAAAAGAAATTTTTTCTTTAATCTCCTAACAGGCAATTGGTCTTGGGCCACTTCCTTCTTATTCTTGGATGGTAGATTCAAATGGCCTCATCCACTGATTATGATGCTATGTACTCTCCGTTGCAATTGTGTCATTTGGTAGGGTTTGCTTAATTGTTTCCAGAAAATGTATATTGTAGTGAAATCTGGGTATTTGTAGGAAGCTGTTGTGCCTAAACAAAAATAGCTGGCATCAATCAACCACCCACCCAACCAATTAACCATGAGATACAATGGCTCCAGAATTGGCTAAGAGGAGGACAATGGACTTAATTGCATTTGGGAAATTGTGTTGTGCTTTTAGTGATCCCCAGCTTTTCTTTGTTTGGGATGAAAGCTTAGCGTTCCTTGGTGGTGTTTTTTTTTGGTCCATCTTTTCCCCATCATGCTGTATGCTGTGAATCATAGAACAACATGTTTTCCACTAAATAGGCATTTTTAGATAAACAGGCATTCTTCACTTACTTTTGTTTTTACTGTGTTGGCTATCAGGGCATTCCTTTTGAGGAGATTTTGCATTGTTTGGAGGCCCAATGTAATCAGCACAGTGTCATTCACAAACTTCACCACCTATAGAGACACACTTTCCCATCTGGATGTTTGCAGTATAGCCCCTCTAGGATAGTGATGATTGTCAAAGGTGTTATTTTTAAGCATTTATCTCTCCCAGTAAAAAATAAGATGATTGAGGACAAAGAGTGAATTATTATTGTATCCCCAGTGCCTTAGCATAATACCTGCCACATAGTAGATGATTAGTAAATGTTCGTTGGTTGATACCAGCTATTTTTATTCTGACACAACATCTTCCAACAAATACACAAACTTCACTTAACCTTCCAATTCTAAAAAGTTTCTGAAATATAATTGCAATGGATTATAATCAGGGGAACCCCTCCTTCCCCAATTGCCTCTAGCTAGAATGCTTCCTATGGAGTATGCCTGGAGCTGGGCCCTTTCCAGTGACACATTTATTTGGAGAAGACTCAATTCTAAAAGAGTTGTTACTTATGGGTGACACGGCAAAACCCTAAGTGGTACTTTGGTCTGCTACCAAGCCTGTGACAATTTCAGAAGTGGTGGATGTGTGAGAGAGTTCTTCATAACTAGCCTGACTCAGACCCACTGCAAGCCCTCTGACTTGCCCCTGCCCATGTACCCTTTCTTGCTCCCTTTCTGTCTCTATCTTTGGGAATGGTGATCAAATCAACATTATGATTCCATGAAAGGATTTGTCAAGCTATTGTCCAATGGCTCCCTTTATCATTCCTGTAACATCTTGCTGGGTACCACTCCCTTATATGTGTTGTCTTCCTTCACTAGAATACAACCCCCTTGAGGGCAAGAACAGCCTTTTAAAAAAAAAATTTATATCCCTAGAGTTTAGTACAATGCCTAGCACATAAAAAAAATTTAATAAATGCCTCTTCATTTTTTCAGTGAATTGTACTCCAAAGCTCTGTGCTGGGCCCTTATCCCTTCTCTTACTAGAGTCAATCTCTTGGTGGGCCCTTATCCCTTCTCTTGCTAGAGTCAATCTCTTGGTGACCTCATTTGCTCCCATTGTAACAACTATCTTTTCTATACAGGTGGCTACCAGATCAATCTATCTATCCCTAGTCTCTCTCTCGAACTCTAGACTTATGTTAACATCTTTTGGACATTGCCTATGTTCCACAAGCATTTCAGACTAAACATGTCTAAAGCAGAACTCCATTTTTTTCACCCAAACTCTCCTCTTTTTCAAATTTTAAATTCTATCCACTCAATAACACAGACTCAACTCAATATTGACTCTTCCTCTCCCTTATTACTTATATACAAAAAATTGCCACCTCTTATTGATAGTACCTCTACAATATTTCTCATCTGTCTCCTTCTCTTCACTTACATAGCCACCATGGTAATACAGATCAATATCACCTCTTGCCTAGACTACCAATAGCCTAATCATTCTCCCTTCCTCCAATGTTTCCCCTTTCTGATAGATCTTTCACATATCTGCCACATCAACATTTCTAAAGCACAGATTTTGCCATGTCCTTTGTCTATTAAAAAATACTCTAGGGGGGCCCCTCTTGTCTTTAGGATCAAATACAAAATCTCCTGGCATTTAAAGCCCTGCATAAGTTGACTCCAGCCTACCTTTCCAGGTTTTTTGGACATTGTTCTCCTTCAAGCACTGTTTTAGTCAAAATGGTCAGCTTGTGCCCGGTATGTGATATTCCATGTCCTATATCTATGCCTTCTTATAGGCTGTCCCCTATGCCTAGAATGCACTACCAATCGCTTCTGCTTCATGGAATTACTAGCAACCTTCAAAATAGTTTCAATGTCTCTCCTTTAGGAAGCCTATCATGATAACCAATTGCTCGTGCTTTTCATGCTTTTTTTAAAAAAAATTTGATAGTTTGTATTATTTTGTATTATATTTTAAATATTTCCCATTTAATTTTTTTTTATTGTAGTAGAGATGATGAGGGAAGCCTGTGATCAATTTGATGAGTTCCCTTAAATATTTTTGATGAGATTACATGGCTTGGGCCCTTGTTAGAAGGATATCCTTTATAGAGATCAAGGATCTCTGAGACTACAGGAACAGATTATTCCTTGCCACTACTCAGCTGCCCATGGAGGCAGCCGGAGTCATTGGCAACCAACCAGGAGTTCCTTCTTTCCTTCCAGCAAGTTGTTACCATGCATCTACCTCCATGGAAGGTACCCTTCATACAAAGTTCCATGTCTCATCAAATTGATCAGAGGCTCCTTGGTTTATTCCTATTACATCTTGTACAAGTTGTTTCCTCTCAATAAGAATGCAAGGCCCTTGAGAGCAAACTCTGCTGCTTGTCTTTCTATTACTGTTTTTAGCACAATGCCAGGTACTTTTCAGGAGCTTAATAAATGCTTGCTGATTTAGTGAAACAAAACTGGATCTCTATCTGGGGTTCTGCTAAAGAATAAAGTACACCATGAATCTGAGACTTAATTTTAGTATTATTTTCTAGCTTAGACCCAGTTTTAACCTATAAAATCTTCCTCCAAGATGCTTATTTCTAGCTGATGTGTTCTAGCAGTAGTTACCCATCATCAGACTCTGATTTGGCTGTTAGTAAGTCACACCCAGGGAGACTTACAGACAAAAGCCTAATGATTAGTTGGATTCCTATCTTCATTTATCTTGAACATGAATTTCAGGTCCCTGTAGACAAAGAATGGAGAGGAGAAATAAATAACATTTTGGGTCAGATACAATACCATTTGGAAATGTTTAGACATGGACACACAATCAAAATATGACAAGATACAAAAATGCCAAGAGAAAATAAGAAATTCTCAACCTGTAAGAACTGACTTTCAAAACAAAGGGGGATAGTAACATAATACAATACTGGTATATTAAGACAAAAAAAAAGTGCAGGAAAATATGATCTGCCATTCCTAATTCAGGGATAATAATTCCAACTTCATCATTAAAATGGCTTTAAAAAAATTAGACTTCAGAATGCTTAAGAGATCTCCAAAATATAGGTTTGTACAAAGATATGATACTGCAAAGAGACGGTTACCCAGATTTCTAATCATTTTGGGGAACTGACTAGGATTTTTAAAAATGAATAGCTTTCAAGATTCTCTCCATTTTTTATTTTCTTGGATGAAACAAGAATCTTTTTGTTTTTTAGTGATTCAAACATGTATTGTTAAAGTAATATTTGATTAAAATCAGCTAACAAATGAGAACTGTACTATATTCTCCAAACTGTCCCCCCTCCCTTATGAGGACTGTTCCTAACCCTTAAAATATTCACATAGACACCTTTTAGGGCAGAGATATTTACAGGAAAGCTTAACAAAAAGGATCACATTTCCATTTGATTGGGAAATTTTAGGGAAATTCTGAACCCTAGTTAGTTGGGTTTTTTTTAAAGCTTTTATTTAGTATTTTCTAGTTAGTTTTCTATGGCTTCTTGGCAACTTCACTGTGTGCTTTGTTAAACAGAAGTCTTTGGGGCAAAATGATTTAACTATTTGGCCCACCACCAGGTTTTAAGAGAACTCATGACTGGCAAGGGAATACAATAGCTAACATAGAGTGATTCACTAGGGGGAAAAAAAAGGCCAAAGCATTGCCAACTACATCTATTCAAACTGCTTCTAATAATTAATATGAAGAAAACAGGAAATGAATACCTTTTCTTTATCAATCCAATTAGCATTTTATCTACAAGGAAACATAATTTTTCAGAAGTCACACAGTCAACCCAAATAGGTTGTCAGAAATAACCATAAAAATATGGTCTTGGGCCTAAACATCTTAGGCTTGTGGGTTGAGGAAGTGTTTAATTAGGGATGAAATACAGAATAAAATGTGTTTCAGCCTAAAATGGTAAATTTTCTAACTAGGCAACTTAGCTCTTAATTGGATTATGATGTTCCAAAATAAGAGTCACTGAAGAAGTATAGCCAATGTGTATTTCTTTATAGCTAAACCACCATGTTTGAATCATTCACAAATGTTCGTGTAACAGATGGCAATTGCAACAATTTTGAGTTTTGGCTACTACACAGAATTGATTACATTTGGTCTTTTACTAGGAAAGTTCAGTAAGTATTGTCAAAATACCCAAATAAACAGAATAATTGTTTCCGATGTGTCTTACTCAAATACTCTAAAATATCCATTGCAAAGGAGATACATACATACATACGTGTGTGTGTATATATATATATATATATATATATATATACACACACACGTATGTATGTATGTATATATATATATAAGAAAATAATTGGACTTTCTTTTGGTTTTTTGAAATAAGTTCAAATGTTTGAGAGTGGGAAGAAAACAGTCCAATTAGCAGCAGAAGGACTTTGCTCATAGACGATTCAATGATAGCATAGTCATCCAGTTTTTTTCTTGACACAATTTCCTTCCTTACATAAAAAGGAGGGTGAGAAGAAAGAAAAGGTATAATTTAGTCTTGATTCAGGATTAGTCTTGAGCCCATCTGGAACATACATATTCTTTCAAGTGTACTAAATCGTTATCAGATAGATTTGTGTTGGACTATTACCCACTAATTCAGATGAACAAATGTAGTTTTGCTCAGGATCATGAAATTGTACTCATGCTTTTTTCTAAGAGATAAAGGTAATAATAGCTTTAACTGCAATTTGTTGTTGGCCAAAATAATGTTCCCATACACAGATATATACACATTTTGTGTGTGTGCGCATGTGTGTGTGTGTGTGTGTGTGTGTGTGTGCGCGCGCGCGCATGTGTGTATACAGTTTAACTATCATTCTTTCTTCCTATAAAGGGGCATTTGACAAGGAAAGGTACCTGTCTTGGAATCCTGTATGCCCCTCTACTCTTGTATTCATTCATCCAGGCAGCTGTGTTCAGTTGTCATCACCTCCAGGTCTCTAGGTCATACTCACTCAAGAATCTCTCACTAGGATGAGGGGATAAACGCAGGTGAGGGTGAGATGGCATACTACTTCCTTTATCTGGGTCATTTCCTTGCTCTTGGTATTGTTGTGGTCTAGGAGTACTGGGAACCCCGAAATGCAAAGGGATAGGGCACGGGTGTGCTTTGAGAGAATTCAACCACTCAAATCTTCTTTAAGTCCAACTAGTCAGTATAATATGACACCGGTAGGGGTGGGCAAGATTCCTAGTGAGTTTTCACAATTTAATGCGGGCAAGATTGATACTTTTATACAGAAAGACTGTGGGAAGATCTGGATGTGATCTAGGAGTGGCAAGTAGCCAGGGGTAGTCCAGAGGTAACAAGAGAATGAAAGGCCAGGCTGGGTCAGGGCCACGATGAAAGGACAGTTGTATACTAAGATGAGCTCGATGCCTCAGGCTAACACCAGGGATCTGGGTTCAGGGACTAGGTTCCTGAAATTTGTGGGAAAGTTCAAGGACTGAAGGTCTTTTCTTTTTGGGGGTCTAGATCCCATACCCTGTCATTACCTGCTCCCCTACCTGCCTTCAGTAAACAAGTTCAGTTCCTGGGGATCTTCTGGTTGTAGAAAGTTTGCTTGGCCTTTTGACCTACCTGGTACGTGGTTTCTAGACCTCTCAGATAGTTCTGTTCTCTACTTCGGTCTTTTTGAATTCTGTTTGCTTCCTGGATTGGGTCCTCTTGCAGATCTCTTTGTTTCCTGTTTACTTTGGGCTTTTCTAGTCCCAAATATTTCCTTAGTGATCTGGAGCTGTTGCCACTTACAAACTGGCACGATGGCACGGCTCAGTTTAATAAGTGTAAGGTTTGTTTGTTTTGTTTTGTTTTGTTTCCTTAACATACTATTCAAAAGAAACCTCAAATGCATTTTAGGAGCTGATACCTTCAATTCTCTTCTGTAAATGCATTTCTAAACAAAACAATTCTGCTATGCCGTCAGGGCTTGTTGTCTGTTTAAATGTGTAAATGTCTTTTACCTTTTGCTGTTTTATTTGTTTTCAAGAAAATGGGAACTGTAACTAGAGGGCAAAATGTACATTTCAGTAATGCATAAAAGGAGAACAATTTATTCCCACAATGGCTATGGAAAACACTCTGTTCCCCAATGTCTATAAACAGGCCCTGTTTCACAGTTCTAATTAATTAACTTTATTAACTTGGAGCAGAAGAAGGAGGCAACTTAAACAAGGAAATAAAAAGCAGGGGACCTGTCCAAGACTGGTTCCATATAACTGCTTTTTAACTGAAGGCAAAAGACCTTATAGTGTATTTTATAATGCAAAATATATAAACAGCAACAACCTATCTCCAAATTAACTCACAGTGCATCATAAGTTCAAATGAGAAACCACCCAAAGCAACTTTTTTCTTTAGTGCAAGAAGTTTATTTTCTTTGATGAGAAATTAACAGAGCAGCAGTGCCCCTATTTTTATGTAAAACATTTTTAAAAGGAAACCTATTCATTGAAATCTATCTGTAAAAGTTACTGATGGTCATGTAGTTTATAAAACCTGCAATACTGTTAGCTCATGACATAAAAAATAAAAACCCAAAAAACAAAAAAACCCACACAGTTGGGAAATTACAAAATGATAATTTTGTACCTCAGCCATGATTGAAAGCTAAAAAAAGTCTTCCAGAACAGATATAAGATTTCAGCAGCAAAAGTTTGGTATAAGATATATTCATTTTATATAAATGCATCTGCATTGTGTACAAGCTTAAGTAATATATCATATAGTCTTCATACATTATATATTTGCAGTGGGCTTAATATACCTTACTGTTTTGAAGAATCTAATCAGCCTGAATTCAGCAATGATTATAATGTGTCTACTAGTCATTTTATATGTCTACTTAATATTTCTGATGTTACAATGAGAGAATGCAGATCATAACTACAAAAAGAACTTGGACATATATAAATACAAATATACATGCATGTATACAACAAGACTTGAGTTCTGAGATTTGTGATTCATTGAACTAGCCATAGACAACAAACCAAATATAATTATTTAGACCTGCAGGCATATCATATATTTTCTTTAAAAAAACATTGCTGAGTAGAGTAGTCACCCACCTGTTCACTAGAATATTATATATAATTCAATCTCTCTTTCCAACTATAGTAGAACAGATTGTCAACCAAAAGGCATTAAGCCAATTATAGTTTTGCACAAGGTCTCAAACATACAGCAAAAGCATTGCAAGTATGAATTTTAGATAAAATTGTGATATACTTTCAAATGCATAACTATATGCCAGTTATACAAAAGTAAGGCATTTAAAAAAGTGTTGCAGCCAAGCACAGTATGGCATTATAGTGTGCTTATTCATTTTTATCAACTGAATTCATAAAGCTCGAAGTCTTGCCAGCAGGGCCTCCACTTCAGGAAGTGATTCAGTTTTAGAAACAGAGCCAAGAAGCTCCATTTCCTTTTCTTTGGTGCCTTCTATGTTACAGGTCTCCTTCTTCCCAATATCCTTGATCCTCACTGTGGATGAATGAGTGTCTTGATTATAATTAAGTTCCTTGGCAACAGGAGTCCTGCTTGAGTTGCAATTGAGTTTGCGGCGGGAATGGGATACTTCCACCAGTTGCTTCTTCTGGTTCTCTATAAATAAAGAGGAAAGGAACATAAAACTTATAATTTAGGAAAGAATTACTAAGGACTGTGCAAATGTTCAAAAATAGTCTCAAAGCTATTCTTCTCATTGAACAGGTCCCACACAGAGACAAAGGTCAAAGACAAGACAGAAGATATTTACATGATAAAAGGTCTTTTTTTCCCCCAAGTCTTTTTAATTTCAACTAAATTAGTATACATATATATATATATACATACATATACATATATGTATATATATACACACACACATATACATATATGTATATATATATACACACACACATATACATGTGTATATATATATATATGAAAACCAATTCATTAGAATTGTTTTTTCCTTTAATATTTGTTTTAGTAATAGTTTAAAAAAAACCAATGCTGTTTCGTACACAGAAAATGAATTGTCACAGAGGTCAAAAATTTAACTGAAGTCATTTGGATTCCTTTGACAGATAAAGATATATAGGTATAGTGTTAAAATCTGAAAGCACAAGCAACAATTTTTTGTCACTATTTAATTGTAAAAGAGAATCTATTTTCTTTTCTATTTGGTAAATTACTAGTAAGCAAGAGTGATCTTGACACATCACATCATCATTAGGAATCTGTTATAGTATCTAATGATGAAACAGCTATAGCTGAATGACTTTTCCTAAGAGTATTAGACAGATTACATCCCCTCAAAATTAAGTGACTTAAATCTTATAGTCTTATGAGTGATTCTTCTCACAGATCTGAAACTTAAAAAAGAGGCATACTCAATATTCATGTAACCTTGAGCAGGGTTTGAAAATGGCTTCAACAAACTTGACATGACATTTAAAGTTTTTTGGTTATTCGGTGAAAGATGTTCCATTATCCCAATAATAATGACTTTGGAGCACAGGCAGTCACTCATGACAGTGTGTTTTATGTGAGTGCTGAAAATTCCAACCGAAAACAGCTTGTACATTAAAAGGTGGCTGCTGAAGATATTTACTGCACTGTCATTTCCTGACCAGGGGCGCCTAGTGATGGATGAGTATTTCACACACTTTCTTGGACAATCTCAACAAATTTCAGAAGTATGATCACCTTTTAGCTGTTGGAAGAAAATAAATACCCCTTTCCTATCTTCTTCTATATCAGGTGGACAATTGTTACTCAAAAATCAAAATCTAATAGTGCAGTGATTTTCACTTAAGGAAGTTATGCTCTATCAGTTTATACTGCACAAACTACGCTTGTAAAACAACAATACGGAAATGGTTTTCATGACCTTTCCCATAGCTAAGTTGTTCAGGTTTTCAGGTCCAAATAAAATATATGCACAACTTAACACGAAAGACTTAGTAGCTCAAACTTTATGGTATAGGGGGAAAAGTACAGGATTAGGAGTCAGAAGACCTAGGTTAATCTAGCTTTGCTACTTACTATAACTGTGACCTTGGGCAAAATAACTTAACCTCTCTAGGCCAGAATTTTCTCAAATGTAAAATAAAAGTATTAGAAGAGCTGATCTTTCAGGTCACTTCCAATTTCAAAATCCTATGATCCTATAATTAACTCTTGACTGTTCAGTCACCTTGATGCTATTTTCTGAGTGCTGATCAAATTTGTATTGGTAACACCATCACAGATGTGCAGGAAGGACAGGCACTGGACCTGCTATTTCTTTGCTATAGAAAACTCCATGATGAGGAAACTCACTCTAACAATGTAGATTTGCACCTTCTCTGCAACTGATAGTCTTAATGAGGTGCCTTGAGCATTCACAGATTACTTAGAGGGTGTGCCCAGGACATTTAATGCATCAGAGGTGAACCCAGATCTTCCTGGCTTTGAAGATGCCTCTCTATCCACTATACCTCTGGAAAAAGTTTAACAAGCTAGTTCTACTATTCAGAATCTCTGGTAAAATGTTTGATGGGGAAGATGAGATTAAAGGTACTGGCTAAAATAATGTCTGGATTATTTGTAATGATCAGATATCTTAATTATCATCCCTATTTATCATTGTTAGCAAGGAAAATTAAGAGTTGCCTGTACATAAAGAAATAAGAAGTTAATAACCTCTATTAAAATGTGATGACAACCATTACACATGCTTTAATTTAATCTCTTATAAAATCAAGCTGCATGGATTCACAGATTGAATGCTCATTTTGACCAGGGTTCTTATGAGAATGCTATTTTTATAATTAGCAAAATCTTACGTTTTTAACAGGAAAACCACACAACTCATAAGATTAGATATGCCAGTAGAATCCTTAAGTATGTTGGTTTCTTGAGGAGGTCAATTCCCTATGGGAATGGGTGTGAAGGGGATAGAGTTGGTTTTTTCCCCTCCAGTTGAGTTGACAAATCACAAAAAACAGTGGGCAAATAACAAAAACAATTACGTGTCAATATATTAAACTGAGTGCAAAAACATGTCCATGCATTCTTATTCCTTTATAGAATGTGAAAAGAGATACCTGACGAATCAGAAAGGGAGACAGACATTGGCTGTGAAATATGTGAAAAACCAGTTTCATGTAGTTTGACCTCTGGCAGAAGAGAAGAGAGCTGACCAAGGCTCTAAGAAAAAACAAGCATTTCAGAATTAAGTTCTCAGGAATTCACACCTAGTAGAGAAACACTATATCTAAGGGAGAGCAATATGAGAACACTATAAAGAGAGAAAGAATATTAAGGAACAAGGTGCCACAGCAGACAGAGTGTTGGACCTGGAGTCAGGAAAACCTGAGTAGAAATCTAGCCTTAGATACTTACTAGCTGTGTGGCCCTGGAAAAGTCCCTTAGCCTCTCTTAGCCTGTTTCCTCATCTTTAAAATGGGGCTCTAATAACAAATACCTCTCAGAGTTATTGTGAAGATAAAATGAGATGATTTTTGTAAATCTTAAAGTGATGTGTGAATTCCAGTTATTATGGTTGTTATTATTATATTGAGCCCTGAGGTACTGGAGAGTAAGTTGCATTGTCCACCTGCTCTCATTGCATGTACCTCATTACAAGTGTGTGCTGAGTTAGTAACTACTCTTCCCAAGGATGCACATTTGAGGGACAGTGTGCCTCAGGTTTACAGAGAGGAATGTTGTCTAGCTATTCTTATTATTCTAGCTTAGTTAATGCCTTTGCTTTGAGTTAATTGTGTCTATTGGCTAGCTATGGTGGCTAATGAGTTGCAAATCTATAATACAGAGTATCTTTGAACATAGAATAGTCATCCTCTTCCTCCTCCCCTCCCCAACCTATGTGTGAGGATTAGGAGTATTTCACAGGATGGGGTGCTACAGGATTAATTTTGTTATCATCTGATTTGAATGAGAAGTCTTAAAGGGCCTCATACTTTTAGACTAAAAAAATGACAATATTTCAAGGTTTATATGTGTAAGGATTAGCTTAAGAATAATTTTTTGAGAAAACAAAGTTAGTCAGAACTGAGAACAATAGAAGACCAAATGCCAAATGTATATTAGAATGAATAAAGGCTATAGAAGCATGGTCCTTCCCTGTCCCTGCTCCCAAAGGCTCAAACATCAACTAGAACCCTTCTTACGGCAGGTACTACCTTTCCTAAAATGGCTTATTTAGATGCCTTGACTGCTATGATTTTCTGCTAACAGCATCAGTAAGGAGTGAAGTACCATTTTTATTAACTCTAAAGGCTTATATTAATACTAAAGGTTTAGATAGCACCTTTATTTAGAAGCATTTACTACTCTTTAAATCACTGCCACCATTATTTTACAGATAGAAAAGTGAAAGCAAAAAAGGCTAAGTGACTTGCCTAGAGTGTCATAGAGTAAATCGGTGGTATAACACAGACACTATCTCTGAAGGGTATCTTAAAGGGAGTTTATAAATAATTTCACACAGAAATGTCCTAAATAATGCAACATTGTTGAATTTAAGTAATACTTTATATTTGTAGTTCAAAATTATTTATTGAAACATCTAATTTTCCTTATATCCATATAAAGAAGATATAATAATAGCTATAGAAACATAAATAAGAGGAGTAATTTGTCCAAGGTCACAAAACACATCAAGAGTCATCCCTTGACTTGTAATCTGGCATTCTAAACCACTAGCACAGTAGTTTTCAAAGGGTAATGTTGAATCTTCTGGTGTTCTGGGTTTTTTTTATACTTCAGGAATACTGGCCCTGTAACAGTACCTGCCTGAAACTAATACAAACTAATATGGCTATAATGATTACTTTGAATGATTTCCTACAATGAAATACTGGAATTACCTGAACCTGAGGTTCTCTGGACATATTTTGTAAACATCTGCATCTTGCGATGTAGCTTCCCTATATAGAATTTAACTTTATTATACCTAATTTATGAATAAGCATTGTATTCTGAGGAGCCAAGCATTTTAAAAAATAACATTTCAAAAGTTCTCAGAGGATAATATTCCAAATGAAGTTTCTTCTTAATTACATACAAGAAAAGGTTGGAAAGAGAGTGACCTTATTAAGTACTTCTTAAGTACTTTTCAAAATAGAATGAATTGAATAGCAAACATTTACTGAACACTTGTGCTACAAATATCACTGCACGTGAAACTAAAATGGAAAGAGAAGAAATTAATCCTAATCTTAAGTAGTTTACAGTTTAGAGCAGTGATCTCTCTAAAGAGGGGGCTGTGGCTTGACCCCAGGGGTTATGTGATCAACCAATTAGAAGGTAGGAAGTTATGTTGAAACCCATTCCCATAGCCAATTGTGAGCTTGCCTCTACCATAGATCCCCTTAATATCTTCAACGTTTTTCCACTCTATGCCCTATTGCAGGTCTCTCCTATGGCTCTTGGTGTGGACCCATCTAATCCAACTCAGGCGCTAGAGTAGCTTTGAAAACAAAATTTCTCCCCTCCCCCTGAGTATCCCTACATCCAGTCCCCCAAACACTACAGCAGAAGATTCTGTACCCTAGAGCAGTGACTGATAAGCAAGATCTCACTGCCTCTTATTTTTCATTTTCTGGTGAGAGTGGAATATACAAAATGAGCAGGCCTAGATGGGTTGTGATTATATTATCTTTTCCCCTAAACAGCTCTGTCTTAAGAACTTCCTTTTTGTCAAGGGGACCAGCTTTCAATGTCACAGGTTCTCAACTTTCTAGTTATAGTTTACTCTTCACTCAAATGAAACTGCTCTCTTCAAAGTTACAAATGACCTCTTCATTGCCAAATCTGATGGCCTTTTCTAAGTTCATATCATTCTTGACCTCTCTGTAGCATTTTATCCTGCTGCTCACCCTCTGCTCCTGTACACTCTCTCATCTTTGAGTTGTTTTGATATTTCTCTCTCTTGTTTCTTTTCCTCCCTTCTTGCTTCTCAGTTTCCTTTAGTGAATCATCATGCATGTCATGGCCCATAATAGTGGGTGTACCTAAAGGCTTTGTCCAGGGCCCTCGTCTCTTCTCTCTGTATACCTTCTCACTTGGTCACTTCTCCAGCTCCATGAGATTAATTTTCGTCTTGGTGTTGATGACTCTTAGATCTATATATCCAGTGCTATTTATTCTAAGCTTCAGTCTCACATCATCAACTGCATATTGGACATTATGAACTTGATGTCCTATATGCACCTTAAATTCATCATGTTAAAAACAGAATTCATTACCTTTTCCCCCAAACCCACCCTTCTTCTAAATTTTCCTATCCTATTGAGGACTCCACTACTCTTCCAGTCATCTAGTTTGGCAAACCTGGTGCCATCTTTGATTTCTCCTCTCATTCAACACATCTAACCAGTTTTATTCTCATTTCTATCTCCACAATATCTCCAGCATTCATTTCCTTTTCTCTGCTCACATTGCCAGTACTCTAGTTCAGGTTGTCTACCTTCTTACTTGGCCTCCCTCCCTCAAGTTCTTGTCATTTCACACATATACATATATGTACATGTGTGTATATATATACACACACATGTACACATATGCACATATATACATACATGTATACACATGCAAACATATATTCACATAGATAGCAGGGATTTTCCTTAAGCACATGTCACTCAGTAAACTCCAGGGGCTCTTATTAACTTTAGAATAAGATATTATTTTACCTCTTTCTGATCTTTAAAATCTTTCATTTTTATAATTTGCATAAACTCAATAACATAATTATTAGTATGGTAGTATATGTAGATAACTTGTAAATATACATGTATTAGAGGCATGTGTTCAATTATTTTTTACTGTGTAAAAAAGTTTGGAGACTCCTAATCTAGTCCAGAAGGCAGGATAAACATATATGTAAAAGAACTGGGAACATTTACAAAGACACAAACACATGCAAAGGAAGTGATTGAATTTCTCTGGACCTCTGTGGCTTCATTTACAAATGACACGATGGGACTGGATGTCCTCCTTCATTCTAGCACTCTTTATTTCTATAATTTCAGCAATATATTACATTACAGGAGATATGAAGGATTGCAAATGAACACAGGTGGGGTTAATGAAATTAAAGATTAAATAAATTTTGAGTGAAAAGTTGATTCACTGAGAGAAAAAGGAGCATATAGGAACTTAGAGAGGCTGATATTAGCAAACTGGAAGCAAGAGACAACAAGCAAATTTTTAGATGGAGTGGGGAATAAGAAGAGGTGAGCTTGCATAATATGCCAGTTGTTTTTATCTTCCCCTTTGCCAGTTATAAACCATGCAAGAGTTTTTGTTTTAGAGGTGCTAATGATAAGAGACCAGTTAGGCTTATAAAATAGTCACTTGTTACACACCATACGGAATGTGGAAAAACCCTAAATGACACTTCTTTTCTCCTTATGGAAAAGGCTTAAAATGCTCTCCTCCAACCAGACTACCTATGGAGAGTGACCCCTGGCGGAATAGGTATATCTAATAGAGATGTGGAGGCTAGCAGCCTGTGTCCACATCAAAGATTTAACAGCTTGGAGAGGCTGCCCCGTCTAGTAAACAGAAAGCCAGGAAGAAAATCAGGAAGACTGAGTTATAGGCAGTGCGTGAGGCACCTACTAGTTGTGTGCCCTTGGGCAAGTCACTTAACTTTTCAGTTTCCCAGGGAACTCTCTACAATTAAAAACTATAGATTAGTTGCCTGTTTGCTTTGTTAGAGGGAACCCTCCACCAGTGAAGTCACAAGTCTGGACCAAGACAAATCAAATCAAAACAAAACAACCCAAAAAACAACTTGACCAAGCTTGAAATAGAGGTGCAATAATATCTGTACATAGAGGACTTAGGCCAAATGCAGAAGAGGCAGGAGGAGGAAGGGGATTCTATTTCCTCCTGACCCTTCTTGAAGTAAGTTAAGCTTAAAATGAGCACACTTCTAAAATGAAGGATAACATTTGATCCTTTCCTGGTCCTTAACTGCTCAGTAGGGGTAAGAGGAGGAGTGTGAGGCTGGGTGAGTGGGGGGATTGAGCACATTCTCCCCATCACCCAATTACCTTACATTTATTTTTACATACTTCTATACTCACACATTATCTCCCCTGTGAGCTCCTTAAGGGTAGGGGCTGTTTATTTTTGTTTCTATAATCCCAGCACATAGAATGGTACCTGCCACACAGCAGGCACTTAATAAATGCTTGTTAATGATTGATACAGAATTACTTTCTAGCTCTCCTAAAGCCTCATCAAAATAAATATTCAAAGGAAATTAAAATATTATTGTTTAAAGCATTCTAAGAATTTGAAGATTTCCCCCATTGTTTTATATACAATTAAACTCATTATCTTTTTTTTCTCTTTCTTTGATTCTAAGAAACCTTGAATGTTATTGTGGTAAAAGTGTGTTTTACCTAGGATTACTCCTATTATAAACATTCATTGGTGTTTTCAGTATAGCCAGTAAGGAACTTGCTGCTATTCTTAATTCCCTTTCCGTAAGGGAATAAAACAGACAACTCTGCCTAAATATATGGAGTTTCTGGGGATCCAAATGAAATAGCATGAGAATAAATGCCATTTTCCTTTAAGATATAAAAACACTTATCATTCTTCATTTTATTCGTTGCACAATTTTTACCACAAGAGTTGACACAGGAGTCCCCTGACAGCTTTCCAGGACTGAACTGAAAACTGGCAAAGTGTTAACGCTGAATAGCAGAATTTCTTAAATGTACAGGATCCGCTTCATTTAAACACAAGAAAAAGTGCCTGAGATTTGGTCCAGAAATACTCCATGATTCTAGGATATCACCTGATCCTTGATGGATAACTGAAGAATAAGGTAACAAAGAAAGCTGGGAGGAAAAAAACAACAAAAACCAGATCACCCCTCTCTGAGATGGGATTTCCATTGTTTCATGAAGGTCTCAAAAGAAACAGGAAAGCTGGGAAGGGAATGGCAAAAAACAAAACAAAATAAAAAAACAATAACCCAAAAAACTCCAACCGCAACAAATGAAACCATGTGAAATTTGGTATTCTAATAATAAACAAACAAAAATATTTCACCTATCAGCTCTTTTGTGTTTATGGCACACACAAAAGCATGGCAGCTCCAACTCTGGGTAAGAGGGTAACTCTGAGACAACCCCGACCACTATAAGAAAAGATCACTTACAATTCAGAAAGGGATGTTATTTCCTTTAAGCTATTATTGATTTCTGTATCATAACATGGCTCTAACGAACACTAGATTCTTGGAAGGGCTACTCTCAGGTGAAATGTAAAATTAAGCTACTGTCTCTTCTGGTCAATACAGAGGCTGCGGTAGCTTTGGCAGGAGAAGGGATATTGAAATCTGGTGTGCTCAATTGGAGTACTTCTGTTCACCTAAAAATTCTGTCTCTAGTTACCTTTTGCCTTTATTAACTACTGCTCTGATCTGCTAAATAGCAGCTTTGTTTCACCCCAGCAATGGCTTAACTTTGGCAGTGGACAAAATGACCTATAAATATAATTTTTAAAGCACAATTGGGTCTGCATAATAGTAAAGTGTGTGACAAATATATGTTTTTAATCTATGCAATAACCCAAGACAACTCTAGCAGCCAGCAGCCCATACCCTTGAGGTTTTCTCTGCTGCTGATTTACTGATGCTATAAATAATCGTCTTTCCTCTGTTTCATTTTTGCTATTTATTTTATCTTATGTATTGAAAATGAATAAAAATGATAAAAAAGAGCAGAGGGGCATTTTGTATATAGCTAAAATAAAAAAGGACCACCCATAAAATTCCTGATAGCCTCTAATTTTGTAAAGAAGCAGAGGAAAACCAAAGGAGACAAAAATATATCTCTAGGCACTGATAAAATAAGTGCGTACTGTACTAGAACATCCTGTAGTTACTCATGATGTCCTTAGCTCAGGTGGATGCGTTCATTATCAGACTTGTTATATATGGGCTATATATCACTATCCTCAGAATAAAATTTCAAAGACAACATCTTCATCTTGTCATTTCTTATGCTAAACTTTCCACATTGATAT
Organism: Phascolarctos cinereus; assembly: GCF_003287225.1. Taxonomy (NCBI): domain Eukaryota; kingdom Metazoa; phylum Chordata; class Mammalia; order Diprotodontia; family Phascolarctidae; genus Phascolarctos; species Phascolarctos cinereus. The sequence continues at coordinate 101,203,193 of NW_027556180.1, forward strand.
CAAAGCTGGAAAGAAACCCCACAAGTCCCCTACATAGGATGGCACCAAAATTATCCAACAAAGATGCTTATATTTATTTCTAAATATCAAACAAAAACCTCTCACTTCATGCTGCTACTCCTATCGCTATTGTTCTATTTCTTTTTTTTTGAACTACAAAAATTTTTGAGTTATCACTTTACATTTGCTATGCCTCACTCCTTAACCTCCTGCAATTTGCCTACAACTACACTACTCTATTGAAATTGTCTTTTCCTCCGTCATCAATAACTTTCTAAACGACAAAGATCCTGACCCTTCCTGAGTCTTCATTCTTTTTGTAGGGGAATGATGGCTTGATTTGATGAGAAAAACTATATTCAAAACCTAGTTTTGCTACTTATTACACATGTAATCATGGGAAAGTTACTCAGTCACTTTAGGCCTGTTCTTTTAGGGTCCAATGATGCTAACTCCCTTCGTGGCAGTCGGAAGTGCTATCCTAATTTGACTTCCATGATCCTACATTATCCTGGTTCTCCTACCTTTATAACTTTTTCTTTCTCCTTTGATATCATTTGAAGAATGCATAGGACTGACCATGCTATTTCCCCGATTAAAAATCACCAAAGTTGCCCTATTGCCTCTCGGACAAATTAGCTTTCCCTTTTCAAATTCATCTTCCTTCCACATATATGCCACATTACTCCTCTCCTCAAGAATCTCATGTACCTCCCTACTGACTCTTGGATAAAATGCAGATTCCTTAGCTTGGCATTTAAAGTCCTTCACAGTGTAGCACCAGTCTATTTTTATAGGCTTATTTTTGACCATTCCCTTTCACACAATTGCTATTCTAGTAAAACTGGCTTAATCCACTTTTCCCCAAACTCAGCATTCTGACTGCCCAGGTGGTCTCCCATTTCTGAAATGATTACCCACTTCACTTCCTCCTAATAGTATCCCTAGCTTCTTTCATAGCACAGCTTTGATGTTTTAATGTCTCCGAAGTTAGTAATTACCTCTTAATTAACAAATCTGATAGACTTTTCTTAATCTGCAAAATTCTTGACTTCTTTAAAGCATTTGACATTATTAACCACCTTCTTTTCCTGGATACTCTCTCATTTCTGGGTTTTCATGTCACTGTTCTTTCTTGGTTCTTCCTGCTACCTCTACTTGGATGTGTCTTATTCCCTAATTGTGGGTGTAGCTCAAGACTCTGAACTGGGTCCCCTTTTCTCTATATATCACCTTATTCACCTCATTAGATATCATGGATTTAATTATCAACTCTATATAGGTGACTTACAAATCTATATATCTGGTTTTAGTCTCTCTCATGACCACCAGTCTGACATAACCAATTTCCTATTGATCATTCCCATCTAGATATTCTCTAGGCATCTCATATTCAACTCATCCAACAATGAATTCATTTTTCCCCCCAAAACCTAATCCTCTTCCTAACTTCCATGCTTCTGTCAAGGGCACCATCATCATTCCAGCCATATAGGCTTGCAACTTTGGTGACATCTTCAACTTTTTGCTCTCATTCAATATATCCAATCAGTTGCCAAAGCTTTTCAATATTATCTTTAAAACACCTCTAGCATCCAAACTGTCCTCTATAATCATAAACCACCCCATTATTCCCCCAAACACTTAATAAATTTCAGTGGTTCCCTATTATTTCTAGGATCAGATATAATTTTTTTTCTTGTTAGGAATTTAAAGCTCTTTATAACTGAATTCCATCCTACGTTGCTAGTCATATTGTATAATGTATAAATAATGTATACATTACTTCCTTCTGTGTATCCTATGGTTCAGGAAATCAGTAAAATTAATTTTAACATTATATCATTTGACCACTCCCATTCTAGCCAAGGCATGTACCTGGGCAGGGACCCTTATTTTTTTCTTTAACCCTAAACAAAGCCATCCGTAGGTACTCTCCCAGGGATAGGTCCCTTCATCCTTGCTATTCCCCCCCTCAAAATCAGGTCTACCTGGCCTATAAAGGAGAAACTAAGCCAGAAAGATCTGGAGTAAGGTAGTTTTCCTTGCCTACATTGCTGGAGGTTATTGAATCTCTTGACCTTGTTATTCAGCTGACAACCCCTACCCCTCACATTGAAGGAATTTTGAGCTAGTAGTATACCTCCTCATTAAATATCCACCAATCAGGGTTGCTCCTGGAGCCTTACTCTACCTCTCCCCCTTACCATTTATCTCTTTTGCGTATGCTTCTAGATGAACATGCTGTCTACTCAGTTAGAATGTAAGCTCCATGAGGAAAGAGATTGTTTTCTCAATGCTGAGCACAGTGCATGGGACATCGTAGGCTCTTAATCAATGATTGTTGATTGATTGGTGCGGCCTTTCTTAATTGGACTAGTTTTTAGTGCACTCTCCTCCTGTTAATTATTTGGATTTGGTTATCTGTGATCAAGTTCTATCACCCAATAGAATGTAGGTTTCCAGGGGGAAAAGACTTTTTTGTTTGTTTTGACATCCCTTACTATAGTGCCTTGCACACAATAGGTGCCTGATAAATTCTTGTGGATTTGAATTGAGCTTGGCATTTAAAGCCCTCCATAGTCTGGCTTTCTTCCACTTTTCTAAATGTGGGTATATCAGTACTTGACTATCAGCTCTTCTTTCTCAAAATTCTTTCCTCCTAAAATGGCATCTACTTTTTATCTTTACCTAGTATATACATTTATTTAAATAACTATTTGCTAAGTTGTTACTGTTTCCAGAGCACTGTGCTAGGGAAGATAAAAAGATAACGAAGCTAAATCTGCTGCTCTCTCTAGACCTCTCTCTCTTTCTGAACTCAACTCTATCTTTAGCTGCCTGCTAGACACTTTTACCTGGTTGTCCTGCCACTACCTTAAACTCAACATATCTAAAACATATCTCCTACCCCACTTCCCCCAAATACAAACAAAAAACAAGTAACCTCCCTAGACTATTGCATTTTTGCTAATGGTACCATTTTTCTCCCAGGTGTGAAGCTTTAAAGTCATAGGAACTGTCAAATAGTGTCAGGACCTAGGAGTGTTTTCTAAATGCCAACAAACGCAAGGGATAAGCTGTGGAAGCGCATGTTTGTTTTTCTTGATGTCAACATTAACAGTATTCTTGAGTGAATGTCTTATCTCCTCACCTAGAAGGTAAACTGTTTCAAAACAAGAACCATTTGCTCCTTTTACCTTCTACAAAGTCTAATTGCCTTGCATTGAATGAGTAATAAATTTTTTTTTAAAAATAGAAATTTCACAGCTCTCCTTGTCTTAATTTGTAACAGTGGACTAAAAATGTCTTTTGACTTTCAAATATCTTGCTCCAATTAATATTTATTTCCTTTTGTTTAATCCTCTCTGCATACATATGACATCGGCAAACATTTTCCTTATAAGAATCCTTCATTTATTTGTAGACTATTGTCATCGTTTATATTTCTCTTTCCCTGATTACATATAGCAACCTTTCCTCCTTTGTAATTATCTTTCTTGTTCTTTCAGGAACAATTGTACCATTAGAAAAGCACTTCCTACTATTTGAGGTACAACTATTTCAGTCAGAAATTTCACTGGCAAAATGTTTTCTGCCAAAAATTGTATAACCACAGGATCTCAGAGATAATGATGAAGATAGCTACAGAAGCATCCAGAAGTTAGAGCTGGCTTAGATCAAAAGAATAAAAATATCTCAATGATGAAAATTTAATTTGGCTTATCACAATGCATACAAGTGATACCTCAATTACTGAATCTGTGAGAAATGAAAAATGCTGTATAATGAAGAAATGCTGTATAATTTTGTGTAATTTAAAAAAAAAATTCATAGGGTACTCACAGGAGTGTTGGCTCACATTTATGGTCCAACAGCAACGTTTTCCCCTAAGCTGTCTGGTTTACAAAGCTCTTGCTTTTGCTTTGTAAACTGCTCCCTGTGACCACTTCTTGCTTGTCCTGACATAGTCAAATGTCTTTACATAACTGGAGAGGTCCTGAGAACAAACTAAAAAGCTGTAAGAGCTTGTCTTTTTGTTACTTTCAAGTAATCCTTTCTGTGCCCCCTTCCTCACTGTCTTGGCTCCAGTTCCAACTTGTCCCCTTCCCTACTCCCACCTACCAACTCATTCACCCCATTCTGCTCTTTATCTTTATTCTCTCCTTTATAAAAGCAAGAAGGATTTGATACCAAATCCTGAGTGGCCCAAATATTCCTACCAGGTGAAAATAGTTAATTCACATTTATACAACTTTAGTTAGTATTTAATGATGGTTTTGTATTGTAATCTCCCAGTTTCCAACATTCTGGAATGAACTTATGCCTGCTTCATTTCTTTTTACAAATTGTAGACTTTTTTGCCAAGTGAACTATTGGACTCTATCCCTTGTCAAAGGAAGTATTACTAATTGAGAAATATGTGCATTTGATATTAACATAGAACAATAAATTGACTAAGGATGATCCCCAATTCTCAGATCAAACCAACTTTAGGTGATATTAAAATGACCTTAATTTAGGAATAAGTGGGTGGCACTTGAGTCAACATACTTTGGCTATTTTAAGTTTCAGGAATATTGGACATAAAGATTCACTCTTATAGTGTTTTTCATCTAATGCTGCCTACCATCCCAAGCATTTATAGTTACTAATTGCGTACTTGAAAGCTACTTCTGAGGCTATACTATAATTCAATGGCTGAAGCATCCAAAGGCTTCAAATTTTAATGTATCAATGTGTGCTCAGTCATGCTTTAAAAAAAGTTTGTGTAAATTAATCCTACAGCAGTTTAAAATAGTTAATTTTGTTAATTGCCAAGATCAGGTTTGAAATTTACTTTCACCTCACTGCTACTGGCACCTGTGCACTTCTATCCAGCATGGAATATGAAAACTAGTGCTTGCCTGAGATGTCAATCTATTTTGTTGACATGTACCTGACTGTCATTTGATAAAACTTGCTTGAGGAAGACACCGAGTTACTTATTGTCTAGTTCCTAACACTAGAGTAAGAAAGTATATGCTTTTCTGAATGGATGCCTAAGGCTTTTTATGTTTGGTCCTGAATCCCAGGTATCCACAAGAGTACCTATGATCCTGGTAGTCTACAATTAAGCTGTGGTTACAGATGTTGGGCTGGTGGACAAATACATTCTCCTGGCCTCAATCTGTCATGATGCTTGGAAAGGCAGATTCCTTAGATTTAGGACTTCCAGGGTAACTAGAAAATAGCCAACACTCAACAGACTTGAACTATTAGGGAAGGAAAAGACCTTTGAGATTTATAAATAGAAGATAGAAGCAGGAGGCACATTTCTTATGGTTACTTTGCTATTTGTTTGCTCTTTTTTTTAGCTCTAAGAATATTATAAATCTGTACACAAAACAGGAAACCGGTTGAATGAGTCATGAGATCATAAATTTGGAATTTGGAGACCTTAAAGAAGTGATCTAGAACATTCCTCTTATTCCACAGATGAGGAAATTGAGGTCTGGAGGCCACATTCATAAAGCAAGGCCGTGGCAGAGCATGGATCAGAACCCATAGGGACTAGGACCCATTTGTTCTGGGTTCTAGTCCCATGTTCTTGCCTCTAAAGCAATGGGAAAGACTGTGAACTCCATTTTACTAAAAGTCCAAGATGTGTTGCTCTTTGTGAATTTGCTTTCTACTCCAATAGGAACTCATACTATGTTTTCTCCTGAAACCAAAGGACACAAAGTGCTGTTGCCAACTATATACGTACATACATACATACATACATACATATGTATATATGCATGTGCACATATCCTAATTCTTCCCATGTCTTTATTTCTCAAACCTGCTAGTCCTTGTCATCTATTAACTGTATCAACTGAATGTGTGATTTCCTAAGCTTTCTCTTGTTACACTCTGAGGTGACTTGGGTTTTTCTCTTTTTCACACACAGTGTTTAATTTCTAAGTATTTTAGAGTCCTTGAATGATTTGGGATGCTGTTGTTGTTGTTCAGTTGTCATTTTTAAGTTATGTCTGACCCTTAATGACCCCATTTGGGTTTTTTTTGGCAAAGATACAGAAGTCGTTTGCCATTTCCTTTTCCAGCTCATTTTACAGAAGAGGAAACTTAGGGAAACAGGGTTAGATGGTTTACCCAGAGTCACACAGCTATTAAGTGTCTGAGGCCAGATTTGAAATCTAGAAGAAGAGTATTCCTGACTCCAGGTCCAGTACTCTATCCACTACTCTACCAACTGCTGGGATGCTGTGGTTTCTGTTTAATTATGGACACAGAGATGGGCTTCTTCAGATTATGTGAATAAACTGACTTTACAATCCAGAACATTCTTTGATTCAGTAACTCAAAATTCTGAAGAAAAACCAAAGTCCTTTGAGATATTTAGTGCAGTAGAACTCTCTACCTAGAGGGCCAGAGTTTGGTTTTGAATATAGTGAATTAAAAATAATCAAGTGAACTGATACCTCAAGTTGAATTTCAGTATGTTTAATGAATATTTCTTTGAAACAATCACATCCTTCATCCACAGCCTTGGAGAATTTACTCCTGAGATATATTTATATTGAAGGTCATTTAAAATTCAAATCATCTTGTATATAGGTATACACACAGGAATATTTCTCATTTCTTTCCAGCTCTTTTCAAGAAACAATATTACTCAAGGGTTGAGATATAACTAGTAATACTTGTGATAAAATGCACATTACTTTATCCTCTAAGCAAAGATGGCATTATGCTTATGAAGTACAAGGGTGAGCAGACTAAGATACCCCTTAAAAAAATGCCATATACAGTCTACTTCGTGTTTTGTATAGTGCCTGGATCATACTAAGTACTTAATAAATACTCACTGACTGGCTGACCCATAATAATTCCATATACCAGTTTCACTTAATTCTTTGTATTAGTTGTTTTTCATAGTTAGCTCTTTTTCAGAGCACTAACTTGAAGAAAACCTTTATTATTATAATTAAGCTTATGTGGTGTTATTACAGGTTTATTGCTTATATGAGCTGTCTGGCTCCCAGGCTCCGATATGGGGTATGGATAGAGGTCTAAAAACTTAAGTTTCCATCTGTTCTACTGTATGAAAAACTGTAGACTTGGCAACCTATACAAAAATAAGTTGCATGATTTTTCTTTGATTAAAATTCAACATAAGTTTCTAATAAGTTTTATCTTAATGTAAACCTAAGAAAATAGATTCTGTTTATATACTTAGTTTAAATGTGAACTATTCATTATTGTTGTTGTTGCTTTGGCTGTAAAATGGAAAAGCTCTGGCTTGGCACACTCGGGTAGTAGGTCTGGATTTCTTAATCCCTACTTGATTCTATGTAAATTATTGTCAAAGTCTCAACCCTGAACAGAATAGATTCTGTTTCAGAAATAAATACTCCTCTCATCTCACAACTTTTTAGCCACAATGAAGGCTTTCTGCTTCCATGTTGGGTAGAACCATGTATAACCAGTAAAGTGCTCTATTAACATATTGTTTAATATGAAAAGCCTAAGCTTACCAGCTACAACAGTTTATTATTGCTTATATATGGTGTAGTGGACAGAGAGTTAACCTCAGAACCAGGCAACCTTTAAAAAGGTTCATTATATGTTACTGGAAATCTAAGAAAAATAGATTGTACATGTAGAATTTTTTTCCATTTTTCCTAATTAGTTAGAAAATTTTAAAAAATTCAGTAATAAATATGCTGAGTCAAGTTAAAAACAGCACTTATTAGACATTTACTATGTGCCAGGCACCATGCTAAATGAAGGAGATACAAAAGAAGGCAAAAACAGTTCCTGCCTTCAAGAAGGGAAGGGAAGGAAATAAGCATTATAGAGTGCCTACTATGCCCCAGGTACTGCACTAGCACTTTACAAATATTATCTCATCTAACTGTCACAACAACCCTGGGAAAAGGTTCTACAATTATTCCCATTTTACTTAACAGAGTTTAAGTGACCTGTTCAAGGTCACACAGCTACTAAGTATCTGAGGCTGGATTTAAACTCAGGTGTTCCCGACTCCAAGCCTAGTGCTCTATCTACTAAGAAGTCGACATTCTACTGAAGTGGACAAGATGCAAAGAACTATTTACATACAAGACAGAAAACAGGGTGAGTTAGTTAGCAATGGTCTCGGAGAGATGGCATTTGTACACAGATCCTCAAACTGTGTTCTGTGGACCTCTTGGAGTTCTGTGAAGTAGTCCAAGGAGTTTAATTAAGAAAAAAAGTGCTAATAATGAGCAAGAACAGGTAGCACCCCTTATAGCTGTCTGTGTTAGTTGAACATGTATTTAACCAATACAGAGAACCACTGAAGGCTGGTGAAAGTTGGTCATATGATCAGCTCTCCTGAGGCTGGGCAAACAAGAAAAAGAACCTGATATCTCACTTACTGCAAAGTGTGTGATTGGATTTCTGACACAGTCAAATGACATCTCTCTATGCTTAAAGGTCAAAAGAAGGTAAAGGGACTCAAGAAGTACCTTTTCACTCTCCAGTTTGTCAAAAAGCATTAAGTGTCAATAAACCAAAAAGAAGAAAAGCTTAATATGAAAACAAAGGAGAAAAAAAGTTCTGAAGAGCCAGAGGTTAAGTCCCCACCTGTGTCCACAGGCTGGAGAGCAGAGAAGTGTCACAGAGTAATCAGAGAAAAATTAGGACTCCTAAACATTTGGAGCTAAAAACAAATCAGAAGTTCTTCCCAAAGGGAAGCAGGTATTAGATACTCTGAAGGTACTTGTTTTTTCAAGGAATGATGATATAGATGTAAAGGTGCTGTTAAGTAAGAGAGATCATTTATAGAAGAGTGGAAGGAGGTGAGCAGTAGTAGTTGCTAAGAGCAACTGAGGCAGTTATTGGCATCACCAGCAAGAGACTTAAACTGTCTTTCTGGGACATGTATCTAGGATATGACAGAACCTTCCAAGACTTGTTGAACCAGCTGATTATGACCTATTTCTGCTAATTCACCTGAATACAAGTATTACTGACCTTTTCTTTCTTGATGATCACATCACCACATATGGTTATCACCTCCATGCAAATGACCTGCAGAGATCTATATATATCTTGCTCTAGGCTCTCTCAGAGTTCAGTCTTAGATTCTTTTCTGCCCATTAGATGTCTTTAATTGGCATCTTTATGGGCATATCAGGCTCAAAATGCCTAAAACAAAATTCATCATATTCAACATTAATCCTAATATTCCTCCAAACTTCCCTTTTTCTATTTCTATTCTATTCCAGTCACCCAAGTTCACAATCTCAGAATAATTTTCTTAGCTTTCCCCACCCCAAATCCAAACAGTTGTCAAATAATATCTATTATTCCTCTATAGCACCTCTCACACCTCTCTTTCTCACTAACATGCCTACCACCCTAGTTTATATATCTTTCCTGAATCATCAAAACAATTCCTCTGCTTGCATTACCAGACTTTAGCCTCTGCCCTTTTCCACATATCTGTCAAAATAATGTTCCTTAGATATCATTTAAGAATCATTGATCTGACCATGTCATTTCCCTGCTAAAAACCTTCAGTGCTGCTATATTGCCTCTAGAACAAGTTAACTTCATCTTCCTGCTTCACCTCTCTTATCCATTCTCTCTCCTGTAGCCTATGAAAATTAATATTCCTAAAGCACATGTCTAATATGTTACTCTTCTTCCTAAGGATCTTAAAGAGCTCCCTACTAATTCTAAGATAAAATAAAAACTCCTCAGTTTGGTATTTAAAACCCCTTATGTTCTGGCTCCAATCTACGTCATCATTCCCTTTTAAACACCAGCTTGATTTTGTGAATGTTCTAACCAAACTGGACTACTTGCTATTTCCTAATCCTGGCATTCTATCTCTTACCTCCACACCTTTGCACAGGATGTGCTCTATTCCTGGCATATGCTACCTCCCCACCCCCACCTCATGGAATACCTAACTTCCAAGTCTCAGGTAATATACTTTATCCCAATTGCACTAGTTGTTAGTGCTTTCTCTTTCCTCAAATTACCTTATATATATATATATGGGGGGGGAGGAGAGGGGGGGAAGAATTAGATACTACTTTTTAATTTCTTTTACAAACTTAATATGTGCCATGACCTCCTTTTGTTGCAATTACTCGTTTTACATGATCTGGTAGTGAGTTCACAAGATTTTTATTTGTATTCTTTAACTCTTCATCATGAAAACACATATTACATTGAATAGTAGATATATCTTTGACTATTAGACTATTTTTCCAAGTCTAGTCTAGGTTTAATATGAGTTTTAAATCAGATGAGTTCCTAGACCACTAAAGAATGTTTATCTTCATATCTTGGATAGATTTCTTAGTCTTCCTGACACTTACTAGCTATGTAACCTTGGGCAAGTTACATAACCTGTGTACTTCAGTTTTCTCATCTATAAAATGGGAATCAAATAGCACCTACTTTGCAGGGTCATTTTGAGGGTCAAATGAGATAATAACTGTAAAGCACTTTGAAAATCTTAGTGTTATAGAAATGCTAGTGATTATTATTATCATTGCCCAGTTACCTAGGTTTTTCCACCAAGGTTACTTTGTTTCTCTTGCATATGGATTTTGCATATACCTTTATACATTCATGTTCTTATAGGAGTGTCAACTCTCTGTGTGCAGGAGCTATTTCACTTTTTTGTCTTTGCAATCCAAATGCCAACCACAAGGATGGACACATGGCAAGTATTTAATACATACATAGTGACTGGTTTCTTGTCTAGTGAAAAGAAGAGTGGAGGTGGGCTTAAATCTCTGGTGGGGTTCAAGGCTTGTTTCTACAATTGCTAGATGTCAACAATATGTACTTCTGCCAGTGCCTATCACAATGCCTTGCACATAGTATTTAATAACTGTTAAAGGGATGCATGTAAGAGGTTTTAAATGAGCAAGTACTGTAAAATGTAAGCTATTAATCTAATACCTTCATTTCACAGATGAGGAAACAGGGCCAGAAATGTTAATTGACTTACGAAGGTCACACAACTGGTTAGGAGCAAAGTGAAGACTTTCACCCGGTTTATCTACAGACTCATTGTCACAGTGATAACCAATAATTTTGCTTTAAAACATTCAAAGTACTTTCTATCAATCATCTTATATGACACAAAGGATACGACAACACTGTGAAGTAGGCATTGCAATAATGTTATTCCCATCATAGAGATGAGCAAACTGAGGGTGAAAGAAATTCATCATATATTTAAAGCTGGAAGGGGACTTAGTGGTCATTTATGCCAAGCTTCTCATTTTAAAGAGGAGAAAACTGAGGCCCTGAAAGTTTAAGTGACCCTCTCAAGGTCACATAGGTAGCAAGAAGCAAAATGGGAACCTTGATTCTGACTCCACATCCACCACTGCTTCCATTCCACCATAAAGACTCTGACTTACTCCTAGCGCTTTTCATTATTTTAAGATTGCAGGAAAAGTTGTAGATTTCTTCCTAATTTTTGGTTCAGTTATTTAAAGGATAAAATTGCTCCTCTAGACTTGAATGTCAATGGTACTACCTAAAAATGCAAGCATCTTATTCTTCCACATAGGCCTTTTAGGATTTAAAGCAATAAAAGACCTTAAAGGTCTAGTACAATCCCTTCATTTGCCACAGATGAGGACATCTGGGCTTAGAGAGGTAAAGTAACTTGCTTGAGGTAGCCAAGTCTGGGTTTGAACTTGAGCCCTCTGACTGCAGATCTTTCTAAAAAAAAGTTTTTCTCCACTATCACGGTGAGATGTTCATCCAAATAAAGGGAGCTGGCCTAGAGCAGGAGATGGGACCTGCAGCCTTAAGGATTTCTCAATCTGTTTGTTGAATCAGAAAACACAAATGATGGTAATTTTTAAAGATACTAACTTATTCAGTTTTCTAAATAAAGCTACTACATGTATATTATGTTGATCTTATATTGAAATGATAATATCAAGTTCAGAATCAAACTTAAAACTCTTTGTGTGGTTTAGTTCCCAAAGCCAATGGGAAGAAAATTGGCACAAGTCATAGGTACTATTTCAAATGAGACTGATCTAGGCTAGTGTGCTACTGCCTCCTCCTGTCAGTTCAAATAAATAGAGGACTTCTGGAGGAATCTTACTAACCTTTTATCCTTTGAAAAAGGTCTTTAAACATAGTGACTATGCCTTCCATCTACTAGCTCCACATTGCTGTATAGGTACCTAGCCATTTTGCCTCGGGAGATGTTGATCCTTCCTAAATCTCTTTCAGCATCAGATGTGTAACTGACACATTGCAAGAACTCTTTGGACAATAGATAGATGGATAGATGGATATGATTTTAGAGTAAAATTGAATCGTTTAAAAATGGCTGATAATGTGTTTCACATAATCTTGATTTAAAGCTATTTTTCCCCCTTCATTGTCTAGTACTACCTTTAGTAAACCTAACCAGTAAGTTATAAATAATATATAATACTAACAGGAAAAATGTCAATTTCCTTTTTAGTTTCCCCTTAAACTGCTCTAAAATACTAATGACATGATAGGTATATTTACATATTTTGAAATTTAACAATTATATTAAATTCATCTAATACTTTAATCCATTAAACAATATTCCTAAAACGCAGAGAGAATACATAATAACAATAACTAATATTTGTATAGTGCTTTAAGGTTTGTAAAGCACTTCACAGTTATCTCGTTTTATGCATGTCGTTAAAAGGTAAAGAGAAACAAAACTGCTTTAGAACTAGCCCAGATAATCAGTAATTTGGGTGCTGGTTATAGATTCCTTTATGTTCAAACTATGCAATGTGATTTCCGATGCTTTCAGATAACTCAAAGACTATCGGCCATCATTTTAAAGTTGAGATTTTTTTTGATCATCAAAATAACTCAGGCAAAGAGGACCTTTCTCAGAAGCTGCTTCCTTTTAATGAGGGAAACAGTAAAAGGAATACGTCAATGTCACTTCAGTTATTTTCTTATGAGTATAAAACACCAAGTTTGGCTCCTGTGAAACCCTTGGCTGCACTGAGCTCTCTGAGAAATTGGTTTCTGTAAACAACTTATTGTTAATACACTACAGTCTGGGCCTGTTGCTCTCCGGTGACTCTATGGACACACAATCAGAGTTTGACTGCGGAATTCTCCCTTTTTACTGTTGCAGAATCCTGCCTCTGGCATCTCATGGCAGCAGGGAATATTTCGTTGAAGCCCAGCTTCCACGTGGCCTTGCTGCAAGGTTTCTGCAACTCCTCCTGTCTCTATGGTAACACGGAACACAGAGAGCTGCAAATGGATTCCCTACACAGTAGCCAGAAGAGAGAAGAACTAGAGGGAAGGGCTCTCAGCAGGCCAAACAAGGAAGGGATAGGCAGCAAAAGGAGGAAAGGGCAGGGAGGAAGGAGAATTGTTACTTGTTTGGCTACTATTTATAGTCTCTTACACTAGCTGGTAAGCAAAAGTCTTAAGGTGGTACTGGATGGACATGTAATGTCTTTCTTATAATTTTAACATGAAATTGTTGCAAATAAATTTTAAGTATTATCAAAATGTCAATGTCCCAAACTGGCCAGAAACATTCAGCCATTAAGCTATTTAGAGAAATGAAATAATTTTTATTTCTACAGCCCCTCAAGGTTTATGAAGCACTTTTAAATAGCAACTCTCTGAGGCAGACAGTGCACATATTATTATTATTATTATTATTTTATAGATGAAGAAGCTGAAAGCCAGAAAGATCAAGTCAGAATCACAGGGCAATAGGTAAAAAGCCAGAAAATACCTTAGAGATCATCTAATCCACTCCTTTCATTTATAGATGAGGAAACCGAGGCACAGAGTAACTTGCTTAAGATCAAGTGGAAGTGCTGGAACTTCCAGGTCCCCAAGACCCCATAGCTTCTCCCCCTGAATCATGACTTCCCAAAGTCACAGAGCTGGTAAATGCTCAGCAATAAATTAAGGGAAAAAAAAAGAGTAGAATGAAAGAGAAGAAATAGTTTGTATTAAAGGAGTGGGTAATATAGGTATTGATAGCCTATTTGTACTTGCATATATATGTATATATATATGTGTGTATATTTTCACATGCATTCTATGATTCTGATTTTTGAAGAGATAAGAAAGAAATCTGGCACAGAATTTCATTTATTAACGTGACTCTAATAAGTGTCCAGGAAGGTTGTGCTAAAATATAGGAAGCTATTTTAATTAAAAAAAAAGCTAGATTAGTTTCCATGAATTGCTATTGCAATAAAAATTCAATATAAACCTTTAAAATGTTCATTTACACATATGTTCTAACACAATAATAGAATTTTTATTCTACAATGTGTAAAACTACAAATATACATGTTCACATACTAATAACACTTTACCTCCCCCCTTCCTCCTTTAGATAGAAACCTATGCAATAAGGCTAAAAGGCAGTACTGATACTATGGGTTTGCTATGAACTTCAAAAAGCCTATTGTAAATGCTACAAAGATTACTGGCAATGAAGCTTCACTACTGCTATATTGACATAACACAAGATAATTTAAAGGCCAAGATTAAAGAAGTGAGTTCTGAACACTTTATTCTAAGTGGAAGGTGCATCACTATAAGCAGACTAGTAAAATTAAGCAAAGCCATTTCCTTAATTTGAAGGGCTAGACTCTCAGGGCATTTCTGACAGGATTTTTTTGGAGAGGTTTCCCCCCCTCATTACCAGTCTGATCTGCAGCTGTGATGTGAGTTGTAGCCACTAGAGGTCAGACCTTTACACCTGTCACCAGAGTGACATTTAAATGAGCACTATGATACTGTAAATAACCTATGATGATTCAAATATATGTGCATTTGCACATGTATGTGCACTAATACATATATATATATATATATATATATATATTCCTAGAATAATAAGCTTTTATACTACTAGTGATGCCTAATAATAATTAACTTTAGGATATAGAGGCAACATTAATCCTTGTGATCCTAAGGCTATGTTAGGATTTACTGGATGTTATATTCTAGAAGGCAGAAAACTGGCAATTTATATAGTCAAGTGACTTGAATAAGGCCACATAACAATTTGGATTAAAAGATTAAAAAAAGCAATTCACATATCAGTCTCACTTTGTATAAGCTCTTATCTTTTGGGGATACACCTGAGAATCCTGGAGTTACTGTTTTCCTGTTATATTTTCAGGGAATTATGTATTCACTCCTGGTAAATTTAGTTCTACATATATAGCACAACTTATCTTAGCACTAGATTAATTATAAAGTGGTTTCATCTGGGAACTGTTCAAGGGAGTTTATTGCTGAGCCATGACATTATATATCCCCTATAATTCCAAAACATGGAACACCCCAAAATAGCTATAGCAAGATTCCAGTATATATTCACTTTCATCCTGTGGAAGATAAGGTTTTGTGAAAGTGTTTTCACTTTCCTGGCTAAGTTTGTACAAATGGGTAACTGACTTTTAAAAGGCTGATTACACAAATAAATGGGAGGGACTGAGGAAAAAAACCAATGACACTTTAACTTTTAGTTTTCCACCAGGTTTCTTAAAATACTCTGTACTTTGATTACTACAGAGGCAGAAATTACTGGTCACTGTTTACATGACTGCATTGTTTCACTGAAGAAGGTATATGTAATGTATATTAGTGCCTCAGATGAATTTATTTATTTAGGAGATGCTTATTATGTGCAGAGGATAGAAAAGCAAAAAAAAAGAAAAAAGAAAAAAGAAAAAAAATCTTTGTCATTAAGGAACTGACATTCTAGTGAAGGGAAAGTGCTTAACTATCAAATAGTAGGAAGAAGACCAGAGTGGCAGTCAGAAGTAGTCCTGGCTTTGCTATTCTACTAAATGGCTGTTAAAACCTAGCCGTGGAGGTCTTCTCTGTAAAATCAGAGATGGACCAGATAGCCTTTTACTGTCCTTTAAAGCTCTAAAAGTATATTTTATAGTTTTCCATGTCCATTTCTACCATTAGTAGTTCAGTTCTCCTCCTTTTTACCTCAATTATTAAAGTATTCTAACTAGTTTGATTGCTTCCAATCTCTGCCCTTGCCAATCCATCTGTCACACAAGTGAAAGCAGAAAATTGATCATATGATTCTAAAAGCCTATGGAATAAAACAGAAGCCTATCTCCTGGCATTCAAGCCCCACCAGAGTCTGGCTGCTTTCTAGCCTTATTTCACTCTTCTCTTTGCTTACCCTCTAGCCTTCCTCTTGTCCTGCTCTCTCATGTCTTAGGGTGTACCAGTATCTTCACCTATTCACATTCTTCCCTTTACCTTTGAGAAGACATGATCTCCTGATCCCCCAGTTACAAGTGTGTAAGCCTTAAGTTCTTTTAAGCAGTCCTGTTTGATTTCTTCTGCCCAATTTACCCCTTTTCAAGGCTAAACTCAGATGCTACTTCCTCCGAATTACTCAGCCCCACATGGCTCCTTCCTCCTAGAACATCTCAAACAACTCTGCTCACTTAACCATTTTCTAATTTGTATTACGAGCATCTACAAATTTGTCACATACTCTCAAGAGGCCTTAGGGTCAATAAGCATAAGGACTATAGTTTCTTCATCTTTGTAATACCAGTGCCTAGTATAGGGTCTTGTACACAGTAGGGGCTTAAGTGTTTAACTGAATTCTTTGATTATCAGAAAGAATATAAATGGTTTGAGATTGAACTATATTATGGTAATATTATGATTTTACTTAATGCAATGTTACTTTAACACCAGTATTTCCAGATAACCTTATTTTATAAAAAATAAACTTTGTCTGACTAGGGCCAAAAGTATAGATGAGAAAAAAATTTTGCAGGGGTCTTGGACCTGTGATTTCATGCTCAATGGCAGAGGAAACCATTTTTCCTAATCAAACAATCAATAAACCTTTATTAAGCATTACTATGTACCAGGCACTGTCCTAAGTGCTGAAATGAACACTTAGGATGACTAAAATATAAAATTAACTTATTCTAGTCAGAGGCATTGTTCTAGTTCTAGGTCTCAGATATTAATACCATCTGATAAAATCATGAGTTTTTATTTTGATCTTCTCACTTTAAAAAGTTAAAGGGAAATCCTTTCAGCCATTCTGTAGACCATATAGCAGTGGAGATACCATGTCTTCCCAAAAGACTTTTAGGATCAAGAGGCTCCTTGCAAAGAAGCAGGAGTGGGGCAGCTAGGTGGCACAGTGGATAAAGCTCTGGTCTTGGAGTCACTAGGATGTGAGTTCAAATGTGACCTCAGACACTTAACACTTACTAGCTGTGTGACAGTGGGCAAGTCACTTAACCCCAACTGCCACACACACACACACACACACACACACACACACACACACACACAACACACCACAAAGCAAAGAAGCAGGAGCAAACCCAATCCATTCCTTAGCGGCTTTGCAAGAAGAAAGTGACAATAAGATCACGTAAAACTCAAAAAGGAGACATTAGAGAAGGACCACACTGGGCCTGTATAGAACTTCTGGCATGGTCATGTACACATTTATCATGCACCAAGTCCAAGCACATTACCAGTCTACCCCTCAGAAGTCCATGTTACCACTCTCTCATTTTGGAAGCTTTATGCTAACGTGCAAATAAATATAAAGAAATTTATTGTCAGAGACTTATCTGTCCTCTTATTTTCGTGCATTCTATTCATAGGCTTAGTAATAAATTTACATGTAATAGTTTAAAATAACTAAAGGGAGCCAAACAGTAAAGCACCTTACACAAAAAGGCTGGTTATTGGGCCCGATAAGGCCTTTAACATTTTGTGTGCAAACTCTTCTTCTTAATATATTATTATCTATTGAGAAAGTTGGGAAATGTGAGGCTACCAGGATAGAAACTAAAGATATCATAGGATCGTGGATCTAGAGCTTGACAAGATCTCAGAGGGGAATTAGTCCAAGTCCTTCATTTTATAGATGAAGAAAATGCAAAAGACTGTGTCTTTCCCAAGATCACACAGCTAGGAAACATCAGAGATATAATTTGCTGTCTTCCAATTATCATGATAAAGGAAATACACACACACACACACACACACACACACACACACACACACTTACATGTGCATGTGCAAGTATATCCTCTTTTTGGGAGGGAAGAGGGGAGAAAAGTTTGGATCTGTGATTTCAATATAAAGAAGTTCCAGTGAGAAAACTCCCTCTACTAGTGTAATCTAATAACTATTTTTCAATGTCTTATCTTGGTGGGTTGCCTGGTATGGAGTTAGGACTTGTATCCTAGTCATTTTTGACAGTGGGGCTGGCCCTTCATCCACTACATTCACCTTAGTGACTCTCAGAAGAAATATTAACAACACAAAATAGAGAAGAAACTGACTTGGGAGATTATTTCTAAAAAGTTCCTTTTGAAGGTGTTTTAAGAAGTCCACCTATATCGTTATTAGTAGAATTTTCAACACAAAAGGAAACAGACACACTTTTAATGCAGTTATTTAAATATAAACTACTGGGTTAAGTGAACTTGAACTTTGAAGTAAGTAGATAAAATATAATATTCCAGCTGGAAAGGATCTTTGAGGTTACTTAGTCCAGCGGGCCACCCTCCCCCAATATTATATCAAAACTGGAATCTTGAGAGGTTAAAAGACTTGCCCAAAATCACACAGCAGAACCATGATCAGCCATATGGTATGACAGAAAATATGGTGGACCAGAATCAGGAAGCCTGGATCCTGTATTTATTTAGCTGTATATGGTAGAGAAACCATGGGCAAATTACTCACTTTCTTTGAGGTTCACAATTTTTTCATTTACAAAAAAAGAATAATAATGTATTAATCTACTTCATAGGATTGTGGAAAAAATAAAACTTTATAAATATTAATACTTTAAACATGTAAATTATTATTATGTTATCTTTCTGACTTGCTTAAAGGAGGTCCACTGCTGTTTAAAGGCTCCACAAGGACTAGTGGTTTCTGAGATAGTTAAAATATCCTCTTCCTTTCCCCTACCTCCAGGAAAAAAAAAGTAGCAGTTAGTATTTGTTTCACTTTACTTAAAAACTTCAATATACTAATGCTTTCACAAAGTGACCTTAATTAAAAATACAAAAAGAATTTTCATATTGATTGTATCTAAGGAAATTCACCCACACCCCTAAGTTGGTCTTAAAGTATGATAGAAAACAACAGAACATAATAGAAAACAGAAAACAACAGAATATTAAGTTAAAACTCATTAAGCAACTGATTCTCGTATAGCTTTATGCTAGGCAACAAAGCAGGAAGAAGAGGCAAAAAAGGGCATAGTGATATCAAAGAAAGAGATACGAGACATGTATATGAAAGAGAATACATTTAATACTGTAGTAGAGGCTGCATACATAAATGATAGGAGGAATTCAAAATAAGGGAAAGGCTCAACCTAGAAAATGATTTTGTCTGCATGTTAGGGGTTGAAAGATGGATTGTTTTGAAGTGGATTTTTAAGGAAATAAAAGATTCAGATGTCAGCCAACCAGCATTTATTAGGCTTCTATTATGTGCCAAGTACTGGGGATAAACAGAAAGGCAAAAACCAGTACCTGTTTTCAAGGAGCTCATAGTCTAACGGGGAGACAACATTCAAACAACTATGAACAAACAAGACATATACAGGATGAACTCAATCAGTAGTCTCAGAGGGAAGGTCTTAAGATTAAGGAAGACTTGGAAAGGCTTCTTCCAGAAGGCAAGATGTTAGCTGAGACTTTGAATGAAGCCAGGGAAACCTGGAGGCAGAGATAAAGAAGGAGAGTGTTGCAGCCATGGGGAATAGTCAGTCAGTGGAAATGTTCATAGCTGGATGATGGAGAGTCCCATGTGAGAAACAGTTGGGAGGCCAGTGTCACTGGATTACAGGTGTGTGAAAATGAGTAATGTAAAAGATTTGGAAATGAGGAAGGGATCAAGTTGGAAGGGCTTTAAAAGCCAACCGGGATTTTATGTTTGATCCTAGAGTACAGCTGGGTAGAGAGGATAAGAAAGGAAATCTCTCATTAAGTGAACCGACTAGCACAAGAGATGGTGCAGAAGGAATTAGCAGGGTAGGAATAGACAAAAATGAGAAAACTAGTCTGCAGAGGGACTCTGTGATGGGGAACTGTGAAGTTAAGACAAATCTTTGACTACTAGGAAGAGGGACTAGAGAGCTACTGTGTGTTCATGAGGAGGGTAGTAGTTGATGAAAAGGGTTTTAAAAAAATTTAACTTGCTATGCAGCCAGTCCACAGTTAGGAGATTGTGATGCAGGGTGACTGATAAAAAGGCTGCTGCAGTAATAACAGACATGAAGTGAAGAAGGTATAGAAAAGGGAAGTAGTTCAGAAAATTGGAAGTACCACATACAAAACACATTGTTATAGATATTAAATATGGGCAGTATTTGAAGATACAACAATTACACACGGAAAGAGGGAATAACCAAAGATAACTCCAAGGCTTTGACCTTTGGGACAACAAAAATGACAGGACTTGGGAAACTGGGAAGTGGTACCAGCAGAGAAAGAATGATGGATTCAGTTTTAGATATGGTGAACGTGAGATAGCAATGCTTTATATCCAAATGGAATGGTCCTTGTGGGCAGGGGGGTACAAATAAAACACATGACTTCATAATAAGAGCTAACATTTACACAGTGACTACCATGTGTCAGACACTGTGCCAAGCATGTTATAATTATTATTTCATTTGACTTGATTTTACTTGAAATTTCATATATTCATTTTGCTATCCCCATTTTATAGATAAGGAAACTGAGGCAGACAGAAGTTAGGTAACTGGCCCAGGTGACACTGCTAGTAAGTCTTAGAGACCAGATTTGAACTTAGTTCTTCCTGATTCCAGGCCTGGCACTCTATCCACTGTGTCACATAGCTGCTCAAATTTCATACTCATCAGCATTTGAGAATTCGAATGAATAAACATTAAGCCCCTACTATGCACAGGAAAGGTGTGCTAGGTTCTAGAGAATTTAAGATGAAATAAGATCTCATTTCTGCCCTGGTACAGATTATGATGTAGTAAGTTAATAGGGTATCTCTTTTTGTTATTTCCAGTGGTTCTTCAGTTAGCACTGTTAGACAGTGCATTTTGATTTGGAGGCAGCTGGAAATGTTTATTGTTTATATCTTACTATTATTATGCTAATCTTCACAGCAATCTCATATCAACATGGGTAAAGTACTAATGTGAACTCATCTTCTTAAACCAAACTTCTTGATGGAAGCACTGCCTTTCTATTCTTATAACCGATGAGCCCCAGGGACTGATACTATGGATCAAGAAAGTCCTCAGTAGATTATCTGAGGTGTCAAATTATCCAGACTAATGCTTCTGGCTATTAACTCAGCTGATCAAGATTGCCTCTCCATGAAAACTTGAAAAAAAATTTAATTGTATTCTAAGTTAATGGTTTAACCTAAAGTTTCTGAGCTATGTTTTGCTAAGCTGGAGGTTAAACCAAGGTTTATATCCTTGTGACTTTTTCAGTTGAGCTCTTCAAGAGATAAATTTTTGGCTTGACCTTTTTCCTGAAATGTTTCTGATTTAGGAGTACAGTTTCAAAGTCCTGTTTACAGACCTGCCATATTTGCCCTACACCACACAGCTGAAATGCGCCAGCAGAACAAGAGAATGTCCTTGGTCTCCATCATTGTTCCATGGTTTCAGTGGTCTCTCTTACCTGAGCCATGGCTTCATTCTCACCTAAAAGCAGATGTTTTCTTATTTTGGGAGGAGGAAGTGAGGAAATATGTTTGTGTTCAGAGAACACTTTTCCTTCCATTCAAGGCATTCCCTCTGATCTGGTATTAACTATGATTATTACCCTCAAACAGACATTCTTCACTGATTTGTTCTTTGAATTTATACATTAACTTCCCCATAAAGAAAATAAAGTAAAAAAAAAGAGTCAATGTACTTATTTATTCTGTCTGCCCAGCCTATTCATATTCTGTTAGGCATTTGTAACCATTCATAGCAAATGTAATTGTGTATTATGATGTTAGGTTCTACGAATAAATTAATAACTTGCTTCATAAAGATCTTAAAGATAGTGAATTTAGCTTATTATATGTATACACACATATAAGTATACATGAAGTTCAACATATTTTTTGATGACTAATTATGTAAATATTTATTATGATGGCATAAATTATTATTGCTTTGAGAAAGAAAACATTTGAAGATTTATATGAACTAATGTAAAGTGAAGTAAATAGAATCATGACAACGATGTATATAACTACAACAATGTAAACAGAACAAAAAAACCTTAACTGAAGCTTGGTCTCTGAAAACAGCGGGGAAAAATAACTTTCCTTCCCTCTGCATAGAAGTAAAAGGCTATGAGTGTGGAATGCTGCATCCATCTATCTGTCTATCTATCTATCTATCTATCTATCTATCTATCTATCTATCTATCTATCTACTTATCTGGAATGGCTGATAAATTATTTGATATTGCTATAAACTGCTTTTTTTTTCTTTTTAAAATTCTGGCCAAAGGGGATAGCTTGTTGGGTAGGAAAAAGAGAGGGATAGATTCAGAAATAAAGATGATATGAAAACAAAAGCTACCAATAAAAATAAGAAAAAATCTCAAGTTTCCATTCTACGTGGAAAATGTCCATTGCACATGGAAAACTTGCATAAAAGATTTAGCCAATTTCAAAAATACAAAGAGATTGCCTGTTAAAAAGTGGTATTTTTTTTAGAAACTAAAACATTTCTAAACCCAGATAGCCACACAGAAAAGGTCTCACCTTATCTTCAAAATTTTAATCTAAAATTATTAAAGCTTTTCAATACTGTATCCTGAATAAAAGATACATGATGTACAGAGACATTAAATCCACAACATAAATGATAAACTTTTATATCATTTGAGTCAGTATCATAATTATCGGCAAAGAAAACTCCAAAAATAAAAATTGGATTTCTGAAGGCATAAAAGCCATAGATTAGAAGACCTGGCCTAAGGAGTCGAATTTGACATGACAGGTATTGCTGATACTTAGTGGAAAGAATCCCATGTCTAAAATATAGATCTAGATATATACACCTTATTAATAAAAAACAGAATAGGTAAAAGGGATGAGGGGAGCACTTTATATTAAGAGGGTATACTCACATGAAAAAAAAAATTGGTAACCACAGAGGGGAAGCATTTGGGTGAGGTTCAATGGAGGGACAAACAGAAGTGATTTTTATCATTAGAATATATTACAGACCACCTGCACAGGAAGAGGAAATAGATGAGTAGGTCAGGAAACATATTACAAACCTGGAACAGAGAAATGATAGAGTAGTGATAGAAGAATTCAATTACTCAGACATCTATTGCTACTCTTTCTGCCAAAAGGCAGAACTCCTTGACTTTTTTCATCCTTCATAATGTGAAGAAACCAACAGGAAGAAATTCTGTTTTGGTTCTGATTTTTGCTAATGGAGTTATGGGAACCCTGAGGGAAAGTAACCACTTCTTCGTAGAGTTTGGATACAGAAGAGGAAAACTCTAGGATATGGGACAGAGAAAATTTCAAAGTATTATGAGGAAGGATAAGTAGGTTTCCTTTACTAAAATCTTTTAAGAGAAAGTCATCCCTAGAAAGATGGGCAACTCTTAAGGATGAAATTCTGAAAATATAAAGGAAAAAAAAATTCCAATGAGGAAAAAAAAGTTGTCTGAAGAGACCAATGTGGATGCAGAGACATGACTGATCAACTTAGAATTTACAAAAAGATATATCGAATATGGAGTAAAGGTAAACAGAAAAATATAAAAAATAAACAGAAGAATATAAGCACATGTCATAGTAGTGAGAGGATCAAAGATAGGATAGGACTGCTGCACAGGTGAATGGAGAGTGAAATTAACAATGGAAAGAAATTAGAAATTCCTATTTTGTTTTGCTTTCTTTGTCAAGGTGAATGATCTTCAGAATGGGGTGGGGGGGGATGAAGAGAATTGATACCTAATATAAATAAGGAAATAATAAGAGAATACCTATTTGCCTTTGATTCAAGTCATCTGGCATAGATGAAATACACCATTGGGTACTGAAAGAAATGGTGGATGTCACTGTTGAGTAACTATTGATGACATTTGAAGGAAAATGGTGAACTGGCAAAGCATTGTAGGACTGGAAAACAAATGATTCACTGATTGAAAAAAAGAGAGAGAGACTAGTGCCTGAAAACTTCAGGCCAGTGAGCTTTCATTTGGTTCTTGGTAAAATTATAGATGGATTATTAAAGAGGTGGTTAGTGAACATCTGATAAGGAAGCTGTGATCACAAAGAGCTACCACACTTTTATCAAGGTCAGGTCATACCAGACTAACCTTATTTTCTTTTTTGACAAGGTTACTAAACCAGAGGAGAGGAATCATGGCATAGTGGATACAGAACTGGCCTCGGAGCCAGGAAGACCTGGGCTCAAAGCCCTGTTCCTGATGTTTATTGGCAGTATGACCATGGACAAATCACTGCAAACTCAAATGTATCAACAATAGTGTTCTAGGCCAGTGGTATAAAATAAGCAGCCTGAATCAGATTAAAATGTAATTGGGAAATATTTAACAAAATAAATAAAAAACCAAGAAAACACCAGTAACATTACATTTAAAAATTAAGACATTCTGTGGCCTGCAGGGATCCTTCTGTATGGATTAGTGCCCCCACTCCCCTTTCTATTTAATTTTGGCATCACTGCTATAGGCACTCTCTAAGACTAAAAGTTGAAGAAAAGGTGCCAGACTCTATTGTTAGAAAGTTTCATTATCTGTGAGCTTCCTAAATAAATTAAATCATAGATCCAGTCATTTTTCTTGTCCCTAATAAACTGGTTGTTGTGGAATGTTGTAGAAACAGTTTACCTGCACTAGAGTGAAGTATTTCATAAAGCATCTCACATCATTCTTTTAATGATATCACTAAATGAATTCAGAACTGGTTGAATGGCTGGAATCAAAGAATTCTCATTAGTGATCCTATGTCAGCTTGGAAAGAAGTCTCAGGTGGAGTGACCCAGGGATCTGTGCTCTTATTAATGACTTATATAAAATCAAAGGTGACACTCATATCACGTTTGTAGATGGCACCAACCTAAGAGGAATACTTAACCTCCCGAGTAACAGATTCAAGATCTCTTAGGCCACAGCATTAGGTTGACTCTTAAAAGATCAAATTTAGTATGGATAAATGTATAATTTTACACATGAGTTCACAAAACCAACTTCATAAGCACAAGATAGGATGCAGCAGGGTTAGAAAGCACTTAGTCTCAAAAAGATTTGATAATCTTAATGGACTGCAAGTGTAATATAACTCAATAATATTACATCCCCCCCCAAAAAAAAAACAGACTAATATGATTTTGGGCTACACTAATAGAATTATAGCCACCAAGAATGAGAGATTGACAGTTGTGCAATTTTCAGCTCTGATCAGATTACATCCAGAGTACTATGTTCAGTTCATGGCAGGTACCACAGTGCAAAGATACACGTGGGGGCCACAATCATATCATATTAAAGGGTCTGATGAACTCATACTATATGGGATGGGTTGAGGAAAATGGGAATGTTTAGCTGGAGAAGAGGAAACTCAAGGAGAACATGATAGCTGTTGATAGGTATTTGAAAGATTGTCATGTGGAGGAGGGATCATACGAATCCTGTTCAGCCCCAGAAGGCAGACTGGGAGTTGAAAAGTGCAAAGAGGAAAATTTAGTTTTGGTGAAACTTCCTAATAATTACAGCTACCCAAAAAGTGGAATGTGCTGCCTTATGACATAATGGGTTCCTCCTTATTTGAAGTCTTCAAGGAGAAGCTGGATGACCACATATCTTGTGGATTGTCCTGAGTATTATTTTGTTGTTTATAGGGTGTATGAGACAGCTACTAAGATCCTTTCAAATTCTATAATTCTTTTTGGAACAACTGTATCTCCTAATGTAAAATGAACAAACAAAAAATTTGGAGTATTTCAACGTCTCAGATTGCTAGTCTAGCCTACTTCATCATCATACTTCAGTGTATTAATAACAAGCATTACCAAATTCATATTTAATATTTAAAAGTATAAGCCCTGTGATGTTGTTTTATGGGGGGCGTTTGGGGGTGGGAAGAGGATAACAACCATGAATAATATAGCATCTTTTCCAAAGGTTTCCTATTAAGCTGATAATGACAGCTGTAATACTTAGAAATCATCAACTACTTAGTCATTTCAAATAATTTGACAGCTTCCTCTTAAAGAACAACACTGGTATACACTTAATCTCAGATTTGAGTTATTCAGTGACTCTTGAGTTCTCAATTTAAACAAGCCAATAAGAAAACTTTTGTGATCCCTGCCCCCCCCAACAACCCTATCTAAGAGAAAATATTTCATTCTTCCCTTAAATGTTAGTGCTTCTCTAAATTCCTTTCCTTCCATCCCCATCACGCTCTGGAAAACATTTATAATATTTACCTAGGTTCCTGAGTGGTAACTGACACATTCCTTTCATGAATAAAGTGGGAATGAGGAAACAGAATGAGGAGTTGTTGAAAACTCTTGTTTAATCAAATAGAAGTCTGTTTGCTCTTATGCCCTCTTTCTATTTGAGTGTCTTACTACCTCTTGCTGATAGCCTAATGTAGGGCAAAAATAAGTGGGCATGTTGATTGAAGTTCTATTAGAGGAGGGTCCCTAAGCCTTTTAGGAAGAGCTCCTCATCTAAACTTTAAAAATCAAGGAAGCAATAAACTAAAGGCAAAGGAAGAGATCCCTTATGCTCTTTTTGAATAGGTGAAATGCTTAAATTTTAGGTTACTGATTATGGGAATCTCAGCCCAGAAGCTACATAGCCTCCAAGGTATATCAGGCAGCTGAGTTACATGGTGGGCCTAGAGGTCAGAAGAGCTTAGTTCAAATCTGGGCCTTGGGCACATTCTGGCTGTGGGACCCTCAGGAAGTCACTTAATTTCTTTTAGCCCTAGTTTCCTCTCTGTAAAATGAGGATGTTAATAATAGCACCTACCTTCCAGAGTTGTTGTAAAGATCAGATGAGATATTTGTAAAGCAGTTTAAAAATTTGAAGTGCTATATATTAGCTAGTATTTGTTGTAGTTATTGTTATGTAGGCCTTTGTCCAGACAATATTTAATGGGATTCATACAACTTTTGAGGAAAAAAGATTTAACTAGTAAAAACAAATGAGCAGTATAAACATAAAAGTAACATAATTTGAATGTGGTACAGTGAAAAGATCACTGGTTTTGGGGTCTGAGGATTTTTGGTCAAATTCTGCCTTTGCCAGTTTGCCTATGTGATCTTGGGCACGTCAGTTAGCTTCTACTGGTGTCAGCTTCTTCATCTGTAAAATGGGTGCAGGACCAGATGGCTTCTTGGGTTCCCAATCCTATGAGTTAGAGATCATACATGCATTTGTTGTATTTTGACAAATACATTTAAAGCTCCAATGTGATTCCAGATTGGAGTTTCTATACCCTACTATTATGCGTCTGATTTCATAATAACTCTACCCCACTTATTAAAAGAGCTATAAAGATTCATTTTTAAGCATTATTGAAGTGAAAAAGCTCAATTTTATTATGATATGTTACAAGGATTTCATGATACCCTGAGATAACTAAAGTGGGACAGTAGATCACAAAACTGAGGCTAGAGATCAGGAATCGATATTGGGTAAACACTTATTTTACAGTTGAAAAGTGAAATGATGAAAGTTCTTAATTATCAGGTTACTAATTACTTCTCTGTTCGATCGTTTCAGTTGTGTCTGACTCTTCATGACCCCATTTAGAAGTTTTTTTGGGGGGTGGGGTTTGGTTTTGGGCAAAGAAACTGGAGTGGTTTGCCATTTTCTTCTCCAGCTCGTTTTACAGATGAGGAAATTGAGGCAAACAGGGTTAAGTGACTTGCTCAGGGTGACACAACTAGTAAGTATCTGAGGCCAAATTTGAAGTCAAGGAGATGAGTCTTCCTGACTTCAGACCCAGAGCTCTATCCACTGCTCCATCTAGCTGCCTGAATTACTAGCTAGATTTAGGTAAAAAATTCCAGAGAATAACCTTTGGATTTATAAACTCAAGTTAAGCATATGTTAAAACCAAGGTCCTACATCTTCTGGCAAAATCTTATGAAACAAAACAGTTACAGAAACAGCATCCAAAAACAGAACAGAGATCTAGCATCAACAATGAGACATTTTGCAAAGACTAGAACCTTTTATGATCTTTGACAACTAATGGTATTAAATGTTAAAAGCTTCAGAGCCAATGAGTTATAGTCTAATTCTGTTTCTTTTTGTTGGCTCTTAGCTAAGCATCCCTGCAAAGAGTGAGTCTAGACTAAGAGGCAATATTAAAAACAAAAGGTTAGAGATCATCATGGGACATTAATTATGCAAAAGAAGGCAAACTGAATTTAATCAGAGGCAGCAGACTCAGTGAAGGAAGGATTTTCTCTTTTTGACAGAGGCGGTTAGGAAAACATTTATGGTAATGCCACAGCATCTGTTGATTACAGTCAAAGCTGCAGGACAGAGGTGTAAAATCACTGAACCATCTTGACAGCTTGTGGTTACTCAAGCCCCATTCTAACAATAATTCACAATGAAATTCACCCAAATATGAAAAACAGCAAAATGCTTAAGAAGAAAAAAATGTAGCTTGTATTTAATTTAGCAATTAATGAATTCCTGACGTTTTAATACTAGATATAGAAACATTATGTGTAAATCATTATATATTTTGACGAGTTTCATAATGATAATTTTCTGATCCATTTAGAATGCTTTGTGATCTGCTTGGTTTTTGTTTAGGAGACATCTTTTATATGTAGTTTTTTTAAAAAATAAATCTTTGAATAAATGGAACTGAGAGGTACTGTAATATGGTGGAAAGGACACTGAATTAGGAATCCAGAGATCTGGGTTTTCATTCAAATTTGGCCATCAACTAGCAATTTGCTCTTGGGCAAATCATCTAACTTTTTAAGGTCCCATTCACTATACTTGCAAAATGAGGGGAAGGGGAAAGATGAACTTGAGGGTCCCTCTTATTGGAAAATGGTATGATTCGCTTTGAGTTTAACTCCTTTGACATTTATAGAACCTGAACCAAATATATCAATTAAAGCATTACCAGAGAAATATTATATCTCTGTGTTACAAAGATTGATAATTTGAATAATTAATAAGACAATTGTGAGTTTCTTTAAACAGAGAAACAATGATACTATGAGCCAAGGTGACACTAGAGCAATTATCTATTTCACTGAAGGACTTCCAGAGTAACCACTTGTACATTATCACCTATCAGAAAATTGTAACAAGGGAAATGAGGAAGAAAATGTACTCCTACATCTATTAATGGAAAACACATTCAAATATCAGCTATTTCAGTGGGGTTTTATGTGGTCAAATGCAGGCTGGTGTTTAAATTTAAATCCTTGAATGACAAAAAAAAAAATCCCAGAGAACAAAAGGCCTGTATTATAGCCCTCAGAGGTTAACATTCACAAAAGTAAATGTCTCAGATTTTATCCCAAAATCATCATCAAAGATTTTCTGTGCTGAGCTGCTCTGGGATTTCAACTAAATATTATTCATAACAAGAGAGCTGAAAGAAAGAAAATAAAAACTTTAAACTGACTTTTCTAACAGAAGTCACTGAAAATGAGGTCACAAGGGATGGATTCATTGTTGTCTTTTTTTCTTGGTTAGATAAATGATTTCAAAATATGTTTGTAAAATAACACAATATTCTATATTACTATCAATTCATTAATACCATAATATTCTATATCCATATCCACTAGCATACTATTCTGTACAGCACTTGTAATTTAAAAATTTGAATTTCTTTAGCTCGCTATTCATTTTCTTGTCCTTAATACTATACGACGGTTCAAGACTTCTAGTTATAGATACAATTTGTTGATGGTGAAAATATGGGAATTAGAAAACTAAAGTAATTGGTGAATACTAAGAATTGAAAAAATTAAAACAATTATAAGTTAAGAAACTGAAATATTGGCATGAAGCATTTACTACTCTTAAATGTGCATAGCAATATGTTAGGTACTTAAATAAAAAAGGCACATAGAAAGGATTCTACTGGCCATTTAGCCCAACCTTACTCAATGTAGCTATAATTAAATTAAATTAAATTAAATTAAATTAAATCCAGCAAGGAGTTATCAAATTTCTCCTTGAACACTTCTCATGACAAGGAGCTCATTACTTTACAAGTCAATACATTCCATTTTTTGTACAGTTCTAAATGTTAGAAAAGTCAGAGTTTTCAAATATAGAGACAACGCTGCCTATCCCAAATCTCAGGTCTTAGTTCTACCCTGTGGAGTTATAGTTAAATCTAATCCCTTTTTCAAATGACAGTCCTCCAAATATTTTTAGACAAATATTATGTTCCAACTTCCATTACAAGTCTCGTTTTCTCCAGGGTAAAAGTATAGAAGGAAGGTAGATACTTGCTTTACATAGCCTGATTAAATACTATAAGAGCCATCAACAATGAGATTAATGCACAGTGACCAGAGACAACAAACAAGCTAAATACGCAGATGACACAGATCAACCACCAAAGGTCTGTACAAAATACTTTGTTGTTTTAGAATTACCTGGTCTAATAGTGCTTGAAAGGGAATCAATTACAACTTATAGATCTTTTAAAAGAAAAATTCAATGCAATGATACATGTATCACACAGAATAACAGTTACTATGTAGATAATATTAAAGGGAGTGCTGACCTGAAAGTAAAACACAAAAACAAAAACAAAAACAAAAAAATAAAACTGGGACTGTAATGGAAAGAAGCTTGGATTTGGAGTCCAAGGGGCTGAATTTGGCTCTTGGCCCTGCTATACTTACTGTGTAACCTTGAAAAAGTCAGTTATCATCTCTGGGCCTGAATTTTCCCATATGTATTATTAAGAAAGGGAGAGATGATCTCAAACATTCTTTCCAGTTGTCAGCCCTACAATCCTAATATGACCTGTGATTCTGCCACTGACTAGCTGTATGTCCTTCCAAAAGTTATTAACTTCTCTTCTTCATTCTCTTTCTTTTCTTAGGGGACTTGGGATTTCAGGAGCTGATTTAACTAAAGAGGTCTTAGCAAATGGGAGGCGAGAGCACACATAGCATATTGCTAAAAATGAAGAACCCTTTGTAGGCTGGAGTGAAATGGGAAGTGAAACAGATTAGTTTGTGATTATTAGTCCAAGAAACGCAGAAGGTACAGATTGGGAACTGGGTGTAGGTAAAGGAAAAAATGATATGAGGGTGATATGAGGGTGGGCTTTAAAGTATCGCCTGAGGATTTTAAATGTAATATGCTAAAGTGAATAATAAACGAGTAGCCTAGTGGAATGTATGACAGAGAGCAGATGGTTACTAATAAAGAATTAGATAAGATCAGACAGTTAGATGTTCATAGTGTACGTGGAACAGCTCTAAATTAAGTACAGTTCTTCAGACTGGATGGAAGGAAAGGATGTTAGAAGGTAACAAGAGTTGCAGCCTTGGTTTCAGATGGGAAAAGACAGATTCATGAGTAAGGTGGAAAATAACAGAAGCTTGTGAAGGACTCTGATTTATGGGGATGAATACTTGTGGAGAAAACCAATCTTGGCAGCAAGAAAATAGATTTTCCATCTATACAATTTTGAACATAGATCTATTCCCTTAAATTAAATTAATAATTAAGAATATCTAAGATTTTTCCTATTCCCATTGATCATCATTAATCTCTTAAAATTATTTTGTTTAATTCTGCTTTTAATTTTATTTACCTACTTTTTTTTATCCCTGCCTATAGAATATAAACTCCTTGAGGGCAGGAGCTATTTTCAGTTTATCTTTGGGTCCACAGTAAGTATTCTGTAAATGTTTGCTGAAATGAATTAAAAAGATATAAAGACAAAAACATAGAACCAGCTCTCAAGGAATTCTTTTTTCCTACTAGAAGACAGAGCGGACAAAAATAAATTAAAAAAAAAAGTAATTTGAGGCCAAACAGAACCCAGAGAAAGAGCTTACAAT
Organism: Phascolarctos cinereus; assembly: GCF_003287225.1. Classification (NCBI taxonomy): domain Eukaryota; kingdom Metazoa; phylum Chordata; class Mammalia; order Diprotodontia; family Phascolarctidae; genus Phascolarctos; species Phascolarctos cinereus. Next base: position 101,235,306 of record NW_027556180.1, read on the forward strand.
GCATCCACATGGACCAATAAGTAAAGCTACAAAGGTAATTTTTGCAAGGGTCCGAGGAGACGCACTAGCAAAGAGGTGGATCAAGAAAGGTGTTGTGGGGGCAGCTAGGTGGCGCAGTGGATAGAACACTGGCCCTGAAGTCAGGAGAACCTGAGTTCAAATCCGGCCTCAGACCAAACACTTGACACTAACTAGCTGTGTGACCCTGGGCAAGTCACTTAACCCCAATTGCCCCCCACAAAAAAAAAAGGTCTTGTGGAGGAGGTGGCTCTGAGATGAGCTCTGAAAGAAGAGAGGGGCTCTAAGAGGCTGAGGTGAAGAGGGAGTACATTCTAAGGATAGGGAGAAGCTTGTACAAAGGCAAGGAGACAAGCGATGGTATACTGTGGCAGGCAATGAACATTTATTAAGTGCTTATATGTGCCGGGCAATATAAGGATTAGGAATATAAATACAACCAAAGGGAAAGATAGTTCCTCCCTTCAGAGAGCTCAGATTCTAAGAAACCCAACATATAAAAGGGAGCTAACAGGAGGAGAGGGGCATTGTAATAAATTCTGTGGAGTCAGAAGCACAGCTAAGAGGGGAATGAAACATGATGCGTGGTTGGCTTGGGCTCGTCCCCAAATTTGGTATGAGGAATATCAACCAGGCCAGTCTGGCAAGACTGAAGAATTGTGTAAGGGGATCTAATACGTAACTGGGCTGGAAAGATAGGCCAGGATATGATTTTGAAGTCTTCAATGCCAAGAACAGGGGTTTGTATTTTTTCCTAGAGACAACAGGGAGCCAATAGAGATTTTGAGTGCTTTGGTAATAGTACTTTGGTAGCTGTGTGGAAGATGGATTGATGAGTGGAGAGATGAGGCAGGGGTCCCAATTAGGTAAATTTTGCAGAAGTCCAGGTGAGAGGTGATGAGGGTCTGAATTAAGGTAGTAGCTAAACGATTGAAGGAGGGACAGAAGTGAAAGATTCTGTGGAGGGAGGCTTAGCAAGACTTGAAATTTATTAAACATGTGGAGTGAGCAAGAGCAAAATGTTAAGGATGACACTCAGGATGGAAACTTCAGTGGCTAAAGGATGGGGGTGTTGATTGAAATAGGAACATTAGGAACAAGGGAAAGCTTTTGGAAAAGGTAATGAATTCTATTTTGGACACATTGAATTTGTGATGCTTATGGGATATCAGTGGAACATGTCAAATAAGTAGTTGATACAGAATTAGAACTCAGAAGAGAGACAAAGGCTGGATACATATATCTGGCAGTCATCTGAATAGAAATGATAGTTGAACCCATGGGAGATGATGAGATAACCAAGTGAGAGAACAGAGATATGGAGGCCCAGGGGGGGAAGAAAACAAACATGAGTTACAATCACAATTAGAGGGTGTAACAAGGAAAATGATCCATCCAACAGAAAATATTCAGGAGGATAGGGTGTTTAATGATGTCAATCTGGGTAACGGGTCAAGAAGGATGAAGACTGAGATGCTTTCCTTTTCTGCCATATTGGATTGATAAACATTCCTTTATCAACTCATGGATAAAATGAACAGAATACATGAAAACACTTTGAAAAGAAATAACATAATGTATATTATGACCTACAGAACATCTACAACTGCATTTAGTGAAGTAGTAGATGAGAAGTTTAAAACTGCAGTGTCTTATGTAGGAAAGGTACAGCTCTTCTTTCACTCTTTTTTTTTATAACCTCTTTTACAGTCAGGCTGTCAAAAGAAATTGTTCTCTTCAAGATGTAGAGCTATACATACACACACACAGATATAAAATATGTTGACTGTGAAAAGAGATGGTTTAAGGGAGACAGGTGTACATAGATGCAACCTGGAACTAGCCAGAGAAGGCATACAGGACTGAGGTTAAAGCTGCAGCTGTTCAGACACCGGTGGCAACTTCATATATCCATGTGTGTGTGGAGAAAGCTGGTGGGGGCCTTCTGTCCTCAAGTGTTCTTCCTTGCCTTTCCTCCCTTCCTTGATCTCTTTAGCTACCAGTGGGTTCCCTCTCCCATTCATTAGCGTGCAGATATTTTGTATATACTTTTAGGTGTACATATCATCTCTTCCTATAGAATGTGAACTTTCCAAGACCTTTTCATTTTTCTCTGTGTATCCTCAGTGTCTAGAATAGTACATGGCTCTAATAAATGCTTTTTGAATGATTGACTCACAATCCTATACTCTTTCCATTTGACTATATTTTGCCTATGTCAGTATGATTTCTTAGACTAATAGCTCATAAAAAGAAGGGTTTTATTATATCTGCCATATTGTAACAATATTATTTTCTACTAGTTTTCACTGGAAATGCTTGGTATTTAAGCTCTATTATGTGCTAAATAGACTTCTGTGCGCTAGGTTAAGTACATTTACAATATTGTTCTCATGGGAAAATTCACTGTAAGTTTCAAAATGGTTAACAAATGAACTGAATTTTGGGGAAAAAAAGCAATTACTATGTTGAGGGATGCCTTGAAGATATTTTATTAAAGGGCCTAAAAAACTGGCAGACAGGCTTTCTGTAGGTTTTTTTCAGCTGAGGTGTAAGTATTTCAAGATTTATATGAAACACATAAAATCTCAGAAACGTAATGACTTTAAGAATGGATTAGAATTTGTGTGTTAATAAGTCAAAAATAGATTAAGTGGAAAAACCCACACTACTCCCATTCCCCATCTACCCCAAACTCTAGAGGCTTCTAATAGAAGCAAACTTTTGCTCATGCAGAGGTGAAATGAAACAAAAGAAATGTTTATCTAAGTAGCTTGTACAAAGAAGTAGGATTTTGTTTACCTATTCAATTTGTTGCCTATTTGTCACCCACAAACATCTGGCTGCTAATCCCAACAATTTTCAAAAAATATTGATTAAGAATTTGCAATATGCAAAGCACTAGGAATACACAGATGAAAAAGTTATAGTCCTGCCCTGACAGAGAATCATCTGCACCCACCCCCAACCCCAAACCTCAACTTGCATACAACTTTTTCTCCGCTTCTCATACAAATTGATATGTATTATAATTATCTGTGTATATATCATTTTTTTTCACCTACTAAACTGTAAGCTTGATGAGTGAAAGGGATCAATTAACTTTTTTTTCCCTGTATCCACCACAGCATCTAGGAGAGTGCCTTTCATATAATAGACATTAAATGTTTGTTGAATAAATGAATTCAAATAAAAGACGAATAAAACTTATCCACAGTGCATCATCTGAGGACACATGGCAAATGAATGGAAGTTTAAAATAAGAAAAGGCAATATGCAACCTTCTCTGTGCTGTCAGAATTTATTAACGATGTCATATTACTGTGAGTTTGTGATATTTCATATTAATAAAGGTATAATCTTTGTAGCTTTTACTTAGACATATTTGTCTGCATTAAGTACATGCTTCAGCAAAATTCTAAATAAAATTAATCAAACATATAAGTCTGTGTCTAGCTCAGGTTTCTTTGAAGTATACAGAAATAAAGAACCGAGATAGGCAAAAGAGAGAGGAAGAGTAAAAAAAAACGGAAATATGAAGGGAGAGAAAATGCATTAGCTTAAGGATATTTTCAATTTAGTAGGGCCATTTTTTTTTAATACTCAAGTACATAATTCATTTGCAGATGGTTGATTGAAGGTGTTTAAGACTTGTGTAAATTATTGCTTTCATGTGTAACACACACTGAAGGATGCAGCCCATTGATTCTTTATAAACATTAGTAAAAATAATTCTGAACTTTCAGTGCTAAGCTTGTGCTATGTACCTGTAACTACTAAAACTCTTCACTGAGATGAAGAAAAATTGAAAGAGATTTTCAACTGCAAAATCTGGGATTTGAAACTCAGAATTTCTCCTATAATAGCATTTTGTGTCTTTTCCTGTAATGTAATTTACCCTTGCTGCCTCCTCCTTTCTCAGTACCTTTTCTAAGATCAGACTAATCTACTTACTTGGATCCATTTAACCCACTTGATTAGATTTTTTTTTTATCATAACATCAAAGTCAACTAATATCCACCCCCTTTATGTATATTTCTTTAACATGGTGAAATAACAATACAGTTCTCAAGAGCTGCAAGTGTCATCTTCCCTTGTAGGGAGGTAAACAATCTGCCCTTATTAACAACATATTGTATCCTTCTGTCCCATTTACCTTTTTATGTCTTTCTTGAATATTGTACTTGAAGATCAAATTTTTTGTTGAGCTCTGGTCTTTTTGTCAGGAAGGTTTGGAAGTCTCCTATTTCATTGAATATCCATCTCCTCCCTTTAAAAATCATGATCATTTTTGCTGCGTAGTTGATCCTTGGCTGCAATCCAAGCTCCTTTGCCCTATGGAATATCATGTTCCATGCCCTGCGGTCTTTTAATGTAGAAGCTGCAAGGTCCTGTGTAATCCTTACTGTGGTTCCATGATATTTAAACTGTTTCTTTCTGGCTGCTTGCAGCACCTTCTCTTTCATCTGGTAATTTTGGAATTTTGCTATTATATTCCTTGACTTCTTTAATTTGGGATCTCTTTCAGGTGGTGAGTGGTATATTCTTTCTATGGTTATTTTACCTTCTGGTTCTAGGACTTCAGGGCAGTTTTCCTTTATGATTTCTTGAAAGATACTGTCCAGGCTCTTTTTTTTATCATGATTTTCAGGTAGTCCAATAATTTTTAAATTGTCTCTCCTGGATCGATTTTCCAGGTCGGTTGTTTTACTGACGAGGTATTTTACGTTTTCATCTGTTTTTTCATTATTTTGTTTCTGTTTGACTGATTCTTGCTCTCTCATAGAGTCACTAGTTTCCATTTGTCCAATTCTAGTTTTTAACAGATTGTTCTTCTGCTAGTTTTTGTACTTCCTTCTTCAATTGGCCAACTGCTTTTTTTAAGGACTTGTTTTCTTCAGTGTACTTTTTTTCCAATTGGCCAATTGTATTTAAGGACTCTTCTACCTCTCTCATTTGACTTTTAAAATCCTTCTTGAGCTCTTCTAAGAAGGCTTCTTGGGCTCCAGACCAGTTCATATTCCCTTTTGTTGTTGCAGATATGGGTTTGTTGACAATGTTTTCCTCTTCAGAATTTCTGTCTTGATCTTCACTCTTCTCATATGGCTCGTTTCTTTTTACTCATGGTGTTTCTTTATTCCCTGGCCTTTAAAGAGATTGAGCTCTCCTCCTGGGGAATAGAGGGCACTGACCCAAACTTCTTTTGTTGGGAGCCTAGGTCTTGGTCACTGGCTTTGTGTGCTGGGACCTCTTATGCTGGTAATTAGAGGCTGTAGAGTTCTGGCAGCTTACCCCCGAGTTGGGCTGGAGTCAGCAAGGCTGGAACTTTCAGGCAATTCTAGGTTGCCTGCTTTTCCTTTCCTTTAGCTTTCTTCAGCTCCTTTTAGATGGGTGATGCAGGGTGTTTATCTGCCTGGGGCCCCTTGCAGTGCTGCCTCCCTCCTTTCTGCTAATGCACTGGGAGATTCCTTTGTGGTAGAGTATTGAGGCACCTGGTGGTTTTCTGAGCTGGGCTCCACCAGTTCCCCAGCCCTTATGGAGGCAGCTCCTTTCAGGTGAATGCCGCAGGGTACTTATCTGCCTGGGGCCCCTTGTAATTCTGCCTCCCTCATTTTTGCAGAGCACTGGGAGACCCATTGCTGGGCTGCTGCACTGCTGCTCCCTGTCTTTCTTCTAGTTCAGGTGTTCCAGGATTTCTTTCTGGGGTGATATTTTCTGGGTTTTCAGAGATTGATAGTGGAGAGTGAGAGTGACTACCTTTTTACTCTGCCATCTTGTTTCCCGGAAGCGGAAGAAACTTTGAATTTCTCTACCAGTGGTTCTGTATTTCTTTCACTCCAAACAGATATGAAAACCTTACATGCATTTGATAACTATGGGACACAATCTTTCTCTATCTTATTTAGTGGATAACTCTGGCAGCTTTAAGAAACTATAAATTTTGTTGAATTTTAGGTAAACCCTTGATTAAAAAAAATTTTTCACATGTGATTTCTATATTTAGCCCTGGCCTTTTCCAAGGCTTTTTTTTTCTTGGTGAGGCAATCAGGGTTAAGTGACTTGCCCAGGGTCACACAGCCAGTAAGTGTCAAGTGTCTGAGGCCAGATTTGAACTCAGGTCCTCCTGACTCCAAGGCCACAGCTTTATCTGCCCCCTTCCAAGGCTTTTATTGTGTGTTTGTAGATCCATTTTGCAGATGCAGGAAAAGGGAATAAGCATTTATATAGTACCTACTACATGCCAGGCTAAGTGATTTACAAATACCTCATTTGATCCTCACAACAACCCTGAAAGGTAGATGCTGTTAATATCCCCATTTTACAGTTGAGGAAACTGAGGCAAATAGCAATTAAATGACTTATCCAAAGTCATACAGCTAGTAAATGCCTGGGGTCAAATTTGAACTCAGGTCTCCCTGACTCCAGGCCCAGCACTCCATAAATTGTGTCACCTAGCTACATACGTGCAGGATACCTAAGTATATAAAGCAACAAATAAGTCATGTATAATCTGACAACCATTAAAGAAACTTTCTCCTGGTTAATTAATTTTTCTTCAGAAGCAGGCTATCAAATCTGCTCTCAAAATAATTCCCTCCACTCCATTACAGACTCCTTGCTTTGAATAGCACCTACTGAAGTTTCCTCTTCCCTTTTTCACATTAAGTTTCAGTTGTTAAGATAATAATGCTGAGGGAGTAGTTGAAAATAGCCTTCTTGCTTAATAGACAATCAGGTAAGCAAACAAGTTATCCTTATTTGCTTCTAGTTTCTAAAATAATCACTTAGAACAAGATTCCCCTCAGCAGCAAGAGTCAATCAGAGGGGAAAACTTGCCAGAGATATTTTATAAAATATATCATGTACTATTTAATTCTTCACACACACACACACACACACACACACACACACACACAGAGTGTGTTTTGCTTTTGGCTAAGATTTACCTTTATTTTTTAATAAGAAATATAAGAGTGAAGCATATGCAACCAATCAGTCCATAACCACTTATTAAGCACCTACTATGTATCCCATATTAGGCCCTAGTGATAAAAGATAAAACAGTCACTGCCCTTAAGAAGCTGATATACTATCGAGCCAGACAACACACACATAAATCAGCATATACAAAACACATATGCACTGGGGATACAAATACAAAAACAGTCCTTCACTTTAAGAAGTTTACATTTTTTCAGGGAAAATAACATGTGTACATAAGTAGATACAAAGCTCTCTCTGATTCTCTCTTTGTCTCGCTCTCTGTAAAGTTAATACAAGGTAATTTGGTTTAAATTAATAATCTCAAAGGGGAGGATCAGGAAAAGCCAAATCAAGGAGGTGGCTCTTGAGCTGAGATCTGAAGGAAAGTAGGCATTCTACAAGGTGAGGAGAGAGTAAGTTCCTGGTGGGAGTCAGACTGTGCAAAGACATAGAGATGGGAGAGAAAATGTCATATGTGTGAGAGAGAACAATTAAGTCAATTTGGCTGGACCACATAGTTTTCAAAGGGGATGAATATGTAATAAGTCTGGCAAGGTTGCTATTGTTTGTCTTTTATTCTCAAAGAGGACCATGACATCAGGAAGGTCATTCTGTGACTTGCAAGTGAACTGGATTTAAGTGAGGGAGAGCTGTGCAAAGTCACCAGCCTCACTCCTTCACAGCCATCTGGGTCCAGTGGCAAGATATAGATCAGGATGACTGGAGAAGGCCCCTGATGCAGTGGGAGACCTTGGCCTTTTTAAGGTCTTTCCTAGGTCTCAGTTTGAAGCAATGCCCATTCAGTCATTAAGACTAGGTAAGAAATGAGGCAGAGAATGGCTGGCCACCTGGACCTAGGAAAAAAATCTGGGAGTGGAAGACCCTCAGGGTTTCTAAACAAAACAGAACAATTGCTATTTACACTCACTCTGAATCATCAAGGCCCAAACAATTACCAAGTCAGGCTGGGACCTATTGTTGGCCAATCTATTAGAGTTAAGGTAGTCTGGATCTGGATGGTGAAATAATTTAAAATGATAGTTTCTAACCACAATGGGTGCCTGAATTGGAAGCAGACAAAAAGCAGGAAAATACACTTGCCAAAGTTCTTCATCACGGTCATGGAGGACAACACAGGCCCCTGGAAGACAGTAGGGTCAAAGCTGGGAGTGTGAAGACTTCAGCTGGAAGGCAAAAAGCTATGATAGAGTGACCTGGGAGGGTTCAAGACTGTTAGCAAATATTCTCTCATATTTGTTATGCTGTCTTCCTAAAAGACCACAATTTTTATTAAATCCTTGTTGGCTAACCACTAGGTCAGTCAATCTGACAACCACCACTCTTCTGAATAGGTGTAACTTTGCTCTCTGGAGACTAAATGGCAAAACTATTTAAAAGAAAAAAAGGAGAGGGATTCCCTAATGCATATTGAGAATCTTCAGAAGATCCTATTTACCACTGACATTGCATAGATTGCACCAAGCCTCAATAACACAGGGCCTTCTAAATGGGATCTGCAACCACTCAAGAGATTAATGTAACAATTCACAAAGGAGAAACAAAAATAGAGAAGAGAGGGCCACCAGTATCTTTCTAGAAAATAGAGAAAAATGTATAATAGGAAAAGTAGGTGGGTTGGGATAATAAATACTGTATTGGGATCCAGGAAATACTAAATGAACTAAAGACTTCTGCTGCACAAAATAGGCCCGCTATTGAAGATTTGTGGAGAACATGTATGAGAAATGCTCAAGATGAGTTAGGTACATTGATGAAATCACAAGTACTCTAAAGTACTGAAGAAAATATAAAAGTCTAAGAAATATATAAGTTGTGAAATTCCCACTGCATATTTATTTCAACATTGATATTTGAAATAAATGATGTACCTGGATGGCCAAATTTCAACTTAATATGGTCAATGACCTGTACTATAGTTTCCTGATGATCATAAAAATATCAGCTAATGACTTTCTGGTTCCTGGTACTTAGTAAGAAAAAAAAAGTTTGAAAAATGCTATTGCTTCAGGAAGACACAGAGTTATTCAGTCATATGAAACATCTGGTACTGAAATTGGGATTTCTTAATTATTGAGAGGGCACTGTAACATAAATATTCACAGGTTCAAAAGAGTGGTGCCGAATAGGTTATCAAGCAAAAAATATGAAACCACCTGGAGAACAAAATCCATCTGTCTGGCTGAATTTAGTTGAAAATATTTTTTAGCCTTGTTAGTAATACTCTCATGTAAAATTCATTTCATTGAATAATTTACCAAGAGTATTTCCATAAGCATCATAAAGGGCTAAGCTGATTAAAAAATGAATATACCAGTCATCTTTCCAACTTTCAAGCCAATTCTATAGTTTCCCAATTAATAGGATTAACAAACTCATTTTTAGATTTTATGTAATCCTGAACCAGTTTTCAAAAGAAAATTCTTATGGACTTGATGAACCATATTTTTCTAAAGAGCTTCTTTGTGAGGAAATGAAATAGATGTCTTTTCCCTCATAGCTATCCAAATAGCACTGTCCTCTTGTAGTTCTTTTGTGTTTTTCTGGCTACTATAGCTCAAAAATGATCTTAGCTGTACTGCCTTTAGAGGAGGTGGGGCAGTATGGCTGACTTTTAGTCTACCTTAAAATGACACCACATAATATAGATTCTTTGTGACAAGCAAATCCAAGATCTGCTCTTCCTACTGCACTGTTTTCTTCAACCAGATGTATATGGAGCCCCACTGCCTTTGGACTCATTCTTCAAGAACTCAAGACTGTATTTTCTTGAATCTTCCCCAGAACAAGTTCTCATTTTGGGTTTCTGGCTTTCTGGCTTTTATCTTTAGATCAATTACCAAGATTCTTTCGGCTTAGTTGAACTAGGGACTAATTTCATACTTTGTCCCTTTTCACATGCTTGTTCACACTCTTCTGATCTATCAATATACCCATCTACTAATCTCCAATGAGTATATATGTGAGGATAGCAACTGGAAGGGCACAAAAACAGCTGCAGAAAAGGGTAACTCCATATTATTTAATAACTTTTCTAGAAGAGTAATGTCAGAGATCCTTCTCCTTGGTCTGTGCTTATGAGTAAAAGTGTGAATGGAAAATGCTGGGTGGAGGACGTCCCTTTCCTTTCCATGATCAGATGACGTGCTTTGTTTGTTAGGGAGGACAGAGTAAGTTGATTATCAGATAACACATCATGTAATAATATGCCTTAATGTTGAAATTCTAGGGAATAAAAGTTTGCTTTACATAAGAAGTTAGTACTTTTTGGTAAAACTTTTTAAAAAGTCTAAGAAATTTTTTTTTCCAAAAATAAATTAAATAGACTAAAAATGGCCCTAGACATAGATAAAAATGATGATTCAAAATGAGTTGGGCAATTAAAATTATATGCACTAGTTCCTTTTGTTTTTGTAGTATGAAGAAGAAAATAGCTTGTTCTTTCTTAAAAGAAGTTCAATATGGATCTCTTTAGATAAAGTCACAATAACTAATACATACCTGCATCCCTAACAAAAAACTCACCCTAAATTCCATTTACAAAAGCCTTGGATTCTTTAAGGATACAGATCAAGCTTTGTTTAAAAAATGATTTCCACTTAATTTGTATCTAAATCATATCATTTACTTCTACTCAAATTGGGTCAAAGGAGAAAAAAAGTCTGCTAAAAGTCAAAATGGTACTTTAAATTAATAATCATTTTTTTTCTAAAAAAATCTCAGTGATCTTTATGTTCTTTTGGTTGAATTGTATTCCAAGAAATACCAGATGGTTATTAATGGCACAATATTAGACAGAATATACAATTCAGGCAGTCTAAAAACCTGTCACTTGATACATTTGAGAACATGAGGAGTTATTTCTTGTAGACAGTGACATGTTCCCTTATGTCACAGTTATTCTCCTTTTACAAAAGCTGTTACTGTGATTGGGAGGACAAATGCCTGACATATATTACTATGCAGCCCATTACAATGGGTTCATTCATATTTATAATACAATCTGTGATGTTGATGCAATCACTTTAGACCTCACCGTTATTTCAAACAAATCCATAACTGAGAAAAGGCAGGATGATGACAGGAGTTAATGTGGGTTTTACTCTGTTTACAATTGCTTTCTAATCTACTAAATAGCTGTGAAAATTGATGCACTCTTAGAAGTGCTTTCATACATACTATAGATAAAGGGCTGTTGTGTTATAGTAATCTCTGCAATGCTAAATTGAATTTTCTAAAATGTTTCTTGTTTATGTGATAAGGTTTGCTGAGTTAATAAGTAACTTAATTCTCTGATTTAAGGAATATTCTCATTTTATTAATTGAGAGTTATTTAGATTATTGATTCACAAAGTCTGAAGTAACTTTATATTTACTATTGCTTCTAGAAAGGAATATTATTATTTTTAATCAAAATTTTAATGCTGTTCAATAACAAATGGAAACATTCATCATATATTCCAAATGATCTCTTCAACATATTTTGATACATAGAGTAGAGGCTCAATAAAAAATAGTATTTAAGTAACATTTATATAGTGATTTAAAGTTTGCAAAGTACTTTTTTTCCCACAACTCTGAGGTAGGTAAGTGCGAGTATTATCCCTATTCTATTTTATAGATGAAAAAAATTTGCCCAGGATCTTCCAGATAGGAAATGACAGAGCCATGATTTGAACCTAACTCCTTCTGCTTCTAAATATAGTGCTCTTTCCACTCCTTGACAGTGAGTTGATGAATATATATCAAGTAGTAATACACACTTATATAAGTGTATACAAATAATATATACTTACACAACTCAACAGGATGCTTCCATGAAAAATGGAATTTAAATTGTACTATTAAGGAATACTACTGAATCATAGTAAGTCATAAGATTTGTACAGTGCTTTAAATTTTTCAAAGAGCTCAACATACATTAACTCATCTCAGCCTTACAACCACCCTGTAAGATAGGTACTATAGGCAGTATTATCGAAGTTGTATAAATGAGGAAACTGAGGCTCATAAAGGTTACAGTAAGTAACTAGCCTGTGATCACACAACATATAACAATTGACCCCAGCCTTCCTGACTTTAAGTCTGGCACTCAGTTAGGCCACACAACCTCTCAGGTGAAGAAACATGTCCCAGGTTAAGGGAATCATCTTTCAAGACCCATATTCTATTTCCATAGAAGGGATATCTTGAGGAAGACCATGGCAGCTGTCCTCCATGACGTGACCATCAAATGTACACTGTTAGGACAGGGATCGTGTTTTATGCGTGTCAGTACTGTGTTGGGCACGAGGCAGGCACTCAGTAAATACTTTTTGATTGATCAATTGAAAAAAAAATGTATTAACTTTTGTTTTTATATCAACTTTATTTCCAAATATTTCTCTCCTTCTCAGAGATCCATTCCTTTGAAACAAAGGATGAAAAAGAGGAACAAAGTAGGGGTAAGCAGTTCAGAAAACTCTAACACACACATCAACTAAGTCTGACAATATATGTAGTGTTCCATGCTCATAGTCTCCTGCTTCTGCACAGAAGGGAAGATAACCTATATTCTTGAAAGGCTCTCTCAATAATATATAACTCTGAAGAGGTGCCTCTGAGACTCAATGAAAATAAACCTCTAAGAATCTTACAGATGAATTTTCTCCAATAATACATCTCACTACTGAGACACTAAAAAAATCTCAGCAGGGATTGTGAGGAAGAAGATAATGAGAATGACAAAAATGCTATCCTTCATAGAAGTTGCTTGGATTATTCCAGCAATGTTTTACATTAAGCAGTCAATATAAAAACAGTGTCAGTGGCTATAAATTAAAATGACTTAACTGTTTACAATTAAATAATGTTCAGCAAATTGAGACTCAGAAGGGTTGAGTGATTTGCCAAGTGTCTGAGGCAAGATTTGAATCTAGTTCTTCCCAACTCCAAGTCCACAACACCATGTTGTCTAGGTATGAAATTATAAAATGTCAGAGCTGTGAATGTGTCTCCTGAGTCCAAGTACAAAACTCTTTCCATTATACCAATCTCTTAAAATTTTCTTTTTTAAAATATGCTATGCTTTTGCAAAGCTGCCTATGACATACTAATGAATATAAAACCACTGTGAGTTTCCTCTTTACCAGTTGTGATGATTAGAATAAAAATATTATATTTTTTTACTTTGCAACTTCAATGAATCTTTAAGAGATATGACTGAAAAACCAATGCCCAACTGCTCTAAGGACGATGCTTCTGGACGTGCTATTGTCAAATCACACTGAGAGGGATGACTTCCTTGTTCATCAACATGGAAATGTCTCACAGGCATAACTGTGCTCTGGACTTTATGATAAAAGTCTTGGTACTTAAATTATGGGGACAGAAACTTCTTTCCAGCTCCACAGATTCAAGCAAAGATCAACTTACATGCAATAGCTACAAACAGAATAGCATCCAATTTACTTCTTTGCTTTCCCAATCTGGATTACGACAGTTCTATGATTACTGGATTGAGAACATGAAGAGATCTCAGACATTTAATCCAAACCCTTTATTTTATAGAGGAGGAAACTGATGTTCAAAGAGGTGAAAAAGCCTAGCTTATGTGCACGTGTAGTTTTGGACCCTGGCTTGCATTTTCTCCAAGGACAGCTCCTGGTGTACAGAAGCATTTCCCCCTACCAGAAGTATCTGGGCCTCTGCTGGCAGAGGGTCCAGGACTGTAAGGTGTTGCTCCTTGTCCTTCTTCTCCATGGCCTGGTTTATTCTCTGTAACACCCCTGTTAAAGGAAAGTCACCACTCTTTATCCCAGCTGACCAAATCCCTATTCACTGGTTTTCTTCAATTGCTCATTTAGAGTAGAAGAGACTTTAGAGGTCCTCTAGTTGAACCTCTTCATTTCATATGTAAGGAAACTGAGGCTTAGAGAGCCTATTATTTGCCCAAGGTCACACAGGCCATAGACAGCACAGACAGCATGAGTTTAAGTCCTTTCACTCCAAAACCAGTGCTCTTTTCTATTCTAGGTATAGGAGTCAAGTCAAATGGCAAGGTAAGTTTTGAAAAATTTTATCCACATAAGTGTTACTGGGAAAATCTAATTTTTGTCACTGACCTTTAGTGCCATCACACTTCTTCTTTGTTATGAGTAGTGTTGGGGAATAAAATAGTAAGGTGTAAATGACAAAATTAAACCAGGTTCATACTTATAATCTATGAAACTGTGGCCATAATTAATTTTTGTCACTGAAAGCCAGTGCAACAACCTTTCGCAAAAAAGCATTTCCTGTTGAATTTGATGTATTTCCACATCAACTTGTATTTGTGTTTGTAAAAGTATTTCCTAAATAGCTGTTTTCAAAAAATGTTCAGAGGTTGTCTTGAGTCCCCACAGAATAAATCTAAATTTCTCTGGTTTTAGCACTATAAAAAGTTAAAAGCATGATTAAAAATGGAAGGTTATGTGGGTGCAAGCATTTTCTAGTTCCAGCAAGGCGATTTAATAAAATAACTGACATTTATATATTGCTTTAAGGGTTGGCATTACACATTATACATACATTACATTATTTGATTCCAATAGCAGTCCCTGTGAAGTAGGTATTATAGATATTATTATCCCCATTTTGCAGGAGGGAAATGGGCTGGTTCATGTATCCAAGTCACCTACCCATCATGGTCATACAGCTTCTAAATATTAGAGGGGTCGAATTTGAATCCAGGCTTCTTCTGATTCTAAGTATAACATAATTTAATTTCCATTTCACTGCACTGCTTTCAGGTTATTTGAATTGTCAGAAATCACACATAAATTACAGAGGGATGTGGAAAGGTCTATCTTTAAAGCATCCTTTGAAGCCAATAGTATGTGTGTGTGTGTGTATATGTGTGTGTGTGTGTGTGTGTGTGTGTGTGTGTGTGTGTATGTATATGTATATGTATATATGTATGTATCAGGTTTTACTGGGTGGGAGGACTCTTTTGCTTAAGTATAATTAGTTGAACAGTTAATTTGAAAAATACTCCTTACTAATGTTATCATTAATTTAAAGATGAGCATTACTTATTGTGCCCTTGCTAACAACCTTGGCTAATTCCCATTATTCCTATGTTCTGTTCCTGTGCTGCTAAGCAGTTGATAAAGCACAGATTTGATCATCCCCCAATTCAGTAGCTCCCCTGTCGTCACTAGGATCAAAGATGATTTCCTTTTTTGGCATTTATAGTTCTTTACAATCTGGCTCCATCTTGTCTTTCTACACACTGCTTGCTCTGTCTCTCTCTAGCCATTCATTCCAAACTGGCTTGTGGTTCCCTCTACATGACATTCCATTGCCTGACTCCAGGCCATCTTGTATACCTGGAAAACTCTCCCTCCTCACCCCCACCACTTGGAATCCTCAAGTACTACCTCCTAAAAGAGATCTTCCCTTAGATTCCCAATTGTTGGTGCCAATTCCCCCACACCAAGCCTCCCCCACTTGTTTACATTTATTTGGCACTTATGTCTGTGTATATGTTGTAGTTCCCCTCCCCCAAGAATGTAAGCTCCTTGTGGGCAAGAATTTATTTATTTTTAATCTTTATATCTCAATTACCTAACAGTGAGTACCTGGCACATAGCAGATGCTTAACAAATGCTTACTAAATTAAATTGAATTTAGAAAGCCATAAAATTATTCTGATTGGGTTCATCACTAATTAGTACTATTTAATTTCAGCTGAGTACAGTGGTTAGTGTTCCCCCCCCAAATGTTTCCCAAGCCTAAATTTGCCTTCTTGCAACTTTTATTCCTTGCTCCTAATTCTTCTTTCTGGGGCGAAAGGGGGAAAAAAATGGAAAATCTCTTCCTCATGACAGTTTAGTAGGCAGTAAGCAGCAAAGGTGGGATTTGAACCCCATCCTCTAACTCTGAACTTCTCTATATTGGATTGTACTTCCTCCCCTTTAATTTCCCATAGGGCAGACCTCCTGATTTCATGACTGTCTCCAGCAACTCACTTTTCTTGAAAGCAGGCATCAACTTTGAAACTCACACCTCTCAGTACCCCCCGGCCCCTCCCATACTCAGAGCTCCTCCCACATCCTCCATTGAAGGAAGGGACCCAGTGCAGCAATCTCATCATCTTTCCCTCAGACCCCTCTTTCAGTTTCTTCTTATGTGCTATCTTCCCCCTTATACTGTGAGATCTTTGAAGACATGGACTATCTTTTGCCTTTCTTTGCATCCCCAGCCCTTAGCACAGTGCCTGGTGCATAGTAAGCACTTAATAAATACTTTTTGACTAACTACATAGTCAAACAGTTATCACAGACTTGAGTTTTCTCTTCTCTAGAGTAAATATCTCCATGTCCTTCAATCAATCTTCATATGGCATGAATTCTAAGGTCAATTATTTTGCTTTTCTTTCACAAAGTCAACACTTTAAAATTGATTATAGTGTTTTGTCTTAGTTGAAAATTTCCATTTTATAGTTTGTTTGTGCATAGTTATTTGCATGCTGTCTCTTCTATTACATTGTAAACTAGCTAGCTAGCTAGCTTTTGTTTCATCCCCAGCAATTAGCACAGCGACTGGCACATAATAGACACTTAATAAATGTTTACTGACAGACTAACAAAGAAAACCAATTACAATAAAATATTTTTTAAATGGTCACAGACACCTTCCCTGGACTAGGAAAGTACACAAAGCTGGTCCAAGTTAGAAGTTACATAATTTTGAAAATGTTAATCAATAGGTTATCATAGTATCTGAAAGAGGAAAGGGTACCAAATGCTTGGGAAAAAATCTTGGACCTTTTTTAACCAACAAAAAAAAAAGATGGAGAGTATTAATAATTACTGTAACATATATGTCTACTTTCCCATTGCTACAAATTTTTGATGAGAATAACCTATACATGCATTGAGGTGATCCATGACAAAGATATGAGAAGGGAACAGGTAGACTCCAGTATCATAAATGACTAAAAATTATAGGGAATACAAGATACTGATCAATCCACCAATCACTCATTAAGCATTTACTAAGTGCCTTTCTTGTCAAAGGCACGGGGGCTACAAGTATAGATAGTGGGAAACATTCATTCTTAAGAGTTGGATAATTGCTAAGACCCACACAATGATTTCTTGATGGCCTCTGTATTGTAGGAATCAGGGCATTGACAGGGCCTTCCTTGATGAAGATCAATCTACCCGGCTGATGATAAAAGTCCTCTCTAATTCCGGGAAATGGGAAAGGAAATTAGGAAATAAATCCTGGTTCACCATTTTTACCTGACTACTCTTAAAAAAATAATAACTATTATGATTTTAGTTCATTTGTTTCCTAGAAGAACATTAAGTTTTAGAACTACAGCTTAGTTACGGTATTGAATTCCGGTCATTACAACATTGTCTACTTTAAAGAGAACCAACATTTTTAGCTTAAGTAAAAGAAAAATATACAATGGATTATACAGTCTATACAGTAAACATGCAACAACAGCTCTTAAGCTATATCAGTATAACAATTAATTCCCAATATGAATCTTTTAGTTGTAAACAAATACTGTGACATCAAATTAAAAATAGAACTAAATTAAGGTTCTGAACAGACTACTTCAAAGTTCTGCTTTAACATGATCTTTTACTCATAAATCAGAAGTGTGGTAATTATATTAAAAATTACAAAAGTGGAGGTGGAGCCAAGATGGTGGAGTAAAAGCAGTGACTTGCTTGAGCTCTCCCCCGAATCCCTCCAAATACCTGTAAAAAACAGCTCTAAACAAATTCTAGAGCAGCAGAACTCACAAAAAGACAGAGTGAAACAAATTTCCAAGATAACCTGGATGGTTGATTGGAAAGGTCTATTGTGCCAGGCTGAGAAAGGAGCGTAGTTCAACATGGGCTTTGCAGGCAAAGACTGGGCCTCAGAGAACCTGGAGCAGGCCTAGCTTTAAAAAATGAGTAACAAACAGCCACCATATGGTATAGTGGGAAAGTTGTCAGAGGACCTGGGTACAAATATCATAACTCTTACAACCTTTGTGGTCTTGGTCAAGTCATTTTACTTCTCTGGCCTGAGTTTCCTCATATGTAAAGTTAGAGAGCTGGACCAGAAAGATATCTAAGGCTGAAAAGTCTATGACAAACTATAACTTTACTAACAGGGAAATAAATAAATTAGATAGATAGATAGCTATTATGAAATTGCTTTTAAAAGTTATTACCTACAGATTAATAACAAATATTTTTATTTGCATTTTGAGAAATAAAGGTAGTCTTGATTCTCAAAACTGAGAATAAAGCAAATGTCAATATTTTAGTTTAACATAACACAATATTAATGTTAATATTGCAAGCTTTCTTTTGGGATGTTTTGACTGAGTAGCACTAATAAATATATACTAAAAAAATTAAAGAAATTATAGTCATTTATAAGGTCAGAAAGGTTATATCCTTATCTGTCAGAAATAACATATAGCATTTCCTTGAAAGACTTGATTAGAACCTAGTAGAAAAGACAGCTAAATGTTTCTCCTCAGCTTCAAGTTTAGGGTTTAGTGAATTTTTAAATGTTTCTGGTCTCAAAACAATGAACAGCTGACAATTTCCCCCACGAGAGTAATACTTTGAGGGAAAAGCAATTAGAATGTGGATTGACCAGCAATCAGAAATCTTACTTGGTACATTAAATGTAGTATGATAAATACCTGGTTAAGTAACTTAGAAACTGGTTAAATATCTGAAATAATACTAAACCCTCCAAATCTAAGATGAAATCTGATGATGAAAGAGTCCATTGGAACTATCACCTTCCAGTATCTGGAGGTAGATAACATTATCTTTTTTAGTTGGTTCATCACAGCTGACTTTCATAGCAGATACAGTCCAATAAAATCCAAAGTCCTCTTCAGAACAAACTGCTGTCAAACCTTGCCTCTCCTATTGTATTATTATAAAAGTTGATTGTGTGTGTATGTGTGTGAGTGTAAGACTCCACATTTATTCCCCCTTCAATTTCAGGTTCAATCTAGTTCTCTTGTCTGTCAAAGCACCTTTATAGCCTGACCCTGTCATCCAATGAGTTAGCTAACTTTCTCAGAAAGCCTTCCCAGCTTCCCAGTGTGTGGTTAGAGGAACATCCAGGACGCCAGCGTCATTGGAGAATACTTCGTAGGGAATAAGGTGACGACAACAGGAAAACTGAGGGGGGAGAGAGAAGGATTATTAGAGCTTTGAATTACAGAGGATTTTGTATTTGAACCAGGAGGTCACAGGGAACCACTGATGTTTATGGAGTAAGACAGTAGCATGCTACAGAGAAGCAGCATTATATATCAAGAATTCCCCTTTTTACAGACTATTAAATGTAGAAATTATTCATATCAAGACTTAAAGATCTTATGAACTTTGAAAATATTTAGTTCCAGAAATTGGTATGTAAAAATCTTAACTGAACAAATACATTAATATACTGATGTTAAAGCTGTGAATTGGTTTACTTTCTGGGAAAATATTCTGAAATTATATTAAAAATGTTCACATCCCAGTGATCCCACTACTGAGATTATACCGGAAAGGGGCTATTTATAGAAAAAAAGAAAAAAAAGAACTATCAGTTAAAAAAACGTTCATAATAGCACTATAGAAAATTAGAGAATTAACTCATAAGTGAAGAGATACTTAAGACAAGAACATCTAACTGCTAAAAAGGAAATGAAGCAGTATTGATTACTTTACTTTTAGTTTGATTATAGGATTAAAGTCCTTTCTTTAGGAAAAGCTAGCCCTAAACTAAGCCAGATCAACATAGTTGTCTTTTAAATCTATGTTACCTACAGATTTAATGAATAGACAGACTGAGAAGACTTTATCATTTAGTAGCAGATAATTTAGAGAAATAAAATAATCATAGATTATAAAGTTTTTAAAAAGACTCAGTTTCCCTTTCTAGAAGAAGGGGGGGGGTTGATCAGAGGTTAAGTTCCCCTTGCTGGCAGCTAGAGAAAGGTTAGCCAGAGGTTAAATTCCTCTTCCCAGTTTTAGTGGATAAGCTCTCCTTTTTTCTTGAGCTAGAGTCTAAGGTGAGTAATGGAATCTTCTAAGAAAGATGGAAGTTTGATTGCTAACTACTGAACACAAGTTCCTCTTTTCCAGTACACTTTCTAATTACAAAAGGTACCACCCATAAGATAAGGTCTTCTGGGATAGGATTAAGAAAGCTTGGGAGAAGCTAAATGGTCATGTGACCTGCTTTGTCTAACTGAATTATGTTCAAAATAAATTTCTGTATTTTTAAAAAAACTCTTTTCTTTTATAAAAAGCAGCTCTGTTAAATCATTCCTTGCTTCTGACACTACAGGAGTCAGATGATCTTATTGGATATGCAAAGCTAGCTTAGCCAACTAAATCATAGATGCTTGATAACTTTGTCCTCAATTTCCCTTTTATCAAATAATTATTTTTAACACTGCTCTTAATGAATTAAAGTTACTGAATCTCTAAATGAATTTTCCTCCTAGATGTCAAGGATAGCAGAATCCATGATATAAACAGGGAAAAAAGGAAGAGGATTGGATTTAGAGAGAAAACTGAGTTCTGTTTTACACAGGTTGAATTTGAGATTTCTATAGGACATTTGGTTTTAAAAAGTTTAGTAGATAGTTGACAATAAATGAAAACAGTTCAGGAGAAAAACCAGGACTGGATATAAAGAACTAGGAGTCCATTCACCTAGAGAAAGAGAGAGAGAAATGGTAAAACAAGGAGAAAAGAAGAGGAAACAGGAAAAGGTTTTGAGGTCTACCCCAAAGTTAAGTGGCAGGATAAAGGAACCAACTGACAGGTAGAAGAAATGAGAGAGTCATGTCATTAAAGCACAGAGAGAAGAAAGATTCTTGGAGGAGAAGGGTCAAATGCTACTGAGAGGTGAAGAAGGAAGAAGACTTAGTAAATAAACATTTATCAACCACCTGTATTGCATTAAGCACTGGTACTTGGATTTGAGAGTTTAGAGATAAGTATCACATCAATCAATCAATCAATTCATCCATCTATCTTTCCATCCATCTGTCTGTCTGTCTCTAAAATATCTATCAAACTCATTTTGGAATGGGCAATTTCTAATGAGTGATGAGAGCAGAAGTCAGATCACAATATGTTGAAAAGAGGGTGAGAGAGGAAGTGGAGGCAAGGAGTGAAGACATTTTTTCCTAGGAGTTTTGGAAATAGAACTAAGACAATTCTTAGAAGCAGATTTATTTCCCTGAATGATTGTAGTTGTTAAGAAAAATTGATGAAATGAATTTTCAGTTTATCAAGTCAACTCATATTCATGCATCCAAAATAAGTCCAAAAGAAAAGCCTGCTAAAATCAAGTGAGAAATTAACAGAATTAAAAGAAAGGTGAAAAAAGAAATAAATAAGCAAACTAGAAAGCTCTTTAAAAAGATCCATAGAAAGGATACACCAAGTGGTCAAACTAACCGAAAAGGAAAACAAAAATCAAATTATCAAAAATTTTAAAAAAAGAAAGAAGAAATAATAACAATGAAACATAAAGCACATTACTACAGAACATTACTTACTACAAAAAACAAAATGTAAAAGTAACTGGATATTTGCAAAAACATTCAAATGGACAAGATAAGAAAGCCTCATTAAACTAAGTCAGAAAAAATAAATCAAGTAGGCCATGAAGAAACTAACTTATACAATGTACCCCCCCCCCGCAGTGGATTCAAAAGTGAATCTGAATAATCTTCAAAAGGAAAAATACAAGTGATCCACCAACATCTGAAAAACTGCTCAAAATCACTAATGAAAATGCAAATGAAGATAAAACTGATGTATTACTTTACATCCATCAAATTGTGATAGCTTCTTTGGTAAAGCTGTGTGTGGGGAAGATAGGCATACTAACTCAATGGAGGTAGAGATATGGAAGGGTTCAACTAGAATGATTCAATGAGTTGGGATTACATAAGAAACTTTGCTGAACCGTTTATACACTTCGATGCAGCAATCCCGGCACTGGGTTATAGCCAAAGAAGTTAGTGAAAGCAATTCATAACAACACAATTTATTATAGGAAAAAGCTGGAATCAAATTATGTGTACAATGATTGGGAAATGACTAAAGTTGTGCAATATGAATGTAAAGGAACGTTACTGCTCCAAAAGAATGACAAATATGACGAATTCTGGGAAACATAAGAACACTTCTGTGAAGTTAAGCAGAGTGAAGACAGCAAAGCCAAAAGGACAATATAAGCAAAGACTAAAACAATATAAATGAAGACACCATGAAACTATAACAAAATTTAAATCAAATACAATAGAAAATGTTGGTACCAAATTATTTAAGTTAAAGCCTGCATCTTTCTCTTATATTTAGGCATATAAAAACACCTGATGATTTCACAGAAACAATATGTATAAGTAAAATTTAAAAATAAACTACAGGTAGAAAAATGTCAATCAGTCAAGAGCCCAGTACTCAGGGTAAAATATGAATTTGAACTTTTTAATGAAACATAACTATTTGAATGTTACTAATTAAAAGCAATTACAAAGTAAAAACTATTCTTTTTGCATTTTCTGACTTTTTCTGAAAGTGAAGTTTTAATTTAACACTTTCTGAAAATGAAATAATCCTGAAAATGACAATGATATACAAACAATGTAGAATTTTTAGGTACAAGCAGCAGTAGAATAAAGATTTATTAATGAAAAGATACTTCAACCCTCAAAATAGGCTAGGAGCCAAGATAAGACAGGAGCCAAGTTTTTCTGAACTGAAACTAAATCTTCCCTTATCTTACTTACAATTTATTGAAATATTGTTAAATTATAATAGAAGAAAAGAGACTACCACCTTCAAGTATAATCATTCTTCTAATTAATAATGGCTTTTGCTTATTAAAGTTCCTTTAATTTTTTTCAATATATTTTCTCAAATGAATTTCAATGAAAAATTATTAAATGATTAAAAGAAAGAAAAAAATCACATTGAGCTCTGAATATATCCTGATGTTATTATAATAATGTATAATTTGGGGAATAAATAACATGGCAACGCTCTAAAGAAAAATATTTTGAAATCAGTTTGAATTGTCAAAAAAGTCTAAAAGTCGTAACAATGAATATTAAACAATTGCTTCCAAAAGGTGGTAATTTAGCTTTCTTCATTAATCACATGAAACTAAACTTCATTACTGACATTATTTTATGTATAACTGCCATCTCATACCTATCTATAGTTCACAGAAAATACCTGTATAAGTTCTGAAATAAACAATAGTTATTCACAAAATTAACAATTTTTGAATGATGGAATAATTAATACTTCGAACTCATTATACGTGTTCTGTAAGTATAAAGTGATTAGTCATTTGCTTTTTAGCAACAGAGGTCAACTAAAAAAACTGAAGTGCTTTTTAGATATTTCATTGTTAATGAAAAGCAACTAAATTTCAATTCATTCAATATCTAACCTAAGATTGCACACATTTTCAACCTCCTTAATGACAAAAATCTTCAACCTATACAATTTATAAACTGGGAAACTATTTGAATATACAATGGTACCCCAGTTTACAGCAAACTGCTTCTAGATTCTTTCACCTGTGATGCCATCTTACTTTCATTTCTGTCTTGTAATAAAAATAATGTATATTTCTTCTCATTATTGGTGTCAATTTTTTTCCTACTAGGTTGTACTCCTCTTGATTTCATGGACATTCACATTCTGCCCCAGAATGTGAATCCTTGAAGATCACTTAAGCCCTGAATGTCACACTTCAGAAGTAACCTCTGCCTAGAAGTCCCTCCCTCTGATTGGAGGATAGAGGCTCTTAGGAGGGCACCCAGACTAGTCTTATCATTTCCCACCAGGGTTCACTCTTCTAGAATTCTCTATCATGATGTTTCCTTTCCCTGAACTTTTTCTCACCTCTTCTACCTTTCCAGCTTCCTTTCATGTGTTATGTTACCTTCTCTATTATTATTCTTGAAGGCAAGAACTGTCTTTCTTTTTGTTTATACTGCTATTATCAGTGCTTACCAGAATGCCTGAAACATAGTAAGTACTTAATAAATATGTTGATTGACTGACCAAAAAGATATGGCAAAAAATCATTGATTACTACATTTTAAGTGTTTCCAAATTGGGGTAAAATGTATCCAAAATTCTGGAAACAGTATTTTTTCTTTAAACATATACATGTACACAATTATACTACAGGGTTCGTTTAATTTTCATCATGCAAAATATGTGACTTCAAAGATTACATTTACAAGTAGAGCATCACACACTAGGAGCAAACGGTTTTCTTTTAGAACACTTCTCTTTAATGCATCAGTGGCAAAATGACATTTGATATAAAATTTGGACCTTAGTCATAATTCAGAGATGAATGGACACATGACACATACATATATTTTTGCATGCCTGTATATCTCTATATTTTGCCTACTGTTATGATGACTTATGACATTTTACCAAGTTCAAATATTAACAGCACTACTTTAAAGCTGATTTAAAAAACCACCACCAACTAATATTAGATCTCTCAGCAGGTATTTAGAAAAATTGAATTTCTAACTTTCCTTCTACTTCTAAAATTCCACAAATCTATAAGACAACCATTATCCATAAACATGTAATCTTTTATGAATTTTACAGAATCACAAATATAGCAGACTTTTATAAATGGTGCCTGAAGATCTAAAAAGTACTTTCGAGATTATCAAGTACTATATAACTTAACTATAAGCTAGATTATGATGATGATTTTACACAGAACAGAAAACAAAAAATGCTCTTGAAATCAGAAATTAAGAGTGGTTAGAACTAAATATTATAGGATGGCCCTCCACTAATTTCTCCGACCTTATACTCTTACCTTATCCCTGATCACCTATGTGTATCCTGGTCTCCTCAATATCATCCAATACAGGATGTATTCCTCCCTCTTGGGATTTATTCATTCTTTGCACTTCTCTCTCTGAAATGCTTTCTCCATCTCCTCTCTCTCCACTCAAAATACTACCCATGTAAATCATATGGTAGGTATTTAATAAACATTTTTCAAGTTGATTATTTTTAAAGCCAGACACAGTTCTTAACGATCCACAAACTTTACCAAAAGTGAAAAAGTTAATGAATTTAGCAAAAAGAAATTTCATTTTGGCAGAGGAAAACTTAAGTTTTAATCATATATAACTTAATTTGGCTATCGTCTGGATTCTTATAATTCTTGATCCTTTTCTCTTAGGTATCATCTAAAAGAAAAAGGAGTAAAAAAAATAAAGATCATTTCACATTTCAAACAATTCTTCCATTATTCTTAGTTATCCAAAGGAAAAATGGTACACATGGGCATGACAGGAAAATAGGGGATCATTATTTGTGATTACTTTAGCTTTTAATAATCATTGTGAAATATGAAGTTCATAGTGTATTGGCTAGTATCTGACAGAACTGTTAAAATAAATTTGTTAGATACTGTGTGCAGTGTGGTCGGTCAGTAAATGAGATATATTGACCAATATCAAGAGGAACTTTACCATCTTGTGGTTCACATTACAATGCTGGCTTTCATTTTATCATGAATCTATCACTACTGTGACAGTCATAATATCCAAAAATAAAAAAGGCACAAAACAATGTATGAGATTTTAAAATAGATCTGTATCCTTATCACATTTTCATTCAAAATATTGCTCACTACGATAAATATAAATAAGTCAACATAAATATTTAACAATAAAAATCAAGACCATACCTACAACCTTATAAAAATTGATAAGATTTTTAGATAATTCTTTCATATTGAACAAAAAAGTGGTTGTAATATATATTAACAGTGTTGCAATAACACAGAGACTTAATAAACTGTTTGCCGGCCTTAGTGGTAGCATCATTATCTTCAGAAGACATAAATGCGAGGAATGGCAATATTCCTGCTAACAGTTCATTTCTGTGATACCTGGAATGGGAAGGCTGTTTTCCTGTGAAGTATTTTTTCAACAATCTGCAGGAATAGCTTCTCAAACTAGCAAGGCTGTGCCCAATTACGCCACTCCCTCATCCTTCCCATCTTAAAAAAAAATCTTATATTTTAGTAGAACCACATTAGAATTTTCACATGAATTGGACACCATCACCACCACCACTACTACTACTACGACTACTACTACTATCAAAAGATAAAGCCATAATTTTAAAATATGAAATTCTATTTTTTATTTTTAGGCAATTGGGATTAAGAGACTTGCCCAGGGTCACACAACTAGTAAGTGTTAAATGTTTGGTCTGAGGCCAGATTTGAACTCAGGTCCTCCTGACTTCAGGTCCGGTGCTCTATCCACTCTGCCACCTAGCTGCCCCGAAAAATTCCATTTTCTAAAAAAGTATTAAAACAAGGCTGTTCCCGAGTATGCACCCCATTGCCCCTTCCCACCTTTTAAAAATCTACTATTTTAATGGCATGGTAGAACTTTCAAATGAATTGGACATATGCTTTTTGGACACAGCAAACAAGATGAGCTTCTTCCTCTCTGCTAATGGTATTGATCTATCATATCAAAATAAAAAAGTTAAGAGTCTAAAAAGTAAAAAAGAGCAGCACCACATAAATAGTAAAAGTAAAATTGCTGAAATGGACATTATATAGTATTTCATTCAATAATGCTAAATAATCCTATCCACTGTAGCACAGTATACAGAGACTCATTAGGATTGATGTCCAGAAGATCTGGTTTCAGGTTCTGTCTCTGACAACCTGAGTAAGTCACAACCTCTCATCTTCTAGGCAGCTCTCTAAGACTGCAAATTGTAGAGGAGGTGCTGACTTGCTTAGGCAGAGAGTTTCTGAAACAATCACAGGTTCAATTCATATCTCTGATGACACTCAATACACCAAATCATAATGTTACTTGTATTTTGTAGCTAATTCATTCTTGCGAGCCCATCCAGATGTGGTCACACTCACAATGAAATATTATAGAGGAATAACTATAAAATGGACTAATTCTTCAAAATTTAGAAGGCAAAAATTATTTCCTTATTTTAATATAGTATACAACTCTGGTATAATAATTATTTTGATAATAATAATAATAACCACCATCATTTATACAGTCCTATGTGCCAAGCACTGTGCCAAGGGCTTTACAATTATTATCTCATTCGATCCTCACAACAACACTGGGAGGTAGGTACCCCCATTTTACAAATGAGGAAACTGAGGCAAACAAGTTAAGTGATCTGTCCAAGATTATACAACTAGTCAGTATTTGAGGCTAAATTTGAACTCAGGTCTTTCTAACTCCAGGCCCAGTACTCTATCCTTTATATTACCTAGCTGCCCATATCTATGATGTGAATAATCACCCAAATGCTCAAAGAGATTAGAATCTCCCATCTGAGGAACCAGGACAGTTTTTGCTGGTGACCTACACATCAAGGACAAAGTGGAAAGGCTAAATTGTACTACTGTATAATAATGCTTTTTATTTGTTTGATTTTTTTGGCTCAGAACTATGACTTTATAAGTGTGAAGAATTCCTGGTATAGAAGCTCCTTCCACAGGTGTAAGTCAGCAGCTTCTCTTTAGTCTTATCAGGTGACTTTCCAAAGCCTGAACTCAGATCTTACTAATGTCAAACCCAGCCCTCCCTCCACCAAGTCAGGGATTCATAAACTGGGGTCTATGAACTTGGTTTTTTAAAAATATTTTGATAAAGTATTTCATTATAATTGGTTTTCTTTGCAGTCCTACACATTTTAATAATGCAGCTGAAAACATTACTTTGACAAAGAAGCCATAGATTCTTACTATATTGCCACAGAGGTCCATGGAACAAAAAAGTTAAGAACCCCTGCACTAGGCCATGCTGGCCTCATTATCCTTATCAATATAGTTTTAAATGTGCGTGTGTGTGTGTGTGTGTGTGTGTGTGTGTGTGTGTGTGTGTGTGAGAGAGAGAGAGAGAGAGAGAGAGAAGAGATAGTAAAGTAATGCTGAATTTTGAAAAAGCAATGTTTGAGAAAAGCAATGAAAAAAATGAGATGGCTAGAAATCAACAGTCACTTGTGATGCCATTTTAAAAATTATTCCCAGTACTGAAACATCTTAAGCCAGTTTTCAATCATCATGAAGGTTACAAAACAACCCTTATTCTTTTTTAAAATTAAGGTTTCAATAAGGAGTAATAGATACTTTATATCCATATATTTAAATAGCAGGGCCTCATCTAAAAAGGGAGTTTTTTAAACTCTACTGATAATTGACAAGACGCAGCCTTGAAATGAGTAGTGTGATTACTACAGATAGTATCCATTTTCTTACCCTGAGATTTAAGCTGATAGTCTGACCGTGATGAGGAAACATATCTTTGTAAAAAGTACTCAAGTTCTTCATTAGTACAAAGAATAGTAGAAATTGCATCTTTCTTGCAAAGTCTCATGTAAAACTTTTATATCCGAATAATTTTTTTCTGAAATTAAACTGTAAGATTAAATATTTTCTTTTGAAAAAGCATTTTTATTCTAAGTGACTTCTATCCAACTACTTTACGCATATGTAACAGTTCAAGATGCCTAATAAAAAGCAACATTTTAACTTTCCTAAAGTGACAGTTTTAAAATGAGGTCCTTTTAACATGTCTACATAAAACTACTTGAGAAAACAAATTTGATATTTACTTGCAAATGAGACTAATAGTTACAAAAATAGAGTGCCAGGCCTAGAGTCAGGAAGACTCAAGTTTAAATTTGTCCTCAAACAGTTACTAGCTATGTGACCCTGGGCAAGTCTCTTAACCTCTGTTTACATCAGTTCCCTCAACTGTAAAATGGGGATAATAAAAACAGCTTCCTCTTAGAATTGTTTTGAGGATCAAATGAGATAATAATTATGAAGCATTGAGCACAGTGCCTGGTACTGAGTAAGTGCTACATAAGAGTTAAATATTATTTATTATTAAATTGTATGACCTCTATCAGGAGCAATCAAATGTGAGAAATGTTTTTTTTAAGTATTATTTTGATACAAGATGAATCAATAAAATAAAAACAGAACCAAAATTTATAACTCAGGCTGGCCTGAGGCCATTCCCCTAACCCATTTTACTTCTCAAAATATACCTCAAACCTAACAATTATGGAAATAATAACAAAATCAAGAAAAATATGCCAAAGAAAAGAAAAAAAAAACCTGGTTTCAGAAGGGGACACAGACACAAACATGAAACTTTGATGCTAAAGATTGTTGATGCTAATGCACTCTCTTTTCTAAACAAACTATAATATGAGATTAATATTGTCTTTAGAGATACTTGGTGCATCCAGGGGTGGTACCTTGGGTTTGCAAGCACAAAATGCATATTCAGCAAAAATTGTAGGCTCTCCTATTTCTACGAAGAGCAATCACATGAGAATCATAGAACCTGGTAAAAGTGAACATCTTGTCTTTGTACTTCAAAGTACTGTGA
This sequence comes from Phascolarctos cinereus, assembly GCF_003287225.1. Taxonomy (NCBI): domain Eukaryota; kingdom Metazoa; phylum Chordata; class Mammalia; order Diprotodontia; family Phascolarctidae; genus Phascolarctos; species Phascolarctos cinereus. The sequence continues at coordinate 101,264,801 of NW_027556180.1, forward strand.
CAGCATTGATGTGGGTACTCCCTTCATTAGGGCATATCCCAACCTATCCAGGTCTTCTTGTCCTGGGGTAATTCTTGTCCATACAATTTGTAAATCTTCCATAGAAGATTTATTCAATATATTAGAAGAATAATCCTTTTAATATGTTATGGATATCAATCCAGTACCTGGCTGGGCTGGAGTCAGCAAGGCTGGAACTTTCAGGCAATTCTAAGTTGCCTGCTTTTCCTTTCCTTTAGCTTTCTTCTGCTCCTTTTAGATGGGTGCTGCAGGGTGTTTATCTGCCTGGGGCCCCTTGCAGTGCTGCCTCCCTCCTTTCTGCTAATGCACTGGGACATTCCTTTGTGGTAGAGTACCGAGGCACCTGGTGGTTTTCTGAGCTGGTTTCCACCAGTTCCCCGCCTTCACTGAGGCACTTGAAGGTCCAGGTGTTGGTGTTTGCCTTCTCTACCACCTGGGCGTCAGGATCTCCTCCTGGAGGCTGTAGGGTTCTGACAGTTTACCTGGTGTTGGGTTGGAATCAGCAAGGCTGGGACTTTAGGAAGACTCTAGGTTGTTTTCCTCAGCTCCTTTCAGATGAATGCTGCAGGGTGCTTATCTGCCTGGGGTCCTTTGTAGTGCCGCTTCCCTTATTTTTGCTGAGGCACTGGGAGACCAGTTTGCTGAGCTGCTGCACTGCTATTCCCTGTCTTCTTCTTCTAGTTCAGCTGTTCCAGGGTTTGTTTGCTTTTTTTTTCCCCAGGGTGAGATTTTCCTGAGGTTGATAGGGGGAGGGTGAGAGTGACTACCTTTTTATTCTGCCATCTTGGCTCCCAGAAGTGGAAGTCCCTACTTCCACTTCTGACTCTGTACTTTGCCCCTAAAATCTTCTCATGCTGGAAGATTCCTCTGACCCATTAGGATTCCTCCTCAAATTAAGTTTCTCCTGGAACTTCCATTTTTTTTTAATAATTTTTTGGGGGGGGGTTAGGCATTGGGGTTAAGTGACTTGCCCAGGGTCACACAGCTAGTAAGTGTTATGTGTCTGAGGCCGGATTTGAACTCAGGTCCTCCTGACTCCAGGGCTGGTGCTCTATCCAATGCGCCATCTAGCTGCCCCATGGAACTTCCATTTTGAGGAAGGGTCCAGGCCAGTCATCCTTCATTCATCTCCCTGTTCCCTTTATGACTCTGAGAACTTGGCCACCATGCCTTTTTGTGGGTACCTTCTCCTTCTACCACCTTTCTAGTTCCCTTGCATGTGCTTCCCCAATTAGGATGTAAACTCTTCGAGTATAGTAACCATCATTCTTCATGCTTATATAACTGGGTTGTAATTCATATGTGTTCAAAGAAGAAATTCAATTTAATGTGAATTATGAAATACCAGATCTGATTTAATGTGAGCCAAAAGTTGTTAATGTGATACTTGTGAACTAGCTAAAGATTTTAAAACATTGCTCTATCATCAGTCTGTACTTATTTATCTTTGCATATGGATGTAATATGCTGCTTCATACTATATTATTAACAGTTATATTAATTTGTTTTAAAGAACATTTTAAGAGACAAAGGAAACAATACCTCTATATGGGAACACTGCCAGTACAGAGATATGGGGTGGAGGGGAGGACACTTACTACAACAAAAAATTGATGTAAGTGAGTAGCATAAAAATGGTCATAGTAACTCTAAAATAGGATGAAATGATGGCTTGCCCAAATCAATGGTATACAATATTATAAAATATACAAGCAAAACCAAAGAAAAAGGCAAAGTTGCACCAGCTTTCTGTGGTTTGCAAGCAACTATAGGAAACAAAAGTAAAGATTGCAATCAAAAACACATTCTTAGCAGCAGAGTGTCATTCACACAAAAGTTTCAAGTCTAATTAAAGCAGTGAAACAATATAGAAATGAAGTGCATGGTGAAGAAACTTCTACAGCAATTGCTGATTTGATCACTTTAAAAATTGAGTTCAATTTAAATTGCATATTAAAATTAACAGAGAAGTGGCCAATGGAGATGAGGATGCAGTAGTTAAATAGCCTGATGTTTTGAAGAAAATAATCAAAGGAGGTTATCCAACTCTTTTTTGGTTCTTTGTGTGAAAATATGAGCATGCAAATTCACCAAAGTGTAGATAAGGTTTTCTGTATCTACCAGTTTATGTAGAAAGATGTAATTTCATCATATTATCAGTGTAAGTTTGCCTTTCAGTACAATATTCAGTATTTGAAAATTTTTTGCTTTCTATAACAATTCTATTACTTACTAAGAAGCTTGAACAATAAGAATAATTATTATTACTGCAGCTAGCATTTATACAGTACCTACTATGTGCCAGGCACCACGCTAAGTGCTTAACAAACATTAACTCATTTGATCCTCACAATAACCCTGGGAGGTAGGTGTTAGTATTACCCTTATTTTATTTTATGAGGAAACTGAGGCAAATAGAGGTTAAGTGACCTATTCAAGGTCACAGGGCTAGTAATTGTCTGAGCCCAGATTTGAACTCAGGTCTTCCTAATCCCAGGTCTAATACTCCATCCAATGGCCCACCGACATTTCGTTTATCCTTTGCTGTTAAACTGTTAATTAACAGATAAAAAAACTTAATAAAAAATTTCATTGGGCTGGAACTAATTACTATGTTTTATATATATAATTAACTTTGAATACTGCAAATTAGAAAAATATGACCATTTAACACAGATCCACACAACTTGACAGTAGGTAAGGGCCAAAATCAAAATAGACAAAACTTCAGTCCAGATAGGTTAGACTAGAGAGGGAATGAGGATAGTTGGTTGCTGTGCATCATGTGACAAACAGGAGAGTGCGCAGTGGCAACATGCTGCCCAAAATCCTTTGATGGGCCAGACCTGATTTAACGGGATTATGATTTGTACTAATAAAGACCTACCTTTATTTGCATTTCCAGTACTTAGCACAGTGCCTGGTACATAAAAGCATTTAATAAATCCTGCTTACTTGACTAAAAATTCCTGTTAAAAAAAAATAACAACAAAGTAATAGTAGCTTCCTTTTGTCTCTAAGATAAAAAACAAACTTCTCAGCCTGGTATTTATCCCTCTCATTCCCCCAATACAGTTAAAATGTGTTTGTGCACACAGACACATACATTCATATATATGATATGTATTAATATATATATATATATGTATATACTGAATCCCTCTCCCTCATAATACAAATATGTGTGTATGTGTATATATATGTATATATATATACACATACACACATATGTACATACATTATTTGTATTATTTATATATGTATTACATATATAATCTGTATGTATATATGTTGGGTTTTTTGTCCTTAATTCCAGAAGAGAGAATTGGATTTGAGTGAGGAAAAGCTGCACAAAATCATCAGCCTTAATCTCACCTCCAGAGTCATCATCATCATCATCATCATCACCATCATCATCATCATCATCATCATCATCAGAGTGGCAAGACAAAGGTCAAGATGACTGGGATGGCTCAGGATGCAGTGAGTGACTTTGGCCTTTCTAAATTAAGGTCTTTCCCAGATCTCAGTTTGTCTGAGGCTATGCCCATTCAATGACTAAGAGCTAGAACATACATATGTACCTATACTTATACTTATACATATGTATGTACCTATACTTATACACATGCATACACACACACACACACACACATATATATATATAATTATTTTTGTAATGGAGATGAATTCAGGTGATATTGTTATAAGATATAATCATAGAACAGTGAGTAGAGCACTAGATCTGGAATGTGGAAAACCTGAATTCAAATCCTACCTCAGACCCTTACTAGCTATGTGATCCTGAGCACATCTCTTAATCTCTGTCTGCCTCAGCTTCATCATCTACTTCCCCTGGTTGTTGTAAGGATAAAATAATACTCATGCTAATACTCAATGTCCTTGTAGTCATATCTACTGTTTTGCAGTTTATTTCACTTTGTATCAGTTCAGTTGTCTTCCCATAATTCTCTGACTTCTCCATCATCTTTAAAGAAAAGTAATATTCCCTTACATTCATAAAATACAATTCATTTAGCTATTTCCTAATTAATGAGCATCTACTTTATTTCTAATTTAGTGCTAACACAAAATCCTATGAATATTTTGATGTACATTTATTCTGCCTAGGATCTATGTAGGTACTATGTATCTAGCAGTGTACGTGCTATTTCTCCTAGTAGAATACAAGCTCCTTGTGGGAGAAGGTAGGTTCCTTTAATTACTTTAGGAGAAAATCTGAGGGGAGAGGATAAGTAATGTTAACCTAATACTATATTTTAATATATTACCTTTCCTTTGTAAAAGATTTCTATATATTTTACCTACAATGATCTTGGGACAGAACTGCCAGTTTGGGCATCTCTCTCCAAGTTCGAAAAGGCATGGATACGGAATGTTAAATAGAATAAAACTGTTTCCGGCAGGCTTGTGCCTAAAATATATACTATAGTATTGATGTATTTTTTCTTGGATGGTAGCTTGCTGCCTTTTTAAACTAGCCCAAACTGGGCAGCCAAGAAAACTGTGGAATGAACACATCCACTCAAGTGGCCATAAAGTAAAATGTTATTAAAAGTTTTTTTCACTTAAAAAGGCATCAGATGGAAAAACAGTGTCTTCTTCAATTGTCCCATTACAATGGGGGTGGCCACAGCCTATGGGCTACTTCAGTCAGGCAGCCAATAAGCATTTATTAAACATTAACTCAGGGATAATTTCCTCAGGGAGGAAAAATTGGCTTTACAAAAATAGAATAAGCTGCTTCAGGAAGCAAAGAGGCCTCTGTTAAGCAAGATCTATAAGAGGAAGCTGCACATGTTAAGGATAAAAAGGAAGGGAATCCCTGGCTCAGGCATGGCTTTGGACTAGGTGATCTCTAAAGTTTTACTTCTGAGATTTTGTACTCCTTATCAACACTACACGCTCTCCCCAGGAATCTCTTCCCATAATTCAGAGGACTTTCATTAAAAAGAACACTGATTTTGGAGTCAGAACCTGGGTTCAAATTCCACCTGAATTATCTTGAGTAAACCACTTAACTTCTCAGTTAAGCTCATTTTCCTCTGCAAAATGAGGGGGTTAGATGGCCTTTCAGGTTCCTTTCATTTTTTGATCTGTGGTTATTGCTCTGTGGTAGCATTGTCATCAATATAGCCAGTGAGTGTAGCTTGAAGGTCAAAGGGAACCCAGGCCTATCATTAGCTAAGCTTAGCCAGCAAGACATTGTGAGAAGTAGGGAGTACTGAATTAAGGAAGTTTTATGGGTCCTGAAACAAGCTTTTTTTTTTTATCGCTGTGGCGCTAACTCTACAAAGAAATCTGCTCACATTTTCTCTGTGCTAAGCTCAACTTAAAAGCAGGAACACAGGAGATGCATTTCCTCTTTCATTAGAGCCACTGAAGGAACTCTTCACCTAAAGATGCATATAACTCTAAATCTTAACGTAACACAACATGAACTTATTTTGAATACTACTATGACTACTACTAATAGCATTTATGTAACATTTCAAGGTTTTGTAAAGCCCTATATACAGGCTTTATTTCATTTAATCATCACAAGTCAGAAATTTCACTATTATAAAATTACAAATACTAAGATCCTGAAATAAAATTTTCCCCAAAAGCTGAAATTCTTCTGTTTTTCCTTCTCCTAGTGCATTTTTCTAACCACCACTGAACAACTTAGCTACTTTATGCTGAAACAGTTTTATTACTGTAGTAGGAAAAATAAAAATACAATAAAATTCTGAGTCTGTGTGTCTGTATGTATAAGCATCACATTTGCAGTACAGTTGGAATTGTTCCAACTCGGGTCTGATGGGTTAGGGGTCTGGTATGGTTTGATCTACAGTCTTGCAAATGACTGAATTTTTAATTAGTTTCATGTGAAAATTATATTTTGTAGGTAGAAGGCAGTGCAGGTAGACAAAGATTACAGATATTCTGCCTATCTTGGCAGAATTCAGCAGCTATCATTTTTGTATCCTCATTAGACTTTTTCCAAATGGAATTTATCACAAATAACAAGGGAAAATAATAAAGGAATATATAAATAGAAGTCTAAACCAGTGTGCATTAGCTGCTTGTCAAGTATGTTTTTCCTAATGAATATCCTTGTGCTCTCTATCTCTCTGCTTATAGAAAACCAACTTTCATTAGTCATTAAAAATAAGTCTTGGTGCCACCTTATTTACATTCTACTGAAAATAATTAGCATTTTATATTAGAATTATTCAGGGCACTTCTGAACTTGTAGTAGGACCATCTGACATCATCCAAATGCATAATTCCGTTCAGAACATGTCTGAAAACACAATCAGTGATTTTTTAGTTATAACAGTGTCACAACTGAATTCTAGCACGGTTAATATTGTATATGAGGGAATCAAAACTCTACTGTAATTAGGCCTTCCTTTTAAGCCATGCTTTTCTAGTGGCAGAACTGTCAGAGAAGGGGAAGAATTGATAGTCAAAGCCTATAACAACTCAGAACTCTAAAATCATTGCTAACTCATGAACTCCACCACTGTAAATAAGGAAAGGCACTGTGTGTGTGGTTTGTTTTTTTAAAGAGTAATCAGCGTTAAGTGACTTGCCCAGGGTCACAAAGCTAATAAGTGCCAGAGACCAGATTTGAACTTAGATCCTCCTAAGTCAGGGGCTACTACTCTATCTACTATGCCACCCAGCTGCTCCACTAAATGTACTTTTCAAAAAGAGTTTTATTATAAAAATAGAGACATGCATGAATTACTATTATCTGTTTTGACAAATGATGTCCTTTCTCCATTTAAATATTTTTAAATTCTTATTAAAACAAACCTTGCAACTAAGTTGGAAGAATGTAGTTTTAAAATATAACTGCCATTTTTAGCATTGTCAACATATTAGGAGACACTGTCTTCCAGAGCTAAGGCCCAGCAAGCAGGCTGTGCCCTGAGCTTAGCGTAACAACAATCCTTTGTGCTCTCCCTCTGGCAAAATCATATAACTATCCCATTGCTTTGACCCGGTGTTCTCTGAGTTTGGACAAGCACCGGACAAGAACCCATGTTCTGGTCATAAAGCCCTGCTATGAATCAAACTTGTCTCACTGTTATCCCTCATTGTCATAGCTACAGCCCACTGCACAGCCAGTGGCATAAGTATTAAGATATCCCCACACTGCCTCGGGCTCCTTCCCTGAGGACAGGGCCCTGGTACATGTGTTTAGATCCTTTCTTGCTTGCAAGCTGTTTCCCTCACTTTAAAATTAAACTTCTGTTTGATTCCTGACTCTCTTGTCTCTAGTCTGTTCTGTTTGGCCCAGTCCAGTTGACAGCATATAGGATAAAACTTATGTTATTATGGATAATAAAACTAAATTTCATATTTGTGCTAATTCTTAGGTTCAATAACAGGTAAGTCACTTAATTTCTGTCAGCCTCAGTTTCCTCATTTGTAAAATGGGGATAATAATACCTACCTCACAGTGTTGTTGTGAGGATCAAATGAGATGTGATAGGACAAAGTTGCTCTCAGAACCCGACTGGACTCAACTTCTCCTTCTTGGCTTCTTTTCCAAAGTCTCAGCTAACATGGGGCAACCCCACGTCAAACCTTTTCCTGGGACTTTATTTGCCCTGGATTCACTGACACAGTTTCTTGGTATCTAGGAGCATAATAAGTCCCAACTATTAAGAGGGTGGGCCTCTCAGACTTAGTAGAAGCCTAAGACTAAGTCACCCAACTAATAACACAATAACCAGATTGCATTTCCAGACTACAGGCTTGTGGCCAAAGAGGCTAAATGTCACTGTATCCTTGTTGTCATCTTGCTATTAGGGCACAGTAAACCTCTTTTGTTAGATGTTCAATGACTTATAAGTGCCTGATTTCATCTCAACGTCAAATATGAACTAAGAGGGAGCTAATGTTAGAGCTTCAACTACAAGATGAGTACAATGCTTTTCAAACAATAAAGTGCTATATAAATGCTATTTTTATTATACCACATAAATGCTTTATATATGGTATAAGCCACAGAAAGGCGTTATTTCTCAGATTCTTTATATAAACAGCATTACCTGATCCAAAGTTAATTGCTTTCCTCATAAAACAAAACAAAACAAAACAAAAACCAGCCCCTGGCCATTTCAGGTCTGTAGAGCCATAATGTAAGGAATCCTAGAGTTTTAGCACTTTGTAGAACTAGCGGTATTAGTTTTGTTGGATAATAATTAAGCTTATACGGGGCACACCTTATTAATTACAAAATATCTAGGAATGTGGTGTTTTAACTTATCAGCTTTGGCAAGATGCTTTAGGCAAATACTACCAAGTATTTATATAAAGATTTTTTCCTGATTCCAAGTGTTCCTCAAAAACCAATAGAAAGGTATATCTCAGGAAACCATTAGCTAAAATAGTCCCAATCTCTGCTTGTGGGAATAAAGGAATATAGAGAATGAGATCAGCCTCAAGAGCAGATCTGATAATATGTTACATTATGGATTCCGGTGTGGCAGATATGGCTCTCCTGCCCTTTAATGCTAGCAGAAGTGATTATTATTAGAAAACATCAAAGCATTTATAGGTACCTGCAGGCATGGTATATACAGTCTGAATGTGAACTACAACAAATACATACTAAAAAACTATTACAGGGGCAGCTAGGTGGCAAAGTGGATAGAGCACCGGCCCTGAAGTCAGGAGGACCTGAGTTCAGATCCGACCTCAGACCAAGCACTTTTGACACTTACTAACTGTGTGACCCTGGGCAAGTCACTTAACCCCAACTGACTTAAAAAAAAAAGCAAACAAAACAAACAAAAAAATATAAAAAACTATATTACTTACAAAAGAAACAGAGAAAATAAAGTCATAGTAGTCTGAATAAATGTAGCACTATCTAAGGGAAAGAGTACTGGAGTGGGAGTCAGAGGACCTGGGTTCAAATCTCAGCTCTGTCACTACTTGTTTGAGCTCTCTGATTCAGTGTCCACATTTGCATAGTGAGGGATTGGACTAGGTTCCTTTGAACATCTCTTCCAACTGCAAACCTGTGATTCCATGATCCTAGCAAAGTCAAGAATATTAGGAGACTGGTGAATTAATCTGGGAAAATTTCATGAGGAAGGTTGACTTGTAATAAAATTCTGAAAGAGGGATATAGTCAAGTAATATTCTAAGTTCAAAGATATTTGAATAGAAAGAAATCGAAGAGATGTTTTAGCATTCTGTGCAGAGAACTTATTAATGGAAATCAAATTTTATAGTTTATAATAGTCAATAGTAGAAGACTGAAATTATTTTCCCTTGGTCAAGGCCACTAGACTACTATCTACAACAGAAAAATGATGCTATGGTTAATACTAATTAATCACATTCCCCAATGATTCACAGTGGTTTAATATCATGTGTTGATTTAATCCAGGCATTTCTCATAATAATAGCTTTATGGAAGTCTTCTGAGGCACAGGCTGTAGATTTTATGACAGTAAATCAGTAATAGAATTAGGGCTCTGAGATCTTCGAATTTTATAAAAGTAGCAGTACATAAAATAGAAATTTTTCTAATCTTAGATTCAGAAATTTTCAGCTCAGCTGTATTGCTGTTCATGAAATGCTAAGCAATCCAAAACTTAAAAATTTCCCTTTTCTGTTACACTGTAAATAACAATCTTCCTTGGATATAGTAATAATGTCTTTTAGTCATTCTTCTAAATTCTTTAACCATGGTGATCACTGTAATTACATAGCAGACTTCATAATGTGACAATTCAATTTATAGGTCAAAAATATTATGTGGAACCACCTATTAGTAGAAGGCTAACAACAGTGTCTTATAGTTACCAAAATGACAATTTTGTTGTTTATGTTCAAAATGTACTAAACCATATTCTCTAAGGGGTTTCCTTTTGAACTTCAAGAAATTATCCAAATATAGTTTACATAGGGATACTGTGTTTGTATTTATAGCCTCTATTAATTTTCCTATGTTGCTGAACGTTGATAAAGGTGTATGTTTCATCCTAAACCGAATTTTAAAACATCCATTGTGAACTGAATACCCATCTCAAACTCAACATATCCCAAAACAGAACTTATTAGCTTTCCCTCTAAACTCTTCTTTTTCGTTCCCCCTGCCTTACTGTTGAGCAGCCTTTCAGTCACCCACGTTCATAACCCTGATGCCTTTGCACCAAAGGGTTCATTTTTGTCGAGATAAATGGGTTCATTACAGCAAAGAGAAGCAGTGGCTTGCTACCCTTACTGTGGTAACATGTGGCTAACCAAGGCTGCTCCCAAGAGTAAGTTCTAGTTGAAACTGTGTGCGTTTCTATCGACCTTCCCGACTCCACAGCCGGGCCGGCGGATACTCATCTCACTTCAAGACAGCACATCGAAAACACCTAATCAGGGCCGAGGACGGCCGGGGAGGCCAGCTGGCCTGCAGACACAGGTGCCGCGGCTGCCCACGGCCACACCCTTTCCTCGCCCCACGAAGGATGGGGGAGGGGGTGCTCCTACAGCCGGTTTTTTTCTTCTTTTTCTACCTCCACGACATCTTCCCTCACGCAGCCCGGGTCTGCTGCCCCGCGCTCCAGCGCCTCCTTCCCTCTCTCTCTGCAGCCTCGGCAGCGACTGCGCGGTGACGGCCGGGGGGCGCCGCGACCGCGGCGGCGGAAGCTGCGGCAGCGGAAGAGGCAGCAGCGGCGGCGGCGGAAGCTAAGGTAGCGGCGGCGAGAGCGGCAGCAGCGCGGAGGGGCGGTGGCAGCGGCTGCGTTCAGGGCCCCTCTGGCCGCCTCAGGTTCGAGTGTCCCCGGGCCCAGGGTTTGGGTGAGGGTGGGCCATGCAGGAGGCGGAGGAGCCCGCGCCCCCTCCGCGGCAGCCGCCTTTGCCCCCCGTTTATATCTACAGCCCCGAGTACGTCCGCACTTGTGACTCGCTGGCCAAGGTGCCCAAGCGGGCCAGCATGGTGCATTCCCTGATTGAAGCCTACGAGCTGCTGAAGGAAATGAGGGTGGTAAAGCCGAAGGTGGCTTCCATGGAGGAGATGGCCAGCTTCCACACGGACGCCTATCTGCAGCACCTCCAGAAGGTCAGTGAGGAAGGGGATGACGAGCATCCCGACTCCGTGGAGTTCGGCCTGGGCTACGACTGCCCCAGCACGGAGGGGATCTTCGATTACGCGGCCGCAGTGGGGGGCGCCACCATCACGGCGGCCCAGTGCCTGATTGATGGAAAATCTAACATAGCCATTAACTGGGCCGGAGGCTGGCACCACGCCAAGAAAGACGAAGCCTCGGGCTTCTGTTACCTCAACGACGCCGTGCTGGGGATCCTGCATTTGAGGAGGAAGTTTGACCGCATTCTGTACGTGGACCTGGACCTCCACCACGGAGATGGCGTCGAAGATGCTTTCAGTTTTACTTCCAAAGTCATGACTGTGTCCCTGCATAAATTCTCTCCAGGTTTTTTTCCAGGAACTGGCGATGTGTCTGATGTGGGCCTCGGGAAGGGAAGGTATTATAGCGTCAACGTGCCCATTCAAGACGGCATACGAGATGAAAAGTATTATCAGCTCTGTAAAAGTGTCCTCAAGGAGGTCTATGTAGCCTTCAACCCCAAAGCAGTGGTTTTACAGTTAGGAGCCGATACCATCGCTGGGGACCCGATGTGCTCATTTAATTTGACTCCAGTGGGACTCGGGAAGTGTCTTAAGTACATCCTTCAGTGGCAGCTGGCCACCCTCATCTTGGGAGGAGGCGGCTACAACCTTGCTAACACAGCCCGATGCTGGACATACTTGACTGGGGTCATCCTGGGGAGAACGCTCTCTTCTGAGATCCCAGATCATGAATTTTTCACTGAATACGGCCCGGATTATGTGTTGGAAATCACCCCCAGCTGCCGGCCTGACCGCAATGAGCTGCACCAAATCCAGCATATCGTGAATCGAATTACAGGGAACTTGAAGCATGTGGTTTAGCGGGGGTGGGTGATGGGTGGTGGTACTAGATCTGATTTTGACAGTATAGGAAAATTTCTTGTAAAGCTGACTTTGTGTTTTTTGTGAATTTGTGGCTGTGAGAAAAAATCTGGATGAGATTACTTCCTCACAACATCAAATGGCAGCTAGTTTTCCTGGGGTTCAGTAGGCAATCACCCCAGAGGTCTAAGTAGAGGGCTGAAGGGAGAAGAAAGGTAACTTAAGGTTCAGGTGCTTTTTCTGAAACATAGTTGAGACAAAATTAAGATTCCTTTTTAAAAAGGCAAAAGCAGTTTTTATTCTTGGAAATTATTTTCTGGTGAGTTTGGGGTGGGGAGTTTTTATTTTTTAAGCAAGAAATGCTTGGTTAGTTCACTGTCATTGATGAATTTGGTCAGCAGTACTACTAGTGGTCAAATATAATTTTTATTTTAAAAACATAAAAATTATATTTTAACTTCATCTCACCTGTAAAACAGTTGCATATATTGTATAATTATATTTTAATAAAGAGTTTTTAACAGATTCAGGTCAGGATTTCATCAGTATGGGTACAACAGATTACAGTAGGCCCATGGAAGTTTTTCCCTAAATTCTCAGTAAAGGATCACTCAGTAGTTTGGAAGTCCTTATTCTTGAATTTTTAAATATAATACATTTACATAGCGCTTTAAGAGGTTACGTTTTATAAGGTCTTTTAAAAATGTGCAAAGCACTTTACAAACATCATCTCATTGGTTTCTTACAACCAGTCTGTGAGATAGGTGCTATTATCCCCACTGGACAGATGAGGAAACAGAGGTTCAGAGAGAGGTGACAGGGATTGGCCTAGGGTCATACAGCTCAAAATTATCTGAGGCAGGATTCAAACCCAAGTTGTCCTGACTTCAAGGCTAGGGCTCTGTTCCTATTCAGTTCTGGGTATAGTTCATTGTCTATCTTCTGTACCTCTCTGTGTTTACATTGATGGACTAACTTGATAAACTTTTTGTCCAGGTACATATGTTAAAGTCTGGGTAATATGTATTTTTGATTCACTTTATTGTTCCAGTGTAAATGATTACAGTGCTAATATGGATTTCATTGAGGAGATTTTTCAGTATTCTGGGGATGAATTAATGTTGCCTATCAAAAGGAGCCTAGGGAGAGCCTCCCAATCAATAAGTAATTTTTTTTTTGGCTTGGATTATAACCAGGCATCAACTATGGCAGTGGCAGACTTAGGTAAGCACATCTCACTTTTATACCACACTTGATGAGAGTACTCAGTGGATCACTAAACAATGGTATTTCCATAGTTTTATCAATCTGAGTTAGTAATTAAGTTTGTGCAGAGGAGAAACCTTGTCTGCGAGGGCTTTCAAGGCTGTATTTTGTTCTACCAAGTCAAATACTTAAATTAATAAAACAGAATATAGTAGTAGTAGTAGTATCTTTTTTTTTCCTGTCAGTTCTGTAACTTGTGAAATCAAGATCTGGTTAGTTGTAATAAATCTACAAAAGCTCAACTATTCTTATATTTTCTATCTTTTTTTTTCTCTGCCAATTCTGTAACTTGTGAAATCAAGATCTGGTTAGTTGTAATAAATCTACAAAAGCTCAACTATTCTTATACTTTCTTCAGGAATTCCCTTGATGCATACAAAGTTCATTCTCATGAAGATTAAGTAGAAACGAGAAAGCAGGCATGTGGACCTGTGGTGGCTATTGTCTTCTTGGTCACTCTTTTTGATCAAAAGTACCCATCTGATATTTCTATTCTATGGAATCTTCCTTCCCCTCTCTGGAAGATCACAAACATCATTTCCTGAGTGACTTTAAAATGTCATGGATTTCTTCTGCTTGTATTTGATCATGTCTAGCTATTCTTTCTGATTTCATCTTAAATTGCATTTCCACTCTCTCACATAATGTATCCAATACTAAGTGGCAAAGTGTGAAAGTAGTTAAAACCCATTATCATAAAATAAAACTGCTATAAACCCCCAGCACATGTGCTCTATTTTGTATGTTTGTTTGTCTTCCTTCATTTTCCCTATAAATGCTCTTGGGACTATCTTGATTAGATGTTCCACAACAAACTCTCTTTAGGTTTGTTTTATCCCCAAATGCTTTTTCTTTCTTTCTTCTTTTTTTTGTGAAGTGATACTATTCAAAATCATTTGTCATACAGATCTGTGATATTTTCTAAATGACATTGTACTCATGTTCATAGAGTCAGTTGGTGCAGTGCATAGAAAGCACTGGACCTAGAGTCAGGAAAATGCTTAAAGACTCAGGAGGACTTGAGTTCAAATGTGGCATCTGATACTTAAAAGCTATGTGACCCTGGGGCAAGCACTTAACCTTTATTTGCCTCGGTTTCCACAACTGTAAAATATAGCATCTACCTCAGAGTAATTGTGAGGATAAAATGACATATTGGTAAAAAAGCACTTAGCATCATGCCTGGCACATAGTAGGTACTATATAAATGCTCATTCTCTTCTCCTTTCCCTCTTGCTCTAAATATGTTGCCCTTGGCAGCTAGGACTTTCAGCATATTCAAGGAATTTCTCTTTTGTTGAAGAGGGGCAGTTTCTGGGCTCTTTCAGCTTTCCCTTTGTTGTATCCTCAAGTACATGGACTGTGTCATATTTTATCCTTTCTCAAGACCTAGCACAATGAACAGAATACACGCTTAAGTGTCTATTAAATTAATTTTGTCCATATCCTATTTTTGCTCAACAGCTTGTTTAAAACAGCTTGGGCCAAGATACAGAGACAATGAATTAAAAAATATAAGACCAAAAATAATTTTCCCATAGAGAAGTCAAAAGATTGTAAACAAAGTTCTCAAAAGAATTATAAACCTAACAACCACATAAAAGAAGAATGTTTCAAATCACTAATACCAGGAGAGGTGGAAACAAAACAGTTCTGAAGTTTCACCTCTCACCAAGCATAGCAGTGACAGTCAATGCTGAAAGAGGTGTGGAAAGACAGACATACTAATTACATTGTTGGCAGATCTGTGAATTGGTCCAGCCATTCTAAACATAAATTTGGGATTATGGAAATAAAGTGGTTAAAAATTTCCACAGGTATGTGCTCCACTTTTTGTAGGAGCAAACAAATGAAAGCCAAGAAGATGCCCATAAGTTTGTAAATGTCTAAAGAAGTTGTGGTATATAAATGAGACAATATTATTGTACTGTAAAAATGAGAAAAAAGATTTAACAGAGAAGTGTGAGAAGATCCATGTGAGCTGATGCAAAGTGAGGTAAAGAAACAGCAAAACAATACACAAAATATACAAAAATGTATATATGTTATACAAAAATGTAAGTAAAATAAAGAACAATAAAACAATTTAAATGCTGCAAAATTATACAGACCTAGCTGGGCCCTAAAAAAAGATAGGAAAAGTATTCCCCTCCCCCCGGGCAGTCTGTAAAAGTGGGGGACTATGGGTATAGAACACAACATAATGTCAGATGTTTTCAATATGTTTAGTTTTGCTGCACTTCCCCCACCCATCCCTTTTCATTTTTTCATATAGCAAATGGCACTCTGAGAAGAATAAGAGGGAAAGAAACATTGGGAAATGAAAGTGATGTCAAAACAAAAGACATCAGAATTTTATTTAAAAACAAACATCAATCTGGAGTTACTGTATATCTTTTGATTTTTATGCTCAAATCTGATTTGGTGTTTATTTTTACTCACACTCTGATGAGAAGCTATATGGCAAAGGGACTAGAAACATAGAGAACTTGTCTCACCTCTCACGTATTGGCCAGGTTACCCTGGATGAGTCACTTAACCAATAAGTGAGCTAGGCAGCTAAGACTGTAAGTTACAGAATAATTGCTGATCTACATTAGTAGAGAGTTTCCTTACCAGAACTTCCCTATGCCAATGAAATCATAGGTCTGGATGAAATCAAACCTGTAAATATCCAGGGATAAGACTGAATGCAATTCTTAAATGATCACTATTTTCCATAACTCGTAAGGGACTCCAGGCTACATGCTCCCATCATCTGTCTCCATTCTTACACATTGCTGAATAGTGCTAAAGAAAGTCACATACTTGAGTGGACTAGGTTCACTGAATTTATGTAAAATAAGGTCCCTCCCCATAACAAAGCAATCTTTATACAGTTCTCTAATTTCATTCTATATACCAGTCTCCACAGAGGCTATTCAAATCTTTTCTCCTCAAGTCTCTCACATTTTCCCTTTCTGTAACCTCTAACAGAAGAGCTTGGATCATGTTTATGAAAAAATAAGATTTATGAGCTCCCTTTTCCCTGTTCTACAATTCCTACCTCTCCCCACCCCACTGAAATGTCTTGACAACATTTTCATTATCTCCATTATTCCAACCTCTAATAAAGACCTGGCCCTCCTTTTTGCAAGGCCAAGCTCTGTACTGGTACTCTGAATCTCATCTTCCTTCATCATCTTGCCCACCCCACCCCACCCCCCGCCGCATCCTGTGCTTTAGTCTCTCTCTGCCAACTGGTTTATTCCCTAAAGCCTATAAACATGCCCTGGTCACTACCATTCATTAAAAAAAAAAACAACCTCAGGATCCTCACATTATACCATTCTATATTTCTTTTCCCTTTCACTGCTAAACTCATTACCTCTACTTTCTCTCCTATTCCTCACTTCTTAACACATTGCAGTCTGGCATCCAGCCTCATTAACTCAACTAAAACTACTCTAAGACTCTCTTATCTTAGATATACTCATATCCCTAGGTTTTCATGACACTATTCTTGGTTTTCTTCCTGCGTGACCACTCCTCAGTTTCCTTCGCTGGCTGATCACCCATATCCTTCTTCCTAACTCTGGTATCAAGTCTCTGTCCTGAGTGCTCTTTCTCTACACTATCTTGGTGACCTCATCAGTTCCCATGGGTTCAACTGTCATCTATATACAGATGACTCACAGATCTCTGTATCTTGTCCCAGTCATTTTCCACAATGTCAGTCTCATGTCACCAGCTGCCTATTGGACATTTCACAACGGGTGTTCTGGAGACATCTCAAACTCAACATGTCCAAAATAGAATTCATTATCATTCTTCCAAAGCCCAACCGTCTTCAAAAGTCTCTTATTTTCATAAAAGGACACCACCAATGTTCCAGGCATTCTGGTTCATGACCTCAGTCATCCATGACTCTTCACTTTCCTTTGCCCTGCAAATCTAGTGAGCAGCCAAATCTTATTGGTTCTACCCCAGCATCTGTCTCTGCCCTTCTTTTGTCTGACACACCCACCACCCTAGTTACCATCACTTCTCATCTGAACTATTAAAGATACATGAAATTCCCTGAAGTTTCTTCTTTTTATAATCCATCCTATTCCTAAATGACAAAGTGATATCCCTAATGAGGATGACTGTGCATGTCACCCTCCTAATCAGTAAAGTCCAGTGGCTCCCTGTTGCTTCTAGGGTAAAATACAAACTCCTCTGGCATATAAAGCCCTTCACAATCTGGCTCCAAACTATTTTTCTAGCCATATTATACCTTACTCTCCTTTACATACTGTTTAGCTCAGTTAACCTATCCTTTTTGCTCTTCCTTACACACAATATTCCATCCTTTTTCTCCAGGCTGTATGTTACCTCACGTCTAAATTGTACTCACTATTAACCTGTGCCTTTTAGAATCCTTAGTTTCCTTAAAAGCTTGGTTCACATTTCCTTTCCTGTATTAGACCTTTCCAGATCTACTTCCAAGCTGCTATTTTCTCCTGAAAAAAAAATGTCCTCTCTCTCTCTGTCTCTCTCTGTCTCTCTCTCTGTCTCTGTCTCTCTCTCTCTCTCTCTCTCTCTCTCTCTCTCTCTCTCTCTCTCTCTCTCTCTCTCTCTCTCTCTTTCTCTCCCCCCCCCCACATATGGATCATGGTACAGCTGGAAGGGACTCTGAAGTCTATCAAGTTCAACTTCCTCATTCTAGAGATGATGTTCTATACAGCAGGGGCCTTTTCACTTTTATCTGTGTGTCCTCAGCACCTAACACAGTGTCTAGCATGTAGTAGTTGCTTAATAAGTGCTTGTTGAAATCAATATTAAATATATGCATCAAATGGCATAGAATCAAACTTCATCTGAACTGAGTTAAAAAAGACATATATAATAAGACAACAGTACTAGAAGCCTTAAAGTTCTTTTCATGGAATTGATAAAATCTAACAGAAGGGTAAACAAAGGGGAAAACAGAGAAATGAAGATACTGTTGGAGAATGCAGAACTAAAAGATTTATGGCATCTAACAAATGGGATCATAAAAAATATATCTACATTTTTCTTAACACCTCATAGTACTGTTACAAAAAAAGAACAAGTACTAGGGCACAGAGAAATTAGAAATATATACAATAAAAATAGTAGCCAATATAAGAACTGCAAGCAAAAGACAGACTTAAATTGATACATAATCAGGATATCTTAGATATTAAGTGAATCAAAGAACAAAAAGGATATAAAGTTATTAACTGTGAAAGACAATGATAATGACAAAACAACATACCAGAATTGCTGGGATGCAACTGAAGTAGTACACAAAGGGAAAAAAAGCATGCCCCTAAAACATACATTAACAAAAAGGAAAAAGAAAGCATTAATGAGCTGAATACTAAATTTAAAAAATTAGGGAAACAACATGCAAACAAAGATAAACACAAAAGAGGGAATCTTGAATATTTGAGAAAAAAATTGAAACAAAAAAGATGATAAAACATAAAAACTAAAAGCTGCTTCCTTAAAAAGCCTAGCACATACCTTTAGTCAACTTGGTTAAATAAAAAGAAGTGTGAGGAAAACCACAACAAAGAAGAAATGAAAGAATTATCAGAATCTATTACAGTCGATGCAAATGAGAAATTAAAGTAGGATTAACTACAAACAGATAAGATTCCAATTAACAAAATATTAGAGATATTTAATAATATAATTTTGTAAAAGAAAATTCAACTAGTTGTAAAGGCGCTACCAATGACAAAACAATAACACAACAACAACAAAGAAATATGGTCAATATGAATTTATAAAAGTTACTTTCAAACTTTCAAACTATTAAAGAACACAATGTACAAACTACCAAATTCCATTAGAGATATAGAATCCTAATACTTAAACCAAGAAATGATAAAAAACAAATAAAAGTATGTATAGATCAATATCATTAAAGAATATAAATTTAAATTCATAAATAAAATCCTATGAAAAAATTACAAGAATTTATTGGGGAAAATGGTTTACTATAATCAAATGGGATTATAGGAATTCAAAAATAGTCCACTATTAGGAAGGTAATTAAAAACAAATCTCTAAGACCTTTCTCTATACAATAGATGAAGAAAATACCTTTGACAAAGTACAACACTGACTTGTTAAAAACTGTAAAGTAGGGACACAGAAGAATCTTTTTTTTAAATGACCAAACTATCTAAAACAAGCATCTGTTTTTTGACATAGTTCTAGGAAGGCCAGAAACAAGAATAAGACAAAAGAAAGAGATGAGACATAAAGGTAAGCAGAAGTAACAAAAATCTATTTTCTGATGACACATGGGTTTAATAGAAAATCCCAGAAAATCAGCAAAGAAATAAACATTAATATACTCAGTATAGTAGGTTACAAAAGAAACCCACAAAATTAACATTTTACAGCAAAAACAAAAGAACAATAGAATGGGAGGTTCAATTAAAAAGAACTACAAAGTGCATGAAGTATATAGAAATCAGTCTATTAAAGCACACTCAATACCTGAATAAATATAATTAAGAAATCCTTCTTAAACTCTCCAGATCAAGCTAGACAAGAAATAATTAGAAATAACTGAATTTAATAACTTAGTGTTTAATAACCTGGAAACATAAGTTGCCTAGAAAACTCTCTATCTGGCAAGAACTGGAAAAACTAAAAAGCAGTCTGGCAGAAATTAGGTTCAGAATAACACTTTATACCATATATTACAAAACAACTCTGAATGGATATGTGACCTAAATATTAAAAATCACACTACAAAAATTATCAAGTATTTATTAAGCATTTACAATGTGCCAGGGACTGTGCTATGTGCTGGGGATATACAAACAAAGGATTTAACAATTATTACTCTCAAGCAGCTGACATCCTAACCTGGGGAGACAACCATAAAGTTTTTCCTTTGGCTGGATCATCCTGGATAGTTTCTGGGGTGATCCAGGGCCAGGCTAGAGGAAGCAAGGTAAGACAGATAGGCCACCCAATGGGGGCAGGTTTTACCACCACCCATCTGTCTTAGATGAATGATAAACAAATAAAGAAGAGCGAGAAGGAGTAGTGGGACAAGTAGGAGAAGAGAGTGGTGTCATGAAAACCTAAATAGGAGAGTAGTCAATAATATCAAATGCAGCAATAGTCAATAACATCAAATATCAAATAAGAAGGATGAGGACTGAAAAGGATTGAAAGGATTGAAAAGGCAATATTTGGCAAATAAGAGATCACTGGTGATTTTGGAGAGAGCAGTTTCAATTGAATTACAAGTTGGGTGTCAGGTTGCAAAGAGTCAGAAGTAGAGAAAACAGAGGCAATGAGTATAAACAGAGAAAGAGAAGAGAGAGATAGGATGATAACTTAGGGGTATGGTAGGCTATAGTTTTTAAGGATTGGGGAGAGTTGAGCATAATTTTAAAATATAACTATTCAGCAAGGTTAATGCAAAATGTTTGTTTCTTGAAGCTTTTGATATAACACATCAATAATCTCAAAATATGGAGCATCAATCTTCCTTAAGAAATTTGGAAAACCATTTGACTACTATCATAGAATATCCAACTCCCTAACCCCAAACCAACCAAACAAAACCCATAATACTCCACATTGCATCTCTCTAGATATTTACTAATTTTGAAAACCAACATATTATTCAAGGTGAATTTACTTTTAGCTCTGATGGCAGTAGAGAAAGAACCAACAAAGAAAAATTGAAGATCAGATAAGAGGCAGAAGAGATGACTAAAGTGCTATCTGTCCAAGAAAAAAGATGATTAAAGGCATGTATTGAGGAATCAGGGCCACCTCATAGTCAGAAACTGTGAGACAGACATTAGTGGATTATGTCAAGGGGTTTTCAGATGAAACCAGAACCAGGAAAACAATATAAACAATGACTACAACAATGGAAGTGGGAAGAACTACTATTAACTATTACAATCAAAACAGAAATGGTACACTGTGTAATTATAATTTGCAACTTTGGATCCCAAGAAGAGATATAAGAACATACTACCCTCTCTTATTTGCAGGGGGAGGTAGGATACATATACTGCTCCACTCGATTGATATGTTGGTTAATTTTGCTAAAAATGTCTTAACCCTTTCTGTTTTAAAACATTTAAAATTAAGTCTGGCTCAGTGGGAGAGGGGAGATAGCTCATATTGAAAAAGAAGACATAAGCAATAGCAATAAAAAAGTTTTGAACCTTTCTAGCACTTTGTTTATGCTTCCAAATAACTTCCATTCTATTTTATAATTGTATATAATTTATTTTTGCTATTTGACAATATGCTTCATGAAAGTAGGGACTATTAATTTCTAATTTGTATATTCCCCCATAGTACCTGGTACAGTACCTTAGTACATTTTTGTTCAATACAATGGAAATTTTATTTTTTTTTCTCATTGGTTCATGCAGTGAGTTGACATTGCTTCATAACATTTTTCTAGCAAAAAGATTTGCTTGACATAATTGATATATGGAATATCTGCTAGGAATGATGCCTGATAAGAATCAGAAAATGTAGAGCTGGTAGAGATTTCATGTGGTCTCAACTAACCTAATTTTATAAATAAGGAAGCTAAGTTCCTCAAAGGTTACTTGACTTCTATTGTCATAGTGAGAACCAAGGGGAGGATTGGAATTCAGGTCCTTTGAGTAAAAATCTAGTATTCTTTTTAGCCTGGCATGCTTCCTTTTGGTATAATATCAGGAAAACTGGTATTAAAATGAGTGATACATTTTCAGTTAGTAAAGACATTATTTAAAATGTTTAGTTTCTAAAGATGTCTGATTTAGATGAAATTCATTTCGTTTATTTGTTAGCAAAGATAATAATGGCAAACACCTTTGTGCCTTAAGAGTCAAGTCACCAAGATTACCAAGCAACATTTTTGGGTTTTTTTGTTTGAAGAGTATCTGGTAAATTCACTTTTCTTTCTCCTGGATCTTTAGCCAGTAGAAAGAAGAAGATTCAGAATGAAAACTGTGCTGCTAATATAGCTACAAGAAGTGGTAATGATGGGTGCTGGTATTATTGGGAAGGGAATGACAAATGTGTCTCTCTAGGAAAAAGACTACCAAATCAACTGGAATAGAAAAAAAGGAAGATATTTAGACATATTTGATACAGTGACAGACCTTTCATCATCACCTGTTTAAGCCAATTTTAGCACCAAATAGACTTAATAACTGAAAAATTATAAACAAGGTTTGGAAATCTAAAACTTATAAATAGAAAGTTCTTGTACAAAATTTAGATTCTCAGATTTAATAAAGTGGCTAATTATGAACCACAAAGCATAACACTTCACAGAAAAAAAAGTATCTCTCCTTTCAAAACAAGAGTTTCTAATACAGAAAGTTGTGACTCATTAATTAATAAACTGTTAAGTAAATGTACACCTTTCAATGACCCAACTTTGCCTCTGAAGAGTCTGATCACATCCTTTTCACATCAATTCCTTGCACTCTTGCACTGCAATAAACCGCTATGGCACTGGAGCTCACATCAGACATAGCCATCAAATCAATTATAACAGTCTGCTGCTGGCTTATAGTGACAAGAAATGATTGATAACAAAACCTGCCTACTTTCTGTTCTCATCTGACGGCAACAAAACAGTCCCTGCCTGCTTTTACCAGCATTTGTCATAAATCAATAGCAATTTCATCACCTAGAAAGGTGTTGTCAACTCTGTTCAGTTCATCAGGTTTAATTTTATTTTCATAATTTTAAAATATAACTATTCAGCAAGGTTAATGCAAATGTTTGTTTCTTGAAGCCTTTGATATAACACATCAATAATCTCAAAATATGGAGCATCAATCTTCCTTAAGAAATTTGGAAAACCATTTGACTACTATCATGGAATGTCCCCAACTCTCTAACCCCAAACCAACCAAACAAAACCCATAATACTTCACACTGCATTTCTCTAGACATTTACTAATTTTGAAAACCAACATATTATTCAGGATGAATTTACTCTTAGCTCTGACAACATAGTTTTTTAAATAACTGTTTGAAGTGTTGAGGATCTCATGGCACCAATTTTCTCAGAAACAAGGAATACATATTACTCTTGGCTTTCTTCCCCCCTCTCCCCAATATCAACACATAATTTCATAGTGAGAATGCCAAAAAATGACAAAAGTGCAATGTTGCAAAGAAGATAAAAAGTTAGTCAACAAGCACTAAACATCTACCATATGCAGATATTATACTGGGTACCATGCCCAATTTGAGAATAAAAAATGGCTTTCTTGAAAAAAATGACTTATAAAATAGACTAACACATATGTGTATGTCAAATATTTTATATAGGCCAGGAGTCAGGAGTAAAGGAGAGAAGAGTCATTCCATCTCCAACTTCCCTGCATTTCAAAAAACCACCTCTACCCACCTCTCCCAGTGCCTGAGATGTATACTTTCCTTAACTCTGCCTTTCAGAATATTTATCTTTCTTCAAAGGTCAGCTTAGGACCCATTGTGTCTATTAAAACCTTCCACAATGTTCCCTAATGCCTTTTCCAACACTCTCCTCCATTACCTGGTGTGTAGTTTGTATATATATATATATGTATATAAATATATTTTTTTCCTTATATTAATATATGTTATTTCCCCACAACTGAATGGAAGTTCCTTGATGATAAGGGGCTGTTTTATTTTTTGTCCTTGTATCCTTCTTGCGTAGTACCCAACACATGGCAGAAATTTAATATCTGTAGAATGGAAGAATTGAATTATAGGAAAGGGGTACAATGTAAGTCATGAGATACTAGAGATCTGATTAAAAATGTCTGGCAGATACAAATCAATTACTTCCTAATTCCTCTTCACCCACTAAAAGATAATTGTTAACATAAAATGTATTCAGTATCTAGATATGTGCTGTACTCTATTAGGCACTATGCCAATTTAAGTGGGGAGGGGAAAAAAAGCCTGTTCTTGTCCTCAGAGTGCATGAACAATTAAAAAAAAGGCTCAATCACAATATCACATAAGCACATTTTCAATTTGTAGCTATATCAGAAAATGGAAATATGATTTTATTATTTCATTTGCCAAAGCCAAATGAAGCAGGTAATGCTTTGTGAAATTATTTGGAGTACCATCTCTGAATCAACAGCTTAATCATGGATATTTTTGACTCTATATTAAAAAGACAATAATCACCACTGAAAATAGTAGCTATTAACTTTTACTCCTTTTTCTTTCTAGCCCCTCACAAAAGAGTTTTAATTCATACATATTTCATGCCACATTAATCTTCTTAAAATATCATTTTCTATGCCACTTCCCTGCTCTTCTAAAACTTCTAATGGTCCTATAACCTACAAGATTAGATCCAAACACAGCCTAGAATTCAAGACACTTTGAAATCTGGCTCCAATCTACCTTTCCAAGATTTCTCTCTCTCTACTCCTCAACAGGAATTCTCTACCTTGGCAAAAATGGTCTACCTAATAGCTTCTAAATATTTGCCACATGTGCATTATCTGGCCCAACCTCACCATAATTCTACTTGCCTTTCAAGGTCCCACTGAAACTTTGTAATACACTTGACTGCCCCATCTCGATGTGATCCCTTCTTTCTCTGACCTCTTATAGCACCCATTGCCTTCTACTCATACTCATTCTTATGTTAGATTGGAGTTCAAATCTGGCCTCAAACTAGCTGTGTTGATCCTGGGCAAGTCTCAATTTCATCATTTGTGAAATGGGGATAATAGCATCTACTTAGCAGGGTTGTTGTGAAGATAAATAAAATATTTGTAAAGTGCTCAGCACAGTGCCTGGCACATTGTAGATGCTATATAGATACTCGTTCTCTTTTCCTTCCTCCTCACTTGTTATAATTAGTTAGCTACTGCCTAGTATATTGCTTTGCATGCAGTAGAAAGTTATGTTTGCTTAATTGACTTTAGGCTTTCCAACTAGATTGTAGGCTCCTAGAGGGCATTGTTAATATTTAGTATTTCTATGAATAACCCACAGTTAACTTAATCACAATAAACTCACATTTTCTAGAGGTTTTTAAATGATAATAATAACAATAACCAGCATTTATATAGTGCTTCGGGGTTAGAGATTTACAAATGCTACCTCATTTTATCCTTACAACAACTCTAAAAGGCAGACATTACTATTATCCTCATTTTACAGATGAGGAAACTACCAGAGAGAGGTTAAGTAAGTCACTCTGGGTCACACAGCTAATAAAAGACTGAAGTGGGATTTGAACTCAAGTCTTCCTTACTTCAGGATCAGTGCTCTATACATTGCAACACCTCCCTGCCTTCTACATAATTATCTACATGAAACATTTTCTTCAACATAATTATTAACAAAACAATATATTTCAGATTTTTATCCATGTAAAAAGTCAGATTTAGAAATAAAAAAAATTAAGACTGCTACAAAGTCAACAACAACAAAAATCTAACACATTGGGTTATACTCCTTAGTCTTCACCTTGCTCTTCTTTGATTAAAAAAAAAAAGAAAAGATGACTTTTTCCAATTCCCAAGACAAAGTAAGACAACTGTCAATGAAAGGGTCTGTTGCCCAAAGACGAAGCTTAAACAGTGAGGGAGGAGTCATATGTATCTACATTGATGGAGAAATACCCATGCTGACCAAATCAAAGATCTTTGAAATATTTCCATAGTAAAGGAAAATAAACTGCTAAATAATCCAGCTAGTTATTAAACATAAATATGAAAGATTTACATTTTTGCAACAGAGGATATATTTGGAGATAAAACCCCTAGGATGAATATCCTCTGAGTATCACAATAATAATAATAATAATAATAGCTACATTTATATAGCACTTGCTATGTGTCAGGCACTGTGCTAAGCATTTTATAATTAATCTCTCATTTGATCCTCAAAACAACCCTGGGAGACAGGTGCTATTGTTATCCCCATTTTACAGATGAGGAAAGTAAGACAAGAAGAGGTTAAGTGAATTGCTCAGCTAGTGTCTGATGCTGGGGGAATTGAATTCAGGGTTTTCTGACATCAGGATCAGCCTTATGTCCACTGTGTCACCATGTGCCTCTAAATGATTTGTCCAAAGTCACACTGATAGTAACTATAGCAAGGTTCATATTTAAGCCTCCAACTCCAAATCTAGCATTCTTTCAATTGTCTATATGGTCTTTATAATTTCTTACATGAAATCTTATGGTAGATGCGGCTTTAATTTAGAAACAAGGTTTTCTGGCCTGTCTTTAGTGATTCACATTACTTTTAAATAGTTTGAAAGGCAAAAGATGAAACATTTCAAATAACCTTGATTTTTTTTCCGAAAACTTACTCTCATGGCACTTGAGGTTTCTCTTTTGCATTTACTATCACTATTATTTTACTTTCATTGTATCACAGGTATACATGGTCTTATTTGCTCTGCTGTGATCTAAATTCCTAGAAGTCCACACCAAAATCTTATTTTTTGTACCCCTACTGCTTAATTCTGTTCCTTATACATAGTAATCACTTAATGTGTCTGGAAATGACTCAAAGATGACTTACTTACAAGCTATGCTTGAGTGTAGATTTGATACCTTATACTTCAAGAATTTATAATTCCTTCAATGTGAGTACTTCCACCAGCAAAGCAGTTTTGAATAATTCCACTCCACTGTCACAGTGACTTAGGCAAAATATAATCATCACTTAGGAATGTAAAACCTCTATGGCTGGCATTCCTGCAAGACTGCCTCACAGTCCTGCTATGCATACCTGTAAGGAGATGTGACTCTTGATTGGCTGAGAGACTTATTTAAGCTAAGACAGGTCGGAAGATAGACACTGAAGAGAAGGCCTTTGAGGATCTAGAGGCAAGTATAAACTTTTCAATGACTACTTGGATCCTCATAGTTGTTGACATAAAGGGGAAGGTGATAGCCCCCCCCCCCATGTCCTTTCACTTTTAGTTCTTAAAACCCTGGCATCTACTGAGGGTAGACTCCCTCTCACTAAGATCTTTTTCCATCTTTGGTTGAATGGGACTGTTTTCCTTCAGTCTATTCTATAAATCCCCCTCTATTCTCTATGTGGTTTTGTTTGATTAAATATTTTTATTTGTTAATCATTATTTGCAATGGTCTTTTTGTGTAACCACTATTTAGTGAGAAAGAGGTAAGCCTGGTAATATTAAAAAAAACTACTCTCTTCTTAAGGGAGACCAGGGACCGTGCCTTTAATTCCAAACCTATTTTATACCTAGTCTACCAATACTTAATGGATAACTATAATTCTAGCACAACACTCCTCTTACAGATAGATGAGGGAAGGAATAATTGGTCTGCCATGGCCTTCTTGCTCTCCACAAAGGTGGAAATCAGTCTCCCTTGGAGAGGTAGGCCAGATTCCAGACCAAATCCATTGCCATCTATGAGTATCTACAAACAGTAACCACATGTAAACTATTACATATACACACTTGTTCATTTTTATAGGGGGTCTTGCACTCTAGAGAACATCACTGCTTGAATAAAAAGTATGATTTGGCAAAGCAAACTAGGAACAAGTGAGAGACTTCAATATAGCAGGCATCTTATATTTACTTTATTTACAAAAGTTATCAATGAGGTGTCACAGAAGCGGCATCTTCAAAGTGGCCCCTGAAAGAAGATGTGGTAGGAGACATTTTGAACAAGCTCACCGAGATAGGAGAGGATCATGGAATAGCTATTGATCTAGTTTTGGTAAATTTAGTAGTATTAGCACTGCCTATGCTAGCCCGCAATAACTATCTGCTTGCCCATCTCAAAAACCCCAGATAACCCAATATACATCATGCTGAATAAAAAACTGTGAGTAAACATTAATTTGTTTATGGCACCTAAAACATGCTTTAGCATCTGGGAAAGGCTCATAAGAGTTAAAACTTAATTAGGCTAGAACAAATGTAAAGGTTTTGGAGACAATAAGTTCATTAATGCATTGTTTGTGAAGCTGTAAATTGATCCATGCATTCTGCCCTCTCTCTTTATGAGAACAAGCCCAATAAATTTACAAAGGCAGCCATGGAAGGAGTCAGATTTTTCTCTCTCCTTCCTTTACTTTTACCTAATTACACCAACTGTAATGCTCAGTGATCACAGAGCTGAGGTAACAAAGGCACCCCTCTTTCCCACCCATCACAACTCTAGAATTCCTTGGAATTAAGGAAAATTAATGAAACCTAACACATTAGAGAAAGGGATTTTACTGAATAAAAAGTGAAAGTTGAGAAGCCATCACTGGTGTGGCACTTCCCATTAGTGAATATGAAATGTCCTCCATCTCCATGCCTCCTGAGGCTCTTGTTGGGTGTTGAAAATATCCTTCAATAAAGAAATCAATCTCTTTTAGAGTAAGTTTTTTCATGTCTCTCTTCTGCTTTCCTAGTGTGAATGCTGATTTATAATAAAATATCTCATTTATACAGGTAGTTGCCTCTAAATTTTGGAAATAATATTGATGGTAGAGATTAATCACTTCTCTGTTCCTCATTATTTCCTCTGGCACTAATTGAAACATATATGGGGGGGGCGGGTGCTATGTGAGGGGCTAATGTGAAAGAAAGCTGAAAAGGGCTCCTTAGAGCCAGACAATAAATGTCAAACTAAATACTATATTTTATCCTACAGAAAATGGGGAGGGGGCCAGGTAGTGACACTGAAGGTTTTTTGAGCAAGTGAGTGATGTGGTCAGATGTAGTCATTGAGATAACTGACAACTGCGTAATGAAAAAGGGGAGTTACTGGAGATCAGAGACAGGCTATGAAAAGGCTATCATAACAGTCAAGGTGAGATGTGAGAAGTTCCTAAACTCAACTGGCGGCAATGTGAGTACAGAAGAGGAGAAAAAAGCAAAGATATCGCCTACATAGTATCCAAAACATGTGTTTGTTTAATAAAATCATCTTAAGTTGTTGCAACAAGTAGCTGAAAAATCAGGAGATTTAGAAATTTAGAGCTGGAAGAGATTTATCCATTCACCTTGACATGACCAAGATGAAACTAAGGCTCAGAGGAACGACATGGATTTTTCAAGGTCACAAGGTAAGAAGTAGAGCCATGTTTCAATCAGGTGTCTTTCAACTTTACTATGCTACAGCAGGGGAATGTTGGATTGGAAAAGGAGGCTTCTTCATTTTGGCCCAGTGTTTTCCCATCAAATCCTAGCTGTATCCCTATCGGGAGGAAAAGAAAAAAAGGAGATAATTCTATGGGCTTCTCCTTCTCCTTCCTAAAGGTCCACTTGTTCTTATTTGTTATCAATAAAATATCTGAATGACTTCACTATTCATAGGGACCTTTAAACTATGTACCCTACAGATACCAATAATCTGCTATATTTGCTAAAATTTTTGCTGTGTGTAATACTTGGTATGGTAGATACATAGCGGAGTCATAGAAATCTGAGTTTGAATCCATCCTCAGAGAATTCCAAGATATATGGGCCCAGGCAAGTTACATGACTTTTTTGGGTCATAGTTTCCCCATCTGTAAAATTAGCAGGTTGGATTTCATGACCTCCATTCCATTTTGGTCCTAAATTTATGATTTTATATATTTTTTCACATATGGGCCTTGGAAAGCTATTCCAGGTTCCAGGTATTGCACTGGTAAATACCTACTCAAAACCATAGTTTTTTGAGCTCCCAACAATGGGTTTGTTACTTTTACAAGGCCAGAACACATCAGTGCAGAGCAAGCAAAATAGAGTTAATCAAATAGCTTAGAAATTGAGTAACAAGATTCACTCCATAGGCACATTACTCTTTCCCACTGTTAATCACTCCACAAGAGAGGAAAGGGGGCACACACATACCCCATAAGTGAATACAGGAACAAGGAACACAGATGTCCCCATCAAGCCCGGGAATATCATCTGACTTGGGTCTTGCCCTAACAGAACCCTCAGTTCTTCTGTAAGCATTTAGGTTAAGATGTCAAATACAGCCCAGCCGGGCTGGTGTTGCAATGGATAAAGTGCCAGACCTGGAGTCAGGAAGATTCATGTTCATGAGTTCAAATCTGGCATCAGATATTTAATAGATGTGTGACGTTGAGCAAGTCATTTAACCCTGTTTGCCTTAGTTTCCTCGTCTGTAAAATGAGCTGGAGAAGGAAATGGCAAACCACTCCAGTATCTTCGCCAAGAAAACGCCAAATGGGGTCATGAAGAGTCAGACATGACTAAAAAGCAACTCAACAAAAACAAACAACACAAACCAGGTTTTATTTAGTATGGCAGAAAACAGAAAGGGCTCAAACTCAAGCAGTTCTATTCTTTCACCTCTTCTTGTTGGGTCTGTTCTACTTTCTGGATCTTTATATGGCTCACATGCTTATAACTACCACCTAAAAGACAACTAATTTATGCTCTAAATCCTTTTTCTGATATAAATTTCATCTCGCTTTCCTCTCCATCTGGATGTCCTTCCAGCCCTGCTTAGTGCAAGGGCCAATTTGGGTGAATTCCTAGATGTCATCTCAGCGTTCTTTACTACAGCAACTTTGAAGACATGAACTTCAGTACCAGAATAAAGTCAACGAGAACCAAGGAGAAAGGAGAAAGCACAGCCTACTCAGAGAATTCACAGCTTGCTGTTGTACTCTTGGTTCATGTCTGTACATTCTCACAACATAATTATTTAGAAAAGATGCTACCTTTGGTTTATGACATGATGTTACTCTTATATAACAGGATAAGTACTTCAGATTATTATGTCTGAAGAGAAAAAGAGGAGATAATGTTACTTTTCTATAACAGGATAAATATTTCAGATACATGGTGATTTTCTTAATATTCATTATTTTACCACTGCAGTTTTTAAGAGCACAAAAGTGGTGATATAATAAGGTCAGATTTGTTTTCTGTAACAAGATTTTCAACATAGATCCCTTTAACTCAAACACAAACATCCCATTTTATTATACAGAAAACCCAGAAATCTAATGTAATAATTTGGAAATACTAATCTACACTACATGGAAAGAAGTAATAATTCTCCAGCCCTCTCTAACAACTTGAAACATTTTATAGGTCTTTAGGGCCAATTATTCACTTCAAAATACTCCTGAGAATCATATTAATTATAGTCCTTAAATGAGTACAATAGCTACCAATATGGAGATATTTAGGCTGAAAATAATCCCTCTAATCCACAATGTCTATTGCTAATTCCAGGCCAGCTTCACTATTTGTATCAGCAGTCTAAGTGCAAAGACTAGAATACACTCTGATAAGTACCGCGTGCACCTAATAAAGACTTAATGTGGTATGCACTGCCCCCTCCCCCATACACTCTCTTGGGAAAAAAAAAACATTTTAAAGAAAATATGGCCAATTATATTTTTGCAATAGTTATCTGAAGGTCCATTGGTAAGTCCCTTCTAGTCTGATACTATGATACCAGCCTCTTTTTAGTGGCTTGTAATTTGGGGAATTAATGGTATATTTGTAGAGCATTTTCATTTTATTTAAAACTTATACTTACAACCCATTTACATACATTTATATGCAGCTAGAAACACATATTAAAGTGTAATTTTCTTTGAAAATGCCAAGGGAATAAAGGGACAAGACATTTTTTAAAAAATAAGTTTAAAAAGTACATGTATCACAGACATTACTGTCATTTTCTCATGTTAAAGAGATATTAAAAATGCTAAAGATGATCCAAAAATATTCTTATGTTAGATTTGGAGAAGAGTAATAACTTCTTGTTTTGGGGGAAAATTTATTTTGGGGAAGCATTTATTAATAGCAAAAGAAAAAACAGTCAAAATAGATTTTTGAATATCTCTCCTCTCTATATAGTTCCTGTTAGCTATAATATTTATTTTCTAGACTCTTTCACAGGCATGTTTAGTACAGGTGGTAAAGCTGTAGTGGAAATACAATGCAATGACAATAAAGGCATTCTTTTTCTGAAGATGAGATCAGGGGGTAGGTAGAAGTCTAGCTAGGGGATCTACAATTTTGGCAAATCAGAGACTTTAAATTCTCATTATTCTTGGCAAAACTTCAGGATAGCCTAACTGTTCTTACAAGAATTGACAGTCTGTGCCTGCCAGAAAAGCAGATTTTTAAAACTTCACTACATCACCCCCTCCCCCTTCTTTGTTCCCTATTTTAAACACATCATCTGGGACTTGTTTATTTAGTAGAAGCAAAGTAGCAAATTTAAAACAATGTGAGAAAGAAGGAAGGGAGACAGAGCCAAAGTAAAATACTAAGAAGACATTATTGCAGAAACAAGACCAACTGAAAGGTTTACCAAGCACTTTACATACCTCTAACAAGCATAGCCTTGGGTTGTGCACTCAGCTCGTGAATAATGGGGGCAGGGAGTGAGAGGGACGCTGTTGTGGCTATGCTCTTGCAGGTGGCAATGGGAAGATTTTCATTAGCTTTAGGGTGGGTGGGGAGTTTTCATGCCCCATGAGAATCTGTTTGGCACACTGCCTCTGGCAATGGGTGCCACAAGTTATCCAATCAGTGTCAAAAGCATAACTGAGGCGGTAAACACTTGTGCATATTAACCATGGGCTAAATTATTTGGATCTAGTCAACAAGGGTCTCCATAGAAAAACAAAGTCCAAAGAAAAGGTTTGTTTGTGTCCTGAATTTCTAACTTCACTCTCTTGACTCTGAAGCATGTCAAATGGTCAGTAAACAGATTAACATAAACTCAGGACTACATTTTCCCGGTACTTTCTATATTGGGGTATCTTGTTATTTATGAGACAGAATGGAAAGTAATTAATTACTGAGCGCCAAAATAGGTCTTAACATAATTATTACTATGGTTTATTATGATGCTAATTTGGGTATAACAAAAGTTAAAACTGACATCCTAAAACACAAATTCACATATCAAAATCATGCACTGACACAGCTAGTATAGGCAATACTATAAAGAAGTTCCACTCTCATTTTAAGACCATTAAAGCTTCAACACTTGGTCTCTCCTACTTATGTGTATATATATTAAATCTGCACACTAATAACTTCCATGAAACGTACTGCTGTTTGCAAAAGCAGCAAATTTTTAATCCTCTCCAACTTGACTATTTAATAGTCAATAATAGCTTTTAAAAGGAAGCTGTAATAACAGTGCTTCAAATGTTTTAACTGACCATTTATATGATTTATTTTTTTTTCAAAGCACCTAAAGCAATTAAGGTTTTATTAATGAATTAACTACTGGCTATTTCCCTCCATGTTGAAGCTTATTGTTTCTTGAACTAAACTAGAATTAGATTCCACTCGAATCTGTAAATGTCTTTTATTTGGTGTTTTCTAAACTGGGACTCTTCTCATCTACATGGAGGAGAGCTGAAGTTTTAACCTGTTTTTGCCAGCCAAGTCACACCTCTAAAAATAAGGATTTGGAATAATCAAAACAGTACTGGGAGGTAATCTGGTAAATTGTATCTGGAAGTCATAATTATTAATTCCAATAAGCTATTTCCAATCTAACGAATCTTTTTAACCGCAGGCCATATTAATGATGATTCAAATTAGAAATAAAAATAATAGCAAGTCACAGTTCTTGCTCTTAGGCCTCTGGATTTGGCACTGTTGAGATTGGATCTAGATACGGGTTTACTAAGAGTTGCCTAGGACCTGTCTCTCTTCATGTCATCAGTACCTTCTTAGCAGGATTTAAAATGATCTTGTCTTCCTCCCTAAATCCCAGATCAACAGTTGTCAGGGTGTGAGTCAAGCTGTGCTTCTGCCCACACAGTGGCACTGTCAGCCCTGCTGGTTGCTCAAACAATTTTTAAACTGAGCAGCCGGTTGCCTTCAGTGGCAATGCTTTGGGGGGCACTCCGTGCTGTTCACCCAAAGTCTCTGGCTGCTCTACAACTGTGCTAGTTAAGGGATCGACAGAAGGAGCAGCAAATGGCTACAATTAGCATTCGCCCTGCTCCCTCAACAGAATTTCATTGCTATGGCAACTGGAGTTGCCCAGACAACATGGGGCTTTGGCTGAGGCTAGTGTGCTGCATTGTAACCACTACTGAACAGAATAGCCAGAGTTCACACTCATACTTCATGGCATGGGGGCTTTTGAATTAATAACAAAGGCTTCTTAAGTTTTCTAACCTAATGTATACCTATGGCTTTTAACAGCCAGAATAAAATACCATTATTATACCTTTCTTTTTCTAACACCATAAAGATATCTGGAATTGTAGGCAAAATAGCCAAATGCAAAAACTCCCATGTTAATGTCTCCTTCCCTGCACATTCTCCTCTACCATCAGGTTATATGACATTTATATCACAGCGATTAAGGAAAGAGAAAAGATAAGTTTTTTTGTCTTTTTTTTTTTAACTTCAGGGTTGTTTGAGCAATAAAATGTCTGCTATTCATGTGCACAATGATCCTTAGGAAAGTGAAGAAAAGACAAGCCTAATGTAATTATCATGGGTTAATTTGGACTAAGCTGAAATATTTCATTGGAATCCATAATGTGTTAATAGATTGTTTGGGGATTTGAAATGTCAGCTGGTCTTTTAAACTGTTTAAAACCAAACAAACTAGAGAACATCAGGCAAACTGTTTGTGAAACACTCTGAAAGCAAGAAATAACAAAGCTAAATGGAATAAGTTCTGTAATAACAAAAGTAAAAAAAAAATTAAGGTATTATCTTAACAGCACAAAATAAGGCACTTGGATGATCATTAAGTGACTATGGCAAAGCCAAATGCTGGTATATATAGCCACCCATGGTGATAAATAATATTCCAGGAGAAGATCCAGAAATATTCTTTGATTAGCCAACAAGGGACAATCTTCATTTGGCAGGGACTGGGCTGTGCAACTCTACAGGTGACATTACACCTATCAAGAGGGATAGACCTTTGTCTGACAATATCTTTTGAAGAAGCAGAGATGAAATCTTTTTAAACCATTCAAAATACAGTCTGCTTAAAGCTACAGGTTCAGTTATTGTTATTCAGTCATTTCAGTTGTGTCCAATTCTTCGTGACCCCTTTTGGGGTTTTCTTAGCAAAGATACTAGAGTGGTTTGCCATCTTCTCCAGCTTACTTTACACATGACAAAAATGAAGCAAACAGGATTAAGTGACTTGCCCCGTGTCACACAGCTAGTAAGTGTCTGAGGCCAGATTTGAACTCAGGAAGATGAGTTTTCCTGATTCCAGATCTGGCATTCACATATGGTACCACCTAGCCTCAAACAATAAGCATTAAACAATAACAAATAATACTGTAGTACTGTTACAGTTTCTGAGGATATCCTGTCTCTTTTTAAGAGCACAATAAGGACAAACACTATAATGAAAGAAGACCAGAAAACATAGTTGTAAAGGAAAAACTGTTGGAAAAGTCTAATCCCTTTCATTTTTATCTGGATAAACTTCCGTAATAACTGTTAGCAAGTATAGACTTTACTACTACGTTATCTAACTCTGGTCAGATGACTAACATAATAATGGGATCTTTCCTTATGTTTCTATATGGCACTGTCTTTTTGATATATAATATTTTGGTCACTGAAAAGTACAAAAAAAAAGAACATGTCTATATGGAAAAATGATAAAATCCGCCTAAGAAGAAGTATTATCTCTCACAGAAAAATGCTTGGAGAGGCACAGACTATTCTGAGGGAAAACTGTCCCCTTAGAGAAATATATTGAGAGGGCATGTTTGAAAGTACACCAATTAGGTAGAGTTGGCTTTGATACACTGTGCTCCATAAGATCATTTACCTACAACTGCTTGAAGACTATGGAATAACTACAGAAAGACTGACGGAGTCATACTTGACAGAAACATGAATCTTTGGGTGTAAAGCAGAGGCAAAACACCAAGCAGAAGGTGGCCCTGATTTGAGGCAAAGAGTCAGAAGATTCTGGGAACTGAAGACAAAGAATATGATAAACTACATATAGAAGGAAGAACACAGAAGTGGCCAGGATTTGACCAAAGTTGACAAGCAGGCTTGGCAGAATGTTTGAATTGGAAGGAAACACTGAAGCTATTGGAATCTAACTGGAGAAAAGAGGAATCCTCTGCAGTTTGAAGAGCTGTCTTTGCTTATCGTTCTCTGATGCTTTCTACAGCTTGAAATAGGGAAAATCTTTCAGAGGTAGTAGCTGCCCTTTAGTGTAATTCAGGGGTAAGAAACCCACAGACACTAGGCCACATGTGACCCTCCAGCTCCTCAAGCATGGCCTTTTGACTGAATCCCAACTTCTCCTTAATAAAAGGATTTGTTCTGTAAAACCTGGACTTAGTCAAAAGGTCACACTCAAGGACCTAGAAGGCCACATGTGGCCTCAAGGCTGCAGGCTCCCCATCCCTGGAATCTACACCTTAAAAGAAAGGGAAGGAAAATCAATCAATCAATAAACATTTATTAAACACCTACTATGTGCCAGGCATTGTGCTAAGTGCTGGGAATACAAACATGAAGAAGACAGTCTCTGCCCTCAAAAAGTTTACAATCCAACCGTGGGGAGATAAAACATAACATGAAGCTGAAAACAAGGTGGGCTAGGGAAAGAATGGAAGGTAATGTACTGGGCCATGGAAATGAAGTGATGGCTGGCCTAGGAGCGCTCCTTAAACAGATGTTTGGGGAGGAGTTCTCTACTCTACTCTCCATTTAAAACAGTCCCAGGAGCAGAAGGGACAGTTGAAAGGAAGCTTTTCAGTTGTTTTTTGCTAGGAACTATACTAATATTTTGCTAAAAGAGATGAACATTTCTCAGTACCCTGCTAAGCACTGCTGTGTGCTAAAAGAGGTTGAGCTTCTGTAGCAGAAAAGTGACTTTGTCCACCAGAACAGCTGTTAGGACCAGAAGGGGAGAAAGCAGAAGACTAGTTTTGTCCAGCAGGTTAGGAAAAAAAAATGGTACAGAATGCATTCCAAAGTTGTTATTTGTCCTTTGTTCTTGAAGAGGACCATGATATCAGCAAGGTGACGCCATGACTTGCAAGTGAACTGGATTTAAGTTGGAGGGGGCTGTGCAAAGTCACCAGCCTCACTCTCTCTTCACCACAGCCATCTGAGTCCAGTGGCAAGACATAGATTAGGACAACTGGAGATGGCCCCTGATGCAGTAGGAGACCTTAGCCTTTTTAAGTTAAGATCTTAGGTCTGTTTGACTGAGGCAATGCCCATTCAGTGATTAAGGCGGTAAGAAATGAGTCAAATGGCCTCTTTTGCCAGGTCAAAAAAAAATCAATCTAGGAGGGGAAAACCCTCAGGATTTCTGGCTAAAACAGAAACAACTGCTATTTATACTTACTTTGAGCCATCAGGGCCCAAACAATGACTAAGTGAGGCTTGGGCTGGGGCCTATTGTTGGCCAATCTATGACAGCCAAAATAGTCTAGAGCAGTACTTTTTTTTTTAAATTTTATTAATTTATTTTGATTTATCAACAATCACTTCCATATGCTCTTGAGTTTAAAATTTTTCTTCCCCTTCCTCCCCACCCCCCTCCCCAAGACGGCATGCAATCTCATATAGGCCATACATTTACATTCCTATTAAACATATTTTCACATTAATGAAGTTGTAAGTAAAAATTAAAACCAATAGGCGGAACCATTAGGAAGAGGAAACAAAACTCAACAGAAGAGAAAAATAAATGATAGCAATTCAACTTCCATAGTCCTCTCTTTGGATGTGGATAGCATTTTTCATCACGAGGCCTCTGGGGATGTCTTAGATACTTGTGTAGCTGAGAAGGGCTAAGTTAATCAATATTAGTCATCGCACAACGTGGCTGTTATTGTGCACAAAGTTCTCTTCGTTCTGTAGAGCAGCACTTCTTAAACTGTGGGTCATGATCCTCAAAATCTGGCAACAGTAAAAGGTTTCTGAACAGGCAATGACAAAAAATTAATTAAAAATCAAAGGCAGGGGCAGCTAGGTGGCGCAGTGGATAGAGCACTGGCCTTGGAGTCAGGAGGACCTGAGTTCAAATCCGGCCTCAGACCAAACACTCGACACTTACTAGCTGTGTGACCCTGGGCAGGTCACTTAACCCTAATTACCTAAAAGTAAAAAAAAAAAAATTAAAAATCAAAGGCACAATGAATCTGAGGTGTTTCTAGCAGTGCTTGCCCATGTTGCATTGTGCAACTTCACTGCAGCCTTGTTCTGAACACAAAGCATATGCACTTTGCACTGCACGTGCCCTCAAGCCATGCAACACCAACAAATGCTACTGAAATGCGAAAAGGGGTTATGAGTGGAAAAAGTTTAAGAAGCCCTGGTCTGGAACTGGATGGTGAAACACTTTAAAATGATAGGTCCTAACCAAGATTGCTGCCTGAACCAGAAGCAAGTACTGTTAGTCAGAATCATGGGCTGAGCCTTACTCAGGTGCCTTTCTTCTAAGATCCAGATAAGAATGTGCCCACTCTTTCCTACGGACACAGTGTATATTGATGGGGCAATGTGACCCAGACTCGAGATGTACTATTGTATTTTGATTATTCTTCTTTTGCCTTCTATTGAGTAAATGTTGCAATTACTGTTGTTTTCATTTTCCTGTTTCATAAATACTTCACGTTTAAAGGTAAATGGTGTGGTGACTAATTTTGTATGAATGGGGAGCACACTAGTAAGGGCTAAGGAGCCACAGAGGTGTAGGAGTATATGCCTCCAATCATGGTTATTCTAGTAATAGTCAGTGGTAGCCAAATAGCTTTCCCTGTAAAGCGACCTGCAGAAGTGGACACAAGTGAGATGAATAATCTAGGCCTAGACCAAAAAAAGTGAGAGAAACTAGGAAAAGTTGAGGTTGGTGCCGTGCCCCAAGATGCACACAGTTCTAAAAAGCTTTCCTCACACCCAAATTGTTACCAAAAATAACCTTCAGAGTTAGATAATTGCTTTCAAACATTGGCATTCACCAATTCATTTTATTACTAGTAAAACAACATTGAAGACAATAACTGATATGGAAAATGGATCACTTCCAACAACAGTATACTTTTCACTGCACTGATCATAATGGCCTAAACAAGAAAGCTACTGTTCATTGGGGGACAGCTCAGAATGCTAGAATCCTATGAGACTTCTATTTGGTTGCAGGATTGCATCAGGCTGCGTGGGCTTAGTTGAAGAAGGGAACTTAGGGGAGAAAGCTTAATGGTGGCAACACAGGGTACTTACTAGTCACTGACTAGTCACATGCTGAAGAGTTGGCCCTTTAGTCAGAGAAAAGATAAGGTAGAGGAACCACCCAAGTCAGCAACTGTAAAGTCCAGAGTCTAAGTAGAATCCTGATGGCCTTGGACCCA
This sequence comes from Phascolarctos cinereus, assembly GCF_003287225.1. Lineage (NCBI taxonomy): Eukaryota > Metazoa > Chordata > Mammalia > Diprotodontia > Phascolarctidae > Phascolarctos > Phascolarctos cinereus. Next base: position 101,304,381 of record NW_027556180.1, read on the forward strand.
GCCAGGAAAATGACTGATCTCCATGTTGGCTGCCAAAACCAAGCTGAGAGGAGATGAGAAATAATTTACTATTTCAAACACCATCAAACAGTTTCCTGGGAAGTTGTTATTTCCTGGCTAGCAAATGCTGGAGATTATACCTATTCTGAATATAGGGAGAGGAAATGAAAATAATTCTTGTTTATTTTTCTACATTAACTGACTTGTTGTAGTTAAGTTATAGGGGTTGGTGACTAGAGAATGTTCAGTGAAATGGAGGTTTGAGACATATTTTCATAACTAGGATTGTCCAAAGTTAATCAGGACAAAAAATATAAATTAAAAGATGTTCTTAAACAGATTTTAAAAGTTTAAAAATCTATATTAAGACAAAAGCATTTCCTTTTATTCTCTTTATTGTTTCATAATATATCTGTATATGTTGATTTACTCAAGCCAACCACATGTCATATTCAAATAATTCTCATTTATATAAACAGGAAATATGCTAATTAATTTCATGAGACTAAAAGCAAGGCTTCCCATGTCCTCATATGTGATTATATGAAAGCCTAAAAAAAAATCTTAGGATAGAATTTTAGGATTAATTTCATTAACTTTTTCTATGAAGGAAGATGACATTAAAGGGAAATGGGGTAGGGGGTTGCCTTGAACACAATTTAGTGTACAGTATGGAAAGTGGTTAGGCCTGGTATGTTTGAGGGAAAGAAGGAAACAGGTAAGATGAAAGAGTGAAGCATATATTCCAAACATATACAGAATTACCAATATTTCAAATGACAATTTTGATTTCCTTTCTTAAGAAGAATTAAGAATGGAGTGTTTCTCAGCCACTCCTTGAGAAAAGAGCTGGAACACTAAGTAGGCGTCTCAAAGTTTCAACCCAGATTCCTGTCCAGCTAAATCTGACATCTATGTTGACATCTTCTCAAATACCCTAATGTTCTAATTCCCAAAATCTACTCAAGCCCACAACTTATTCCTTCATTGCATTCTAGCCATGAATGATTATATCCTAGATCACACCACCATCTACTAGTGATCCACTTTAATGGTAAAAAAAAAATTTGATATCTCCATATGAAATATAATCTATTATTTCATCTCTTCCTGTGCCTTTAGGAAGCTAAACCTCTACTCCCTCCATCCACTGAGATACTCTAAGTGATCAGTCCTGCTCTGCAGTATCTTCTTTTCCCAATCTGAACCCAATAGTTAACCATTTACACTCTATGCTGTCCTCTACCCTCAAATCCCTCATCCCCCTATCTTACTGATGTTCAAATCTCATCAAAACCCAACCCTGAATTACTCCCACCTTCTCTCCTACTCCTGTGCTGCTGAAGAGAGCTGGAAACAATCATTCACCAGAAACAACTGGGTCCACTACAAATGTGTTACATAATCTCATCTGTACCCTCACCATAAGACAATTCTTTTGCATTTGCCCTATTGATTCTCTATCCATATAGTGGCTATTCCAAACTTTCTTTTCTCTGTTCAAGCCTCCCACACCGATCCCTCCACAATGCCAGACTACCCGTCAGTATACTTTATTGACCAAATAGAGACCATTCACCTCAATACCCTCTTATCCTATTGTCTTTCATCCTCAAATATTTCATTATTTTCAGCATCTGCTCTTTTCACGTGATTGTCCTGAAGTAGCCTTTCCCTTCCCTTTCTACCACTCTTTACTTTGAAACTACTAACACAAACAGACACATAGTATGTATGTGTGAACATGTACATATATACTCATGCAGAAGTATAGAAAGATACTGAAATACACCTATACATAAACATACACACACATATACAAACACACCTGCTTAGTCAACAAACATCAGGTGCCTACTACATCCCAGGCACTGGGCTAAGCAGTGGGAATAAAAAGGTGGGGAAAGGAGCCATTAAGTATGGGGGTATGATAGAAAAGTTCAAAAGAATACAGCCAGGTGGAAAATGTATACACCCATGCACATTTCACATTCATGCATGTATGTGTGATATAAAATTATATATATGTGTATATATATATGTATATATATATGTATATATATATATATACATATATATATATACACATAGAGAGAGAGATAGATATAGATATAGATATATAGATACATATAGATATAGATACATACACACATACATGCATAGATACATATATATGCATGTTTCTGTATACATGTATGTATGTATCCACAATAATATACAACGAGAGAAGCAGTATGAGGTAGTGGTGAAAGTGATGAACTTGAAATCAGTAGACTTGTGTATGAATATTAATAACAATAATAATAACTGGTATTTATATAACACTTATTATGGGCCAGGCACTGTGCTAAGTGCTTTATAAATATTGTAACATTTTGGGGCAGCTAGGTGGCACAGTGGATGGAGCTCTGGCCTTAGAGTCAAGAGGACCTGAGTTCAAATCTGGCCTCAGACACTTGACACTTACTACCTGTGTGACCCTGGGCAAGTCACTTAACCCTGATTGCCTCACCAAAAAGCAAAATTATGACATTTAATACTCACAACCATCCTGAGAGGTAGGTGCTTCTATTATCCCCATTTGAGGAAACTGAGGCAAATGTTAAGTGCCACATCACACAGCTGGTAAATGTCTGACACTGGATTTGAACTTAGGTCTTCCTGATGCTAGGCCCAGCACTCTACGTACTGAGCAATGAATGCTATGTGACTATGAGCAAGTCACTTTACCTATCCTACTCCTTATCTGTAGAAAGAAATGATAATATTTACACTACCCATTTCACAGGGTTGGTTTAAGGAAAGTCCTTTGCAAAACTTAAAATGTCATATAAAGATATTATTATTAATTATTATTTATTATTATTATTATTATTGAAAAAAGTGATAGAAATAGCTAAGTGAGATTTGTTTCTAAAAAATACTGCAAACAGAAACACGTGTCCCAATGGCTAGAAAGTCATTAGGTAGTACAATAGCCTCATTAGTCACTGAAGAACACAAATAGATCAAGGAAAAATTATTCTTGTAGGCCAAGGACATTATCAGTCCTTTAAGATCCAACTTGAAATTCATTCTTTTAAGAAGTCTTCCCTAATTAACCTAGATCTATTGAATATCTTATTTCACATACTTAACTGACCCATGTTTATATTAAAAAGTATCTGTAAATTGTATTATATGCCTTCAATGTTTTTTATTTATATTATTGGACTTTCATCATTTTTCATCCTCTTACATTAAATGGTATGAGGTTAAGGACTGCATTTAACCTAGACTATTTAGATCTCATAGTGCCTAGTATGGTATCATGCAACTTCTGGATACTTGATGAATGTTAATTGATAATGCAAAATATGTGCATGACTAGGGCAAAGTCAAAGTACCATCACCCGCAGTGTGGAAATAATGTGTAATAAGATGATAAAATATTAAAACTTAATGAGCAGACTCTCAATTAATGAATTGAGAATCCACTCATTAAATGTGCAGATGACACTAAGTTGGGCAGGGGTTAAACACTTTAGAAGATGAGAAAAGAATTCAAAATGACTTTGATAAATTAGAGAAATGATTAGTCAAAAACAAGACAAAGTTCAATTAAGACAAGTATAAATCGTATACTTAAGGTTAAAAAAAAATAAAACATACAGATAAAGGATAGGGTAAGAAGGGCTAGGCACAAAAAATGCAGAATATCCTCTAGGAGAGAACAGAACACAATCTGAGTATGTGTTGGTGATACAATTCTGTTATACATAGAGAGATACATACAAACACACAACACTGGGACATCTTAATATTCAAGGGATGTAAATAATACTGTTCTTATGACAATTAAAGTTTATATAAGGCTTTGAGGTCTGCAAAGCTCTTTGAATATATTACCTCATTTACAGCAATTTTCATCTTGTGTTGACTTTTGATCAGAGCTTTATAAACATGTTGCAACCACTTGCTTCCAAATTTTCACACTGTTTGAAAATTTCTCTAGATGTTCTAAACAAAAGTAACAAAAATGAAATACAATTACAGAGAAAAGCACTAAAGTGCAATTTTACCAAGGAGGAATCTTATCAATAACTCATTATCATCAAACTGGCTATAGGATGTGAAAATCAGCCTAAGTAAGGCTAAAATTAATTTAAAGATGATCAAATAGCAAGAAATTACCATAGATATTGTGAAATGCATTGTCCTCAAGGACTTAAAAAAACCAGATACACAAACTACCTTAGTGGGTTTTAACAAGTGATTATTCAGATCAGAATCTTGTGTGCTGCCTGAAACTTTTCAATACAATTTCTCTATTAGAACATTATAGTACACAAGTTTACATCTCATTTAATAATGACTGGCTTCTTTTGGTTCACGGTTAATGAAAATGAGGCTCTAGAATAACATAAATGATAGTGCAATGGGTTTAGGCTTTTACCTAACAGGAAGCCAGAAGCTGGACAATACTGTATCTTGATATATCTTTAAGGTCATGATACAGTAGTATTAATTACCAAGTTGGCAAAATCTAGACCTTGTTCTCTGCTGACACTGTCTTTGAGAAGACAGACTCACTATCATTCCATAATGATGTCTATAAGATTGCCGAGGTAGACATATACAATAAGATACACAAAAAGAAAAGCTCCATAGATATAAAAATACTTATATAGCAGCACTTTTTGTGCTAACAAAGGACCAGAAATAAAGTAGACACCTATAAACTAGAGAATGGCTAAACAAACTGTCAATGTAAAATGTAATGTAATTTGAATGTAAATGAAAATGTAAAATGAATATAAAAGAATATTGTGCTAGAAGAAACTACAAACATGCCACTTCAGATCCTTTTTGTACCACAGTGAAACTGTTTTCAGGTTGAGCATATCGTATCCAAGAAAGGGATATTCTGATAACAAATACATAGTCCATCACTGGGCCAATCCATGAACCCTTCCCATCCTGCTAATCTCTACCAGAACTTATGATTTGTGGCTTCAGGGTTACCTCCATAGCACCAGACACTGGAGAAGAACATGCGGCCTAGTCATATGTTCCTGAAATGTATAATTTTAATATGGTACTAGAGATGCATTATAGTCACATGTATTATATAATCTGCCCAGTTTGCCCATCATAGTGTAGCCATGCCATCTTACATACCTGAACAGATGATCTAACACAGGTACAATCAATAGAGGGGAGCAACCTGAGAGGTAGTCAATTAATCCTCCTTATTTTACTGATAAAAGAAACTGAGCCACAGAAAGGCTAAGCAACTTGACCAAGATCAAACCGCTAGATAATCCAAATAAGTCAAGTAAGCCATGAGTCTTGGATGAAAAAATAGCGATAATGGTAATGATGATAATGGTAATAAGAGTAATAAATATAGCTTTGTATATACTTGACATATACATACATATATACACATATATACATACACACACACACATTTATCTAACATTTTAAAAAATCTTTAATAATAAGCCTGTGAGGGGTGTAGTGCAAATATTATTCCCAGTTTACAAAGGATGAAACTGGGGCCTTAAAGGGTTAGGTAGCATACTGATATCTGTAGAGTAAAATAATATTTTTTAACTATAATGTTATCAAAGCACAAAAATTACTTGTTTTATTTGGGACAATCTTAATTTATGAAAGATATATGACCAGTTCTACTCACATATATGACATCTAAGGTAAAGAAAGTTGAACAATTTTGAAGAAATCCTACGTGATAGTAAAACCAGTTCCTACAGTTCCTACCTTTCAAAACTCGGCACTAGTGCTACATATGCTTGATTCTAGGACTTTAACAGTCCATAAAAATCCATTTTTGCTTCTCTATTTTAGGGAGAGAGGGGATAAGGAAAGGAAATAAATTCATTGAAAGCTCACAAAACAAATTTTTAATATGATGATCTTATGGCAATGACCATTAACAGAAACTAAGTTAATTTGACAGATAACAATTAACTGTATCTACCTTTCAATCAATGACTGGAAAAACAAAAAAGACCAGATTTAAAGCTGGCAGGAAGCTCCTGCTAAACAAAGCCAAAGCAAGAACGATCCCAAAAGCTCTCACTTGTAGCCGTTTGCTCTACCCTGAGAGACTCAACTGGAAATCCCTTAATGCACTGTGTCCTTCATTTATTTCTCCTACTGGACATTTGAGAGCATTTAAGAATGTTACTCTTTTGAGTAGTTGCCTGATGATGGATCACTCTGAATTAAAGGATTCTTTTTTTTTTTTCTCTTTTGCCTTCTTTGGGGCAGGGGAAGACTACCATCTACAGTACAATTAGGAAACTAGGTCTCTTAACTGGTAATAAAATATCAATCATAAAATATTGTTCATGTTTCCTCACACATAAAACTTGAGGACTTTCTGGATTAACTATAGTATTACAATGTAAGTGTTAAGAAGGATTTTAAAACAAGAGCCTTGGCTAAATCGCATATCCAAGCTTGAAGTTTATACAGCATTTTGATTTAATGTCAGAACTGAGTTATAAATCAAATATTGCTCTGAACATTTTCATTTTTTTGAATTCACTTAAATCTAGATACGCTACAGTATTTAGTAGTCAGTCCAACTTTTAATAAGGATATGGTGGTAAATAAGTATTTTGTTTTTTATTTGCATATTGCATTAGGCAGTTTTGTGCTGCATGAAGTGTTATAATGGAAAAATATGCACATATAATTTAATAGGCCTAATTATCACATTTCAAAATAAAACAAAATTGCCAGCATCTTTTAACCCTGAGGCTGCTACAACAGAATGTGAGAGTGCTTAATAAAGCAGATGTATATGTTAAATGAATATGCACTATCTTTTTCTTCTCTTCAGTAAAATTTAGCATTATTTGTTTCATATATTCTGTGGATTTCTACTACCATAAATCAGTGTGTGTCAGTTCCTCAGATTAACCAAAGACAAGTTTGACTAGTAAAGGCATACTGCCAAGGATGATTAGTTAAATGATATATAGTACTTATTGATCATTATTATTTATTCTAGAACCAGTGCTAATAAATATTATAGCTATTTTTATTTCTTCTAGCAGCCAATCAATTTATTATGTTCCTACTATGTACACCTTTTCTAGGCAAAATATAGTGAAAAGCTGGGACAGCTAGGTGGCACAGTGGAAAGAGCACTGGGCCTGGTATCTAGAAGAATACTCTTTTTTGAGTTCAAATCCAACCTCTGACATTTACTGGCAAACCACTCCAATATCTTTGCCAAGAAAACCCCAAAGGGGTCATGAAGAGTCAGACGTGACTGAAAAAACGACAGTCAAAAACCACTACTAAAATATGGATTTATAAATTGCAGACACTGGTTACCTATTAAATTATGGGTGAGTGGATGATGTAAGGTAAAAAGGGGGACTGCTAAGTAGATGTGTGCTCTTCCTTCTCCCCACCCACGAACCACCATTTAACATAAACTTATTTATTAGTCAACTTGGCACCAGGAAGAATCAGAAGGGGAAGGTTAATTTTGTAAATTTCCATGTAGCACAAAATGGATGCCTGCAGAAGGATCAAGGCAGAATAGAGAGCCACAAAACCAAGAAGACAGTTTCAAGTCTAGCTTCTGACACATACTGGCTACATGACCTTGGCAAGTCACTTACTCTCAATGCTACCGGCAAGTCACTTACTCTCAATGCTACCGGCAACTCTCTGAGCCTACAAGATATAAAAGTTGTGGTGCTGCATTAGCAGAGGGAGATTTCTTTTCTGGAAGTTCCCTATACCAGTGAAATCGTGGGTTTAGTCCCTATCTCCTGTCTCCTATAGCTGTCCACTTGAGACCTTCTTTGGTTCACAAATAGATGAATATAAAAAGGGTGGTGAGGTAGGAGGGAGAACAGGTCAACACTTAAAACATTTATTTTTTCTGACCTGGTAACCTTGTAAAATGAATGTAGAAAAAAAGAGTTCTATCAAAGCTTAAAAATTTTTAAATAATTCTTGATTTCAGAACCTTAACAAATCAAACGATGAATTTTATATTACTAATGCCCTACTATTAATCAGAGAAGATGGTATGATCTCGGTTATTCTTCTCCACTTTGATTTTGGCTTCAGATAGTATTCTTTTTTTTTTTTGGCTAGGCAATGGGATTAAGTGACTTGCTCAGGGTCACACAGCTAGTAAGTGTTATTATGTGTCTGAGCCAGATTTGAACTCAGGTCCTCCTGTATCCAGGGCCAGTGCTGTATCCACTTCACCACCTAGCTGCCCCCTTCAGATAGTATTCTAAAGTTGCCTTAATTACACTATGAAAATAATCTATAAATTAGTGATCATTATCATATTTGTATCAATTCTTTTATGAATTTAACGCCCCAGGTGGCAGGGCTACGGTAAACTTAAACTTTTAGACAGACCCCAATGGGAAAAAAAATCACAGTTATCTACATGTTCTTTATTCTTCCTAGAATATTATTCTTCAGTGTGGGCAGTATTTAGAATTTATAGGAACCCACACTGTGCTAGGCTTGATTCAATAGATTAAACACAAAACCATCCAGTATTTACTGTCGGAGATTATTATTCTTGTACTACAGACAACAAAAGATTTGATTTATACAGTATCTGTTCTCCAAAGAGCTGAAAGTTCTTTCATGTGTTATCTCATTGATCCACAAAATATTTTTAAAAGGTAATAAGGAAAAAATATGTTTCTCAACAGAAACATATTGAAAGTAAACAATTTTGCATACTTTTACTTGCTTTTTATATTAATTTTTTCTCTCACATAAAAGTATGAGAGAGAGAGAGAGAGAGAGAGAGAGAGAGAGAGAGAGAGTTGCCTAATAATTAGGAGGCAACTTGCCATGGCATATATAATACTGGACACGGAATGTGGAAGTCTTGAGTTCAAATCTCACCTCTCTAAAGGTCAAGAAAGGAAATATGCAATCAGCTAAGAAAAACAATTAACCATTCTTCAGAGGAGCTACAGGGCATCAACACTTATACAGGTCAAAAGTAGGACGTTGTTGTGGAGAAGACCCCAATATGTATTCATGGAGAGGATTTTCTCTCCTCCCCCTTGTTATTGGCCATACTGGCCAACAGAAGACCATTGTTCTATTGGTCCAGAAGAAGACAGCAGAGAGCAAAGCCATTCAGTCCAAAGAGACACAGATATGGAGTAACAGTCACCTGAAGGAGTAAGTAAATACAAGGAATGTGACTGCTGGCAATTAAAGAGTTAGGCTGTGCAGAGATGTGGATCCTAAGAACTCAGCATGAGGATTCCATGAAGAGAAAAAGGACTTCTAGGTCATGTAATAGCAGAAGTTGTGAATTACTTTTGCCACATCTGTATGCTACATGGGCTCTAAGTTTTAGTCCACTCTTCCCATGTACATTGTGTGTTATTGTGTAAGAGTGAGGCCTGAGTTTGTGGTGGAAGTTTAAAACTACTGCTGTTGCCATATCATCTTAGTAAAATCCTTTACTAAGAGCTACTTGATTCTACTGGTTGACTGTTAATGGGGAGCATATCAGCTTGGGCTCCTGAGTAGGAACAGCCATTTACAAGGTTATCCTCTAGAACTCAAGATAACAGCTACCCTTTTGGGGGTTCAACCCATGAGTAGCCTGCACAAGTAGGAGAAGTAGCCCAGTGAGGATGCTGCAATAGTACTACAGATTTCTTAGTGAGAATAAAACACTTAGTTTGAGACTATAATTTAAAATGGGAAAATATCAGATGACAGACCAAGTGAAAGAGGTGGAAGATGGCCAGGATATCATAAAGTACATAGGGAAATAATTTTTTTTTGTTTGATTCTTGTTAGACATTGTGTTTTACTCATAAAAGCCTAGTTTGTTTCATGCTGCTAATGATGTTTTCATAGTGCTTTTTGGATAGCTGCCTCTGTGCTAGCTCAGTTCAATACAATTTATCCAAAAAACTGGGGGGAGGGGGAAGGCAGGGATTAGCTTTGAATAACATTCTCTAAGATGCAAAAACACAAAAATAGTAGACCCAAAGAAATATTATTGCCTAATTGGGGTGGTGGTGGGGGAGACAACGACAGTAGAATGGCTTAAAAACTATAAAACTAGAAATTTGGAGGATTTGGTCAATGAAGTTTTAATTACATTTAAATCACAAAGAATTTTTTTAATGGTTAGTTCAAATTATTATTTTTTGAAAAGGCAAGCAGTATGGAGACTATTAGATTTTTGTAATATTGTTGCCAACTTTTTAAATATAGACGACGACGATGATGATGATGATGATGATGATGATGATGATGATGATGTATCAAACATATAGTATCTGGAGTAGGGTTTACAAAGTACTTTTCACATGACAACCTTTGAGGTGTCTATTTCTTATGTCTGCCAGCTCTTTATGTCACCAACTATAAGCATAAACAGTGATCATTACAACCTGATACAAAAAATAACACCTTAAATTATATAGTGCTTTAGAAGTGCTTCTTCATATGTTTATTTTAGGTGTAAGTTTTTAATCAATAGAAAAGTTACTGGAAGTAAGAAACTCGGAGTGAATTTGAAACTGGTGAGGAGAGATGGAAAGCATGTGATCAAAGAAAAGATTAAAATTTTTTAAAAAGTTGGAAAATCAATAGGAATAGTACATATGGTAAACCAAAGAAATCCACTGGAACTGCAATCTGGTATCTGAAATGAAAGCACAGCACTGGACATAGAAACCTGAGTTCAAATCCTATTTCCTATGTTTACTGATGTATGTCACTGGGGATGTTATCAGTATATGGGGATATGTCATAGTTGTAAGGCTCAAGTGAAAAAGGCACTTTCCAAACCTTAAGAGATAAGATAAATATAGCTATACAAACGTAAGCTGCTATTGATGGTGATGTTATTATTATCAATAACACCACCTCACTTGGTGATACATAATCCTGGCAAAATAATCCAAGAAAAATAATGGTGATTCAAGTCTTTTCCAACTATAGCAAATGCCCTATTAATAACTGCTTTAAAATTATTGTCAAGATGTTTCCTGTATCTTTAGTCTTCCCAGCTAGATTACAATTTTATTTTTAAGGAAGAAGTAATCTTGTATCAGAATGGGAAATTAAAAAATTCTTGTTGCATCACTGATCATGGCTTTATGAAGTAGGTGAAATAAAATTATATTTATGAAAATAACCCTAATATATTTCTTTATTGATTAGGAATGAATGGATCAGAAATAAGGGAAACTTTAGAAATAAGTTAACTTTAGGATTCTTAACAACTTCTAAAAACATTCAGGCCTGCTCGACAGTTGCCAAGTTCTGATCTTATTAATGTAGGCAAAGATAATCATATTTTTATTTTCACTTCTCCTAAATCTGCTTTACTGCAAGCTCATGTTCACTTTTCCAAGTTGTAACCTCAAGCAATACTATAATTCCAAGAGACTGGAGTTTGACCATATATAAGGAAGAAATTCATTTATCAAATAAGGATAAAGGATCTCTTATAAGGAAAATAGATAAAATCTATCTTAAATAGTTTAGGTTAGAGAAAGAAAGACAGATTTGAGGACTATTTGCAATAACTTCTAACTCTATGGAAATGCAAACCTACCTTTGTTTCTACTGCTTATAAGTACAAAGAAATATCACAACAAAAACAAAGTCACCTCTTCAGTATATTTTATGAAGAAATGTTCTTTAGCTTCCGACCCCTATAAGAGGACTGAAGTCACTCAATGGAAGGAAAAGGGAAAGATTTAAAGTAGACTACTATGAAAATTCCTTCCCCTTGTATAAATGTCTTTTTAATACAATTTGAAGCCCTCACTATCTGAGAATTTGTATCCAGTTTATGCTTGGGAGTCTCTCTGATAATAATTGTGCCAAAAAGTTCTCATGCACTGACTACAAATTAGAAAAGGAAGAACTGTCTTGTATACCCACAGGACTTCCTTACCCAGGTTGGAATACTACTGAGCCAATTCTTTCTTTTGCATAAATACATGGTAAATACAAGACATAAACAAAATGATTCAAATTGTTTTCCATTTCTTGAACTAGTAACTGTTAATAGTAACTGTTAAAATTATAACTATTCAGAAGGAATAATCTCACTTTGAAAAAGATAAAATATATCCTTAAGTAAACAAATTAATTTAGTGAAAGAAAGCATATGTTTGGGGAAAAACCCCAAAGTATTTGCTAAGTCAACTACACTTGAAAAAAGTCACATTTAAAATGATTTAAAATATCCACTTAAAACAGTAACTATCAGTAGTTAGTTTTACGGACATTAAAGTACCTTAGTGGATGTAAGTTGGGGGTGCTAAATGATGAGTGGTAAATAGCCTCTTGCTTAACAGAGATTCCTTATGGTAGCTTTGAGTTCCATAAATGGGATGATGTTTATACTTTTGTCCTAAAGGCATATTCTGTTGGGTTGGGAAACAAGTTGTTTTGCTCTTGCCTATGAATTTAACTGGAAGCAGAGAGAAAAGATCTTATCCATTCATATCATCAATATCAATGCTTTCCATCAATTTTAGTACCTTTCCAAGTTTCCAATACTGAAACATAAGCAGAGGAGTTAGTTAACTTCACCATTGACCCCTCAAAATTCAAGATGACAAGAAGAGCTGGACTTTTAACTAATAACTGAAGAGTTCTGCAAGTTTAAATATGAAAGATACAATAAAAGTAGTTTAAAAAACACAGATTAAGAATTTACTTATTAGAAGAAAAGCATTCAAAGTGCTTCAAATTATTCTCATTTTTTTTTATTCCATATGGATATTTGTTATAAACAAAGAGGTATATTATAGCTTGTGAAACAATATCTCATTATTCACTATTCATGTAGGTGAGGGGGCAGAGTTTTTCTGGGCTTTTAATTAAAAGAGAAACAAAAAGAGTACCTCCCACAAATTCTAAAATCATATACACCAGAAGTAGGTGTTTATATAGCCCGTTTATTCATGAGTTCAAAAAAATTATGTGATATACTTCAAGAGGTACTGCAAAGAATACAAAGATGATTAATATATAGTTTATTGTGAGTATAAAAATATAATAAAAAGCATAAGGAACAATGAACTTAGATAAGGACATCAGTTCAAATGTATTTTTAGTGACAGCAAATATTACAAAGGGATGTAAATTAGGGTTGACGAGAATAATTTCCTAATGAAAGTAAAAATTCAAAGCACCAATAAAAATGTCATTAGCTCAGGGGCCTAAGAGTTCTAAGGATCAAAGAAAGGTGAAATTAAATGTCAACACTGTTTAACATATTTACTACCATGCTTATAAATGGGATCAAATGTTTAACTTAATATGCTCCGTGTTACACATAACTGTCAATATAGTCATGTTAAGTTAACTCTTACGACTCATTCACCTTGACTTCTTCCATAGCATTTTAACTCCACTCTGAAAAACTCTCTCCTACATAAATTTCTAGATAATTAAAATATACATGAAATGTCAAAGGCTCACATTATAATGTAATCTTCTATCAAGTCAGCAAACATTTATTAAGCACCCACTGCAAGACAGACATGGTGGCACTGGGGATATAAAGAAAGGCAAAAGGCAATCCCTGCCCTCAAGAAGCTCAAAATCTAATGATGAAATCAATATGCAAGCAACTATTTACAAAAAAATTTTACAGGATAGAATACAGATAATGACAAAGAGAAGGCACTATAACGGCAGGAGACTTGCAAAAACTTCTTGCAGAAGGTCAGATTTGAATTAAGACTTGAAGGAAGAAAAGGAAACCAGGAGATAGAGCTCAGAAGACAGAAAATTCCAGGCTTAGGAGACAGCCAATGAAAATGCATGGAGTTTTAGTCTTCTTATATCTTAACCACTACGTCTACGATTCTTCTTCTCATCCTGTGATAACAGGTATTCTGCAAGACTGATTTTCCAGAACACTGTACTTCTCTATATTCTCTTCCTTAGGAAATGTATTTGTTTTCAAGGTTTCACCTGTCATCTCTATATATGTAAATGACAATCAAATCACATCTACAGTTCTGACCTCTACCTTCAGTTCTTCTACTCACCCAGCTAGCACTAGCAATGTCTATCTCAAATTCATCTTTCACATTTTTCCGAGATTAGTCTTCCTAAAACAATATTTGTATCATGATAGTCACTTTCTTAAAATATTCAGTTTTATAACACAATTTACTTTAACGGTGGTCAGCTGTGATTCAGATGGTATAAATAAGGTGCACGTACATGTTCTTCCTTCCCAACAAGCTCACTCTATTTTCAATTCTTGTCTTGAAAAGCACAAGTTTCATGATTTATAGGAATCAAAATAATTGGTTGAACTTACAAAATAACAAATAAAGCACTACAGATTTAAACCTGCTAAAACTAAGCATTCTAATATTTTTCTCCATGTAAAGAGGAGACATTTAAGAGAAAAGGGAATATGGTTTGGACTATATGACTTTGTTAGTCAATCAGCAAATATCTGAAAGTAAGTGATATCATACTTGTAGAAAAGCATCAGAGAATTAATCTAGATCTACCATCTATGTCACAGAAAGCCTGGGGGGGGGGGGAGGCATTCAACAGAAATAACAGAGTTAATTTGAAAGAGTAGTCTGATGAAGGAATTAGGAATTAGGAATTATATTAGTGGGCCAGCCTTTGAGAGCATTAAGCAAAAGCAATGTTTAAGTAAAAATGGGACCTGGCTTCCTTTATTTTTTATGTTGATTTTCAACATATCTTCTTGACAGTCACTGTACTGGTTTCAATATCTTTCTACAACAGCCTACTATGAACCTCAATGATATTTATAGCTCTATCAAGATATTGGTTGAATTGTTTCAAAGAACAATGATTAATGGGAGGAAATACAGTGAAGGAAAAGGTTCTCTAATTCAATATTTTAAATTATGCCCTCAGGTGAGATATTCCACTTTTCCACCTATTTAAAATGAGTGTTTATACTCTATGAAAAGGAACTCTGAACAGCAGTTATCAAAGACTATCTTATCATTGCTTCTGCAAACAATAAACTCAGTGCCTCCTTTTTTACAATCCAGTAAATGACAGTACAACATAAGAAACCACCTCTAAGTAACTACGAAGGGATGGGATCCTTACATTATCCTTATTTGTATAGGTATCAACTATACATTTTCACTTTTAGTTACTTAGAAACTTGAGAGTATCAACACAGCCTACTGAAATCATACATTAATAGGATGAAAGTAGATAAGAAGAACATTCAATTCATAAATATTGTTGATTACCATGGTTACAAGCTTTCAGAACAGGCCTCTGTGAGATCGGACTGAGACTTTGTCGGATATCTATTTAAAAAAAATAGCAACAAAAGAAACTTAATATAACAATCTATTCCTCAAAATCATAACTATTTTAGCTAGGTTTTTTTTCTCCTCAGATTAAATGTTTCTGAAAGCAAGGCAATGCTATACTACCAATGAAATACTTGACTTAGTAGAGAATGTTGTGACTTCCACTTCTCATTCAACTTTTATACTATGATCTCCAAAAAGATAAGATACATATGGTTCTGCAGCTGAATTTTGTCATGCTAATAAGTCTATGTTAAGTTCAGCATATAGATTTGTAAATGGTACTGATGTCAGCCAACCGGACTGAGCATCTGTGACATCTGTTATTGCAAGGAAAGGATTAAACAAAATGGTAGAACTTCTTAACAGTCATAGCCCAGAGCAGTGCATTCATCACGTATTTCTTTAAAGAAATAATAAAAATAATAATAAAAGGTTCTTCTATGTTATAATTCCCTAGAAACTAACATGAAACAAGTGTAATATTCACCTTTAGGCCGGGGTGTCCTTTTTCTTCGGTCTCGGAAAGCAGCACCTGATTGCAAGGCCTCCAGCAGACTATCCATCACTCCTGTCTCATCACCCTCTGTGAAAAGAGATTGAGGGAATTCCATCAGCCCTGAGGGTTACCATAGCAATGTCAAAGACAACACAGGGGTTGGAATAGTTAAAGGTAGGGGAAAAAAGACCAAATGCCAAGAGGAAACCAGCAATTTCAAATTGAGAGAGATCTTTAACTCACTTATAAATCAGCTGTCTCTTAATGAAATTTACCTCATTAGTGTTTGTGTTGCTATCTGGTAAAGAGTAACCAGATTCAACTGATTCACTTCAGAGCACTGCTCTTTATGTAAGTGCAGCCACAAAATAACCTTAAGTGGAAAGTAGCTTCTGTCAGAACTGTTTCATAACCAGATTATCAAAAATCACATTTTCCTTCCAGAAACAGGTTACTTTCAAGGCAATGGCTTTTATTCTAAAGTTGACCAGAGGCTTAGAAGGGTGTTTGTTGTTAGAGGTGCTGCTGAATGAATTCAGAGTACGAAATTACATATTTGCACACTAAATTTTGTTAGCATGTTCCTGGTAAATTATCATTCATACTTCATCATAATGATCTTCTGACTCTAGGAGTCAAAGGAAAACTCATCAGACACTGAAGTGTACTGAAGGATAGAGCAGAAATGGTCTTTTGAGACTAGGGAGAAACTTCCCTACTCCAAGCTCACAGAGAATTAATTAAAAGACATAATCATTTGAGCTGGATATACAGTCTATAAATAACAAAGGTTTTGTGTGTGTGTGTGTGTGTGTGTGTGTGTATCACAAAACCTTCTGAATTAAACTCCAAGTTTAATTATGCGTGCATGTACATATGTATGTATGTATATGTATAGGTGCATGTATATGTTGTATATGTACATGCATGTGTGTATGGTATGTATATTGTGTATATATCTGCATGCACATGTGTGTATATAAATATATGTGTAAAGATACACATACACACATAATTTATGGTGTTATATATAGATATAGACATATAGATATACACATGAATAATCTACATAACTTTCAGTCCTAAATGCTGAGAAGTGAAAAGAACTCTAAGCAAACGGCTTCCCAATACTACCTTTTTAAAAAACCACAGTTCAACACAATGCCATTAAATAATTGATGCATACTTAGAATTTAAAATACAACAGTTTGCCTCCACTAGCTTTTAATTTTTTTTAATGGAAATATTGTCCCTGTATATTATATTAAGAATTTGATAAATAAAAAGTAGTAAAAGCAGCACATGTATTATACTAGATATTTAAATATTTTTAAGGTATACAAAAATACAAGCATCATCTTTAGAAGACTGACTACCAAGTAATGGGATGGGGGAGACACATCTATTAATGAAAACCATATGGATTATAATATGAATTGGTGGAAAGAACAATCACATTGATGAAATCACGATTATTAGGGCATTTTAGTAAATATTATTTAATTATACTTTCAAAGTTTAAAATAATTTTAGTAGAAACACTACTTTAAATTCACTCAAAGTTGATGACAATATATGAAGTTAGTCAGAAGGAAAGGTTTTCCAGGAAAGATATTAAGATTGTTCTTTGGTAGGTTGAGTTTGAAACCTCAGTCTACAAGGCATAGCTGAAGCTTGCAGCCTGAATGCAGACAAAGAGCAGAGGAGGGCCAAAGACAGAAGAAGCTTGGGTGAATATCTACATTAAAGGGTCCAGAAGAGGAATTAGAGCATGTCATAAACTGCTAAGCTCCATGACAGCTTGGCTCATGCCTCATCTAAAGTCTACATTGTATCTTAAAGCAGCCTTTCACTTACAGAAGATAATCAATGTTGGTTTAAATGAACTGAATATGTCCCAGTGTGGGGAACATTGGAGGAGGCGACAGAAACAGAAACGGCATAACAAAATGGGAAAAACTTGAGTTATTCCTCTTACCACTTAGGTTCATAATGGAACATAAAAAATGATCACCTTTCACATGTGTGCAACTTTTCCTGGCTCTCCATTGCTCATGCAGGTAAGGGAACTTGGAATGACGATGTGATTTACAGAAGGAGCACAAACTGGGCTACGATCCAGAAGCTACAGTTCCTAGTGGACCAAGATCAAGCAGCCAGCTTTCATGGTTTATTTAGGAGCAGTGACAAATGGGGTGACCAACACTGAAACTTGTTGGGACCTTCAAGATATTTCTTTGGGAGCTTTCTTAGTTCCCCAGGGACCTCAACACTTTTGCCCCTCCTTATTAAGTAGCACTTGCCTTTACTGAACCCGAGCATCACCTCACCTGAGTATCAAAGGCCATAAGCTTGATGCCAAAGTCCAATTATGATATGACATGCCCCATGACTGTACAGCCTGCCCAGAACTGCCACAGTCAGAGCAAGAGCAGGAGATCTCTGACTTATTTCCTCATGCCTTCTAACCTGTGCAGGTAGTCCAAATGCTGCTGAATGACTTCAGCAGCCTCTTTACCCATTATGAATCCTAGATATTGGCCTGCTCCTACTGTGCTAAGCTGACTTCGATAACAAAGAGAATGGTAGGACACTCCATTTTTTTTTTAAGGAGAAAAACTATTTTAGGGGTTGGTTGTTATGATTTTGAGGTTTCTTTGTTAGGGGAACCTCCGACTATTTTTCACGTTAGAAGGATGGGGGAGTTAAGGGGGTGAGTTGGAGAGTTTCTGTTTGGAGAGCTGCAATCTTTAAATACTATTACCAAAAGAAATTTATCATCATCTTTGTGGTTCTGGATTGAGTAGGGGCTTAGGAGGATAGTTCCCACCCCTTTTCTTGCATATATCTGATCATGTCACTGCTCATCTCAAGAAGCTTACCTGGCTCCCAACTGCCTCTAGAATAAAATACAAACTCTTATGTTTAGCGTTTAAAGCCCTTCACAATCTGTTCTCCAACCTACCTGTTCTAGACTAAGTTCCCATGAATCTCTTTCATGTATTCTCCTACTGTTTCCCATCCAGGTTTTACTTCCTGCATCTGCTCTTGTACAAGGGCCATAGCTCATCCAGATAATTCTCTTTTTCCTACCTTTGGTCTCTTAAATTCCCTAGCTCTCTTCAAGGCTAAGTGCAAATGTCATCAATAGAAGGCATATTCTGTTCCCCTCCTCACCCCCCCACTCCAGTTTTCAGTGTTCTCCTTTCCTTGAACATCATCTGGTTTATTTTTATATGTACTTATCTATATAATTGATTCCCCCCCCCATAGAATGTAAACTCTGTGAGAGAGGTGATTATTTCATTTCTATCCTTGTAACCCTAGCACCTAGCATAGTTCCTGAAACATAGTGGGTGCTTAATAAATGTCAATTGAATGAATGAATCAGGTAAGTAGTCTAAGTATTGTTCATCCCATTTTGCAGATGTGGAAACTGAGTGTCTGAGGGCTTAAGTGGCTCACTTTTCATCACTCAGCTGGTAAATGTCTGAGAAGGGATTTGATCTTAAGCCTTCTGATTTGAAGTTTAGCATTCCATCTACTAGGCCATAATACCTGAAAAACCTTATGATTACCTCATGAAAACAAAGGTAGTATCTTGTGTCATATATTCAGTTTTAATATTTTCAAAACATATTCATATCCATTATCTTCTTATGGTAAGTCTAGGTGACAGATAAGGCACCTGCCTTTGAGAGATGAGAACTTTAAGAAGGCAAGTGAAGTTTAAGTCATTTGCGTGGTTTTACAACTTGTCATGTCAATAAGGCAAGTTTTTTTTTGGCCTAGACCACACTTCTTTGACTACTGATGTTGTAAAGCAAGAATAACGTAGCCAAAGCACACCTCTCTATTTATCTAAAGTCCAGGGCATCTAAAACTGTCAGAAAGAAAATCTGAAATTTATTTAAAAATATATGTGTGTATATATATGTATATGTGTGTGTGTGTATATCTATATATATATGTATATATGAGAAATGGATTTTAATGAGATATGACTAGAATGTATCATGTGTGCTTGTGCTCATTTGGTGATAGACTAAAAGAAGAAAGGTAATTAAATAGGATAATATCATCACTTACATGTGAAAAGGACTCACTTGTCAAATTGAAGCATCACAATTTAAATCTCCTTCACTACAGGAGAATCTCAACAATAGTACTTAAAAATTTTAAATATTCATTTTCGTTGAAAGCCTATTATAAAAGACTTTAAGACTGTTCAAATATTTTATTATGTAAGAATAGATTTTGAAAATGACTTCTAAAAGGTTTTTTTTAACCATATAAAGCATTGAAGAAAAACATCAAATAATTTCTTTTGAGATACAGGGAATTAAAAAGTCTAACTCAACAACAAGAATCAAGCAAAAATTAAGGAGAAAGTAGAGAAGAGCAGTGAAAAATCTGTCTTCGAGCTTTTTTTTTTTTCCTTTTTTTGGCTCTAGGAGCGACCCACTTCGTGTCGAAATGGGCAAGTTCAAGAAACCCGGGAAGGTGGTGCTGGTCCTGGCCGGGTGGTACTCCGGGCGCAAAGCCGTCATCATCAAGAACATTGATGATGGGAACTCCAACAGGCCCTACAGCCATGTCTTGGTGTCAGGTATTGACCACTACCCTCGAAAAGTGACTGCAGCAGTGGGCAAAAAGAAGACTGCAGATCAAAAATCAAGCCCTTCGTGAAAGTTTATAACTACAACCACCTCATGCCCACCAGATACTCTGTGGCTATCCCATGGGACAAAACAGTCATCCACAAGGATGTGTTCCATGACCCTGCACTAAAACATAAGGGGAGGAGGGAGGCCAAGGTCAAATTTGAGGAAAGGTACAAGACAGGCAAAAACAAGTGGTTGTTCCAGAAGCTACAGTTTTAGAACTACTTTGTTGGCCAGTAAATAAAATATTTATTAAAAGTGGAAAAAAAAAAAGAAAAATCTGTCTTTGAGAGAAACTAGAGACAAGCTGCCTACAGTCTACTTCAGTGATTCCTCAAATACTATTCTTCAATGACTATAACTCCCAGAACCTCAGTTTTGCATGGGAGCTCAAAGGCACTGTGGTCTAACAAGTCCTTGACCACTAAAATTTCCCTAATGAGTGGACAGACAGCATTCAAATAACAACCTCAAAAGGGCCTAGGAGTGGGTGTGCACAGCCCTTTCTACTACTAGATAGCTCTAATTAAAAAAATTTTCCTTACATCAAGATGAAGCCTGTCTCTATAATTTCTACCCACTGTGCCTGGTGCTGCCTTCGGGTCTAAGCAGAACAAATTTAATCCCCTAGATACACACCTCAAGATAGCCCTTCAAAAGCTTGAAAACAGATATTATGCCTATTTGTAAAGTGATCGTAATGGAGCAGTAGAAAAATGGAGAGAAGGTGCAAGAATCATTTCAATGAGGCATGAGAGCAGGACTTTTATGAAGGATGTCTCATATTATACGGCACTTATTTGCATTTGTTTTTCAGATCTTTGCTTCTCAAAGTGGATACCTTGATGGAGTCATGACTTCACTGGTGTGGGAACTCTTTCTACTCATGCTAATTACATATTTGCCCTTTGATTCTCTACTGTGGATCTACCCATCTGGTGAAGAGACTTTCTCACCTTTAACATCACAAGAAGACCTGCTTGTGTTTTTAATATCACAGGGTGACTAAGGGAGCACTTGGCCTGTCCCTATGTTGTCCTTCATTCTTAGTACATAATTCATCAACTAAAAAAATTGCTGTCAGAGATAAATGTTTGTAGAACCAAACAGTTTGGTATCATTGCTAGCACTGTGTATATATGTATATGAGAAATGGATCTTAATGACATATGGCCTGTGCTCATTTGGTTATGGACTAAAAGAAGAAAGGTAATTAAATAGGATAATATAATCACTTATTTCCCAACTGTTGGCTGGCTGCTGTCCTAGTATGGAATTCTGAACCCTGGACACTAACTATCCATTTGTCTCTCCAAGTTCTGTATTTTAGACCAGAATAGACCTCCTCCTCAGAACAGATCAGAATGAGACACCTCTTTAGCTACACATTATTGTCTAGGAAATTTGTGACTACATCAGAGTGCCCTTTCTTTTTTCTTTTCGATGCCAGAGCATATTTCACTAAGAAAGTTTTTAAAGTTCTGAAGGCAAATGCAATTAGTTCAATGGCATTTTCAAGGTACTTTGGATTCTTGAAGTCTATGTTAGTAGAATACAAACTGTGGTAGCTTCCCTCAAATGTAAAAGGCTTAAGCATATGGTAATGATGACAAACTATACATTCTGTATGAGGGTTAGCTCACATAAGTACAGAGAGATTCATCACAAGCAGTTTGGACATTAGGTAATAAATTCTTTGGTGATGGTGAACCATGAAACAGACAAATTAAAACTGGGCTTCAATTTCAGAATTACAGAATCAAAGGATCACAGATTGTAAAACTGTAATGAACTAGAAGGAACATTTAGAGGCCTTTTACAGATAATAAAATAGAGGCACAGAGAACTTAAGTGATTGCTAAGGTCACATAAGCAGTAAGCAACAAAGCCAGGATTGGAACCCAGATCCTCTGATTCCAAATCCAAGACCCTTTTCACTTGTGCAACCTTCTTATCCAGGATGACCCCCTTCTACATCTGCAGTCAAGGAGTAGCAGAGAAATCTAAGAGTCACACAGTTTTTAGACAGTCTATAATGCCTAATTATTGTTCCTAAAATATATATAACCTGATTTAAATGACAAATGGACAGCTCATCAGTTTTATTTATAGAAGTTAATGAAGGAATTGGTGGAATAGGTTTTATTCTGCATCCAAGGACAACAAAGAACCATGGTCTCATAGGATATATGACATCACTTCTTTCTGTGTGCTTAATTAATCTAAGATTAAGCTAAGAAACTGTGATGAGAAAAATTGCAATTTATGCACCAGCATCTGTTGCAGAGGATGAAAGAATATAAAAATTTTACAAAGAAGTGGACAAGATCATCCACACCAGGTCAACATATTCCTGGATCTTCTGAGAAAGTAGACACAGAGCATAATGGTGTAAAATATGGTTTAAGACTAAAGAAATGAAACAGACCAAAGATTTGTAAATTATTCCAAACTTTAATGACTCTCACTAACATATCTGACATCTGTGTATACATATTTACTTATATCTATACCATACATTATTTTCTTCTAGAAGAGAATTGATAGGCAAACGTGAGCTATAAGTCAACTGAGATCACTGCACAAAATTTTGACTAAAATGTACATTATGAGCTAGATTTACTATACAGGTCCAACCCTGACCATGATGCTATCTCAATTCTATTAGAGCACTTTTGCTAACTTACAGTTTGATGCAGTTACTCGTGGTCTTCTACTCAATGCTAGAGATTAAGGGATTCTTTGTTATTTTTTTAACTATGGTTCAGAGAAACAAGGCCAGGCAGGAATAGATCTGGAGTACTCTGCCCCTATTAATGACAGAGCTGCAATATGAACTCAGATCCTGACTCTAGATCTTGAGCTTTTAGCATTCACTGATCTGTTATCAATCTCGTTTCATTTTTTTTCAATATTTACTTTTCTCAGCTTCATGACTACTGACATCTCCAAGCCTAAATATTTCCATGTTTCTCTGATGTGTCTTCAGGATCATTATTAACAGTGAACATTGAGTTCATTAATTTACCCCTATTGTCTACCATTCCCCTCTCTGACATCCCTCCCTCCCTCAAATTGTGTGGTACCTTTCTTTGGAAAAAGGACTGAATGGAATGAGCATAAGAACACTCATAAGACATATAAACGTCACAGAATTTCAAATCATTTTTCCTATCAAAAATATATTTGTCTTTATTAAACCTACTAATCTAGATATAATATATTCCAAAATGTTGCATGTGATACAGGTTAGAGCAACATTTAAAGCAACATGTGCATGTGTGAATATACATATGCATACATACATGTATGTATACATACATATATATATGTGAAATAGACACAGTCTTACATAAAGAAGTATCTTCTCTGAATGAATTCTTAAATAATATTAATGTCACGTTACAGAACAAAGAACAGCAAGGAATGATTCTCCTTTCTCTTTAAGCGCTTTATACTTTTAGGGAACATAAAATTGCATCCTGATCTAAATTCCCCAGTCACTGGTAAATGCCTTCCTTTTGTCTCCCTTCTCTTTACAAGAGGTATGGAAAGGGGCCCATACAGCTACTTCTTCAATGACGTTGTCATCCTATGAGGGGATTTGTTTTTAAGTTTAAAATTATGTTCTATATAAAATTTTGATAGAATTATAGAATCTGAGAATTCATTGTTCAGTGAATCTGGGAAAAGGCCAACAGTTACAGCTGAGTTTAATACACACACACACACACACACACACACACACACACACACACACACACACCCCAAGAATTCCCAGAAATCCCCAAACAGTCATCATCTCTATTGCTGCCACTCCATAGACTTCCCTCTGACCCAAGCCTGGAAAACTGGTTGATTATCATGTTCTGATCCTCTTGGCATATCACACCCATATTTTTGTCTTGTACTATATGGGCTGATTTGTGGCAAAACACTGGTTAGATTATAGTGACATCTCACCTCTGCCCCCTCTTTGGACTCTCATGGATATTCCCACTGCCACTGAAAATATACTATTTGGTCAGATCACAACTTGAACCTGAGCCAACTCATTCCCTCATCTAATTCTACCTAGAATACTGACATTAGAAGTCATATAGCCTAATGTTTCATCCCATATTGGAATCCTGACTTTAAGACTTCAGAGAGTTGTTACAACTTCACTTTTCCTTTTATCCTTGTTAAAATGCTTTCCATTCCCTTCAGATTTATGTATATCCATATAGATATATACCTAGATGGACAATGCTATGTCTCCATTACTATAGGTTTCTTATGCCTCAATTACAACTTTCCACTTTCATATTCTGATCGTGTAGCTCAAGCAACCTGTTCTAAGCAATACCTTTAAGACTTATTTACCTCCTTATGTTAAAATGTCAAATTCACATTTTTTTAAAGTCTACATTCTGTGTAATAGCAGAAAGATATATGACATCATTTATATTTCCCACCCTCTTCCTTTTTATTTTGTTCTTCCTTCACTGTTATTTTTCTATTTATATTTTACTTGTTGTCTTCAATGTTTCTATTTTTATTGGTGTTTCTCTTTTTCATTTTCAAGTTTTTGTATAATATATTCTTGATTATGTTAGCTAGTCTCTTGCTAAACTGACTCCTAAAATAGTTGCAATGGTGTTTTCTCTTAACTACCAAAGCTAAGTTACAGTCTTTTGAAGGTCCCTTTCCAAACTTTGTTTCCTACGTCTATTCACCAGTGGGATGCTAGTCCAGACCAAATGAAAAGCTGTTCTGCTCTTTTCTCCCTGATCAATAGACTCTGGAATCTAGTAAGATGTTAGCACTTATAACTATCTTGTATCAGATAATTGTCCCTTTCCATCTCTCCCCATCCTTTTTGCGCAGTAAACAATGGCTATTAGAAAAGTTATTTATGTCACCTAGCATGCTGTCTCCCGGCAAATAATAAAACAGTTAATTTTAAGACAGTCATATGAAAACTTATGAAGAAAAAATATCAAAGTAACAAAATTTGGAAAACTTTTTAGGATTCAAAGAAGAATAATTAAAAATATTAGGAGTGCAGAACAGAAGACCTATGGGGTCAGGTTAAAAAGACGACTAAGGAGTGATTTAGTGGTCTACAAGTTTGTTATGCTAAGAAGCTACTAGCATTTCTTGGTCTTCACTCAATAAAGAAAATGGGCTTAAAATTACAAGAATTTTAAAAGATTTACTCTCAGGAAGAATTTCCTAACAATAAAGGATCTAAATATTAGACCAGGTTGACAAGGAAAATTGTAGGAATTTCCTAAGTTTGTGCTATAGGAAAGATACTCAAATATATGGAATAAGTTAAATACAGTTTTATAGGAGATGTGATAATTAATGGTCTCTCAGAGATTTTCCTCCCAATTTCATTATTCTTATTATAAAGATATGCATGCTCATAATGTTATGGAATTGTCCAAGCCCCTGCTTCCCGTAATTTTCCATTCTGTTGATTGGCTTGATCTTGCCTTCATGTAGGGGCAGCAACAGAAGTAGGATGAGGGAAGTGGAACGGGTTTAACTGACTTTACTATCTGTTAACAATGATGGTAAAAAGCTCATTTAGAGTAAAAATTGAAAACAGATGCTAAGATGAAGTTTTTTAAAAAAATTTATAAATGA
The DNA here is from genome assembly GCF_003287225.1 of Phascolarctos cinereus. Lineage (NCBI taxonomy): Eukaryota > Metazoa > Chordata > Mammalia > Diprotodontia > Phascolarctidae > Phascolarctos > Phascolarctos cinereus. Next base: position 101,330,519 of record NW_027556180.1, read on the forward strand.
GTTTAATTTACCTACATTTCTTATTTTTGTAGAATACTGAACAGCAAGCTCTGTGCACATAAGTGGGTATCTATACACATTTAACATCTCTGAGAAATTCAGGAGAAATAAATGATGCCCTAACTAATGTAAGGCTAGTCATAGGTCAAGAGCCAACTGTTATGGATAAAGAAATTGTTCAGGTTAAATTGATCTCAAAATCTTTTGGGTCACCTGAAGCAACTCTGCCCTTTTATTATAAAAATAAGTAGCTACACAAAATCTAAATGTGTGATACACTGAATATATTATAACTTGAACAGGATGCTACTTTATGAATGTTAATGAGCTCTCTTCATAGAGCGTTGACTGATATTCTAGGAAAATGAGAACGAGTTCAATAGTTTTTGTAATTTATGACTTTTCTGACTGTATGTAAATGCTGTACTTTCAGTTCAGATAATTAAGACAACAGAGATATTATCAAGCTTGTATTGGTACTATAAGTAATTCAAAATTATTTTATATTGTGTCCCCCTACACTCAGCAATCCAGCCAAACAAGCGTGTCAGTTGTTCCTAGAACTCAGCATTCAGTTTCCCAGTTTCTTCACATAAGCATTGTATAGGCACTCCTTTCTCTCCTACTGGTCTCTGAACAGAGCTTCAAGACTCACCTTGCTCCACTTCCTATACAAAACTTTGTGACACCTCTTCTCTCCAAAACTCCAGTTAGTGCTTTATAATCCTCAAATTATTATGTATTTATTTAGCCGTGTACCTGTTAGAGGAATTATTTTAATTTAGTCTTTGTGGCCTCAGGGTCTAGCAGAGCCTGGCACATAATAGGTATAATGAAAATTCATTCAATTAAAGTCATTGATGAAAAGTGTTTATGATGAAAAGAAAAGGCTTTACTACAATACAAATTCCACAAGGACAAGGACTCTCTCTTATCTGTCCTTTATATCTTCCCCAGGGTAAGAACAGTGCTTTGCACAAAGAAGGCCTTTAATTCTTGTTCAACTCAATCTATAAACCATCACCTCTGAGGATGTAGGCAGAAATAGGCAATAATTTTTCGTGCTTCCCTTTCACTGTAAAATATAATATTCTCCATAATACCTTATTTTAAGTGATTTTTTTCTAAATACAATTTTTTGTCTTTTAACATTTTAAAGAAAAGTTGGGGATATGGGAGAGGAAACATTAAACAAGGCATTTATACAATGATTCAGTCAATAACTACAGCAGTTTAACCACAGGCATAAAAGCATATTGTTGGCACAGAAAGATATGCTTATTCACTAAGAATGGTCCCTGTTAATACCATATTAGTCCAGGATTTTTTTTCTAGCCAGTAGAATCTTAGCATTACTTACTTCTCCCTTCCCTTCTCCCATGTCTCCTAAGATACTGTAATTTCATTTACTGTACTTCATAAACTGTTTTATTGTATGTTACATCCCTAGCCCCTATGTATCTTGCCTGTAGTAAGGGCTTAATAAATATTAACAACTGAATGATTCTACAAAATTATAAAGAAAAACAGTTCAAACTTTTTAGGCCACCAATACAGCATTTTTCTTTTTCCTCTTTAAATTTCACTAATTTAAAGAACTAATTTACAGCATATTAGAAGAAATTACTTGTCACTAATCCTGCACTTTAATAATTCTGAATTATTTAACTAAAATAGTTCTGTGACTGGAATGTCAGGGGGTATCATAATCAAGTGTATAATATCTCTAATAACGAAATGGATATATTCCAATGATACAAGTTTTAAGATACTTCATAATCAGACAGAAACAAAATAAGAGCCATGGGGATATCACATGTGGGGGTGGGTAGGGGACAGAAGAAGCATTATGATGCAAATAACTAGTAGAGACTGAAATAACATCATATAGGAAAAGAAAGACAGAAGGAATAGTCAAAAGATAACCCCAAGACTTTTGAACATAAAAAATTGGATGAAAGATATCACTATAAGCAGAAGTAATGAATTCAAGGGGGGAAAAAAGTTTGTAAGTTTGTTTTTGGATATGTTGAGCTGATAATGATGATTTCCTATCAAACAAAGACAAAAAAGGAGCAATCTTCCATGAAAACTCAGACAGATGCCACTCAAAGACTGCCAATCTAATGGTTAAGAGATCATCATGGCCACAATTCAATGCTTTTAAGGTTGAAAGTGTAGATTACATAAATAACTATGATTAGAAAGGCTTGTACATTATTCTGAAAACTGCCTGGGTAACAAAGATGCCACAGTCCCTAGCACATAGTAGACACTTAACAAATATTTTTAACTTGAGTTCTCAATTATAACACTATAAGTTATTTTGATGTTATCACAATTATAGGATTCTTTGCACTATGATAACATCAAATGATTGATTGGCATATTTTCTGCTAAGGATTGGAACAGAATGAGCAAGGTGAGTATCCTCATATGAACATAATGAAAACAAGTATGCGCTATTTATATAAAGGTATTTTTTTCTTTGCCTATTTTCTTAGAACCACACTATACCATAGGGGAACCTACAAATAATCAAGTAAAAAAAATCTTAAACAAAAAGGTAACTAACTAATGATACAAGGATTTTAACATTTTATAACCCAATGTGTAAGTACAAAACTGTTACATTTCACCAAATAATTCATCTTGTAATTTTTTTTTTATGGAGAATTAGATGTGACTTTGAAAATGGCTTCTAAATAGTGAATGAGTTATAAATCACGGAATTCAATGTATCCTTTTAATTAACACAATACAGTGACACAAATGCCTCACCAATTTCTGATATACTCAACTTTCACTTAGGAAAGCAAAATTCTTCTATAGCTTCATGAATGGGCCAAATAAAAGTTAATGACCCATGAGACAATAACAAATACTAAAACAAAGTCAAAAGTTAGAAAATAAAAGCAATCTTGGACATCATATTTCAAGAAATCATAAACAGAAACTGCCTAAACCTATTAGAACAAGAGGGCAAAGTGAACGTAAAAAGAATCTACTGATTATCTCCTGAAATAAACCCCTAAAAGAAAACTCCCAGGAAAATTATTCAAGCTTCCTGGTCAAAGAAAAAGAAATATTGAAAGCAGTCAGAAAAAAAAAAGAGTTCAAATACCAAGTAACCACACTCAGGATCACAATAGGTTGAGTACTTTGTGTAATCTATTAAACTGACCATGGTTCTATGGCACAAATGACTTGCAAGCATTACTGATGAAAAGATAGGAGGTGACCAGAAACTGTGAGATAGAAACACAGGAGTCAAGAGAAACAAAAAGGGGGGCAGCTAGGTGGCACAGTGGATACAGCCCTGGCCCTGAAGTCAGGAGGACCTGACTTCAAAACCGGCCTCAGACCAAACACTGGACACTTACTAGCTGTGTGACCCTGGGCAAGTCAATTATCTAACCAAAAAAAAAAACCAGAGAGAGAGAGAGAGAGAGAGAGAGAGAGAGAGAGAGAGAGAGAGAGAGAGAGAGAGAGAGAGAGAGAGAGAGAAATAAAAAGGCAGACCCAAATGAGCAATTAGAAATGATACTAGGCCTTCTAACAAGGTAGGCAGCAACATGTGCATCCCTCAGTCCTAATCAGTCCTAATGTCATCTGGGTGGGGAGAGTAGACAGTATCTGAACCTCAGTTTTATCTTAATCTGTCTAAAGGAGGGCAGTACACACACACACACACACACACACACACACACACATTCTCTCTCTCTCTCTCTCTCTGTCTCTCTCTCTCTCTCTCCCCCCCTCCCCCTCTCTCTTTCTGGTGTATGAGTGCATTTAACTTAACTAGGAAAACAGGATGGAACAAGGAAAAAGAAAAAAGAGGGATGGTAGGCTCAAAGAGGGATTAGTTATAAGCAGAACAAAACCTCTGCTCTAGGCAATTCTCTAGAATTGTATGTTACTGAGGAGTTGACTTACCTTGGTATAGATTGTTTTCTCACCAAGATGTCCTCTAGAGCAATGAAATCACAGCTCCAGTCCCTATCCCTACTCTCTTGACATTTCCAAGGAAGGATATTTATCACAATCCTCTTTTATAGAAATATTCTAGTCTTCTGTTTGGTTTTTTTTTAAATGTTACTACTATGTAACCAGGAAAAAATGAAAGCAGAAGGAAAAGATGCTCAAAAACATTCAACAAGTATTTATTAAGTGTCTGCTATGTGTGAATTACCATGCTAGGTGTGGAGGTTAAAGAGAATGGACATATAGTATAGTATAAAATGAAATATGTTAAGTGCATGAGAGTAAAAACAAAGCGAAGTGTGAGTTCCCAAGAAACCAACAGCAGTTATTTCAAGTACCTTCTATATCAGAGGTTTCAAAATTTATTGGCCTAATTCCCCCTTTAAAAAAAAAATTACTCAGCACCCTCCTGAAAATCTATTTTCTTTAACTCTTTAATGTTTTTTAAAAAAATTTGTTATTTCAAAAAATATATAAAATGCTTTTTAAAAAAATGACACATCTTAAATTTAATAATTTATTGTAAATTTGTGAGGTTTTTTTTCCCTGAATTGAAATTTTGATGATGCAATATTGTATCATGTAACCACATAGTATTATATTGTAAACAAGTCATTACATGCACATATTCTTCCCCATGCATGCTGGACTTCCTATGTATAACATGCTGGCTTGCCAACACTTGCTTGTTGAGACCTGTGGCGGACTTGACCACTGATCAGTTATAACTTACATTTTGTGGGTTTATTTGGAAAATAATGCAATCACTACGACTTTAACTCTGTCACACAATAGATGAAACATGTACAAATGTTTTTTCAAAATGTTCTCTTCCTTTCTTTCCTGAAGCTTCCACCACCCCTTATTTTTATTTAACATCCTTCAATTTCACCCCCCCCACCATTGCAGCATCCCCTGGGGGGTGGTATCACCCATTTTGAATATATATATATATATATATATATATATATATATATATATATATATTTGAATATTTGATGTGGGAAGACGGTGGAAACTAATGACAAGAACAAAGTGCCTGGATTCAATTCAGAAAACATTTATTACAAATCAACTGTGAAAAGCAGGCAGTATATATGAATATTTTTTTTGCTTGTATTTTGGAAGAAAAGCTCATATGAGGCTTATACTGCAGGAAGCCACCGATAAGAACAAAGTCCCTACATACACCAAATATTTACAGCAGCGCTTTCTGTGATAGCAAAGAATAGGAAACAAAGATGCCCACCATTTAGGGAATAGGCAATATTTCAAAACTGGGGAACATGAACATAATGGAATATTACTGTGCTGGATCCAGAGAAATATGGAAAGAAATATTTGAATTGATGCAGGGCAAAATAAGCAGAGCTAAGAAAACAACCATGACACCATCAATATAAATAGAAAGAACAACAAAATACACACACACACACACACACAAAATCAAAAGCAAATGTTACAAATTTATAAAGAATAAGCATGGCTTTAAAGAAGAGATGAGAACACATTCACACTTCTTTTGTAGAGGTGAGAGATTCATCTCTTAATTCTGTCCAATTCACTTATTTTTATATTTAAAAAAAAAGTATTGATCAGTTAGGCTGATTTTTCTCCCTCTGACTTTCTTCCTTCTTTTTTGTCTTTAAAAATACTATTTGTTACATGGGATTTAGAGAGATATGGGTGGAAGTTGTAGTGACATTAAAAAAAAAGACATCAGGAAAAAACTTATTTACAAAATATTTATATTTAAAAACAGGGGATTCTGCAACTTATTATCTTAGAGAGCTGTCCAGGGCACTGGTAAGTTAGTTGACTATCCTAGGATCACATAACTAGTATGTGTCAAAGGTCTGACTTGAACACAGACACATCTTCCTGACCATTTGCCAGGCAACATACATACCCCCTTCCACTATTCACCTCCCCAGAGCAAAATTCCCTTCCCTGATCACTTCTTCCCTATGTGTATAGTTTTCCCATTTCAAAATATAACCTTCTTGAGGGCAAAGATTGTCCCTTTTTTTAAGCTTTACAGTGGCAGTAGATAAAATTGCCTCACTTACATTTATCCTTTCTACCCAACATAAAAAATGAGAATGGTGCATATAATATCCTAACTCCTTTAACAATAATGTAGGGAAAATATCAAAACCTTTAAGAGGGGCAATAAACTCTGAAGTTGATAAATTTGCTAAGATTTATAGAAGAAATTTCTGAGTTATTAACATAATATACAATTTCTCTAAAAAGTAGGGCTAATTGCTTTTATTCAGAATCACAAAATGGAAACGAAGGAGCAGTTTCAGCCAAGTGGGTAAACAACAGATTTTTAAAATGGAATTATCTGTTTGTTCAATAGACTGAGGTTGCACCAAATGAGACATTTAAGTCAATTAAATAATAAGTGAAATATTAAAATACAATAGTTGTTCACATGAAGTTTAAATTATTCCATTAAATAAACTCAGTTCATCCACAAAACATAATCACATAAAACCGGGACCATTTTGAGGCCATTTAATGAGCCATTTAAAAATCATGTGGCTTAACTTACATAGGAAGTTCCAATGCACAAAAAGCCAATTGTATCATGAAATGGTCTTATTTTTTCCTCTACCAACAAAAACCAAAAATAGAATTTGGCACAAAACTATACATAGATCCTATGCCATGAATATTCCTAGCTATCTTGGTACAAACAAATGCACATTAGTGAAGGTTTGTATCTCTTAAATAATCACTAAATTCTTTGGTTACTAGATATCCTTTGCATTTGATGCCTCACTACTACCTGCCTCCTCAATTAAATGAAAATGCAATCTTTAAAGCATGAAACTCCTAACTTACATAAAACTTGATATATGGCATAAGAAATGAATTATTAAATATATGTATTATAGTAATATACAAAGGGCTATTTGTTTAATTTAGGTATCACCGATGGAAAAATACAAAAAAAGTAACTTACAACAATGGATATTTGGAAGACCTATGAATTTGTCTCAAAATAAAAAAAGAACTCTTTGAAGATGTGATATGGTAGTGTGACATTTCTGCTATTCTTACCTTTACAACAGGCTTTGTGATCTAAATACCATTTTGGAATGCTTGATTTCCCTTCTTTTGAAATTGCAGTAGACTGCTTCATATTTTTATTATACTTAGAAAAATATATACTCTGAAAAGATAGTGATAATAAATAGTCCATCTGAAAAGTCACTGCACTCTCGCCAAGGGCAAGCAATGATTTATGATGGACAAACAAGAAAGAACACTGACCTAATTTTATTTTACCATCTTATGCAGTAATATCCTAATTCTTGCACCATAAAAGTGTGTTTCTTACTTGCAAAGTTGCAAATGCTACATAATAAACACAATTCCCTTATAGACAAATGAGAAGTCAGGCTCACTAATTCTGTGAAAACACATAACTCTATGTGTTTATGGTAGGTTGAAGGGATGAGGGCAATTGAACTTACATAATAACATTCATAAGTATATAATAATATAGTAATTAGAAGAAAAGACACATTGACCTAAAGAGGCCTCATCAACAGGAACTCTGTGGCCGCTGCAAAGACAAGAGACTCTCCTGTGATAATATTTACAGCTTTAAGTACATTGTCTGAAGAGCAGTAGGGCTGCTAATGGGGTCCTGTAGCTCCTTTTGTTGCATTTTGTCTATTCTTTTGTCACTTGGCTTTGACCTGGCATTGGAAAATGGATTAGGCTTTTGTACTTTTTATAAAATTTGTAGCATGAAAATTGAATAATATAAATAGAATAAAATAAAACTGACTCATGTAAAATGAAAAAAAGAGGGCAGCTAGGTGGCACAGTATATAAAGTGCCGGCGTTGAAGTCTGGAGGACCTGAGTTCAAATCCAGTCTCAGACACACAACACACAATATGTACTAGCTGTGTGAACCTGGGCAAGTCACTTAACCCCATTTGCCTAGAAAAAAATATTTAGACAGGTTTCCGAAAGACAGACTAACAGTGCACATCTCCATTGTTGCTATTCTAGAGAGGGGTAGAACAGGCCTTTTTTTCCATCACTGACATGAAGTAGAATTTGAGGACGTGCTAACCATTAATTAGGAAGGGATAATTTAATTTAAAATGCACATAGTAAGTACTTATTATGTTTCAAGCTCTGTGGTAAGAGCTGTGAGTATAAAGCTTAAAAAAGGGACAATCTTTGCCCTCAAGAAGGTTATATTTTGAAATAGGAAAACTATACACATAGGGAAGAAGTGATCAGGGAAGGGAATTTTGCTCTGGGGAGGTGAATAGTGGAAGGGGGTATGTATGTTGCCTGGCAAATGGTCAGATAGCCTGGGACGGGATTTGAAGTTAAAGAATGTCTGCAGGGGTAGGAAACTGTAGCCTTCAGGCCACATGTGGCTTTCTAGGTCCTTGGTTGCCTCCTTTTGACTGAGTCCAAGTTTTATAGAACAAATCCTTTTACTAAGGGGATTTGTTCTATGAAGTTTGGATGCAGTCAAAGGGCCGTACTTGAGGACTTAGAGGGCCACATGCAGCCTCGAGGCTGCAGGTTCCCCAACCCTGGTCTAGAGTCTAGAGCCCGACAGTGGATATAGGATGGTAAGGGAGTTGCATACACATATTCACCAATCACTTGGTAGGAGGGGTACCTAAGTGTAGGAGCTACAAGAAGCTTCCTCCCCAGAGACTGGGTCAAAGATTCAGAAAGACCTAAGAATGGAGGTTTTGCTCTCAGATACGGTGTGGAAACTGCTGGTCCAGTTGGTGTTGGGGGATTTGGGAGTGGGAAGTCAATGTTGGCAGATTTATAGTGAGATGACCTGGATGGAGATAGATGGCTAGAGGTGATTTGAAGCTGTGAAACTTGCACTGATTTATTGGAAAGTCCCCCTCAGATCTCTCAGAGCTTATTGCTGCTCTGAATATACACCTACTCTGCTCTGAGATACAAAAAGGCATTTAGATCTGCTAGCAGCCATTAAGGTGAGCTAAAAACTGTTATTCCCTATTAAAACTGGTTTATGTTCAGTTTGAATAGAGAAAGAGTAAAGAAAGAGTCAGGGAAATTTTCTGGGTAAAATTTTCATTTCATTCATGTAGATCACCTGTACTCCAGATTCTACCTCCAACCAGAATTTGAGTCCCCTACTTCTTCCCTCCCTCCCTGACGAATAAGATTTTACCTTATCTTGACCTGACTCAGGCCAACCTCACCACTTCTAGTAAGCCCTTTGAGGGCAGGTCTTGCTTACTTGTACTTGTATCCCTGATGCTGGACATGTATTAAGTTTTTTACTAAATGGCTCTTCATTCACTGATTCATTCAGCAGTCTGTTTGGCAGAAGTTTCCATAAGGGAAGAACTGGATTGATTAGAAAATCTTAAGTTATCACATACCACATTTTCAATTGATTGTACTATATAGCTAAGAAGCTTGAAGTTTTAGTGACATCTGTTGGAATGATCAAAAACCAAATTACTTCTAGCAAAGAGTTTCATACATTAAGAAAAAAAAAGTTCTTTATTTAGAAACAGCTGTATGTTTTTGATTCCCACTCATTCAAAGGTGTTCAGTTGACTACTGTTTTAAATCAGAATTCTCACTATTCTTTAAGCTTTCTACTATTTTTTCCTAAATTAATCTAAACTTTTCTTGCCTTTGTAACATAAGATTCAATAGCACACTTGGGGGAAAAATTATTAAGTTATTTTTCAATGCTGAGGAAATAAAAATGGAAGGCCATGAAATTGCATGGATGATACTATCACATCTTCATAATTCTAAATTTCTCAATTAAAGAACACATCTGCTATAGGAAATCATAAATGCATAAAATGCAATGTCCAGGTCATAAGTCTTGAAAATTGATCTTGTATGACAAGCTGTTTTGTTCTGTGTGAGAACATAATCAGTAATGAAATGCTCATCAGGTTCCTGTCATTTTAGTCACTTGATACTACTGGGACTCACCAGGTTAAAATGGTAATTTCTATCCAGTACTGCCTCCAAACTCACACGTTATCAAAATTGTCAGTAGACACAAGGGCACGCCTCACATGTAATTTGCAATGACAAAGGATGTTTATAAATTAGCAGTATTCTTAAATGAATAGGACATTGAATGTCAATAAATTAGAAAAAGTAAATGTTAAATCAATTCAATAAACATTTATTAAGCACATATAAAGTAAAGGGCATTATGTGAGGCATTGGTCTGTATCAACTTATGCTATGATATATCATCTAAAAAGAATCAGAGAAAGTAGAGACATATTGTGATGGTTGATGATGTCATGCAGAGAGGTATACTGGCAACTATTTTTCAGCTTCACAATAACAACAGAGAGCTCTTCTGTCTTCATAGGGAATATACTCAAGATGTGACAAAAAAATCTCATAAGACCTGACAAACTGGATGACCATTACTCACCACTAGTTATTTACATGGACATACAGAAATGATTCTGGCAGAAGGAACCAAGAAAATATCGAAAAATCCTATGGAGTCTTGGGCAAGAAAGGGCAGATTTTGGAACACAGGTGGCATTTTTACGACTGATGCCCATGGAAAGCAAAGGTTTTAAAACAGAATGGCAGATTCAGATTATAAACAGATGCTTAAAAACATGCTGTCTAAGAAGAATTTGTATTTCAGAGTCGCAGCTTCAAAGAGAGGAAAACAGGTTCCTGTATTATTAGTTAATACAAGTTAAAAAGGTTTAATAAGAATATATTTGCCTGAAAACTTGCAAATCTAAGTCAAAGGTTCATAAACCGAAAAGGAATAGAGAAGGAGAAAATTGCCTATTTGTAGGCATCAAGCTAGAAATCATGGAGGATAGCTGCAATACAGTAAGTAAAGCAAATGTGACACGAAGAAGATCACAGGAGGTAAAAATCTAAGGAGCCAGTAATAAAACTGAGGGTATCAGATGTCTATGGGGAAAAATGTTTAACATACAAGATAAACTACAAAACTTAATAAGATTTGACCTGTTAAGGATCACTGACAATAGATGGGATGATACTCATAACTGGAATTTGGCTCTCAAAGGGTAAGCCTTTTAAAAAAAAAACTATATCTATATCTATATATATGGAGGGTGCGGGAGGGAGAGTAGGTTCAAGGTAGCATTGTGATATGCTTAAGTGAGGAATTCTAGGAACCTGAAAAAAGTGATATTTTCACTAAAACAAACTATAGATGAGCAGGGCTGAAAGGAAATTGATGAAGAGTATGAGAAACATCTTAAGCCTTGCAATGATTCATTAATGACACATGATATGGTAATGACAGAACATTAAAATTATAAAGATATCTGTTAGAGGATTTTTTTCTATCAAAAGGAGAGTAGCTTTTAATTTTTTTTTACTTGCTTAAGTGATAATTTTATCCTTCAAAAGGCTGAGGTGCCAACAAGTGGATGATCTATTCTGCATCTGATTCTCAGTAATAAAGGAGAGCTTGTTACTAGGGTAGAAAAATGGGAAACTTGAACTAGGAAAAGCAAAGAATGGAGCACGTTTTAGGCATGGGAAGGTGATCATTTCATATTTGTATCTGTTATAAAGAAAGAGAGGAAAGGCAAGTATAGTCTGACATATATACTAGACTTAGGGACAGCAGAGTTGTAGAATTCATAGAAATGATAAGCAGGATGCCACGAACTAAAATTTTACAGTTAGAATTCAAACCCCAAAGGACAGGAAATTCAAGAAAAAAAATTCTGAAGATACAAAGGGAAACAAAAGGGAGTTATCTAAAGAAACTATGGTGAATACACAGTATGAGGGTTGGGGACAGAACAATATTATAGACAAAACAAGGGGCTTAAATCAGCTGCTAGTTTTGATTCTGTATGTTATATAACTTAATAATCCTAAAAAGGAAAATGAGTAAATGCAGAAATGTTTGTACATTACCATTTTTATACACATGTATACATGTATAAGGGAATACAAAATAAGGCATTCTGCCAAGTCCATAAAGGAATCTCACATATGCATTGTATGTGATACTGAACGCTAGACTAGCCTCTTTTCCACAATCAACTGTGACGCCCTAAATTTTCAAGACTACATGCAGAAGGAAAGGAAAAATATAAAGACTTTATATCAATCAGTAAATTGAATTAGAGGGCCTAATCATTAAATTGGGCATCATTATCTAGCTCATGTTTACATAAGCTTTAAGTTTTACAAAGCACTTAATACAGGGTGTCCTAATAAGTTAATAAAATCTATCAAGCCATTTTAAGGCTTAATAGTTTAAAACTGCCCTAAGACTTTCTGAGTACCCTATATACATTATCCCATTTAATCCTTTAAGTCCCACTGTGAGGTAGGTACTATTATTATTATCATCACTTTACAGATGAAGAAACCAAGGCTTAGAGAATTTAAGTGACTTGATGTAATCATAAACCTTGTGTATCACCCAAGTACTATAAATTATATCTCACTACCCAAAAATAACAGGTAACCTGCCAAATAATTGACTGAAAAAAAATCATGTCTGGAAGATGAGAGGAAAAGCTGGTAACAGAGGAGGAACAGAGAGAAGTATAGATGAACAGATGCAAAGTTCAGTAAGAACTACAGGAAAAATGTAAACAGTAAAAATATAATTTTTTTTAGGGAAACATAAGGCAAGATTTTCAGCAAAATAAGTGGGAAGGGAGCCATAAGAGGTTTGAGGAGGGATGAAAAGATCTGGAAAAGATGAATGGTAAGTCATGAGGGTGGACTGTGTTGTCCCAGGGAAGGCTGCTTGAGATTATGTAACATAAATTTGTAGTGGCCCGAATAATCAAGGTTTTATGATTTTCTACAGTTTCATATGATAGCATGTGAGTAGGAGTGAAGGCTGAGGATGATGGGAGTATTCCAAGGCAGAAGCTTTGCAGGGCAAGATCAATGATAAGATGACAGGATACCTACAATTTGCCAGGTACTATGACAGGTGTTAGGGTTCAAATACAATAAATGAAATATTCTTTCTTCACAAGATGCTTATATTTTAACTGGAGAAAACAAGAACATATATGTGTATATATGTTCTTGTTTGTTTATGTTTGTGTGTATATATACACACACAAACACACATATATGTGTATATATATATATATATATATACACAGACACAAACATAAAAGTATATAGATCATAAACATAAAAAAAATAAACACTTGTAAATACAAAGTGGCTACAGTTAAGCATTAACAGTTGAAGTGATTTGAAAATGCTTCACCTAGAAGGTGGTATTTGAACTGTATCTTGAAGAAAAAGAAGGGGCTGAGGTGAAGAGAAATTATGTTTCTGAAGGGGGAGAAGGTAGTTAGTGCAAAGGCATATAGACAAGTGATGGAGAGTCTTGCATGAGAAACAGAAAAGATTAATTAGATTTGTATCACAGAGTGCAGGAGGAAGAGTAACATACAATAAGGCTAGAAAGATAAATTGGAACAAGGTTGTAAAGCTTTAAAAGTTAAAGAGCACAGTTCATTTTTGATCACAGAGGCAAAAGGAGGCCTCTCTTTTGGAGTTCATTCAGTTGGGGAATGACATTGACACTTAAGGAAAATCACTCTGGAAGCAGTATTGTAGGGAGCTGTCCTTATGGAAAATCTCTAAGTCCTTATACACTTTAGGGATCAGTACATATAGAGGCTTGCCTCGGGATAAACGTTCCCATGACTCTTGCCCTAGCTCCGTTCCTTATGGTTTGTTGATTCTAAGTTTTCACTAATGCTTAGCCTTGAGGCCAGGTAGCTGACTCAGGCAGATAATACCAACAACTGGGCAGGGAAACAATAGATACGAAATTTGGCATTAAAACTACTTTCTCATGAGAAAGTGAGGATCTTTAGCTGCTTAAATTGTTTATGTTATTAATTAGCGCTTGTAGATCATTTCTCACAGTACAAAGCTGTTTTCTGTAGTATATAATCATGTAACACCTGAAATAAACTAGTCTTTGAGCATTAAACTCAGACTCGCCTGGCCTGACTTTTCTTTCTCCAGTTCCCCTTACCCTTTTTTCCTTCACCACTCTGTCTTGTACCACGTCGGCTGCTGGCACAGTATGGAGAATGGAATGAAAGAAATGGCAGAGCCTTGCGACAGGGAGACCAATTAGGAGACCATTAAAACAATGTAGGCAAGGGGTGATAAGTGCCTGAATTAAAGTCATGGCTATATTATTAGAGAGAAGGGGTTGAAATGTTTTAGAGATAGAAATGGCAAAAATTGGCAACTGACTGGACATGTAATGTTTGGAAATGTGAGGAGTCTAGGAAAATGCCAACATTCTGAACTTGGGAAATGAAAAATGGTGGTTCCTTCAACAGAAATAGGAAAACTTGAAAGAGGGCTGGCTTTTAAGGGACATACTGAGTTTGAGATGTCTCCAGGAAATGCAATTTGAAATATCGAATAGACAGCTGGTGATATAAGACTTAGGTATTAGCATAGTGATGATAATTGAACCCATGGTATTTGACTGGTCACCAAGCCAGAGAATTTAGAGTGCAAAGGGTAAGGGACCTAGGACAGAACCTTGGAGGAACCCATAGTTAGTGGACATGATCTAGATGATGAATTAGCAAAGGAAACAAGGAAGAGTGATTTGACATTTAGGAGGAAAATCAAGAGAGCATTTTAAAGTCCAGAAACATTCAATGATATGCCCCTGAAACACAAGGGTAGTACAAAGAAAGCTAAGATTCATCTCCTTTATCCACAGATATCCCATAGGGTTTTATCTTGGGCCCTCTTCTATTCTCCCTCTATACTACTTCCCTTGGTGATCTCATGAGCTCCTGTGGATTTAATCACCATCTCTATGCTGCCAATACTTAAATTATCTATCCTACCACAAACTCTCAGCAGAGTTCCAATCTTACATTTGCAATTGCCTTTTAGAAATCTTGAACTAAACATATCCAAGACAGACCTAATTATCTTTGTCCCTAGTCCTTCACCCCACTTCCCTATTACAATAAAGGGCAACAGCACCCTCATTATGTATTCTTCACTATCTCTCATCACCTCCCATATCCAATCTGTTGTCAAAGCTTACTAATTTCACTTTTGTAACATCTCTCATAAATAGCTCCTTCTCTCCTCTGACCCTGCCACCACTCTGGTGCAGGCTCTCATCACCTCAAGCCCTGTGTGCCCCAAGTCTCTCCCCACTCAAAACAGCATTCATTCAGCCACCAAAATGATTTTTCCAAAAAACATGTCCCCCTACTCAGTAAACTCTAGCAGCTCCCTTTGGCCTTCAGGATAAAATACAAAATCCTCTGTATAACTTCAAAACTTCAAAAAGGAAGGACCTTTATACTTCTTATACCTTAATTCTCTGACACAAGCTTCCTTGATGTTCCACAAACAAGCCACTTTACCTCTCAGCTCCAGGGATTTTGTCTGGCTATCTTCCATGCTTAGAATGATCTCCCTCCTCAACTTTGCCTACCTGCTTCCTTTATATCCCAACTAAAAGCCCATCTTTTATAAGAAGCCTTTCCCAATTCCTCTTAATAATAGTGCTTTTCCTCTGTTAATTATTTCCTTTTTATCTTATAAACAGCTTGTTTGTTTGCATGTAGTCTCCTCCATTGTATTGTGGACTTCTTGAGGGCAGGGACTGTTTTTGTGTTTATTTTGCCTCTTTTTGTATTTCTATTTTTGTATTAGCAAGGTGTCTGGCCCAAAGTAGACACTTAATGTTTATGGACTGATTGATTCAAACCCATTTTTTTAGACTTTAAATCTATTCTATCCTGCGCCATAGAATTTAATAAAATAAATATACCTAGTCTTTTGTACAAATCATCATTAATTCCACATATTTTGATCTGAAGAGACTGTTGCTTAAGTTTACTTTGAATGTCAAGTATGATTAAACAAGCTAATGAAATATGAGTCAAGTTTTTAGTTTAGTGTTCATCTGAAATCAAATGAGTCAAACTTCAAAGGCAGGATCCAAGAAAATTATGTAAATCCTATAGTGATAATTTATTTTAAAATTTATTTCCAAACTGTAAGCCTTAGAAGTCGAAGCTAAATTTCTCTGATCTTCAGATATAGTGAAATAAGACTGACACTTGTATTTAGGTTAAAGGTAATGCCTATGACTGTTCCCTGAGGGGCAGAGAGGTACTTATAATAAACAAGTATTTGAGTTTGCATGATTTTCCTTCACTGGGAGAAAGTGTTTTATATATACACTTAGCTACTCAGTTTGCTTTACTTATCCTAAAATATGTCTTCTAAACTGAATTCCTGCAAAGTAGGTGCTTAATTTACCTGCAGAGAGACCTAGATGAATCTGCAGTTCTGATTTATACAGTATACCATTTCAACAGTGATGCTGATAGACTCTCATTAGGACCCTGTCCAATCCTCAGCAACAAAAGATGGAAGAGTCAGAATGAGACTTGTTTTTGAAAATTTGAGAAGAAAGGAAATAAGGGAGGTGGGAACCTATTACTATAATTTCTTTAATTAATTTAAATTTTAAATTAATGAAATCTGAACTTTGGAAAGTAAATTTTTCTATAATAATATTTATATAATTTCTTCTTAGTTAAGATAAGTAATTAATCATGGGTTATTAAAGGTTTTATAGAAGCTTCTATTTCATAGAAGTGAATGGAATGGAAATGGAAAGTGAAGACATGGACAGTATGGAGTACTATCTAACATGCAAAACTCAGTGACTTGCTAATATGAATAACAATCATCATCACTGCTTACACAGAACATCAAGGTTTTCAAAGCATTTTTTAATACAATTATCATACTTCATTCCCTCAACACCAACATAAGCAACGTGCTATATTTTGCTACTGTTTTATAGATGAGGAAATTGGCAAAGTGAGGCTCAGAAAGGTTAAGGGACTTTCACAACAACATGCAGCTAGTTTCATAGATAATTTGTCTGACTCCAAGTATTGCATTCTACCATGTTGTCTACCAAGAAATAAAATAGTGAGATTAGAATTGCTGTCAAGTTCAAGCATAAATATTCATTATTTTATTTTTTCATCTATCACATTAAAATATGGCAATCAGTTGACTTTTTCTGTGTAAAAAAGAAATACTCAATAGTACTCACCCGTTTTCATTTCTATCAAGCATTTCTTTTTTTGTTGACGTTCTGCTTTTTCTCTTTCTGCTATTTCCTTGGCTATCCTGGCACGTTTCTCTTTTTCCTCAACTTCTCTTCGTTTGGTGTTCTCCTTCATTGCTTGCTATAAAGAAATGATTTAAAATATTGTCAAGGTTGAATATTGCCTGAAAAAGGCAAATATTAAAATTAATTCATTTATCTATTTAACTTGCATTTGTTAAGCACCTACTATGCAGTATCAGATGCTGTGCTAAGCATTGGGGATACAAAGACAAAAACAAAAATCCACAAAAAATTAGAAGGATAATAAATATTTTCAAGAATGTTTATTGTATTCTATTCTCAAAACAGTATCCATAGAAAATATGGTTTAATCTTAGGACTATTTTTTCCTATGTACATCTGAATAGCATTTAAAAGCACTTATTCTTTAATTGTATCCATTAAAAGGGGGAGAAAACAAAACTTTGTATATTTAAATGACAAGTGATTTAAAATCATGTATACACATGGCTAATATTTTCTTATGTACTTAGTCACTGTTTGGAATATCTATTACTTAGATCATTTTATTCCTACTACTGCCACCACCTTAGTCCAAGTAAGACAAAATTACTTTCATATGAATTGATTCAATAAGTCCCTAAAATGAATTTTTCATGTCCTGTGCTAGGTGCTAATAATACAGCTCTTGACTTCACAGAGTTCATATTTCTACTGGAGAAAAATATCATGTTGACAGATAATAAAAAGTGATTTGAGTAATGAGGTTGGCATTCATTAACACCAAGGAAAGTCAGGAAAGGTTTCATATAGAATGTGGCCCTTGAGCCAACTGTGAAGGGAGCTAGGGATTACAAAAGCTAAAGGTTAGGTGGGAGAGCATTCCAAATACCGGGACCATTCTGGGCAAAGGCACCCATACAAATGGTGGAAAGTCATGCATGGAAAACAGGTAGGAGGCCACTTGGCCTACAATGCAGAATATATGAAGGGTAGTAGTGTGAAACAAGACTGAGCAGTTAATCTGGACTCTGACTAAACAGTTTTAAAGGCAAAATAGTTATAAAGTATAACGAGTTTCTATTTTCTAATAGGGATAATAGGCTGCCATTTACCAGGTCTGTGTCTTACGAATTATAATTTAGCAACAGTATGGAGGACAGACTTTATGGACAGAAAATGTATGTAGGAAGACCAGCTAGAGAGGAATTGCAATAATCCAGAAAAAGTGTGATTAGGGCCTGAGCTCGGGTAAAAGCCTTGTAAGCGGAAAAAAGGGAATAGATGAAAGAGACGGTGTGGAGTTGGAAGCAACAAAACCTATAAATAGCCATAACATCTGTCAATTTAAGTACATGTAAGTAGAGCTGAAATTCTGTGGGGACCATCTTATTTAGAAGCATAATTTATTTATAGGAGTTAATATTTTATTATACTCAAATATATTTGCCATCTGAGATTATCTGCCATCTCTTTCCTTCCTACGTGGGAAGACAAGAGAAGGTGGAGAGAATATGTGTGTTCACCTGGAAAGACCAAATGATCCTTTAGCCAACTATTTGGCATGAAAACAGTAAATAATGTTTAGATTATCATTTGAGTAATCAGCATTTATTAAGCACCTACTATGTACCAATGACTGAGTTAGGTGCTAGATATATACAGACAAAAGTTCCTAAGGCACTTACATTCTACCACTGCATACAAAAATGTCTATTTATAAATTTATACAAAATAAATCCAAAGTAGTTAAAAAGGAAGGACATGGATGGTTGGGAAGATCCAGAAAGGCTTCATGAAGAAAGTAATACTCGCAGGAAGTAAGGGATTCTATAAAGTGGAGGCAAAAAGGGAATGTATTTAGTCAAAGAAGATGTCCGGTGCAAAGCCATGGAGATGAAATAACATCTGTGAGGAAAACCGAAGAATCTGGCTGGATTGTAAGGTATTCACTATGCAGTAAAGCTGGAAAGATAGGAAGGATAGAGGTTGTGTAGCTTTAAAAGTCAAACAAAAGAATTAGGGGGCTGCTTTGATTTATGGAGTAAAGAAGTTCACATGCTTACAACTTATGTAAAATCACTTTGCCAACTATGTGAAGTATGGATTAAAAAGTAGAAAGTCTTGAAGCAGGGAGACCAAATAAAAGGTGATTGCAACAGTCAAAGCAGAAGATAATGACAGCCTGATTAAGGAGGTGAGTGTATGAGTAGAGATAAAGAGCCTAATGTGAGAGTTGTTGTATAAGTAGAAACAGCAAGAACTGGCAAGTGATCAGATAGATGAACTGAGAGACAGAAAGAAATTGAGGATAACACGGAATTTACAAACCTGAGAGACTGGAAGAATGGGAGTGCCCTTGAGAGAAATAAGTTTGGCAGGGAGACAAGTTTGAGGGAAAAAAGATAATAAGTTCTATTTTAGACGTGTTGAATTGGAGATGTCTCCAGGACACCCAGTTTGTAATGTCCAATACGTAGCTGGTGTGATGTGGCATCATAGGTTCAGAGAGAGACTAAGATTGAATACAGATCTATAAGTCATGCGCATAGAGATGATAATTAAACCCATAGGAGCTGATGAGTTTGTTGAGAGTGTAAAATAAGATATTCAGTGCCATACCAGTCAAACTACCAAAAATTATTTTCTAGAGATAGAAAAAATAATAAAATTCATCTGGAAGAGCAAAAGGTCAAGAATATCAAGGGAATTAATGAAAAGAAATGCAAGGGTAGGTGGCCTAGCTTTACCAGATATAAAACTGTATTATAAAGCAGCAATCATCAAAACTACTTGGTACTGGCTAAGAAATAAGAGTGTAGAGCAGTGGAATACATTAGGTACACAAGACACAGTAGTCAAAGACTATAGTAATCTCTTGTGTGATAAACCCAAAGATTCAAGCTTCTGGGATAGGAACCCACTATTTTACAAAAACTGCTGGAAAAACTGGAAGACAGTATGGCAGAAACTATGTATACCATGATAAGGTCAAAATGAGTACATAATTGAGACATAAAGGTTGATACCATAAACAAATCAGGAGAGCAAGGAATAGTTTACCTGTCAGATCTATGGAGAAGTGAAGAATTTAGGACCAAACAAGAGATAGAGAACATTATGAAATGCAAAATGGATAATTTTGATTATATTAAATAAAAAAAAATTTGCACAAACAAAGCCAATGCAACCAAGATTATAAGGGAAGCAGAAAGCTAGGAAACAATTTTTATAGCCAATATATAGAGAACTGAGTTAAATTTATAAGAATACAAGTCATTCACCAATTAATAAATGGTCAAAAGATATGAACAGGCAGTTTTCAGATGAAGAAATTAAAGCTATCTATAGTCATATACAAAAATGCTCTAACTCTTTACTGATTAGAGTAATGCAAATTAAAACAACTCTGAGGTACTACATCACACCTATCAGACTGGCTAACATAACAAAACAGGAAAATGATAAATGTTGGAGAAGACGTGGGAAAACTGGAACACTAATGCATTATTAGTGGAGTCGTGAACTGAACAATTTGGAACTATGTCCAAAGGGCTATAAAACTGTGCATACCTTTTGATCCAGCAATATCACTTCTAGGTCTATATCCCAAAGAGATCATAAAAAAAGGGGAAAGGACCCACATGTACAAAAATATTTATAGCAGCTCTTTTTGTGGTGGCCAAGAACTGGAAACTGAGGGAATGCCCATCAATGGGAAACAGCTGCATAAATTGTGGTATGTGAATGTAATAGAATACTATTATTCTATAAGAAGTGATGAGCAGGAAGATTTCAGAAAAAGCTAGAAAGACTTGCATGAACTGCTGCTGATGGCATGGTAACAGCAACAATGTGCCATAACCAACTTTGATAGACTTAGCTCTTCTTAGAAATGCAATGATCTAAGGCAATTCCAAAACACCCATGGAAAATGCTATCCACATCCAGAGAAAGAACTATGGAGTCTGAATGCAGATCAAAGCATATTATTCTTCCCCCAACCCCAGTGCATTTTTCCTTTTGTTTATTTTGTTCTGTAGTCACAACATGACTAATGGGGAAATATGTGCAACACAACTGTACATGTATAGCCTATATCAGATTGAACGCTGTCTTGGGGACAGAAGAAGGGAGGGAGGGGGAAAATTCTAGAACTCAAAATCTTACAAAAGTGAATGTTAAAAACTAAAAATAAATGAATTAATTAAAAAAGCTATAATAAAAAAGAGTGTAAAATAAGAGAACAAAAGAAAGCTCAGTATGGAGTATCTTGGGGTACACACACACAGGGGAATGATATGATATCATTTCACTGATTCTATCCATTGGAACAAGTTATCAGGGTAGATGGTAAAGTGGAAATTTAACAGATTTGAGATCATTTAACACTGAGACTCATAGCAGTGGGATTTGACAAGAGGCTTAAAGGAAAACAGAATTTAGATAAGCAAAGAGTGCTGGGAATTTCAGGTAAATAAAACAAAATGAGTCAAAACGTAGAAACAGGTGTCTATGTGGCAAGTTCAAGGTCTACCGAAACAAGAAAAAGCTTATTATAATGGATCATAGTTTATTTGCATATTGTCAAGGATAAAACTCGAAATCTATTAGAAACGAGCATAAATTATCAAATAATCTCTCTAACAAATACAGTTTCATTGTAACATAAGCTTTTTATCTATATTTTCCAGATATCATTGGTACCTCTTTCATATTCTTTTGGACAATATTCAATGGACAATAAAAAGGAAAAATTATTTTCTATCAAAATAATATTTACATTTAGCAATATGGTCTAAAGTCGTTGAAGCAATTTTGCTTTACGAAAAATTAAGCATTGATTTTTAGCTTTTAAAAATCACACCTAGTTTAATAATCATTTTCTCTCGTGTTATAACCTCAGGAAGAATAACAATGAAAAGATACAGTGTGTAGCATAGCAAGAGATGTTAGGAATTAATTCAATAATTCAAGAACTAATTTGTATTTTATTTGATTCCACATAATTTTGTAATACATGGATTTCTAACTAATTGGATAGAAAACTACATTAAAAACTTCTACATTATGCTATATAGAATTAGTACTTAGCTAACCTTTCGCCTCTCTCCCCTTAATGTTAAATTATGAACTAAGGAACGAATTTAACTATAATTTAAACATATAAATAGTTATATATAAGGTACTGGTTACTTAGACGTCACATGCTTGATTTGTTTTTCTACTTAGTCCACTGAAATATTGTACTTTCATTGATTCCCTTTAACATTATGTTGCCAACACAAATTGTTTGGCTGTTTATTGTAGATCATCTCTCAGGAAAGCAGATATACAGCCTTTTTTCAAAAAACAAGTCTTCAGAACTAATTTTAACTGCATAGCAATGCAGCATGTTTCACAATTGTAGACACCCTTTTGGGTTTTGACTTCAGGAATATAAACAACAGTACACAGCCCCTCCCTTTTCTTATACAAGATCAACAAATGAATGGAAAATTTTCTAGTATATCAAAAGGCCATAAATTGGCAAGTAAGTGATCTTTAATTATCCTAAAGGACATAGGTAAAGAGCTGAATAAAACTGTTTTACCTAACTTGTCTCAATTCAGAAAGAATACAGAAACAATTCTGAAACAACCAGCAATACCATTAAGGAAGAGTCTCTAGATCATCTTATCAGAGCAGCTAAACTTGTCTACATTAAAACTTTTCTATAATTGTTCAATACAGAGTACAGGTCTTATTGATTTCCTTCTCTACTAAGCGACAAATCATAGATATTTGGTGGTCCGATCTTGTCCAATCTACATTCCCCAAAGAACCTCCTCCACAACATACATAACAAATACTCATCCTGTCTTTGCCTGGAGATCTACAGTAAAAGAGAAGTTACTATTTCCCAATGCAGCCCATTTAACTTTTGGATAGGTCCAATTATTAGGATGACTTTCCCTATATTGAGCTGCCTAACTTGGCCTCTTGGCAAATTCCCATTGCTAGTATATCTCCACTCCTGTGCCAAACTGGAAAAGATTTATTTCTCTTTTATATGACATTTTTCAAGTACTTGAAGACCACTATTACACTCCCTACCTTACGTTTTTTCATCTCTGGGTAAAATAACCCTAGTTCCTTCAAATGATACGCACACAACACAGATTCAGTCTTTTACCATTCTGGCTTTCCTCCTCTGGACACACTCAAGACTATCAATCCCTTTCCTAAGACATGGCCAGTACTGAGCATAGGTCCAGAGGCAGTCTGACAAAGGCACAATAAAGCAACAATGATCACTTCTTTGTGAGTGGAAATTATGAATCTCTTAAATCTTATTATCGTTGTTGGCTTCCATATCATACTGTGCCTCATATTTAGTATGTAGTTTATGTAGGAAAACTGCCATGAAACTAAGTCTTACCCATTATTTACTTGTGAAACACATTTTTTAAATCCCAGGTATAAAGCTTTCCATTTATTCCTACTGAATTTCATCTTATTAGATATGGCAAAATATTCTATTCAGTCACTGTTTATTAAGGACCTATTATGTTCCAAACATAGTGATAAGTGCAGGGGATATAATGAAATGAAAAAAAAAATGTTTTCTCCCCAACATGTGAATAACTAGGGGCATATAAGATACATACAGTGTAAGACATTGAGGGTAGTGGTGGAGTGGGGGACGGTAAGGGGGCAAAAGAAAGAGGGAAAGAAGGAGAACAGTTTCTTGCAGTAGATTTGAACTAAGTTTTGAAGGAAGGCAAGGAAGACCAGAGGCAGTGGTGAGAAGGAACAGCATTCCAGGTATACGGAACAGGGAATTAGAAAGTATGGAGTTTGGAGATGGAAGAGTAGCAAACTTGATATAAATATTTATTAAGAGCTGATTATGTGCCTGGCACTGTGGAGGTACTGGGGATGCAACAACAACAAACATTTTCTTCCTTCAAAGAGCTTAAATTTTAGCGTATTGAGATATTTTTGGATGATGATTCTGCTATATATACCATGTGTTAGATATGCCTCCTAGCTTTGTGTCTTCTGTTTTTGCCATGTCACTCCCCTGCTCAAAAAATTGCAGTGGCTCCCTATTTCCTTTAAGAGAAAATATAAACTACTCTGTCTGGCATTTAAAACTCATTATATTCTGGCTTCTGGCTACCTTTCTAGACTTTTTGCACTTTATTTCATACACACATACTGTGATCTGGATAAATTTGCCTTTTTTTCTATTTCTCACTCACGACATTCCACTATTCATCTACAAATATGGAATTCACTCTCTCCTCACCTCTAAATGTTACAATCCCTAGCTTCCTCAAAGCTCAGCACAAGTGTAAGCTTCTAAAAGAGAACTTCCTGATTTTATCTGCTGCTGGTTGCCTCAGCTCCCAATTTTAAATTTACTTATGAATATGTATTGTTTTTTCAAATAAAATGTAAGATCCTTAGGGCAGGCAAGAAATATTTCATTTTTGTCTCTGAATCCCCAGTGCCCAGTACAGTGCTTGGCAAACCAAGCCCATGTTCAGACCCTGAACATGGCTGGAATATCCCTTGTAGGAATTTTCTTTCTAGCTGAGGAACTTATAAACCTTATTTTTGTTGATATCTTTTGCTTTTACATCACCTTTATTTACAAAAATACCCTCCCTCAAATCCGTTGTGACAGGCAATGATTATATTATCAGAAAGTACTGAAAAGTTTAATGATTATTTCATGAAAGACCTTTTCAACTTCTTAGAAAATGGTAGAAATGACTGATTTGACCTGTAGTAAAATGTCAGCTCCTCAAGAGCAGAGATTGTTTTTTCTTGCCTTTGTATCCCAAGTCCCTAACAGCAATTTGCACTCAGTAGGTATTTAATAAATAGGCAGAATTTAAATCAAATAATAACAATAAAATAACAACAATAAAAGTAATAGAAATTTAATGTTATTTAACTATAATGACCAAGGTTGGCCCAAAGTAAAACTATAAGAAGACAATTTCCCTTTTTCTTCGTATACATAGAAGAGATTTTAAGTATGAAAAACTGCACATAATGTTAGACATTTTCAACGTATTGGTTAATTTTGCTGAATTGTCCCGCCCCCCCTTTTTTACTCTTTGTTATAAGACTCTCTGAGTGGCAGAGGGCAAAGGAATACCTTGGGAAATACTGGTGATATAAAAACAAAATACATCAATTAAACTTTATTTTAAAAAATATGAATGCTTGCTAGATTGGACTAGAAAATTTTAGTGCCTAGTAAACTAGAAAACTATACTGTTCCATCTTATAACTAACTTGTAATGATACCTTCCCAGAGAATGTTCCTGTTACCATATTTGGATAGAACAGAGATAGAGATTGGGATTGAATTTACAAGTTCACTAATATCGAGAACTGCTAAGTGAGTAAAGTTCTTTTATCAATGAAAGTCAGCATGTTCATTGCAACTTAGAGAATTACCTAAAGCACTAAGAGGATTGGATAATCAAGCTATCAAAAGATTTTTTTAAAAAATCTTACATGTATGGTTTGAAATATAAGAGAAAATATGGCTTTTGTAGACAACAATTATATGCCACTAGCATCAAAGGATAACTTCCCTTTAAAGACAGATGCCAACAGATTTAGTGAATGAAGTGTTTGAATTTTCATTCAAAACATGGTGATAAATTTAAAACATTTTCACTTAAATGGATAGAGGGCTATGTTCTATTTGATAAAAATCACAAATGAGCCTTACTTTTTATCTCATGATAATTACTGCATGGATATAACTGGGGAGTATTCAAAAAGATATTCAAAAAACCAGTTAAATTGCATTTTGACAAAATGAATTCCTTTTTCTATGGTCCTTAACTCACACAGAAGTAATCATATCTAGAAGAGATCAGACATTTTATAATATAGCATGCAGAAGTACAAGCAACATTTCTGCAACAATTCATCATCTTAACATAAATTCATATTTCTTGTTCCCTAATAAAAGAATTTCTTAAATATAAAGGAAACTATCCTCTGATACATAAAGACATAATGTCCCCAAAGATGTGCAGATGGTGATAACTAAATTGCTTCAGGTTCAAGTTGATTTTTAGCTGCAATCTAGACTGAAATGGAACCAAAAAATGGATTTTCTTATTAGTCCTTCAGAGAATACACAACTGACCCTTTAAAACTAACAGTTTGTATTGTTTGTATACATTTCCTGCTTTGGGTTATTAAATTTCCGATCAGTGGCCTATTTCTAACTACTGTTCAACTTACATAAATTAATTTTTAAAAAATCAGTAGCTGGTAGCTGTTCTAAAGCATGATGACAATTCAAAATAATCATATTTAAATAACCTCCTACTTTCTCAAAATAAAAACAAAAATTTTAAATTCTTTTAGTCTCTGAATCAACTAGATGAATTATCATCATCATGATCATCATTATGCCTATTACCATTATTATGGCTACTACTAATAATAATAGCTAGAACTTACATGGTGCTATAAGGCTTGCCAAGTACTTCATAGATATCTCATTTTATCCTCAGAACAAACCTGGTAAGGAAGTGCTATCACCTAGGTGCCTTAAACTGTCTACTTCCCAATTATTTTAACTATCAACAAGATGGCAGCCATAAATATTAGGACTTTGGATAAATATGAGATTAGAAGTAACTTTGATTCAAACTACTGACAATTATTTTTCTGGAAGAAGCATCAACTAGGGTTCCAAAATGTTATGAATAAATCTGTTCAATATTTTAAACTTTATCTTAATTCTGTTGTTTAATCATTTTCAGTTGTGTCTGACTCTTTGTGACACTTTTTTGGGGACAAGGCAGGGAGACTTCTTGGCAAAGATACTGGAGTAGTTTGTCCATTAATTTCTTCAGCTAGAAACTGAGGCAAAGAGGGTTAAGTGATTTGCCCAGCATCACACAGCTAGGAAGTGTCTGAGATCACATTTGAACCAAGGTCTTCCTGACTTCAGGACCTACATTCTATAGACTCTGCCATCTAGCTGCCCACCTCAACTATTGCAATGTTACTTACAGAATGAAATTTTTATTTACACACACACTATATACATATATATATATACATATATATATACATATATATAAAACATATACACACACAAACATATATACATATATATATATGAAAATTACAGATATAACAAAATACTGTTTAAAACTACATAAAATTCCATAAAAGGTTAACTATATTTTAGCTTAGGTTATTGGTTTCTAGTTTGTGTTATCTTTTCAGTTACATTGGTTAGTTGCCTTATTACATATTATTTATTTGATTTTTCTTCCCTCACTAGTAATCCACTGTAACTGTTCCCACTATATTAAGATAATCTAGTTTTGCCTTCTACTATATTAATCTACTATGCCAACCATATTCTTAAAGCATAGAAGCAAAAAAATTACCACTTATTTAATTGTATGGAATCTATCAGTCAAAGACTATTTATTTTCCTGGTGAACACAGCCCAGTCATGGTAAATCTTATTATAAAGGATAAGATTGAATCAACTAGTCTAAGTGTATTTTATTGCTGAAAGCCCTGAAGAGAAAAGATTAAGAAGGCTGATCAGAATAAAATTAATTTTCAAAGCTGCAAACTGAAATTATCCAGTACTGTGGATTTGGGCATCTACTGTCACCTGAGCTGTATTTTCAGCTGCCAGAGATATTAAGAAATCAAAGAAAGTATGTAGAGTAGAAATGATCAGTTTTAATTCTAAATTCTTCCTAATCATGAGATGAATTCTGACATAGATTTAAAAAATATCCTACTGTATCTAGGATCTCATTAATTGTAATATGACTTTCAACAGTATAGAGTCCAATTCATTTTTGGCTTGTGATACTGGATCTCTTTTCCATGTACTCCAGTAAATTCTCCACAAATGTAAAATCCACAGTGCTCGAGGTTTGCCTCTAGATCTTTTGATACACTATGGATATGATCGCATGCAGGCTATTCGAATGGGAAATCCCACAGTCTTCCTAAATGATTGGCCTATCTCTTCTTGCCATACATCACTCTGAAATCCTGCTTCTCTGTAATTTTTTTACTGGTGAAGTTATATATCCTACTCACACGTACATGCATCTCTCTTTTTTTACCCCTTCGGTGACAATCTACTTTAATTGTCTAGAAATCATGTCTTCCCACGACTCATAGTCATACGATATGTTTAGGAGAATGGTATTAAATGTACGAGAATTTGTTTCAGGAAATAGCTTAGAAGTAATTAAAAACTTAACAAAATAACTTAAAAAAATTTTTAATAAAAAATAAACATCCCACATCACAGGCCTCTGCCAACTTCCTACATTGTGTTAGGCTGGAAAAATGTTTTACCCTGACCCTTTGTTGTCTCTGACACTCTAAAATTCAATTTGAGGTGTTATTTTAAAGCTTTTTGGATGGGACTGTTGGAAGAGTTTGGCTTGTTTATGCTTCTAATCTGCTATATTTGCTCTATCCCAAGAAGCAAGGCTATTCTTTTTCAGGGGGGGCTGGGCAATGGGGTTAAGTGACTTACCCAGGGTCACACAGCTAGTAAGTGTCAAGTGTCTAAGACCAGATTTGAACTCAAGTCCTCCAGACTCTAGGGCCAGTCGGTGTTCTATCCACTGTGCCACCTAGCTGCCTCAAAGCAAGGCTATTCTTGACAGTGGTTTGATAAGGCAACCAGTTTTTCAAAAATTACGTTCTTTAGAAGAATACATCTTTATAGTCCCACAATTTAAAGTTGAGGAAACAACAACAACAAAAAAAAACTTGATTATCAGACGCTACTATAGTGGCATGGAAAAATCAAGACACAAACTCAGAAGATAACAACGTGTAAACCTCTACAACTAAAGTCTCAAGGAATAAAATGATAAATGAATACAAGTCCAACAAGAATTCCTGGAAGAGTTAGAGAAAAAGACCGGTAGAGGAAAAACTGGGAAAAGAAATAAGAGTTATGCAAGATAATAATAAAAAGAGAATTAAGAGCTTGGGAAAAGAAGCCCAAAAAATACTGAAGAACACATTTGGCCTAATGGTAAAAGAGGCACAAAAATTAATTAACTGAAGATAAAAACTTCTTAAGAAATAGGCCAAATGGAAAAGTACAAAAGCTCACTGAAGAAAATCATTCCTTAAAACCAAGAATTGAACAAGTGGAAGCTAATGACTTTATGAGACATCAAGAAATTGTAAAACAAAATCAAAAGAATGAAAAAATAGAAGAAAATGTGAAATATTGTATTGGAAAAACAACTGACCTGGAAAATAGATCAAGGAGAGATAATTTAAGAATTGCTGGACAACCTGAAAGCCACGATCAAAAAAAAAAAGCCTAGACATCATAATTCAATAAATTACAAAAGAAAAATACCCTGATATCTTAGATCCAGAGGGTAAAATCAAAATTGAAAGAATTGACTGGTCACCTCCTTAGACCCCAAAATGAAAAAACTCCCAAGAATATGATAGCTAAATTCCAAAGCTCTCATTTCAAGGAGATAATATTGCAAGCCAAAAGAAACAATTAAAATATTGTGGAGCCACAGTCAGAATCAAACAAGATTCAGTCCCTAACACATTAAAGGAGTGGAGAGGTTGGAATATGATATTCCAGAAAGCAAAGGTGCCAGGATCACAACCAAGAATCACCTATCCAGCAAAACTGAGTATAATACTTTACAGGGAAAAAATAAACATTTAATGAAAAGAAGACTTCAAAACATTCCTGATGAAAAGACCAGAGCTGAATAGAAAATCTGACATTCAAACATAAGACTCAAGAGAAGAATAAAAAGGTAAACCTGAAAGAAAAATAATAAGAGACTCAATAGTTAAACTATCTACATTCCTATATGGAAAGACAATACATGTAATTCCTAAGAATTTTATCATTATTAGGGCAGTTAGAAGGAGTCTACAAAGACAGAAGGCATGCTTTTGAGTGGATGATGTTGGAATGATCTACAAAAAAGTGAAGTGGTGAGAAAAAGGGATACACTGGGAGAAAGGGGAAGGGACAATTAGAATGGGGAAAATTATCTCACATAAAAGAGGCAGGTCAGAAGAACTTTTAAAATGCAGGGGAAAAGTGGGAGGGGGGAGTAATGCTTGAACCTCACTCTCATCAGAATTGTTTCAAAGAGAGAATACACACACACACACACACACACACACACACACACACATTCACTCACTCATTTAGTTGGGTATAGAAATTGATCTTACCCTACAAGGAAATAGGAGGGGAAAGAGATTAGAGAAACGGGGTTGGGAATGATGATTAAAGGGAAGGCAGATTAAGGCA
This sequence comes from Phascolarctos cinereus, assembly GCF_003287225.1. Classification (NCBI taxonomy): domain Eukaryota; kingdom Metazoa; phylum Chordata; class Mammalia; order Diprotodontia; family Phascolarctidae; genus Phascolarctos; species Phascolarctos cinereus. The sequence goes on from NW_027556180.1 coordinate 101,360,997, forward strand.
AGCACTGGTCAGAAGCAAAACAGATTTTTGAGGAGGGACAAGATAAAAAGAGAGAGAGAGAAAATAATAAACAGAAAAAAATAAGATGAAAGTGAATATACAGTAATCATAACAGTGAATGAAAATAGAATGAGCTCACCTATAAAACAGAAATGGATAGCAGAATGGATTAGAAAACAAAATCCCATATTCTGCTGTTAACAAGACACATACTTGAAACAGAAAGACACATACTCAAGAGTTAAAGTAAGAAGATGGATCAGAATCTATTATGCTTCAGCTGAAGTAAAAAAGGCAGAGATAGAAATCATGATCTCAAACAAAGCAAAGGCAAAAATAGATCTAATTAAAAGAGATAATCAGGGAAAATATATTTTGATAAAAGATACTATAGACAATAAATATAAAAAAATTTACAAGTTTCTCTGATAAAAATCTCACTTCTCAAATATACAGGGAACTGAGACAAATTGATAAAAAACAAGAGCTATTCCCCAACTGATAAATCATCAAGGGATATGAAAAGGAAGCTTTTAGAAAAAATCAAAGCTATCTATAGTCATATGATAAAATGCTCTAAATCACTATAGATAGGAGAAAGGAAAATTAAAACAACTCTCGAGTACCACATCACACACATTTGTCACACAATGACAAATGCTTGAAGGGATGAGGGAAAATAGGTATACTAATGAAATTTTGGTGGAGTTGTGAACAGGTCGAACCATTCTGGAGAACAAGTTGGAACTATGTCGAAAGGGCTATAAAACTGTGCATACTTTTTGACCCAGCAATACCACTATTAGGTCTGCACTCCAAAGAGATCAAAGAAAAAGGGGAAAGACCTATATGTACAAAAATACAGCAGCTCTTTTTGTGGCAGCAAAAGAATTGGAAATTAAGGGGATGCCCATCATTTGGGGAATGGCCGAGCAAACTGTGGCATATGATTATGATGGAGTACTATTATGATATAAGAAATGATGAGAGAGGTAGTTTCATAAAAACATGGGAAGACCTATATGAACTGATGCTAAGTGAAGTGAACAGAAACAAGAGATCACTGAACATAGTAAAAGTAATATTGTGATGATGATCAACTGTGAAAAATTTAGCTACTCTGATCAATGCAATGATTGAAGAAAATTCCAAAGGACTCTTGATGAAAAATGCTATCTATCTCCAGAGAAAGAGAACTGATGAACTCTGAGTGCAAACTGACATACATTTTTGTTGCCTTTTTCTGTATGTGTGAGACAGGGCTAATATGGAAATGTTGTGCATGATTTTACATGTATAATTGATATCATACTATTTGCCCTCCCAGTGGGTGAGGTAAGAATGGGAGAGAGGGAGAGAATTTTGAACAAAAAAAAAGGGTTGAAAATAAACATATAATTTGTTGTTGTTCAGTTGTAGCCAACTCTTCATGATCCCATGGACCACACTGTCCATGGAGTTTTCTTGGCAAAGATACTGGAGTGGTTTGTTACTTCCTTCACCAGTAGATTAAAGCAAATAGAGGTCAAGTGACTTGCCCAGGATTCGACAGCCAATAAGAGTCTGAGGCCATGTTTGAACTCAGGTTCTTCTGACTCCAGGCCTAGTACTCTATCCACTGAGCCATCTAGCTGACTCAAATAAATAAAACATGTATTAAAAAAGAATATCCTTGATATATGTATTGAGTGCTTCTATAAAAATTTTATACAGATGGGAATACTGCCTTATCATTCACTAATGATTGATGTTTTATTTTTCTTTTGTAAATAACAAAGGCTTTGGTTTCTCCAAATGCTTGCATTCCTCTGCTCTTAAAGATAGTTTGAAAATCAATGCCTGAATGCCCTCACAATTGTGCCTCCCACCTCTAGTCAAATGTCTTATGTGTTTATTTGGTCTAGTCTGTTTTCTTTAGTGATACTTTTAGTTTTCTCATGCAGCATGTATACTTTTAAGGGCAGTGCTATGATGTTAAAAGTCTAAAAATGGAGGGGTCTATTTTCATTGACAAATAGTTGGTGATGAATATTATAAAAGATATTTTAATATTAAAATCAATTAAAGAATTAATGAAAAAAATTAAATATATTTTCCTTTTTTAAGGATGAAAAGAGGTTACCCCAGTTTTATCTTTAAATGACCTCAGGATAATTTTTTTAGTTGCTTTTGATAAAACTTGTTCTCCCCAAAATGTTTCTTGACATTTTTTGCATCAAACAATCAATAAATACTTTAGTATTTCTGAGGCACAGGTAAGGAAGAAGTATATTGCCGGCAAAAGGGATGACCAGTAAAAGGCACAGAGACCAGCAGGAGAATATCATGGGTACATAAAGAAAAGCAAAAAGGCCAGCATCGTAAAGGAGAAATGTAACATATAACGAGTGCAGAAAGGTAGGTCAGGCACATTTGTGAAGGGCTTTAAAAACAGAGGATTTTACATTTTATCTGAGCAGCAAAAAGAAGCCACAAGCATGTTTAAATAGGTTAGGTTGGAGTTGCTTTACCTGTCTGCAATGCCTTATCTTTTCATTAATATCTATTATAGCTTAGTGTTAATTTTGATCTTTGCTGTGACAGATCTGTATTCTTATTGGACAGAGATTACTGAGTGATTCCCACATCAGTAACCACTTGTTTAATGTCTGTTAAAAGATATTCAAATATTTTTTTTTTGCGATGTTATTTTTTGTATGCTACGTCTAGTGTCTCCTGACACTTTTCCAAGAAAGAGAAGGTATTTCCCTGGCTTTTCTGACATGTTGAAAGATCCATGAGTTCACCAGTGTGGGTATTCCTTTCTCAGTTATAGATCACACCTTCTCATATTCTTTTACTAAGCATTTTCCCCCATGTCATCCTTCACAGAGGATCCATCCACCACTTTCTGAGATCTTACTACAGTTCTTTTTGTATCTCACAGTTAATCATGGAGCTAACACTCAGGTTTACTAGCCATTATAGCTCATGCTTGGTACAGTGGAAAAGATGCTGGATTTGGAGAGACCTTGGGTTTGAATGCCAGCTGTTACTAGCTGTATGACACTGGGCAAGTCAATTAATCTCTTCAAGCCTTATTTCTTCTTCTTTAAAAAGAAAGGTTGGACAAGATGGCCACTGAGAACTTTTCCAACTCTGAAGTTACGATCCTATGTTAATCAAATGTAGCAAGGTCCATCATGCTTCTGTTCTGAAATTAATTAAGAGTAATTTGTTTTGCTCTGACAGCATGATTTACCCCGATTATAGTTTCAAGTGAAGAATACCAGTGTTAAGAGAAATTACACAAGGACAAAATCATGTTGCCCATCCAGGATGAGCACTCTAATTCAAGCCATTGCTTCTTGCCTGGGATATTGCAAAAGCCCCCTAATTTGTTTTTTTCTTCTAAATTTTTCCTTAACCAATCTACCTTTCCACCTACTCCCACATATAACTACCAAATTTAAAGTCTCAAAACACAGGTTTTACCATGTAACCCTCCTGCTCAAGAAGTTCCAAAGAATTTCCTCTTGCCTTGAGGATTAAATACAAATTCTAATCTTTAGCATTTAAAATCCTTTTAATCGTGCTCCGCCTTCCTCTTCAGGCTTATTGTACATTATTCTCCTTTGATCCCTCAGGATGCTAAGCAACTGGCCTGTTAGATGCTCACAACAGATGATATTCTATTTCCTATATTCATCCACTTGTAAATAAGGACAAAAAGACTAGCTATACTTAAAGGAGCATCCTAATTTCCAGTTGGAGTAGGAAAAAAAAAAAGATGAAAGTTCATTGCTGTCAAACTTAACAGCTCTTTATAAGATGTATCACAAGGTTTAGAAATTCTCTCTCGGGGCTTTATGGCTTGCAACAGAGTTTCCAGAATATAATACTTTCTGAGTTATTGTACTGCTTTAGGGCATGGGGGTTAAGATCAAGTGATTTATCACTGACCAGGAAGAAAAATCAAAAAATAAGAAAAAAAACTTGAAAAATATAGAAATTAGTGATTTAAAAAAATATAAATAGTTGGATGCATATTATTAAGTGTTCTGTTCAGTCGTTTCAGTAGCGTCTGACTTTGTGATCTCAGAGTTTTCTTGGCAAAGATACTAAAGTGGTTTGCCATTTCCTTCTCGAGCTCATTTTACAGGTGAGGAAACTGAGGCAAACAGGGTTAAATGACTTGCCCTCAAACAGCTAGTAAGTGTCTAATGCCAAATTTGAACTCAGAAAGATGAAGTCTTTCTGACTCCAGGCCTGGCACTCTATCCACTATGCTACCAAGCTGCCCCAATACTAATAAATAGATGACCCAATGAACAAAGGCTGAATAGTGATTAATGACTAAAGATAAAACTGTGATTGAGATCCATAGAAATATTTACATAAGATTTGTTCAGACCATTAGAAGGCATCAGCAATCAAATTTTAAGATTTTCTCCATGCCTCGGTTACAAATCAGTCAGTTTTAGGAAAAGTATCGATTTTTATTACAAATACCTACTTTATTTCTAGTTCTTTATCATCTATGTGTTTAAACTTCAATATAAAATTATCTTTGTTATTAAAATCAGGGTACCACAATCCTCCCAGTCCCACTGGCTGGAAACTCCTCACATTCTCTCACCCATATCTAAATCTGTTGCCAAGGCCTGTCAATTTCACCTTGCAACTTCCCTCCAATATGAACCTTTTCCTCCTCTGAAAGAAACTGCCACTACTGTGGCATAGACCATCATCAGCTCACGTCTAGATTACTGCAACAGCCTGTGGGTGGGTCTGCTTGCTACAAGTCTCTCCCCACTCCAATCTATCCTTGATTTAGTTGCCAAAATGATGTTCCTAATGAACAAGCCTGACCATGTCACTCTGCTATTGAATAAACTCCAGCAGTTTCCTTTGGTCCCCTGGATCAAATACAAAATCCTCTGACATTTAAAACACTTCATAACCTAGTTTCACTTCCAGCTGCCCTCCCCTAAACCCCTGCAATTATACCTTGCCACATACTCTTCAATCCACTGGCCTTCTTACTATTCTGTGAACAAGGCATACCATCTCTTGGCTCCAGTCATTTTTTTCAGGCTGTCCCACAATCCTGGAATATTCTTCTTCCTTATCTCTACCTTCTGGCTTCCAGACTTCCTTTAAGTCCCAATTAAAAAAAAAATAATCCAATCTTCTACAAAAAGCCTCTTAATCCTCCAATTCTAGTGCCTTCCTGCTGTTAATTACTTCTGGTTTATCCTGCACATAGCTTATTTGAACATTTTTTTTGCCTGTTGTCTCTTCTACTACTTGTGACCTCTTTGAGGGCAGGGATTGTCTTTTTCCTCTTTTTTTGTATCCCTAACACTTAGCATAGTACCTGGCACATAATAGGTGCTTAATGTTATTGATTTCCTGATTAGCTGACACAGTAGGTGCTTTTAAAAAATGCTTATTAACTTATCTCTGTAGAGTCCACAACAGCATTGAAGAAAATCTTATGCTAAGGATAAACTAAGCTCTCTTTGGTCTAAAATGCATATACTTCATAGCAAATTCTACTAAAATTAGAGTATTGGAGCAAAAATTCTATATTTTCTACCATATTCATTAAAATATTAAAATTTGAAGCAATCTTCTTAAAACAAAATTCCTTTGTTTTCTCTCTTGGACTGAAGAATTATTCTGGATTGCTCTACTGCAAATATCCTTATCCCAGGCCCAATATAAATGAACACAAATTCCAAGTTCCACTCTACTTTCAAACAAACAACAGATCAGTATAATTATTGGAGCTAAGATTCTAACTCAAGACTTCTTACTTTGTATCTAGCACTCTGATTTTGCCAGTTGTGTGTGAAGTCTTGTGGATTTCACCATCCAAACACCTCTCCCCTCTCTCCACCAACAGGGTCATTTCCCTAATTTAGGTCCTTATCTCTTGTCTAGATTATTGCAGTAGCCTTCTAATTGATCTTCCTGAGGCTAATCTCCCCATTTTCCAAAAATTCTCCCATATAACTGCTAAAATGATAGACCTTAAAGCACAGGCTTGACTCCAAATCCCCACAATTTGACTCTAATCACTTTTTTGAAGACTTATTTTATACTACTTACTCGGTATTCCATAAAAAATTACCTATTTGTTGTTCCCAGTATGTGACATTCTATTTCCTATATCCATGCCTTTGGTGCAGACTATTCACTCCTTGAAAGGTCTCCCTTTTCAATTCCCCCTAGAATTTCTGAATTCCTTCAATGCAAGGTTCACCTACACAATTACCTTTTCCAGCCATACTCAAGGGAATATGGGGCAGGTGTTTGACATCTCCACTACACACCTCAAAACTTTTGGTCTTTACCTTTCTTTCTTCTTTGCTATAGTCCAAATCTCTGATGAAGAAGTGGCCTGTCTCTTGGCAAAAACAACACCTACAGTTGTAAGCTTGATCCTTTCCTGTACCTTCTCCCAAAGACTGCCCTCAAATCACTCCCTTTAAACTCCAATCTTTACTTTTTTAAATTTAATTTTATTTTAATTTAATAAAACAAGAATTTCCATAAATAAGAAAAAGATGACTGCACACATCTATTATGTACAACTTGTTATTTCTTTTAAATATAGATTAATTTTTTTCAAAAACCCAGGAACTATATAAACAAAATTGTTTTTAAAAAAACTTTTTATACAAATGAAATCAGATTTAAATCGGAGAAATATTAATTGTTCATGGGTAGGCAGGGCCAGTATAATAAAAGGAAGACACTATCTGCATCCAGAGAAAGAACTAATAGAACTATGTATAGAATGATTTTACTTATATATACATATTTGTGTCTAATGGTAGCCAGCTCTAGAGTGAGAGAAGAGAGAGGGAGTAAAAGGAAAGGGTAGGGACCCTCCAATTTTTAATCTATCCCTATCTATTGGTTCAAGCTGTCCTAATTACAAACATGCCCCTCTCCTGACAAGATCATTCTCTCAAGCTATCATTATAGATCCTTCCTCATTTTCAAAGCTAAACTCATAAAAAGGTATCTCCTTGCCCCCATTTCTCTCTACTCTCACTTCTCAATCCTTCTTCAAATCTATTTTGTAATCTCATTATTCAACTGAAACTGTTCTAAGGTAATCAATAATCTAGTAATTGCTAAATTCAAAGGACTTACTTTTCTCATTCCTTCTCCTTGATCTTACTGCAGTATTTGACACTGTAAATGACTACTCCTGAGTATCTCAACTCTCTCAATTTTTATAACACTTTTTTCATTCTGTTGTATTCATTCCATCAGACTGCTCCCTGACCCCCTAATTATGAGTATACCCTAAAGTGTTTGTTCTAAGGTCTTTTCTCTCACCACATTTTCTCTTGGGAACCTAATTAGCTCCTAAGGGGTCAACTATGATCTCTTGTTAACTCGCATACAGCTGTATACATATCTGTATACATACTTAGCTGTTCACACTTATATCACTAATGGTCTAGGTTCACATTTAGAACCGACATCAACTGATATTAATAAACTAAACATGTCCAAAACAGAACTCATATGTTCTACCAAATTCATTCCTCTTCATCACTCTGTCTGTCTAGGGTAACACAATTGGTTCAGTCACAAAGGTGCGAAATCCTGGTGCTGTTCTCAGCTCCTCATTTTTCCTCACACCACAAAGATGATCAGTTGCCAAACTTTATCAATTCTTTACCTAAAACGCCTCTGATATTCATTGTATTCACTATACCTATAGTGGCCACCCTAATTCAGTCCCTCATCACCTTTTTTCCTGGACTATTCCAATAGTTTCCATTGGTCTCCTGGCCTGAAGTCTCCAATTTGTCCATATTATTGTCAAAATGATTTTCCTTAAGCCCAGATCTAACTATGTCTCTGTACTACTCAATCAACTCCAGCAGCTCTTACTGCCTCTAATATCAAATGTAAACTCCTCTGCATATGTTTCAAAACCAATTAGAACCTTGCCCCAACTTATCTTTCCAACCTTACTACATATTACTCCCAGTCTTGCACTGTTCCATCCAGCCAAAAGGGAGAAGAACTACTTTCTGTTTATCACACACAACACTGCATCTCCAGCCTCAGTGCCTCACTAGACATTATCCAATGCAGCAATGTATACATTCCTCACTTTCGCTTCAAAGAATCCCTCTTCCTTCAAGATGCAATAGAAGGACCACTTTCTATGTGAAACTTTTCCATATTTCTTCAACTGTTAGTGCTCTTTCTCTTAAACGTTACATGAAATTATATTTTTATGTATTATTTTATATTTATTGGGTACATCTATATTATGCAGACATACATGTGTATATATGTGTGTATGTTTTTATACATATGTATGCATATATATCTGTATCGATATATATCTCAATATTACATATATTCTTGTTGGCTCTCCTTAAGATTCCAACTGCAAATGTAAATGCTAAATATACAAATCATTTAGTCATGATTCTAACATTCTATATTAAATTGCTAGTTTTCAGTACATTTTAAAGAGGGCACACATGAATACTAGATTTTCTGTAATCTTCTATAATTCTCCTAGTAAACAATTTAAATATAACATGAACACATCGAATAACATTTTACATAAAGTCAACAATTTCTCCACAATATGCTAAGTTTGCAATTCCCATCTAACGGCTCACTTTCTTCAAGTGATATATGTGGTAACAAAACTCTAGCTTCAATTTAGATATTCCCTTCAAATTTGCAGAGAAAGAAATCCTGTTGTCCTGGGGGCAACTTATCTTCGTTTTTCAGTAGTTTTATTCATTTACTAGTTTACATATAAGTTTTTATTTCAAGGGTCAGATAAGAGTCTCTTCAATTGCAGTCCACATGAACTCATACAAGTGTCAAGTAGTCTGAGTCAAAATATGTGCCTCAAGATAAAGCTTTCTCTATATAGATGCCACTAAAGTTGTAATATGCATTTATTTTACAACTAAAAACTTCTTCCTTATCCCAAATAATACCTTAAAAGAAAAAAGATAATTATTAAGAATAATAATAACTGGAACATTTTTACTTGCATCCCTAAGGAGGCAAAAATACTTTCTCACTTTAACATGTTGGTTTTGCATTTTACCAGCTAATGCTTTTCAAAAGATCTTTCTTAATCCTTAAATGAAAGTATTCAAAATCAAAGAGAGACCTCCCTCTTTAAAAAGCCAAAGGAAATCCTAGGCATTTAAAATCCATTTCAAGGTAAATCCCAGGTAGCTTATTGTAAAAAGTATTAAGAAAAAAGGGGGGGGAATAAAAATTCATAAGAGCTATACTTAGTTTGGTAAAATACACGTTAAAAATACAAACTGATCTTGAGTATAAATAAATTCATAGCTGAAATTTTGTTATAAAAGTGCTCTGTAATCAGTCAGGAAGAATCCTTTATGAACAGATAACAAAGAATTTCAGGATTCAACTTATTTTTAATCAAAACTTCTGATAATAGTTTTAACATGGCAAAGAAAGTACAGGGATATAACAGATATACAATGTCCACAGATTTAGAATCTGGAAATTAAAAAAGTAAGTCTTACTGCTAGACAGAGTACAAAAGTAGGAGTGAAGCAATTGAATAAATCAAGGAACATTAAGTGAGATGTTACAAGAAAGAAATCATTACTTTAAAAAACCAAAGTAGATTTACTTTACCATGAACATAGTTCTGAAGTTATTTAAATCAGTAAAAAATTCCTCCACAGACACCTTCTTCATGTCAATAGCATAGTAGCCCATTATGCTCTGGTACAATTTTTCCATGTTTTCATGCATTCTTGAAAGTTTTTGGAATTGCTCCTTTGCAGAGATCACAAAACTGTATGCTACAGTTAAGGTAGTAGGGATATAGAATGCTAATGGTTTAATAAACATGTCTCATTTACAATAACCTATTGCCCCTGCAACATTAATATATCATCTCTATTAATTAACCACCTTCAAAAGACAGTAAAATGATTATCAGTGTAATTTTAAAATCATTAACATAATTCTAGTTTGATAAAATCTAAACTAATTCAACATTTTTGAGATGAGAATTTTAAAATTCCAAATTCCTTTCCCTTCTGCCTGGGTATAAATATATGTAAGGCTCACACAAAAAAATGACCTGTACTTTTAACTTTGCAAATCTATTTTAGTTATATCTCATTTGATTGTAAAAACAACATTGAGAGAAAGAAAACTTTATCATCTCTAGTTTAAAGATGAAGAAAATGAGGATGAAGGAGCTTAAATTACTGGAATAACAAAAAATAACTTATTGGGACACCAAGGCTAGAAACCCACATGTTCTGACTGCCAATGGAACCGGGGGAGTGGGAAGGAATTAAAGGAAGAGGGGTAGGACTGGAAACAAAGTCTTATATGTTTTGTCATTGAAATGAAAACACATGGAATATTGTGTAGCTTATGAAGGCTGATCCTTTTCTATCTTCCTCTTCTCGAAAAGAAGAATCTCAAAGACAGTGATCCATTTCCCCAGTAACTTCTCTATAAACAAGCCAAGAAAACTAGTAAGATCCAAATTATTCTCAATGTTCTCAGGTAGAAGCAAGTCAAGTGGGTGAGTCATCAAATGCAATAATCACCAAAATGATTTGGTACTGGTTAAAAATTAGAGAGGATAAATGGAAAAATATTAGATATACAACATACAGAGGCAAAGAACCACACTGGCATAGTGTTTGATAAACCCAAAAATTTTAGCCATTGAGGTAAAGACTCATTATTCAACAAAAATTAATGGAAAAACACAAAAGTAATCTATTAGGTAGCTAGGGATAAACCATCATCTCATACCATATACGATAAGTTCCAAAGGGATACATTTCTTAGATATAAAGCAAGATATTATAAACAAGTTAGCACAATTTTAAGCATATTAAGGTAATTAAAGCTTAAAATTGCACTGAGACTTATAGGACACCATGTAGAGAGAATTTATATTCTCTCTTAAACATTATATTCAAATTTATAACAGTAAGAGGCATTCCCCAATATATAGTCAAAAGATATGAACAGGCAGTCCTCTAAGGAAGAAATCAAAATTATCATTATCCATATGAAACAATGTTCCAAATCAATTCATTCATAGAAGAAAGACAACCCTGCAAAAACATACTCATTAAACCGGAATAGTGACAAAAAAGGAGAACAACAAATGTTGAAGAAGCTGTAGGAAAACAAGGATATTAATGCACTGTTGATAGAACTATTAATTGGTTCAGCAATTCTGGAAATTAATTTGGAAACATGCACACAATTATTAAATTGCAGACCAACAATACTACATTGAGGTTTATACCTCAAAGAAATATGAAAAGAGATCAATTGTACCAAAATACTGTCAGACACTTTTTTTTAAATGGTGGTAAATAACTGGAAACTAAGAGGATTGTCCCTCAACTTGGAAATGATTAAACAAATTACCATGTATGAGTACAACAGAATCTATCATGTTATAAGAAATTACAAAAAGTATGATTGCAGAAAACCCTGGGAAAACTTGCATGAACTGATGTAGAGTGAAGTAAGCAGAAATGGAAAAGTTTATTCAATAACAACATTGTAAAGACAAAAACCTGGAAAGATTTAAAAACTGATGAAACCAACCATTAAACCTGAAGACCTATGAAGAAGCATATGCTATACACACCCTGGAGAGAGAAGTGATAGCCTTGAGGTGTAGGTAGAGATAGATAGACAGACAAAGAGACATTAGTTTTTTGACTTTGTTACTAGGGTTCTGATCTTTTTAAAAAAATAAAACCTTATTTGGGGAAAGTAGTTTTTTTAAATTAAAAAATTAATTTAATAAAATAACAGATTTGAGAACAGAAGAAATCGATCTCAAGAACTGTCTTACTTGAAAGATATTAACATTGCACGGATCTAATTATAAGGCCACTTTATGCTATCTAAAAAAACACAGTGGTTATTTATTGCTCACCTGCTGTAAAAAAACATATTTTACATGTGAAAGTTAAAAATTCATGGGTATAAAATATATGAGTAGGTTTAATCAAAGAGATACTAAGTTAAGTATAATAGAAATACTTCACAGCTCTGATCACAGGACTGAGGTATATTCTAACTACTCATGATTACAGTGGTAGCAAGGCTCATCTACATGGACAATTTAAGAGGCAAAGACTGAAAAAAAAGTCATGGAATGAAAGCTTCCTGGTGAGACAAGAAAAAAGTATAGACTTGGTGGAAAAGAATTATTACTTCATAAGGCAAAACTCTGTCCCCATTTGAAGATCTTCAGACCTGATTTAGTTTCAGTTAATCTATTCTGATATTTTTTAGCTAACAGATTTGAAGTTCTCTTTTGTTATAGTAAAAGAACAGTTCAGGATTAAACAAAAGGCCGTACAACTTAAGCATCTAGGAAATATGCTTGTGAAATTAAATTAATTAATAAGACTACTTTTGTATATCCTCAACCTCAGTAGCTTTGTGACTGCAAATAGCAATAACTGTAGGGGTGATATGAACCAATCACCCAACACTACTAGCTTTGTTAGTGGTAAGTTCTATATACAAACTAACTATATCTAGTATAAGACCATTTTCTTTAAATCTTGAGGTTGGGTTATTTCTTGATGTTTATAACAGGCAAATGTCCTTTCACACGTCTGACAACAGCGAAAGTAGGCTAAGATTTAGAATTTAGAAAACTAATTTAATGTGAATATGACAGTCATACAGTATTGGGAACCACTGCGAACAAATATCAGAAAATTTTGAGACAAGGTTATTTGCTAATGCATTTTGATATGAGATTCTAATGCCAAATATTTTAAAAGGTAACAATTTTTCAGTTTGTTGATCTTTTTTTTCTATTGTTTTTGTTTCTCATTTTAAAGGCATTTGCAAAATGGAACATTTGTACTAAACTTATTGATTTTTTAAAAATTTTTGCCTAACCAATTAAAAATTAGATAGAATGGCATATTGTGATATACTTCTTTTAAAGTGCTATAACAACAAATATCTGATTACCTACATATATTAAAGACAACTGAAATTAAGCAGGAGTTTAGAGTGTGTAACAAAAAATTAATTATCCCCAAATGGAACTACTGAAGATCTTGTGAGAATAGTTTTTTACATTCTCATTCCATCATGAAAAAACACAAATTAAACAAAAAAAAGTCCAGTCAATTGGGATATAGCAAATTGGGATAAATCAAAATAATAGCATATCAAGAAACTATCTATATAATCAAACTTCATTTAAAAACATGACATTGACACAAAACTGTCTAAAATAAAGAGGAGTTATTAAAAAATTCTGAACCTAGACAGCGTTCAAAAAATAATTAGAAATTGTGGCCTCAAAACGCAGTTGTCTACATTTAGGCAGTCAGCAATCTCAATTTAACCTATTGGCCTTATGATTAATGGAGCTAAAAGACATGGTTTCATTCATAAATTTGCAGCTGAAACTAAACTTTCCTTTTCCTCTAGTTGATGATACGTGCAGTCTATTAGAACAAGAAATGGGCTAACAATGCCTGAGTTCTAGTTGACATTATTTTGAAACTAGACTGGCATCTAGTTTCATAAATGACATTGTTGTGATGGTGCAAATCTTTTGATCTGTTACTAGATTTTTCAATCTGTATATCAAAATATATATCAAAATATCAACTGTTTGGCTCCTTTCAACTTAATAAAGCTCTTTTTCTCTGATTTATAAGAATCCATCAGAATAAAATACTTGAAACTAATTTTAGATAAGCATTGTTTATTGTAATATTTTATTTCTATTAAATAAGAAATCAAGTCATTATTGATATTCTTTTCTTTTTAAAAGTAAACTGATTGTAAGACAGATATACTACCTTTTTGTTTCAGAAAATAACAACATACATGAAATTTGTGTAAAAATAAAAATTTTATAAATTAAGCCAAGTTTTAAATATATTAGGAGAATTTTTAAAGGAACTTATAGGTTTTTTAAATTATAAAATGAATAATGCTTACTCAGTTTAGAGAGCAGTTCACCTCTTTAGTCCCAAATTGTCAATCTCACATCTCCAAATGCTTTCATATTTCAACCTGAATGTTGCTTCATCATTTAAAGTTCATCATGGCTAAAATGAAACTCATAATCTCCTACTTGGAGCCTTACAAAATTTTATAAACCCTCTCTTTTCTCATGAAGGGGGAGATCACAATGATCACTCCTTCTACTCATTCTCTGTAGTACTACTTTGGATTATCTAGCAACATTCTCTGAATTATTGTCTTATATGAATTAATTTCTCATGTAATTAAGATTCTGTTGCTGTTCTGTAAAGTTGTTGAGAGTAGGGGTTACTTACACCCCCTCACCACGTAAGAAAGTGTATCTTTTTTCATATTTGTATCTCTGGTACATAGAATGCTATTTTTTAGAATGTTTAATAAGTGTTTATTCAGTTAGGCTTTTCTCCCCCAACATTTCAGACTATTTGTCAAACACTTAAACCTTTTTGGTGGAACTTAATCATCAACAAACATATACATTTTATCATATAGAGAACAAGAATGAGAACTGTATAAGTAACTGAATCCTTATGTACAACTTGTTTTTCAAGTATATATGCATGTATACACACACACATACATCTATATGCATATATACACACACACAGATATATGAATGAAATAAAGTAGCAACAAAAGTACTCCGTGTATCTTTCTATACCTTTTTTGTTTTCAGCTGTACACTTAAAACTTTGTATTGATGCTATTTTTTAGGAGGCATTTATCATCACCATCAAATGACCTCCCCCCCACCTGTTACCTCTCCAACATCTCTCCCTATAAAAAAAAAAGAGTTGCAGGAAACAACAACAAAATCCACCAGCCATGGATAGAAATGTATATCTCATACTGAATCTCTAGAAAAAAATGAACTGGTACTTTTATGTAAATTCTTCTACCTTAGAACAAAAGTATATGATCTGTATGAGGATGAAGAACGGGCCTACAATTTTACTGGTAAAAGGAACTCCCAAATGTGTACCTTCCCTCTACCAGTAGAGATCTGTACATTCTCTGTAAGTTGGAGCATTAAGAGAGTTGCTCAGAATTTGCCCAGGGTCACACAGTACATTTCAAACAAACCTTACACGCTGGTTTTGAGGCTGGACCACTTTCCACTATATCACGCTGCATCTCATAACATTTATCTGCTAAAAAATAGCTATACACAAGATATTCGTTTCAGAATACGATCCATTTATTTTCTTTTCTGAAGAAAGTTTTATTTATTATTATTATTGTTGTTGTTATTGTTAGAACCTTCACTTCCATAAGGAGGAACATGAGGCATAAAGAAAATAAGTATTTCAACCATAGCTATTAAGCTGGATTCACAGCCAAGTCAAAGCCAGAAGGGCTTGAGTTCAGGTACCACCTGTGATACCAACTGGCTATATGACATATTAACCTTTCAGTATTTCAGTCAACTCTGTAATGCTATATGTTGCAAAGGTGTACACCTGCCTTGGTAGAGAGAAATGTGTATGTCAATGAAATCATAGCCCCAGTTCTTCCTTCTACGTCAATTAAACTGTAAATAGGCCTTTGGTTCTAGTCAAGGAATGGGAATGGTCAAAGATGACTCCTATTTATTTATTAATTTTTTTTTAGATGGAAAATGTAGTGTTACTATTAAGGAAAAGAAAAATTTCAACTGTACTGCAGAACTCTTCAGGGCTTTGGCTAAGAAAATAAAAGGAAATTTCAAATCAGAGGCAAAAAAATACAGCTTAGATGTCAAAATATGGACACTGAAGAAATGACATAGAATTTTAAGACTAGCAAATATAGGTGCATTTCTCCCTTCTCCTATATGTCCTAATACAAAATAATTCTGTGAAACTACTGCAATCCATACAAAGAAGATGGACACAATAGCCAAATATTTCTTACATACTAGAGTTTTACCTGCAAACATTTAATGGTAAATTGTTCTGATCACATCTCTCAATACGATCAACATGACACAGTTATACAAATATCATTGTAGAATCCAATATATGATGAAAGCAACTCTCTAAGCTGATATAATGCAATAATTCCAGACTAGAGTCTAGATGTTGGTTTTTTTGGGGGGTGGGGTGGAGAGAAGTTAAATGAATAGTTTCTTTGGTGGGAAAAAAGTGCTACAAAGCAAACATGACGCTAGAAAGGTACATTTCACAATTCTACAGTTTAAAAAAAATCACTAAAGAAATTTCATACTATAAATTCCAAAGAGGAAAATATCTTCATGTCAAAATTTCAAACTATTTTTCCAAAAAAATATTAACAAGTTATAGCTAATGGAATACTTACTAGTTTTCTAGAAGAAAATCAATTAAACTACATGTAAATTTAAGAAATTGTTGTAATTTTACTACACTAATTATGTAAACTACTGCCTTCATAATTCTGACTATCAACACATTCTTTCTCAAATCATACATCTGATATATACTATACTTAACAATATACTTAAACTTAAACAGTAACAGAAAGTATGAGAGTTAATTAACTGAACTTCGGCTAAATACATGTTTATTTAAAGTATTTTTTATGGTCCCCTAATTCTTTCATTTACAAGATCTAAGAAAATCATACAATTTGCCACTCTGGTATGATCTACACAAATGTATTTAATATTCTAAGTCTCACTTTTTTGACATTCCAAAAGTAAACAAGGCTTTTCAGTAAATATAGATTTAATTGCTTTTAGACTAGTTTGCCCGAACTAAGATGAATAGCAAACTAGAGCAATCTGAAGTCTGCAAAGAATATTTATGATTACAAGCTTTGTCAATATGAAAGTGCACCAACTGCTCACATATCTGACTTCCAAAAGATACAAGAATGCTAATCAGTTCATTAGAAGCTTCGAGGTTGGGATATTTAGCGACAGGATGTAGTCACTTGCTTGTCCATGAAGTATAATTGTACTCAGAATGAAAAACTGTTTCCAGCAAAGCACTACCCTTCCTGTTCTGATTGCATGCTGGTTGCTTTTTATGAGCTGCATGCCTTTCAAGACACTAACATCATTCAAAGCTTCCCACGTCATATTAATACAAGTATGGATAGGTCCAGACTTCATTGTGACAAGTAGGATTCACCAACTTTTACATCAAACTTCTGCTGTTTAGAAATTTATTACAGCTCCTGTTTTCCTGAAATTGGGGCTTTTTAATTAATGTACTCACAAAGCATTACCAAAAGCCACATGCAAGTCTACCATTTCTAAATTGCTGCCTGCCCACAGGGAGAAATAACAGGTGAATGTAACTACTTCAGATGGCTGTAGTTAATGATTAAAATAATAGCTAAATGTTTTAGATGAATATTTAAACATGATAATACAATTTAAATGAAAATCATTAATGACATTATGCTGGCATGTCTGTTACAAATATAACCTTACCCTAATGCCAAATAAAGTGTAAGCAGCATACAGAATGCATAACTTATAAAACATCAGTATGCAACACAAAAATATCTTTTGTAAATGTAATTTTGTAAATTTTGTAAATGTATAACTTTGATATCTTCAGTCAAAAAACCAACTATTGTGACAATATGCTTACAGTTTTATCATAGTAAGGGAACCCTATCTCATATGAACCTAGAGCACAGAAGATGCTGTTGAAAAAAAACATATTCATTAGATTTCAGTATTTTAGGAATACATTTCTATAATACTGTGGGAAAGGGCCAGTGAAGAAGACGAAACCAAACTCATTTCACAATTAAAATGACAAACCACATTGTGATTTTATAATTTGTTGGAAGCTGTTATGGGTGGAGGGTCAAAGAGAGAAATTACGTATTTCTTTTTAACTGCCTCAGTTTAAAAAAAGGTATAAAGATGTGTTTATAAAAGCTCAATTTCTAAAGAAGGCTTTCATAAAGAATTCAGAAGTCTATGTGGAATTTTGATATTATAGAGAAATAATACCCTACTATAGCATAAAAGGTAATATATCAGTCCATTTTCACAGCACTCCTTACAAAGTAACTCAATATTAGTTTTAGAATTAGTTTAATTCTCACCATATTAATATACAAAGTTAATGATAACCAAGAAAAATTTAACTGAAAGGAACTCTCTGATTTATAGCAAGAATGTAAGCATATAAGATGAAGGTGGTTTTTTTTTATTTTGTTCAAGTGGTTTTTTAAAAGTCTCACTTAGGCGACTGAAAATGCTTGTCAAAGTAGGAATTTTGATGGAAACCACTGACAGAACTGAAAATTGAAAAGCATTTATGAAAAAATATAATCTGAATTTTCCCATGAATAAGAAGAGATTTACAGTATCTTGATCCTAACTCCTATCATCAAGAGGACATATAAGGCCCCATGGCTTTTTTTTTCATTCCTAAAACATTCCAACAGTACAGTAAATCATAACAAGTTTTTATATTCATATTTAATAAACATGATTTGGATGTTATTTTAATTCATAATAGTATTAGAGGCCAAGACAGAAAGAAAGGACATATTAAAGTAGAAAAACTGAGAAAGAGTATTTCCCAAGCCAGTATAGGAAAGTAAAGACATCATGAGACATAAATCTGTATATTGCCCTTAAAAACTAAACTTGCACTCTAATGGCTTTGAATATCTGATCAATTACTTTATGGTAATGAAAAGGTGAAAACTTACAAAATACAAATGCTGAAATTTGCATACAGGTCATATAAATAAATTTGAAACTCTAAATAAATCTTCATACTAGCTGACTGATGTCTTTTAAGTTATATAACTGTCAAAAGGATATGGACATCTTTGTTAGAAACTTGTCATGCTTGTCCTCAGGGGAAGGAAAGGAATCCAAATCCTTCTCAAGCTGCTGAAGTTGCCTTCCCATCTGCTTCAAGTTCTTCTCCAGGTTTTCTGCAGAGACTAAAATATGGTATATTAAAGATCTCAGCATCATGGAAATCACATTAGCTAAAAAGTACAATGTTCTAGAAGATATAGTATGTGTAACAACAGTCATAGTAAAATAAGAATAAGTACATGTATCTATACATATGGTAAGATAGGAAAAATGATAAAGGTTATTGAAGATTAATCATTTAATTATAAGATCCATAAGAGTATATATAGTTCCATGTAACAATGTAATGATCCCTTTTAAAATGTTAGAAGGAATTTAGGAAATATTAACATGAAAAATGCCATACTTCAAATGCTGCTGTGTTTAAAGGGGGAAAAACGTTATTTTCCAAGCTAATCAAAGTAGAAAAGAAAATGCTATCATCAATAGAGATGATGCCCTCTTATTTCTTTCAAGTTTTTAATCTCTCATCTACTGATTCTTTCTTTAATATTTACAAAAGTAACAAAGTTTTCCCCATCGTTAAAAAATCCTTATTAGAGTTTAATATCCTCAAACTACTGTTCTATTTGTTGCCTCCTTTTCTTAGCCACATCCTAGAAAGTTACCTTTCTTCATTGCCTCAATTTCTTCTTCATTTTCTCACTTTTCAATCACTTTTGGAACCAGGCTTCTTACATTATTAGTCAATGGAAGCTACTTGCTCTACTTAGTCACCAAACATATTAAGCACTTACTACGTGATAGGCACAGTGCTAAGTGCTGGGAATACAAAGAGTGATAAAAATATAGTCTTTGTCTTTATTCTAATGGGGGAGCAAAGAAGCAAATAACTACATTCATACAAGAAATATAATAGCAGTAGGGGAGAAGCACACAGAGAATGGGAAGGGCTTCCTGCAAAGATAGGATTTGAGCTGAGTCTTGAAGGTAGTCAAGGAAGCTAACAAGTAGATATGAGAGAGACACTATAAGCATGGGGAACACACAGTAAAAGGCACCAAGTTTTTGTTTTGCAAGGAATGGCTAGAAATGAGGTGTTACTAGATAGTACAGTATATGGAAATGAGTAAAGTGTAGGAATACTGAAAAGACAGGAAGTGGCAAAGTTGTGAAGGTCTTTAAAAACCAAAAAGAGAATTTTATATTTGATTTTGGAGGCAGTAAGGGAGCTACCGGAGTTTACTGAATAGAGTCAGTACTGCATTTTAAGAAAACCATTTTGGCAGTTATATGGAGGATGGATTATTGTGGGAAGAGATTTAAGGTAGGGGACTAGCCAGGAGGCTATCGCAATTGCCTAGGCATAAGCTGATGAGGGCCTGCACAAGATGACAGTTGTGTCAGTAGAAATGAAGGGATATATATATGAAAGATGGTTAACATACGGAAGATAGAATTTGGCTATAAAGTGGACATATGGAGTAAGTGTGAGAGATATTATCAAGGATAACAACAAAATTATGAGTGAGCCTGGGTGACAGGGAAGACAATGGTACCCTACACATTAAAAGGGAAGTTTGGAAGATTGGAAGAAAGATAATGAGTCCTGTTTCAGACATGTTCAGTTTGAGATGCTTATAGGATGCCTAGCTCAGGTTTTTCAAAAGGTGGGTAGGAAATGTTAAGATTGGATCACAGGAAAATGAACAACGGAGACTGATAAGGAGTGATCGAACTAGCAGTAGGAAAAATCAAGAGAGAATAGTGTCATGAAAGCTTCAAGATGGGACAATATTTAGGATAAGAGGATGATGGGCTATATTAAAGGCTAAAAAAGGGTCAAGAAAGATGAGGACTGAGAAAAAAAAATATTAGATTTGTGAATTAAAAGATCATTGGTGACTTTGGAGAGAACAGCTTCAGTCAAAGTATGAGATCAGAAGCCAAAATGCAGAAGGGTTAGAATAAAATGAGAGGAAAGGAAGTAGAGGCATCAACTGTAGTTTTCTCAAGGAGTTAAGCTGAGTAGGGCATAAGAAATACAATACAGCATGGTAGCAAGCAGGGACGGCAGTATAAAGTGGGTTTTCCCCCCATAGTTAACAATGATCACCTAATTGGCAAATGTGATGACCTTTTCTCAAATCTTATTATTCTTGACCACTTTTTAGCATTTGACTGTGTTTTTACTCTATACATTCTACTCTTTTATGGGTTTTTTTTTCTTGTATGACTTTTAATTTGCTTTTCCTACGTGTCTGCTCCATCACAGCTGCTCTTGCTGGAGCATCAGCCACAACATTGCTGTCTGACTATGGGTATACTGCAAGGCTTCAGCCTGCTTGGTGAACTCATTGTTTCCACAGATTTAATTATCAGCTCTGTGCACGTGACCTCCAACTGTATCTACCAAACTGAAAGGCCTACATTATCAACTGCTTAATGCACATTTCAAATAGCTGCCACGGAGACATCTCAAATGCAAAAATGTTCAAAACAGCATCATCTTTTTTTCCTCCAATCCCAGTCCTCCTTTCAGATTTCATTAACTTCCATGAAGGATATCATCATACTTACAATAACCCATATTCCCACTCTAATTATTATTTTCAAACTTCTCAGTCTCCCTCATCCCATAATTCCAAACAGTTGCCAAATAATGCTACTGGTGCTCTCTTATTATCTCCTTCCTTAGATTGGATATGAATTTCTTGTTAGTCATTTTTGTTCTGTCATTTCCACCAAAAGGTCATTACCTTTTGCAGAGAGAAAAAGGAATTGAACTGTTCTGCTGTTATTGTTGTCAGATATCATCATACCAGCCATACCTAGCAAAGGTCCCAGTCCTTCTGTGACCCATTTTTCCCCAAAATAAATAAATATGAACAAAAAGCTCATTTTTTTCATGTCCTTAGAGTTCCATGAAAGATTATTCTAACTTTTGGAATTCTTGACACTTTTATAAGAGACTGCCATCTTCTTATATTTATTCATTTCTTGTTACCTAGACTTGCTTATATTTTTTACAAAAAAAAAAATTAAATATCTAAATTTGAAAAGGAGCTCCTTGTGCATTTACAATGGCCTCTCCTAAAAAAATTCTTTTTTTTCCTACCTTATTCAAATTATTTCCCTTTATGTCTTTATTGTTCATGGGCTGACTTCCCTTGATGAATTTTACTTTATAGGATACTAATCACTGCTTCTCAGAATCCCATGATAGTTAGCATGCACATCAGACTATATCCATATATTCTGCTCCTTTGAATTTATGCAGATTCTCTATGATATAAGCATTTCATGTGCACTTAAAAAGAATATGTATTCATTCCCTTTTTCTCTTATTTGGTTTTCATTTGATATTTGATTGTTCAAATATGTTAAATAATCAGCTGAAATCTATGATTTCCTTATTATTAATATCTTCTTCTACTTGTTACAATCTGATAACAGAATGTTGAGGTTTCCCAGTGCAATTATATTTTGTTTGTTTCACTTTGCAATATTAGTCACCTTTTTTAATGAATATCTACCAATTTTATTCTGAATATCAGTTGGGAATTTTTACATATTTGTGTTTTTTTTCCCCTTTCACCATTATGTAATGACTTCATTTATAATTTTTTTCTAATTTATATTACACTTTTTTAGGGGGCATTACTGTTTAGACTTTAAGATCTGTTAGTGCTTCTTCCCCCAACCATTCTTGCTACCTTTTTTTCTAAGAGCATTTTTAATCCATTTTAAAGTGGTGTATTTGGACTATGGATTGATTAATCTTTGATCTCTCTTGAATTACTGGGAAAACCAGGCATTTGGAAAACAGTGTCACAAGAAGCAACACACTTTTAATTGCTGTGTCATAATAAAGATTTTAAACATTAGGCATTTTGGAAATTTAACGTTAAAGAAAGTAATACAATGTTCTTTATATTTAAGGTAACTGTAAGCATAAACTATGTATCTCTTCTATCTACACCTTTAGGGTTCAGTTGGTTCAGTGTTTAAGGGGGGAAAAAAGGGCCATTGAAACTTACAAATACTTGAATTAAACTGTATATGATTAAACACTAACCTTTTGGTAAATATCCACTTAGAAATGTTGTTCATTATTCCAAAAACAGTTTATAAAGAAATTCTACATTCATTCTTAAAGTAACAAGAGCCTCATAAATTGATTTCCATAAAGACTGCTTAAATATGAAGGAAATAGTACAGATATCATAATTCTAAAACTAAAGGAAGATAATATTTTTCTTAGTATTATACATATTTTAAAAATCCACAGTACAGTAAAGGACTAATAGAACTATACTTTGGTAAGTTATACAATTTTATGTAATTTATATAATCATACAACCTTTGAAGAAAAATGTGTAGGAACATTCTTATTTGATTCCATATAATCTTACATGAAAATTAGAAGTTGTTTAAGAATCTGACCTACTGTGGTACTTGATATTATTGGGTATGACTAAAATACAGTACTTTAAAGAACACAGAGGACAGTAAGTTAACAAGCATTTATCCAGTACTTGCAATGTATCAGGTACAATGTTAATTTCAAGAAATAAACAAAGGCAAAAACTATGCTTGTCTTCAAAAAGCTCACATTCTAATGGGGAAAACAACATGTAAATAACTAGGTAGATAGAAAATATATAGAGTACATGAATATATAGAGTACAAAATATATAGAGTACATGGTAGAAGGGAACGCTAAAGTAGCTAGAGGCACTGGGCACCTCTTGAAGAAGGTGAGATCTGAGCTGAATTTTGAAGGAAGCCAGGGAAACTACATGGTTTAAGTGATGAGGGAAAACATTCTACGTATGGATGACAGACAGAATGGAGTGTTGTATGGGATGAACTACAAGAAGCCCAGTATAGCTAGACTGTAAAGTTCCAGTAAAGGAGTAAAGTATTAGAAATGGATGAAGGTGCACGGGTATAAAACATCTGAAATACCAACTGGAAAAATTAATGTTTGATCATGAATGAAAGAGAGAGCCACTGAATACTATTTTTTTTGTGAATTTTATTATTTTAAATTTAAATACAAAATGAGAAAAGAAAAAAAAACCCACTGCCATGTACACAGCAGAACATGAGAGTATTCAATATAAAACAACAAATTTTCATTTCAAGAAAACCTATATACTAAATACTATATATTATTTTCAAAGCTGCACAGCTTCTTTGCTTCCTTGTAGGTTTTCTTTTATTCTCTCTTTGCGTATCTTTTACTTTATCTTTTTTTTACTTTATATTTTTTCCTCTCCCTTCCCCACTCCTACCTTAAAGAAGGCTACAATTAAGCATTAATATACACATAGATATCTATAAATATATACATATACACTCATACACATATATGTAAGACTGTACTATTCTTATTTCCACTTATTATGTTTCTTTGAAGGTAGATAGCATCTTCCTTCATAAGTCCAAGTCTTCCCATGTTTTTCTAAATCAACCAGCTCATCATTTCCTACATCATGGCAATATTCCAACCCAAACACATCCTACCTGACAAACTGTCCACAAAAGTTTTGTTTTGTTTTGTTTTTATAATTTCCTATGTTCCTTCTATTCTTAGCTGCATAGGTTTTTATTTATACAAGAAAACTTTAATATAAAAAAATAAAATCATACATTTTATACTTCAACAATGCTCTCACTTATAATATAGTTTAAGGTCTGATACTGCTGAATCTGCTTCCTTGACATCTTTTTCCCCTGGTTTCTTTGAAGTTCCTAACCTTTTGTTCTTCCATATGAATTTGTCATTTTGTCTAACTCAGATAATTTAGTAACTTAACTGGGATGGCACTGAATAAATAAATAAAGTAAAATTGCCATTTTAATAATTATATTGGCTCTGTCTACCCATGAACAACAAATATTACTTCAATTACTTAGATCTGACTTTTTTGTAAAGAAAGTGTTTTATGTTTATGTTCATATAGTTCCTATGTCTGTTTTGGCAGGTATACTCTCAGGTATTTTATACTGTCTAGTTATTTTAAATGGTTTAATACAATATTAAATAATGTTGCTAACAGTGTAGTTTCCCAATTTTTCTTTTTTGATTAAATCTATTTTACTTTAATTTTGTCTGAAATCATGAATATTACCCCTGCTTTTTTTACATAATGCCTGATCTTTATTTCATCTTTTGTGTATCTCTCATTTTTATAGTGTTTTCTGAAAGCAAAATACTGTTGAATTCAAATTTTCAATCTGCTTTCAGTTTCCATTTTATAGGTAAATTCATCTCATTCACATTCTAAGCTATAATTACTTACTGTGTATTTTCCTTCTTCCTATTTTTCCTCACTATCCTTCTCATTATATTTTCCCTAATCTTTCTCACTCCAATGCTTCACTTCTACACGCTCTCTTGTCCTCCTATTCTTAACCTACCCATCCCTCCAAGTGTCCCTCCCTTATTCTCTCCCCACACCCTATCCCTTGGCCCTCTTATTTCTTTCTATATATAGAAACCTTCTATACCTTTCTAGACAGATATGTTGTTCCCTCTTTAACCAAAATAGAGTAAGGTTCCATCACTACCCACCCTCCCCTTACTAGCTTCTTCTTTATCAATATTTCCTTTTATGCCTCATTTGTATGAGATAATTACTCCTTTTTATTTCTCCCTACACACATATCATATGCACCCCAGCTCAATTCTTTAAAAAACAAGAACTACCTAAATAATGAAGTCATAAGAGTACTGATAATATTTTCAAGTATGACAAGTAAACAATTTGACTTCATTGAGTCCCTTACAGTTGGTCTTTAATGATTACCTAATATTTCTCCTGGATGTTATATGTTAATTTTATGGTAATCAAATATTAAGCTATTAATTATGTTAATTAAATATCAAATAAATTAAATATGTTAATCTCCTGGATGTTATTTTTCCCTTAAATCCTGCTGTTTTTGTCACAAATACCCCAAAGTCTTTCAGTTCATTAAATGCTTCCCCCACCCCTTTTATTTCCACTCAGGAATAAGTTACCTTTGCTGGGTAAGTTAGCCCAGCTCTTCTGCTTTACTAAATATAATATTCTGAGACCTACGGTCTCTTCAACATAGTAGCTGCTAAGTCTGGTGTAAACCTTACTATAATTCCATGATGTTTTTTTTTCCTTGTTGCTTCCAATATTTTCTCCTTAACCTGGGAGTACTGAAAATTGGTTATGATATTCAAGTATGTTTTCCTCTTGGGGTCTCTGTTAGGTAATGATGAGTGGATCTTTTTCTATTTCTGCTTTGCCTTCTCATTCTAGAACTTCAGGGCAATTTTCCTTGATAATTTCTTGTAATATTGTATTGTGAAAAATAATTCTCAACGCTTCCCCCCAAGCCAGCCACCTTCTGAAAACCTCTTCACAAGGACATTACTGATAATAAGCTTATCCTAATCAAAATCCAACCCAGGCCTTAACTGATTTATTCTGCTCAGGTTCAGGTGAAGACAGATTCTTCTCCCTAGATAGCCCAAAACTGGGGGTGGTATTTCCTCTGTCCAGATGGAGGGTGATATCTGCCCCTGTTGACCAAGATTAAATCACCTAAGTCACGTACTCAAGACCTCATTTCAATATAGCCTACCTATAGTGTACTGACCAATCAGGGTTGATTGGCACTCCTTGGGAACACCTACTCTTCAAAGGGCATATAACCCTGTGCCCCCAAATCTCAAATCAAGCCAGTTCTGAACTGGCCCCCTTGGGGGGGCCCAGTTTTAGACTGAACTCCAATGCAATGTATGTCAAGCCAGCTTGAGAGAAATTAAAATGGTGACACATGCACCCTAATTTCATTTGTCTCTTTCTTATAACAGACTCTGTAATTTATTGGGGTTCAATGGGATCAAGATTCTATTTTTTTAATCATAATTTTCAGATAGTCTGACTATTCTTAGATTATTTCTTCTCAATCTGCACTCCAGATCAGTTGTTTTTCTGATGAGATGTTTCAAATTTTCTTCTATTTTTTCATTCTTTTGATTTTGTTTTATTATTTCTTGGTCTCTTAGAATGTGATCAGCTTCCTTTTGCCCAATTCTGGTTTTCAAGGAATTATTTTCTTCCTTAAGTTTTTGATTCTCTATTTCAAGATAATTTTCTTGATTTTCTTGGACTGCTTTTTTCCCCCCTTATTTTTCCTCATTCTTTCCTATTAGATTTTTAAAGTACTTTTTAAGTTCCTCCAGTAACTCTTTTTTGTGATTGGGACCATTTGACATTTCTCACTGAAACAAAGAGTGCCTTTCTTTGCTCCATTATCTTCCTCT
Organism: Phascolarctos cinereus; assembly: GCF_003287225.1. Taxonomy (NCBI): domain Eukaryota; kingdom Metazoa; phylum Chordata; class Mammalia; order Diprotodontia; family Phascolarctidae; genus Phascolarctos; species Phascolarctos cinereus. The sequence goes on from NW_027556180.1 coordinate 101,388,119, forward strand.
GAACAGTAGCTATCTATGGTTGTTCTTTCTTCTTTGCTTACTGATTTGGTTTTTGTTTGCTTAATTTTGTTTTTAGCAGCTGTTAGTATAATTAAGTTATAATCCCGAGCTATGGGGAATGATACCCCAAGTCTCAGGTCCTTCTTACTGCTATATTTTCTGAGCTCTTTCCCAGGGCTCAAACTTGGCCTCTCCTCTCCACCTGTATGCCCCAGCTATGGCCCCTAGCCACACTGTTCTGCAAATGTGTCTGTCCTCGCTGTAGTACTTCAGCTGGCTGCAAACTACAGTTGTCTTCTCTGCCCTGGAACTGAAACCAGGGACTCTGCTCTCCTGCAAATGCCCACAGCCAGCAGCTACTGCTGCACTCACCAGGTATGTGCTAGCTCCTTTTCCCCACAGCCACAGCCTGGGACATATCTGGTCAGCACAATTATGCTTGGTGTCCCTCAACAGTGCAAAGTCCTTCAATCTTCTCCTATTCAGCCATCATAACCCCCACACTGTCCATCAGATGACAGTTTCCAAGGTTGAGGCTGTCTCCTAAGCCAGCTGTCCCCAGGGCTTGTTGTTTGTGGATTTTGCAGAATCAGTTTGAGATATTCGCTCTTCACTCAGGCTGAACCCCACCCCAGGAGGTCTGGTCTTTCCTGAGGTCTTGGGAAAACAATTGCTTAACCCTAACTTTTGTTTATTTCTTCTGCTCTATATTCCTGCTGAGGCAATGTTCTGTCTTTTTTGTCAAGGAAATTTGGAGAGCCAAAAGTTCTCTGACATACTCCACCACTTTCCCAGAATCCTCTCCCACCATTCAACATTATTGAAAATGACATGGTATGGGTTAGACCTAAGCTTTAGGAAAATTGTTTTGACAGCCAACTGAAAAATGGATTGGAGTGGAGAGAGACTTGAGGCAGAGAATCTAATTAGGCCACAGAGACAGAATTTTTTTCCAATGCAACAAAATTATTTTTACTTTTATTCTTTTCTCTGAGTTGAAAGCAGAGTAAATTACATACATTATTAAATTATTAATTGTATTATTAATTTTAGAAATATTTCTTTCAGTAGCAATATATGCCTCTCAATTTTAAGAGAGAAGAATAAGATAAAAGGGAAAGAAATACTGGGTTAAGCATGCTTAAACACAATTAGCTAAACAACAAACAAGGATATAGTTCAGCTATTAGGTTTTGGTTATATATTATTTTGGAACTATCAAATCAAAGTTTCCTTTAGAAATAAAAAATATTATATTTACTCAAATGTTCATTTAAGAGCAACAATTAAAAACCAACAATGATAGCTAGCAAAAATAATAATAACCAATTAATATAGTATTGTAAGATTTGCAAAGCACTTCACAACCGTCCTGCCATACTAATCCTCACTTTGCAGATGAGGAAATTGAAACTGAGGGTTTGCCCAATGTTACACAGCATTCCTGGCCGCAATTCAAACTCAGGTCTTCCTGAATCTAAACCCAATACTCTATCTACTGTGTCACTTACCTGCCTATATAGTATTATTCTCTGAAAGTTTTGCAGTGCTTTTATTCAAAAACTTAAAAGTCATTAAAAAAATACTTATTTTATGTTTTGATGTCACCATAGAATTGGAGAATTTTAAAGTTAGATATAATCTTATTGGCGAAACAGTACAAACTAAACCCCAAAGGCACCTCTATAACATAACCAGAAAGCAGTCATCAAGTCTGTTATTAATAACAACATCACTCTGCCATCCCCCGTCTCCAAGTCCAAAGTATTGTCATGTCATGACATAAGGAGAGAGAATGGGGAAAAAAAGAGTCAAGGAAGCATAAAGAACAAAATAAACAATTCACCATCCATCAAAAACTTTACTACTGATACTTGAGAAGTAAATAAATTGAAGGTAAGAGAGGAACCCTAAAGAGAGAGCATAATGAAAATTTCTGGCAATCTATGCATGAGCAAGAAGCTGAACACACCAAAACTCATTTTGGATGAAATGTGAAGTAGAAAAATTAAGCACCATTAACATAATGAATAACAGAGGAGTTACAGCAAGGAAGTGGCAAAAGCTTGACTGAAACTCAGGCTTCTCGGCAAAAGAGAAAAGTAGGAGGGCTGGATGATTCCAGTGGGGAACAGAAGCTTTAGGACAGAGACTGTTTACTCTTGTCTTTGTACCTTCAAGCTCTAGGACAGTCCCTATCATCAAGTATGCCCTTAATAGATGCTTGTTGAACTATAAGAGGAATTAAAATTTATTTCAAGTATAAATAGAAAATGAATAAGTATATACATGTATGATAAAATTAAATGATTCTATTTCTCCCAATCAAATTAATCTAGCTATATATTATTGTAGCAAATTAAACTAGCTATATTATATTTATTCCATCCAACCTAAGTCTCAAAATGTTAATGCCACTTTAAAATTAATGTTTTCCTATTTTGCCTCTGTAATTATAAAACAAAATGCAATGTCAGAAATACTAATATTGAATACATAAAATAGATCCAACTTGCTAATAAATTTTTAATTAGTATTTTATGAAGGTGATAGCATGAAGAGGTTAACTGAGCCTTTGAAAAACACCACTGCTCATTACAGCATAGATTCATTTGAAAATTTCAAACTCTATGCAATTTCCAGGTGGCAGCCACCTGGAAATTGAATATTCTAAGGGAACTCAGTAAGTGAATAAAAAACAAATATTTGAGATTCAGAGAGGAACTTCTGTTAGATTTTGTGAGTTGGTGAGGAGCTAAAATTCAGAAGATGCTACTGTATGTAAGTATTTTAGTGAGATAAAAGGAACCAGATGCTAAAACGGGACATAAAGAATATCCAAATGAATTTGATTGAATAGAAGTTCTCGTGTGTGTGTGCACGCATGAGAGAAAAATGTTTGATGAAAAACATATATGTGTGTGTGTGTATTATATATACAGATATTTCCAAAAGCTAAAAAATTAGATAGTGAGGAAAACAGTATGAGGTCAAAGTAGATGGTTGCAAAAAAATTAGTTTAACAATGATACAAACAAGATTCTAGAAGATGATTTCATTCACAAGTGAGGCAAAGAAGTCAGACTCAGAGTAGCAACTGTCAAAGTGCTCTTTAGAACACTAGTAGTCCTCACGTTCTTGTAGATAAGTGCAAAATGCAAGGGTGCAATAAGCTAATACCCAACCAGCATTGATTAAAAAAAAATCTGAAGGAAGGTGCATTATTTACTTTAACTAAACTTGACAATAGATTGAAGGTGTTAAACAATGTTGTAATACCCACAATTACTGCTACAATGGCCAACTTCTAAAAGAAACAAAGTAACTGGACCCTACTTTCAACTTTTCAAACTGAAAGTGATCATCTGCTGAGTGAAGTGAGCAGAATCAAGAGAAAGTTGTACACAGTAACAGCCACAATGTGCGATGACTAATATTGATAAACTTAACCCTTTCCAGCAATACAAGGATTTAAGACATCTCCAAAGGTCTCATGATGAAAAATGCTATCCACATTCAAAGAAAGAACTGTGGAGTTTGAATGCACATCGAAGCATACTATTTACTATTTTTTTTCTTCTGTTTTGTTTCCTCTTTCTTAGGTGGTTCCTCCTAATGGTTGTAATTCTTACTTACATCACTAATGTGAAAATATGTTTAATAGGAATGTATATGTATAGCCTATATCAGATTGTGTGCCATCTTGGGGAGGGTGTTGGGAAGGAAGGGGGAGAAAAATTTTCAACTCAAAATCATATGGAAGTGATTGTTGATAAATCAAAAAAATTAATTTAAAAAAGTGATCATCAACGGGGTTAAAAAAGTAGAGAAATATGAAAAAAGGAAGTATAAAGCAATCTTCTAAAAGAGTTAAAATTAAGTTTTGTCTCATCCATTTGCTCTTTATACTACATTGAGAACACTAAGACATGGTATCCAAATCATTCAGATCTTCTATATCCTGCAACATGAAATGAAAAGGATCAGATACTGGAGAGTGCAATTAATTGAAGGGCACTTTAACAGAAGAACAGGAGTTATTCTTTTGTAATGAAAGAAGAATTAAGAATATTTTTTACCTTCCAAAAAAGGTCTAGGAAAAGGAAAGAGAAAAGAAAAATTAAGAGCTACTGACATAAAGAATGACCCTGGTAAATTGCTGGGCCATTGTAATGGCCTAAAGCTAGGTCGGTTTTGAATTGAACCTGTCTCAGAAAGGCACAAGAAGAAAATAGAAAGCATTCACCAGTCATGCCAATTTAAGAGCTTAAGGCTGTGAAAATATGACAGTCATGATCTAACTCCTAGCGAATGCTAAGAATATCTACTAAAGGTATTACTAGGGTGAAGGCATATGCAATAGAATGTAACTTTATTACAGAAATTTAATTTAGTAAATATCAGTAATTTTGCTTCTATATTCTATTTAAATATTAAGATATTCCAATTTCATGTGGATTAAAGTTTGTTTTTTAACTGTTATAAATAGAAAAACCTGTTTAATATAAGAATCCATTTAGCTTAACTCTTTATACAAGGGGGAGAAAGGAAGATAGTAATTCCTATACCTCTATCATTTGTAAAAAAGGAAACATAGGGACATATGGAAATATAATAATGCTCCAAAACATTTTTAGAATGAAACACTAATACACAGCTACAAGCTATTATATCTTTAAAAGGAAGCAATCCTAATGAAGTAGATCTTTGGAAATTGTCATAATGGTAAGCTCATTAGCTGAAATGAAAATTCCCCCTGCTGGTCTCTAGGAATATCTAATGACCAGGATATTATTTTTTAAATACAGAGGTACTTTCTAATTCAGTATCGCTCACCAAAGAGATTTCAAATGTGGAAACCTTTCAATAGTAACATATAAGAACAGACTAAATACTCATAAGCAAACATTCCATCTTGGCATTAAAAACATTTCATCCACATCTTCAAAATCTCAATTCATTCATTAACTGGAAAATATTATACTAAAAAATCCTGTATCAAAAATCTGCTCTAAGGGGGGGAAATGGTCTCTAAACTAGCATAATTATGTTCCAAACACATAGGAAAAAGCTCCCTGCAAAACACAGAAAAGTTATCTGTTATCCCATGTACATAAACTAAAAATAGAAGACCTGAATCAGGTGAAAAATTCACAGTGGAAGGTCTTAGCCTATATTGAAAGTATCTCCAAGAAGAATGTAAAGATTTTTATTATTTTAATATTTATATTTGTAATTCAGCTAAATCTGGTTTAAGCTCAATATTAACAGTACTGATCTGATACATTTAAATAGTTTAGGATTTACAAACCTGTAGCTTATGTTTCAAAACATTATACTTAGACCTATTTTCAGATGGCACTAGAGCTGATCCCACTCTCTTGAGTGTTCTGATCTTCATGAAATTATATTCAAATGCAATTTGTATAATACAAAGCAAGTGTTGCAACTGTATATAAATTAGAAAAGCTATCAATAAAAAACAATGCCACTTTTCTAGAAGGAATACACACACACACACACATGCATAGGTGAAACACTGCAGTTGACAAAATATTTTGACAACTTTGATTATCCATTTCTATATTTATTTTATGTCCTATATTAGAGATGTATACTTTAATTTTTTCTCTTTAATTCTCCTCAATTTTCTCAATCCTACCTCAACCCCCAGTATTTTGACTAAGTGATATAAATAAATAACAAAGTTCTATGAATTTATTAGCATTGCAATTTATTAGCTTTGAATCATGTAAAACATAGTAGACTGTGAGTTTTTGTGAAGAATGAATTTCTACTACTGCTCTATCTTAGGGTCAGCATTTAGGTACTAAAATGGTGGTGATTTGTGATGTTTTATACTGTCATTCTGTACTAGTACCTTCAATTAGAGCCAATCACTCACGTTGACATGAAGGCAACCCTGAATCTTGGAAACCTATACTCCCCAGTGCAAGGTCTGGCAGGGCTCAAGTTGGAAAACACTGAAATATGGATATAGTGATTGACCGTATTTCTTTAATTTAGAACTAGCCAGGCTAAGTTCAGATATCCATCTTTATAATGACCAAACTATGTTAAATTCTTCACCCATAGCAACTCTTTAGGAAAATGTATTGAGTTGTAGAGTGCTGTAATTTGCGTCAATGAATGGAGTACTCACACTGACTACTCAGACATATTTGAAGTACAGTGGTATTAACAAAATTTAGTTTCATACTTTATTAATTTAACAATTAACATTTTTATTACAAGTTCTGAGAAGCAGGAAAGAGAATACAAGCTTGGGGAAGAAGACTGTTGGGTTAAGTCCTAAACCCCCCCCAAAGGCCTTATAATCCCATTTAGCTCTTGAAAGCAAAATTGAAGAGGTGGTTAGGCAGCTGCCATACTATTGTTCATATTCAAGGGAAGACTGAAGTAGACCGGAAGTGGAAAGAGGTCTGGACAAGGGATCTTTAAGACTCAGTTTTAAAAGAAAAAAAAAACGGGGCATCAAGTAGCAAGAAATATAGTAGGAAATGGGCTGCGTGTCTTATCAATGGCAAGTGAGGTTCCTGAGCAGTGGCCATTTAATGGTATAGGTCATTTATAATTTATGTATTCCTGAAACAGGGACTGGTGGCATTACAAAAGAACAGCTGTTATTTTCCATTCTCACAATAAAAACAAATACAATTTAACACTTATATTGAGCTAAGTTGTTCACAGACACAAAATATGAAGATTTTTTCATAAATTCTTAGGAAACATCTTTCATCCATTAACTTTCATTACCATTTAACAGTTCTTAATGATCAACAACATTCAAGAAAAAGCAAAGTTTTAATGAAGCAATACATACCTTTGCTAGCTTTGTCTATATGCTCCAGATCATCAACAAAACTTAGAATATCTGGATACTTTTCCTCACATACTTCAGCTAGAAAATGGAGCAATGTTGTTTTTTGATCTGCTGATTTTGTGTCCTTCAGCTAAACAGAAAGAAGAGGAAAATAGCACTGAAAATTTAAAGGTATTTTTATATGATACCTACTTATGAATACCAAATATTTACAAATACCAAACACTGTATACTTTGAGACAAAAAAAAAAAGATAGAAACAGATTTTGTAATAAATCAATGGCTAGCGGTAGTCTGTGGTCAAATTCATTCGTGGACACAATGCTAGAATTTGGAGGATCCAAAAGGTATTAAACAGACTGACAAAGCCTTTAAAAATAACAATAGAAACTAAAATCACATATTAAGGTAGCTTGTGGCATACAAAATAGGGTGCTAGATGTGTAGTCAAGAGGTAGCTGATGGTATAACTGGGCCTGGAGTCAGAAAGATCTCAGTTCAAATCTGGCCTCAAAAACTTATTAGCTATGGGCAAACCACTTACATTCTGTTTGCTTCCATTTCATCAACTATAAAAAAAAGGATAATAATAGCACCTACTTAGAAAAATTGTTTTGAGGATCAAATAAGGTAACATTTATTAAAAAGCACTTTAGCACATTGCCTGGCATTGAGTACTCACTATATAAATGCTTACTACCTTCCCTTACCGCTCAGGAAAACTTGATTCAAATACTAGAGCTTTATAAAGATGACAGAGTGAAGGATCACAACTGTAAAACTTCCCCCAAAAACTCTTCTACAAAATGATAACAGAAACCACCAAAGTGAATTCTGAGCAGAAAAGCCAATTAAAAAGACAGTACTTGTTCCAGTGCTGGGCAGCTTAGACAGACAAAAAAAGAGAGGTCTGCAAATAATTGTATGGGAAAGGATGCAGGGAGACACGCCTGGGTTGAAATGGAAAATATATCAGTAGCAGGGCTTTGTAGGAGGCAGCTGTAGCAGCAGCCTCAGGAGCAAAGGCATGGATAATGCAAAGGGACAGTAAAGCAACTGAACATCTAGTCAGAAAGAGATTCCAGGCCATTGTGCTAGCACTGAGTACAAGATCTGAGGCCATTTGGCAACTCCGTATCCTACCACCCAGTTCCAGGACACAAGTCCAGGTCAGAAAAGAGCAGTCTCAGTCACAAAGGAACAGGGGCCTTACCTATGTAAGGACCACTTCACAAGAGCAGGAGGGCAGTGACCAGAGACCATTTTACCTTGGAAGCAACAAATACTACAGGCCTGGAGATCCATCTTACAGAAATTCATGCTAGCCATCCCTCCCTAGATGTGAGGAAACCCCAACTCTAACATAAAGTCCAAAGTCAAGTAATAGAGTAGAAAAATTAGCAAACAACAGAAAAAGAATCTGATTACAAAAAGCTTCTATGGTGACAGGGAAGCTCAATACACAAAATCAGAAAACCACACTTACAAGCAAAGGCTCAAATAAAACTGTACGTTGGACACAAGCCCAAGAAGAACTGCTAGAAGAGTTAAAGGGATTAAAAAAGAAAGCCAAAATAATATTTTAAAAACCAAATAAGAGTAGTAGAGGAAAAATTGGGTCAATAAACGAGAGTAATTCAACAAAATTATGAAGAGAGAATTAACAATTTAGTAAAAGAGGTAAAAAAAAAAGCTCACTGAAGTGAAAGGGAATGATTCCATGAGACATTAAGAAACAATGAAAGTAAAAAAGAAATGAAAAAATAAAAGAATAGAATGAATAGAACTTTAGAAATGAGGAAAATGAATATTGGACTGTTTTAATTTAATAGCCAATATTTAATTTTTAATTTACTTTAATAGCTAATATTTCTCTGTGAATCCATCATATTCCACAATAAATTCAAATTGGATATGACCTTAATACTAAAAAGCATATCATTAAAAATTAAAAGAGCAGATCTAATACCTTTCACACCTACAGCTAGAGGACACATTCTTATACAAACAAGAAACTGAGGTCATTTTACAAAAGAAAAACAAAATAGATAATTCCGATTACATGAAATTGAAAATTTTTTGTTCAAATAAAATTGATATATAGAGGATAAGAAGGTAAGAAGTAAAGGATGTAAAATATCACTGAAAATGTTTTGAAATGTAGATAATTAATAGGAATATATAGCCAAAAGCCATTTCCCAATTAGGAGCTGGTCAAAGGATGTATTAACTAACAGTTCTTGAAACAGTAAACTATTAACAACTATATCAATAATAAGGTTAATCCAAATCAAAACAATCCCAAGGTTTAACATGCTCAGCAAAATTACAGGAATGACAAAAGATATAAATAATTAATGTTGCAGGAAATTTGAAAAAACAAGTCCATTTATTCATTGTCAGTGGACCTGTGAATTAGTACAATCTGGAAAGAAATATGGAATTATGTAAATAAAGGGGATAAAATCCATTCTCTCAGACTCAAAGATTATATATCTGGGCAAATAATTACTGAAGGTCCTTGAACAAAACAAACAAAAAAATACTTATAGTAGCACTTTTTGTGATATCAAATAACTGGAAACAAAATAGATGCCCACCAAAATGTGATACAGAAATAAAATGGAGTATTACTGTGCTATAAGAAACAATAAACATGATGAACATAGATATATAGATATATCTATAGATATAGATATCTAGATATCTATATCTGTAGATATATCTATATCTATATCTATATCTATCTATCTATCTATCTATCTATCTATCTATCTATCTACACAGAAAGACTTTAAAAAACTGTCGCCTAGTAAAGTAAAAAGAGCCAGGCAAGCAACACACTTTGCTACATAACTACAAAAATGTTCATGAAAAGAACACCATAGAGCAATCTAAACCAAAATCTGGAAAACCATAAAAAACAAAGAAGGCTCCAAAGGAGAGATATGAGAAGAAACACCACCTTCTGAGGAGGTAGAGCAACTTTGCATATAATTTTTGCTATGTTTATTGGTTTTGTTGGGTTTTTCTCTTTTTTCTTTTCTTTTTAAAAAATCTTTGCTAAAATGAATGCCTTTCTGGGAGGGCATGGGAGAGGGATTCAGGGAGAAATGGAAAAAAAATAGGTAAAATATTACGTGTGTGTGTGTGTGTGTGTGTGTGTGTGTGTGTGTGTATACATATATACACATAAATTTTCAAAAGAGAAATTTATCTCAGGAGGATGGTTGACCAACAGGCTGTTTTCAATTGTTATTTTTATATGACCCACCTACCCTCACCCCCCCCCAGCAATCCACCCTGGACAGGTGATCTATGTTTATATTTAGGACAGGTAAAATAGTAACAGCCTCTAAATTAACATATTCATTTAACATAATAAAAATCACAATCCCAATGAGTTATTTTATAAAACTGGGAAAATAGTGGCAGCTAGGTAGCACAGTGAATAGAGCGCCGGCCCTGGATTCAGGAGCACCTGAGTTCAAATCCGGCTTCAGACACATAACACTTACTAGCTGTGTGACCCTGGACAAGTCACTTAACCTTGTTGCCTAACCAAATTTAAAAAAAAAAACTGGGCAAATGACATTGAAATCCTTATGCAAAAAAAAAAACTATGGGAAGAGGAAAACCAAAGTATGCTTTTTTAAAAAAAGGATCATTAATGAACATGCACTCACCAGTTCAGAGTTGAAAACAATATAATGTATTAATGAACAAAATAAGCTGAAACTGGGCAAATTAATAAAAGAATAGATCAATGGAATATAATAAACATTATAAAAAAAATAGAACAAAGAACATTAACATTCCGTAAACCTGTTAGTATCAAATTATGAGGAAAGAATTCATGTTTTATAAATATGCTCTTCAAGAGTTAAAATTGCAATATGGCAAAAAAAGAAAAAGAATGTCCATTCTTCATATTTGAAATCATAATAAATAAATTCACCCAGGATTTAATAAGTCAATTATGTTTTATTTAAAAGGAAAGTTTAAGGAAAATACACCAGTAAATTTATCATTTATTTATAAGGAAAATGAATGTTTATGAAACAAATGACAAACTGTGTTCAAGTGAATATAAATACACACACATCCATGCAGGATCTCAGTAATTAAGTAACAAGCACAGGAGCCCTGGGAGTATCAACATCCTTCTCCCTCCTCCCACCCCTAAAACATGGATCTTACTTCAGTCATGACATTACAGCCAGCATGAGGGGAAGCAACTCTTGTGTGAAAAGGGATGGCCATCTCTATGAACTGCCAACCAACTGCTACCCATTGGGAAGGCAAGATAGTCTAGCTGAAGTAGCAAGGAACTCGGAGGGAAAGACAGGAGGTAGCATGTGCCAGGCAAGTCAAACTAATACCCCCCATTATTACCCTGAACATTATTTTAACCAGCCCCTCAGATACACCAGGACACTGAACTCAGGAGCCTTGGGAATACAGTTGTTTCCAGAACATAATCCTGGGAAGGAACCTCTGAAGAGAGGCATATCTCTGCCATACCCTCTCAGAAAGCCATTCTATTCCTAAAGGTGTTATAGCCATAAATAATGAAGACCAAACAAAAGAAAATTCTTGTCATCCAAGTCCTTGGCACTGTCAAATGGTTCAACAGTGGGAAACTGATAGTATTTTATCAATGGAAATTACATTAAAGTTTTCTTTATTATCTGCTTTGTCACTATACTCAAATTACCCTAGGACCTTTCTACCTTCCATGTGTGTAGTCTTCCATATTAGAATGCAAGTTCCTCAAGAGCAGGTACTGTCTTACATCTACTTCTATCTCTTGTCTTGACTACAACGTTTTACAAGCACTTGATTAATGCTTTTTTATTCATTCAATCATCCATTCACTCATAAAGCACTGGACTTGGAATAAGGAAGACTTGAGTACAAATCATGCCTCAGATAACTGTTATTCTAAGCAAGTCATTTAATTTCTCTCTTTTTTTTCATTTTTAAATGGGGAAACTAAATGCACCTGACAGGATTGCTATAAGGATCAAATAAGGTAATACATGTAAAGTACTTTGCAAATCTTAAAGCACTATATAAATGTTATCTGTTATTATATCTACACGCATACACCTGTGTAAGTATATGAATGCATTTAAATAAACCTACTTTGTAATTGTTTCATAAATATTTATTTCCCTCCCACAATTATGATTTTGATGTATTTTTTCAAATAAAATATAAACTTATTGATTATGTGTTGAAAATAACAAACTTTAAATATTGCTACTTGCAAGTCATAAGATTACTTACTGAAAAAAATCTAATTTGTTTAATGATACAATTAAAACTGACAATAATGCTCATTAAAGAAGCTAAATCTAAAATGAATACATAAAAACAATTTGCATTGCTTTCTACTACTAATGGAAAAGGAGGAAAAAGAGACGACAAGTAAGGTGTGTATTGTAACATTTATTGTACGGAACCTGTAATTTACTTGATATAAAGAATTCTTATTACTGAACTTCCTTCCATCAGTTCAGATCATCACCATCTCTACAACTTACAGTCCTAAAGAGGTCTCTGAAACATTAAGAAGTGACTGGCCTAGAGTCACACAATTAGTACATCAAAGGCTGGTCTTCAACACAATTACTTCTGATGGTGACACTGACTCTGTACTCACCTTGTTCAGTGGCCACTTTCAACTGATTATCTGATCAGTCAATAAACATTTATTAAGCACTTACTATATGCCAAATAGTATATTATGCATGATTTTTATATTTATGAAATAAAAGTGTATGTAATTTTACAGGTATAATTTTTTAAATGTATTATTAGGAAAAGAAAAGTGATAGGAAAAACTTTGAAAAACATGTCAAATATAAAGCTAACATTCATAATGTAAAAGCAACAGATATACATACACAAAAGCAATTCTCCCTCTATGAATGACAATTGGTTAAAAGATAAGAAAAGACAATTCACAAAAGAGTTATACAGATTATAGGTAAGCATTTGGGGAAATGTTAAATAATATTAAAAGTTCAAGAAATACAAAAACTATGTCATAATTTCATAGGTAGCAAATTAACAAAAATAAAAATAAAAATAATGATGGTGGAATTACATTATAACAAGAATGCTTGCACAATGCTAGTGATATTGCATAAATTCCAAGAATCCTTAAAAAAAAATATAGAAATCTATTTAATCCAGACATCTTAGACTTAGGGATCGACCTCAAGAAAGTAAATTGAAATTATAGTACATAACAAAAGAAATGATATATTGGCATTACACCAAAATTTCAATAGATATGATCTTATCAATACCCAACAGTACAAAATGAAACTCATTCTTGCCTGCATGTTCTATAAGAGTCCTTCCTGCCCACATATTCCAAAAAGTTGACCTGTTTTGGATCCACTTACAAGGGATCCACTGAACAGGCAGGGGATTTTTCATGTTTTCTTTAAATTCCAAGGATGCCAATGCAGCATATGGACTGTACATCCTTCACTTTCTCCACGTGACAATACCATCTTTCATAATCATACATTTCTTTAATGACATATAATTACTTGCTTGTAATATGCTACAATCTATTCATTCCCATCAGACACCTGTCTTCTCCTCTTTCGGTGACTCTCAATTTCAATTCTTCAGTGACTGTTATTGTACAGGAAGGAATCATGGAGCATAGCATTGGTAGAATTTTTGGTTGATTTCTGTGATTTCATTGGAATAAGGAATTCACATTAACTAATCTCCTTTTTTCAACTTAGATCATAAACTATTCTGCAACTTTTATTCTTGGATAATTTTCTGTCACCTTGAAATGCTAAGTGACATGCTCCACCAATACGTGACAGAAACAGGCCTTGAACTCAGGTTTTCTTGGGTTAAACCCTATCTATTACACCACAATGCCATTTAACAGAAAAATAATGGTATTAAAAAGATGGGCTTTGATTTAGGAGAAGCTCAAGGACATTAAAGCAATGCAGAATTTCTTAAAGCTAATCCAGTCAATTACCCTCCATCTGATCAAATTTAAAGTGAGTTCACTGTTCATTTGCAAAGTCTTCCAAGATAGATACTTGATGAACCAGCTTTATCAGGTGTCCATTTCTCTAGAATTCATAGTCTGGACAATCACCATTCTTTACATACTTGGTTCTTTCTGTGTATGGATACCTTTGCCAAACTCTTTTAAACAATTCTGGTTCTCATTAGAAGGTTCTTGCATGTTCTGAGATTTGAAATAATTAGAATGATACCAACTTCAATGAGAAGAAACAGGGCAATCCTACCATTTTAAGATAATCCCTCTTTGATTTGGAATTTACACAGGAATTTCCCCATGATAGTATGGAATACCTCCTTACTTTATATTTAAGCATGTTACCGAAGGGGCAGCTAGGTGGCACAGTGGATAGAGCACTGGTCCTGAAGTCAGGACAACCTGAATTCCAATCTAGGCTCAGACACATAACACTTACTAGCTGTGGAACTCTGGGCAAGTCACTTAACACCAATTGCCACACACACACACACACACACACACACACACACACACAAACACGTTACTGAAGACTGGAGGGCCAGGAAAAGGTCTTCCATTATTATATCTTCACACTATCTTGTATAACAATGACATCCATTGATGAAAGCTCTTTTGGTCTACCAATAAGATACAGTTTTCATATTTAGCAAACAATAAGCATAGTGGGACCCTATATTCTTACATTTTTTAATCAATAACATGATGGCAAAAATAGAGCCTAGTGGGAAATATTACTTGTGAAAACCTGTCCTCATATCAAAAATGTTCTTGATGTCACTGTAGATTAGGTTCAGAAAAAAATTTCTAGAGATAGGAAACCATGCTGCATATGGCTCAGTATTTCACTTTGGGATGATGACCAGTTCATCAATCCAACATTTCTTAACTGCCTGTGGCTTGTCAGACATTGTGCTAGGCACAAGGTTACAAAGGTAGAAATGAATTACTCCTAAGATCAAGGAGCTTAAAATATATTGGGGGAAACAATGTACATAAGAATATACATATACACATACATACATAACACACATACTAGACACATATACACATAATAAATACAAGGCAATTTTCAGGAATGGGGAGACTGGGAATAGGAGCACAGTAAGTTCATTTAGAGTAAAAGATTGTTTCATTCTTAATATTTATATACATAGTCCCTAGCAGAGTTCCTGGAACACATGAGACCTTTAATAAATACTGGATGATTGATAAACTTAATGATGTAAAAAGTGGCACATAAGGTAAGCTTTGAAGGAAGCTAGGGGCTCTATGAGGCTGAGATGAAGAGAGAATATATTCCTGCCATGGGAGACAGACTGCACAAATACATGTAAATGATAGATGGACTGACACAAGTGAAAGAGCAGCATTAAAATAAGTTTGGCTGCACCATTCAGTGGATGACATGGAAGAACATAAAGGCTTGGAAAGTAATGAAGTCCAAAATATTTTCCAAGCCTTAGACGTCATCCACCCCTTTAGATGTCTTTGGAATAGATCCCTCAGTAGTATTAATGAATACAGAAAAAACATGAGAAATGATACAAAGGGAAGTAAGCAGAACCAGGAAGGAAAGGGAAAAAGGAGTAAGCATTTGTAGCACCTACTATGTGCCAGCCACTACAACAAGCACTTTCCAAACAAATCCTATTTGATCCTTACAACAACCCTGGGAGAGAAGTGTTTTTATTATCCCCATTCTACACATAAGAAAACTAAGGCAAAGAAAACTTCAGTGATTTGTCTAGAATCATACAGCTAGTAAGTACCTGAAGACAAATCTGAACTTGGGTCTTCCTGACTCCAAGCCCAATACACTATCCACTTTGCCACCTAACTGCCTCTAGGAATTAGGAAAACAATACACGCTATAGAACAATGATTATTGCAACAAATGGAAAGAACAAAAACATAATAGAAAGTAACACCATTAAGTTATTCTCATGGTTAAGCTTGACCTCAAAGAAAAGCAATTAGAGGTATCCTCATCCCTCTGCAGAGGCAGAGGACTACTGAGTATGAAGCACTACATATAAAAGACTTTTTCAATATGCTGTTTAATTTTGCTGAACTGCTTTTTCCTTTTTCTTATTCTTTGTTATAAATTATAGCTCTCTGGGAGGTAAGGGACAGAGGAATAAATCAGGAAATGTAGGAAAACATAAAAACAAAAGATATCAATAAAATTAATTTTAAAAATGAAGTTCATGGAACTGATTGGTTATAACAAATATTGATGTCCTTTCCTCTGTCCACTTCCTATTTTAAATGGTCATTACCTTGGTGGTGTTGTTTTAATTACACACAATCTTGATCTCATTTATCTTCTGTCTCCTAGCTTTGTAGTGACTTTAATCTTTGGTCCAACAATATAGTTTCTTGATTACATACAGATACCTGATTCATAAATTACTCCCATATCAGTAACAAAACCTCTATATTTATCAGAGACTGGTCAAAAATGTCAAAAGTTGCAGTGATAATAAAGTATGATGACTGAAGAAAGGCCATGAGTTTCATCAATTAAAAAGTCCCTACAGGCACACATAAGAAAAATACTGACAAATATTACTAATGAACGTTGTCCCAAAAATGTTATACAAAAGTTTAGCAAAAGAACTACAAGATTACAGCTAGACACACGGACATAGATACACTCTCGCTATAACCACCTTGGTTTATACCAGAGGTAAAAGGATGTTTCAATATTAGAAAGCAAAAAACCAAATTAATAATTAAATATGTTAAAAATCCACAACAATCAAAATGGCATGATTATAGCAATGGAAAAAAGCCTTTGACAAAACACAAAATTCATTAATGCCCAAACGCCTTACAAACAAAGGCATAAAAGGGCTATTGTTAAAAATATAGATCTAAAACCAAAAGCCAGCATAATTTACAATGGAGAAATATTAGAAGATTCCCAACAAATACAGGGGTAAAGAAAGGATGCCTCTCTCTGTAAATATTTCACATAGTTCTATAAATGCTAAGGGAAGAAAAATTAAAAGGTATAAATGTTGAAAAAGAGGTAATGGAATTAATTATTTCTATTTCCGATAGACTTGAAGTTTACTTTTTCAAATGTCAGAATATCAGCCAAATTAATTGAATCAATAGTATCAAGAAAAGTAGCAGGATAACAAAGGTCAGTATTTCTATCAGCAATAACAAAAACTAAAAGGAAACAAGAGAAATAACATTCAAAATAGTGAGAAAAATGCATAAAATTTCTAGGAACCAACCTACAAAGGCACATTCAAGGTTTCCATAAATATCATTTTAAAAAATTAACATTTCATAGAAATAAAGGAAACTTAAGTGAATATTCATGGTTTTTTGTGATGCCATGTCAAATTGATAAAAGCAATGCTACTACCACCTAAATTAATTTACAGATTTAATGGTAATACCAAAATTACTTGTGTTACTTTAGAGACCTAGAAAAAACTAACAAAATTAACTGAGATAAAGCAAAGTTCTCAAATATAAAGGAAAATGATCAAGACGAAAGAATGATAAGAAGGTAGCATGCCCAGACAACATATTACATTATTAAGCATTAATTAATTATAAAACATTTATAGTACTGGTTAAAAATATAAAGGAGATCAGTAGAACACACTAGGTGAATAAAACTGGCATAAAATCATTAGCACTCTGTTAACTAAATACAAGACTAAAAACTAGTTAAGGAAAAACTCCCTATTTAATAAGACCTATTGAGAAACTGGAAAGCAGTTTGATCAAATATAGGTGAAAAGCAGTATATTTGGAAATGAATATAATATAAAAGCGATAAGAATTTTTTAAAAATCAAGTCACTGTTGACTTCTGAGTAGACGCCTAGATAGAATATAGAGCTGAGATTTAAATTCAGGTCCTCTGACTCCAAGTTCACTACGCCAGGATTATGTTTTTTTCTTAAGGATGGAGATGATTTCATAATAACTATAAAGTGATAGAATCAAGCAAAAGCGTAAAGATCAAATATACAATTACAATTTAAAAACTGAAAACTAGAAATATTTTTGTCCTTTTTACATATTTGACATTATTATAACACAAGAATTAAAAGGAATACTTGACACACCACACCTAATTAAACAACTAATTTATTTCATCTGATAATTTCAGAGATTATTTTTCAGTTTGTGGACATGGTTCTGCTCTGGTGGTTTCCCATAGTTATTGCAATTTACAACTATTTTCTTCTAACCTCTCCCTTTTATGATGGCTTTTCATATAAGAAATGATGAATATACACAAAATGCAACACACATAATAATCATAAAAACTCTAAAGAATAATACAGAAAGTTGAAACAAGGCAATAATCTAGGACTTAATTTCCTAATATACAAAAGGGAGATTTTGAATTAAAAATTTGACATCTATTCCAGTTCTAACATTTAAGGATTCTATTATCACTCAATGAAATAAAGAAAAAAAAAGACTCCCAAGAAACACAAGCATTGCTATGTGTAAATTATAGAGTAGAAAGCTTAATAAAGCACTAGACATGTGGTTTGGGCAATATGGCAAAGAAAAGATATTAAAATCTAAAGCAAAGCTCAAAAACAAGCTTTTACTTGTTATGCACTGTTTTAGAAATCATTCTACCAGGAAATATTCAACTTCCTGCACACAAATTGAAGACCAATATTGGTTATCTTAAAATGTTTGATCAATACCTATCAAGTAATAATAAAGTTGCTAAAATTTACTTAGAATATTTTTGCCCAGGTAGGAGCTACTGAAAATCTTTCTCAGGTAAATAAGGTAGAAGAGAGCAAGTATTTTTGAGAGCTATCTTTCTTACAAATTATACACCAGTGATAAGACAAAAACATTTGGATTAACTTTTTCCTTTAAATTAAGGCTTTTAAAAGTATTTACTGGAAGGACTGAGGTGCTTAAAAATATTAAATCTCATACTTTTATGAGGACTAAAATTTTGCCTGTCTATTAAGAATATGTTGAGTAGATCTGAATAATTTAGAATATCAAAATCATTATCCATTTCAGTTTCACTGAGTTTATGTTCACACTTAATAGAGAACTAAACAAAGACAGGTATCTCTTACTTTGTGAATATTTTCTACTCCCCAAAAGGACAGCAGTGCTTCATAGCACTGGACCCCAGGCACACTCTCATACTGAACCCTCAAGAACAGATTATTCCATTCTGGGAGCAAACTGATATAAGAGATCACCAAAGGAAGATCCATGTATAACCAAAAAAATTTCCCAGTTTAAGGAGTCAACAAAAGTAGAGAATGGGAGAAAATAAACAATTTTAAAGTATATCAAACAAAATACAGGGCCACCCTACCCCACCCAATAGGCTGCATTTTTAAAAAGCATTTCCACTAAAATCCAACCACCTTTCAAGCTACTGTTTAGGTTTTTTTTTCTTCCCTTAATTTTCCATAGTTTCTCAGTCAGGTAGGATCTCTCCAGCCTCAAATTTCTCAAAGCATTTTTTAACTGTATATTCTACTTTGTATTATTCATGTGTGTGTATATTTCACGTTCTCTTTTTGGAAAAACAAAGAAGCACAGTTGACAGAGTGCCTAATAGGCAGGAAGACCTAGGTTCAAAGTACAGCCGAGAGAGAGAGAGAGTGAGTGAGTGTGTGTGTGTGTGTGTGTGTGTGTGTGTGTGTGTGTGTGTGCGTGTGCATATCTTGCATAACCAGAGGCCAGTCACTTAACCTCTCTGTCAGTGTCCTAAGGGATTAAGACTAAAAATTACAGAGAAGTTACGAATCAGTATAAGTGGAAGAAATTTCCAGACAGACAAAATCACAGGTACAAAACTGAAAAAACACCCAACATATAGTAAATGTATAATACTTTGTTGGTCCCTGGAAGATTACCAAAGGCATATTACAATTTCTAAAACTACACTCGGTTATACTAAGGGAAAAAGAATTTTTTTTTAAATACGAAATCATTCACCTATCTCCAAATCTTAAGAGTTCAACAGACGCTCCACATTTTTATGCTGGTGCTGAATTTGTGAAGGTCTCTTTCAAGCACAAATTTTTTACAACAGTTAATGTCAAAGAGTAACTTCCCAGCATGCTTTTTAAGAAATTCAACTATTTCCCTACCTTTCTGCTATCAAATAAACACAGAATTTGTAGTGGAGATGCTTATCAATAATAGGAGTACTTTATACTCAGCTTGCAAATTCAACTACAATTTTCAAAGATCAAGCTGTTCCTCCTGATAATAAATATGAGATAATATTTTGTTAAAAAAATCTACTCTCGTCAATAAGGAAGCTTAAAAGGTTCAAAGTTGAAGGATTGATTTTGTAAGCTGTACAAAGAGAGGAGGAATGCAAACATAAAGATCTCAGGACAGATGAATTAAATATCTATAATAGAATTAAAATAATATTCTAATAAAAATCATAATGGAAATGTTTCATTAAAGGTTAATAGCAAAAACCCATTATGTTCAATGTTTTCAAGTACATGTACCTTTTTAAAACTACCCTTAAATATTAAAGAAATAAAAACAGTTTTAATCTTTACCCCAAAGATGATTTTGATCATTTTTATGATTAATCACCATGAAGGAGGAAAAAAATTCCAGTTATGGGGAACATGAAACAATGTGAATATGAAACAATGAAACGGGATAGACTAAATCAATTAGTAATAAAAGTAGATGGCTTAAAAGATTATTTAACATGCTAATTCTTTACTAGCTGTGGTACTATGACATTCTTACTTGAGAGATAGATAAGGATGTCTAAATGATCAGATGAGTTCAGAGGGTGAAGACATGAGATGAGAAAAAAAAATGAATAACTATAGGTTTTGAAAGAAGAGAAAAGTCTGGATGACCTAAATAAACTGCGACTAAATCAACCATCAATAAAAGCATTAAAAAACAAAAAGCAGAAATGAGCCAAAAGGGAAGTGGGAAGAATATATGATGGTTAATGGAAGACTAAAAGCTGAGCACGAGTCTGTGTGTCCTCAACGAAGAGGGAGAACAGTTCATCTGTAAACAGCTGTTATTATAATGTTTCTACTCCACCTACCAAAAATGGCAACAAAAGCAATCCATTACATTCATTACAGTGCACATTATCTATCCAAAGAAAAGAAAATGTACCTATAGTGTCTAATTAACTTTAAAAAAAAACCCCAACCTTGTTTATAATAAATAGCCAGCCACCCTATGAATCAGCAGGACCTGGATTCAAGTTGAGCCTTAGACACATTGATGTGTGTGTGACCTTAGGCAAGTCCTTTAACCTTTCAGTGCCCTCGGAAAATCTCCAACACAAAAATTACAGCACAACTGTTGAACTGTATTAATAGAAGAAGTTCCATCACTAGGAGTTCTTCCATTCTATTAAAAAAAACCAAGTCCCCACAGAAGATCATTATCAAATCATTAAAGCACTACTACCATTGGAAATTCCCTCAAAAAAAGAGCTTTGTTAAACAGAAAACTAGTTTATGCATAAAATTCTTGGTACTCAATTATTAAATGCAGAAAATGCCAAGAGAAAACAACCTACAATCTGATACAATTTGTACTTGCATATATTGCATATATTCCAATTGATCAAGAAGGAGAAAAATGTTTAAAATGTTTTAGAAAAACCTATGCATATCTAGCTTAGGTATAAATTTCTTACCTTCATGTGCTATTGCCTGATTTTTTTTAAATTTGTCTGCAAAATGTGAATTAAAGATTCTAAATGTTAAAAAAAAAATCAAAACTAAGTCTAAAGATCACTGAACATATACATTATGATAAATAGGGACTCCAAACTGAATGAAATGTAATTTTTCAGTATGTTGATATACCAGTTGAATATTTTTCTATCTAGGTTAAACAACTCCACTGTGTTTTATTTCAAATAAAATATACAACTTTGATTGACATTACATTTCAGAGGGGGAAAAAATCAACATTCGCATTTAGTTTAGAGGTTGAGTCAAGATTAGCCTTGGTTTGTCATGAAGGTCAAGTGTCTGATAATAAGCAGATTAATTTTGTTTTCATTTGATAAGTGTGAATAACCCTGGTAAATTAAAAACAAAGTGTTCAGGTAAATATAAGCACAAAACTCACTTTGCAGAGAGAGCTAAGGTTGAACCCAAAAGTCTGGGCATTCCGGGAGCCTGCATTCATGTAGTTTCCCATTAGCAACACAAGTTCCAATAACTTGCTGAAGCTTTTGCTCTTCTTTATCTCGTCACAAGCAGCACTGACAGCCATGATGTCTGGTTTGAGGCTGTTCACCTGCTCCTCAAATTGGAGTTTAAAGAGAATGGCACTCAGACGTGGTCGTAGTCTTTTTACTGTACTCATCTGATTGGGGGAAAAAAGGGAAGATTTCTTTTAAAATTCATGCTATACTTTAGTAATATACAAATGGACATTCTTTATGCTACATTTATTGCTATGAAAGGACTGAAGAAGCAGTAAGTGCTCTCCAACAGATGGAAAAACTTGGGCAAGCTTTTGTTGCTGTTGTTAAGATGAATGTTTTATGCACTGGGAAAGGAGAAGTTGAAGAGAGAATTCAGAGTTGAAAGTAAAATAAAATTCCTTTAAAATTAATAATAAATGAAAAGAAGAACAACCACTTACACATAATAGCTAAGTTATTTGGGTAATAATTTTAAATAGTCAAGTTCTTGAAATAAATATTGAAATCTTAAAATGCAGTAATGCAAATTATATGCATGAATACAAACAACAAAATCAAAAGTACTTTGACATTTAATTATGAAGAAATGGTATTGTCATAGACCTTTTGAAAACCAGTTATGTTGTTCTGTTCCACATATATTTGAGATTGTCTAAAAGTGTTTATTCCTCTAAAAAGAAAATTGCTTTCAGAAGCAGCCTTGGTCTGGTCGTCAACGTTGCCTAGCATAAGTATATGAGGACCAACAGTTCCAGTACTGTTAAGCTGAACTTCTTCAGAAAAGAGGGGAACTAAGTGACTTTTGTCACATTCCAAAGAAGAAGAGTCAGAGACAGGGCACGGGAGAAGACATGCTGTGAAAATAATAAGGATCCACACTACTGTCACATAACAAGTCTTCCCTGAAGAGGTTAGATAAAGGAAATGGGAGGCTTGACAAAAGTCATGTTATTGCCTTTGGATTTAGTTCATTTTCAGACTGGAATAAACACAGAAAGCACAATAAAATGTGTATGAATTGCGAAATACTTTAATTCTTGATCCATGTATACTTCTATGTGAATTATGGAAGAGTCTAGGACTAGAAAAGAGCATCTAAATCCAAATCCCTTAATTTAAGAGATGACTAAAGTAAAACTCAAAGACTGATTCTTTAATGTCATAAAGCAAGTTAGTGAGAGAATCAGCACTGAAAACCAAGTGCTCCTGTCACTTTTAAGACATGGAAATAATTCATACTGCTACTATTTCATTCAAAAATCTTATTTTTCAAATCAAACTGTTTCTATAATCCAATTCAATTGCACGGATATTTGTTAAATACTTGGTCAAAACTCTCCCAGAGCTGAAAAATTTATTAGGAATATGGAGAAGTGCACAAGAAATCATAATGCAAGACAGTGCCACACAAAATGAACAAAGTAATATGAAGATTTAAGAGAAAGATATTTCATCTGAGTAAGGTGGACCAGAAAAGCATTCAAGAATGAAGAATTGCATGAGCAATAAACAGCTCAAAAAACAAACAAGAAGGGTAGATTCAAGAAACAGCAAGCAGGTTCAGTTTGGCTGGACCAATAAAATTTGTATCTGGAAGACATATCAAAAAGCCTGAAATCATGGGTTATACATTAAGAGCTAGAAATAGTACAATACCTTAGTTTTATAGATAAGAGATCTGGACAAGGTCATATCAGTATTGAATGTTGAACATACATCCTCTGACTTGTGTCAAACTAGATTAAATCTAGAAGGAATCAAAGTTACCCAGTATCTCCTATCTTGCTGTAAATAGAAGAAACAGCTTTAGAACAGCCTTGGCTTTGGAGTCAGAGTAACTGGATTTGAATCCCTTTTCTCATACCTCCTGTGTCAAAATGGGCAAGTTAATTTAACTTTCCTTAACCACAGCTCCCTAATATGTAAAATAGAGAAAATAATACAGTAGAATCAACCTCACAAAGGTGTTGGGAGACGTTAATGAGACAATGACCATAAAGTGTTCTGGAAAAGTAAAAACACCATGTTACAATTTCAGTTACAATAGATATAAACTCTATGAGAACAGGGATGGGTTTTTTTGCTGTTGTTCTGTGTATCTCCAATATTTAATACAGTATATAGTATACAATAGTCACATAATAAATTGTTATTTTTAGAAGTTATTTCCCCAGTTTTTTTTTAAACACAAAGACTTTTATTGATATTTAGAGAGCTCAAGTCTCCTACAAATGCCTCTATAAAGATTTTAAAGCACAACTGATTATTGAATGATTGATTGATTAAATATCAGTCAGGAAGACAAAAGACAAATACCAACTATTACCAGGAAAGCTAAAGAAATCAGTGCTAAAACTTGTAAGCACTCAAATAACGGCAAAATCAGGGGAGCATGGCAATAATAAAAGTATCAGAGTTCAGAGCAGGGTCTAAAGAGGACTGATGCCAATAAGAACAATTTACTCTAAAAAGAATACTAAGGTATGATTCTTGTAGGTATTAAAATCTGAATGCTTAGAATAAAAGAAAATTGTAAACATTTGTCTCTGAGCTTACAGTGCCCTTGTCTTCTCAGAGGTATATTAAAATTTAGTTACTACAAAAATATGAATATAAGGTAAAATACAAGTGCTATTTAGAAAAACTTAAGAAAGCTGGATCAATGCAATGATCCCTAGTGGCTTTAGATAATTAATGATAAAGATGTTTTCCAACTGTGGGCACAGAGACACAGGATTACAGGTATAGAATGAGATTTACATTTTTCAGTCATGACCAATGTGCCCATTTATTTTGCTTAACTGTACTTATTTGTTACAAGAAAGACACTGAATTAAATAATACATAATGTGCTTTGCAAACCTTAAAGTGCTATATAAATGTTAAAGAAATTTCACTGGGGGAAACAGATGTTGAGGGCAGCAGTGGAAGAGAAGTGGTAGATATACAAAAAAGCAAAGAAGAAAAAACGAAAGAAAATTGTGAATAAAATATTTTTAAATATACAGACAAGAGCAGAAGGAGGGACAGAAGGGAACATAGATAGGTAATGCTGGAACTACTACGTTCCAACTACTATTAATATATACTAAAAAAACCCCCCAAACTTTCTAAAAATAATAGATTCATAAGTATTCTATATTCTCTGTATGTTCTTTATATATTTAAATACTTACGTTTGTTAATTTATTTTCAAATTGTTTTTAATTTGAGAAAAAAGGATATTCATTTACATATTCATTATTAATCAATGGCCTCATTCAATGTTTTGGGAATATTAACTGAAATAGAAATATTGTACTTGAAAAATTGTTCAGGAATATATTCATGAAGATTTATTAGGGATTTTGAGTTAGGGTGGTGATATGAATGGTTATAGAGAAGCTCAGCTCTTCATATCTATCAGGAAAGACATAATAAAGACACCAGATGGAATAATGACCTCCCCAAAAAAAAATCTAAAAAAGAAACAACATAAAATCCTCCATTCTGCACAGGACAGCAAAACACACACACACACACACACACACACACACACACACACACACACACACACACACACACACACACGCACATTATCTCTCTGTCTCTCTCTCTGTGCAGGGCTTGCAAAAGAAGTTAAGTCTGAAACTATGATGAGAAAAGCTTACTGAGCTCCAAGAGCTCACAGCACTCTAACCTAGATGCTCTGGAGTCCATCAAACCTAATACACTCTTGCCAGGAGAGCTCTGACCAAGGAAACTATAAGCAGCTCTAAACTGGTACACACTGGTGGGGCTTGAGGGCTGCCTGCCAGATCACTGAGAGAATACACCAGGGGAGATGGAAGCCAGGAACTTCCAGTCAATCAATAAGCATTTACTGAGCATCTTCAATATGCTAGGTATTATGCTAAGCTCTGAGGATATAAAGAAAGGCAAAAAGACAGACTCTGCCCTTGAGGAGCTTACAATCTAATAGGGGAGGCAATATGCAAACCATGTACAACTAAGCAACACACAGGAAAATATAAAATAATTGATAGAGGGAAGGCACTGGAATTAACAGGGTTTGGGAAAGATTTTAGGATTTTGGCTTGTACTTGAAGGATGGGGAAAAGCATTCCATGCAGGAGGGCCAGACAGTGAAAATAACTGCAGCTGGGAGATAGAGTGTCTTGTGAAAGGAACAGGCAAGAGGCTAGTGTCCCTGGATAGCACAGTACATAGAGGGGAATAAGGTATAAGAACACAGAAAAGGCAAAGATTTTGAACCCTTAAAGATTTTATATTTTGTCTTGGAGGTAAAAGGGAATCACTGGAATTTAAGTAGGTGGGACTTACTCTTTATGAAAATCAGTTTGATGTTTAGTGAATGATGGACTACTGTGGAGAGACGTGTGACAGGCAGAACAGTAAGCAGGCTACTGCAATAGCATAATGAGGAATTGTTCATTTCCTATACTACCTTAGTTCAGCCCACCTTACCTCTGACCTGGACTGTGGATCTCTATATGTTGCCCAAGCCAAAAATATAGTAGCCATTCACAGGCCCAATTCCAATATGGATCAATATGGAAGCTTTAACCTTCTCTTCCTCACCCCAACTCTCCCCAGTCTGAGCCAGTCTACTCTTCCTTGGACAGACTAGTATTCCTGTGTTCCCAGGGGTTCAGTATATTGGTGCCAGACAAAGAGATACCCAATCAGCTTTAGCCCTAGTATAGATCAAGGATTCATAGACTGAGCCTCCTCTACAGGGCCTATAGGTATAGACCACCATATGGAGCTCATAGTAATATTTTTAAAGCAGAGAGTTAATTATGTCATGCCGTTGAGTAAAAATCTCACTAATGCTAATCCCTATTGCCTCAAGGATAAAATGTAAATTTCTGTTGGACATTGAGAGGTGTTCACAATCTCTAAAGCTTATCTTAACAAATTAATTATACCTTATTTCTCTTCATTTACTCTGTAATCTAGCCTAACTAGTCTCCTTCCTGTTTCCCTTAGAGGTCATCTCATTCGCTATCTCCATACCTTTGTACCATGCCTATAATGTGCTCCCCTCCTCACCTTCACCTCCGAGAACACCTAGCTTCCTTTAAAGTTCTGCTCAGTTCTACCTTCGCTTAACACCTTTCCTGATGTTCCAGTTGTTAATACCACTGCCACTACGTGCCCCAAGTTATCTTCAATTTTATACTAATTTTAACATACATATGTAGATTCCATCTACAGAATGTAAGCTTCTTGAGAACAGAGACTTTTTCATTTTTGTCTTCTTGTTGGAATTTTTGTGGGTTAGTGAATATAGAATTGGCCTTGGAGTCAAGATACCTAGGCTCAAGTTTCCTCTTTGAAAGATGCTGACTCTGTGACCACAGGCAAGGTACTTAACCTCTCAATGTCCCAAAGCAATTCTCTAAGGCTATAAGCTGTAGAAAAGTTGCTGATCTGCATTGGAAAAGAGTTTCCTTGCAGAAGCAGAAGAGGAAAATCACTGGTCCAGACAAAAAGAAAATTCTCAGAACTAGGCATTTAATAAAAGCTTATAGATTGATTGATTTAGGTCCATAGATCAACTTCTCTCTAAAGGCAGTTGAACTAAAATGCAATTAGTACTGAATTAATTCAGAACTGTTACCTAGAAAAGTCCAAATAAGGTTAGTGTCAAGGAAACATAATACTAAGCTCCCATACCCCTAAATCCTTTTATAACATGCAAACATTTGATTGATCAGAATGCTTCATGTATTCTGCCATCACTTACACTCCAAGGAGTCTTGGGAGAACACAGATCAAAAGGGTTAGACAGTTTTTCTTTGCCAATAAAGAACAGTTTACTAATAGTACATAGGTCATTGCTGGAGCACAGATACTTATAATTTGCGGTAAAGCTAGTAGCACAATACACACAGAATATCATCTAACATAAAGAGCAGCTTATGCCACATAAGCATCTTCAAAAGTAATCAACCACAGAACAGAGATCTAAAACATACTTTAAACACAGCAATAATTGGGGGTTAAAGGAGTGTGAGGTTTGCTGAATACAGAATGACAGAATTTTAATCATTCAAGTCAAAAATACTGAAAGTATTGTGAAAAAAGATTTTTCTTAGTAATCATTATTTTGGAAACTTAGAACTTCCCCATCCTCCTTTAATTCTAAGTTCATTCCTTCTTCAGAAGGACATTAAAATGTAATCTAAATGGGTCTATTCCTGCTCATTACATTGACTAGACAGGTCTGGGAGAATGTTGACTCCTCTCTATTATAAAGACAGGTAATATAGAAACTGATGTCTCTTTCACCAGGATTGAGTGAGCTGGGTCTCAGAGCAGAAGACACTCATTTAATATAGCCCACCTCCCAGAATTGACTGGCACCCCCCTGGGAACACCTATTCTTTGAAGGGCATATAAACCCGTACCCCAAAAATCCCAATTCAAACCAGTTCTGAACTAGCCCCCTTAGGGGGTCCAGTTTTGGCCTGAACTCCCATGCACTGCATGTCAAGCCAGCTGGAAAGAAATTAAACCGTGGACACATGCACCCCAGTTTCATTTGTCTCTTTCTTAGAGCTGACTGTTTCAAACTGGAGTTCTTTTTTTTTTGGGGGGGGGTTCACAGCATATAAGGAGAAGAAATTCAAGTAAATCATTGGATTAACTAGAAGATCAAGGAAAGTGAAACACTATCAGTATTGATTTAAAATCACTACCAAAGGAGATGTAGGAAGGAGAATTCATATACAGTAGTCCACATAAAAAGAAATTAACAAAGAATGCTTTTTTTCTTGTGAAAGAAAAAAAATTGCTATAGCAGTAGGTAGCTTCTGAGTATAAGACAATAAACTTAAACCACTGGAGGAGGAAGAAAAAGAAAATAAAAACATGCATTCCTAGAAAATCTAAGTCTGGAATGGAAGAGAAGCACAATAAATGACTTATGCAATGCACTACTCTGTGAAGAACAAATATGAAAATACAACATAAGTGAAATAAATAAAATAAAACAAACAGGTGGAAAACATACAGACATATGATAGCTAACAACAAATATGAGGTCAAGGGGAGAAAAACGCTTTTTTTTTCGGTGAAAACAACAAAAGCATCAAAAAAACCTTAAAAAACCTTCAAACTCCTGTCAGTCATATACCTTTAATCCTCCGCCCCTAAACTGCACTGTTTACACTTATTCACATTTTTAGGTCTACCCAAACATAAAAAAGTGTCTTTGCTTGACCTCTGTGCTACCTATTCAGCTACCATCTCTGTATTCTACTTTACTTCCAAATTTCAGGGAGAGAAAATCACTCAATACCTTCACTTTTTCATCATCCACTCTCTACAACTTCCTGACATCTAACTTAACTGAAATTGCATTTCAGGAAGGCAACACTCAAAAGAATCAATGCTGTTAACTTGTTAACTTTCCTTTCAATGCTATGGCTAAATAAACTTCCTTTTATTTATATGGTCTGCAAGTGACTCATTTGGTTTCTTTCCCGAAGCTGAACCATTGGATTGGCAGGAGTCAGGCCTGATATACATCAGAGGGGATTTCTCAAGGTTCGGCCCCAAGCCTCTTTCTTATCTCCTCTCTATTTTTCTATTACTTCAGTGGCTCCACAGTTACAAAGATGACTCCCAAATCATTATCTTTCTCTAAATAGTAGATCCACATCTCCAAATCACCATAGGACAATTTTTTTACTGATTATTCTACAACAGACTCAAACTTATAAAGTCTAAAACTAATATTATCTCTCCATCATCAAGAGCCCTGCTACTTCTTCTGACCTCACAATTTCTGTTAGCGGCAACATAATATATCCATTCTCTTACAACTAAAATTTTTACTCTTCATTACCTTCCTCATCCAATCAATGAACAGTCTAACACTCTCCTCCACCATTATTGCTGTCATTAACTTAAGTAGAAGTCCCTTTTAGCATCCATATGTTACAATAGATTCCTGAGAATTCTTCCTGTGGCCAAAATACAGCTTTAAAACCAATAGATCACAAGATCATAGATTAAGAGCTAGAAGAAACATTTGAGATTATTTAGACCAATTAACCATATCATAATTTTCCAGATGAGTGACTGAGGGCTAGCCAGGAAAAGCTGCTGTCCCAAAGTTACACAGATGGTTAAGTAAAGAAGTCAATACCTTGGGGGTAGCTAGGTGGTGCACAGGATAAAGCCCTGGAGTCAGGAGGACCTGAGTTCAAAATCCAGCCTCAGATACACAACACTCACTAGCTGTGTGACTCTGGACAAGTCACTTAACCCCAATTGCCTCACCAAAAAAAAAAAGAAGAAGAAGAAGAAGTCAACATCTAAATGCAGGTCCTCTGAACTGAAATCGAGCATGCTTTCTGCTGTCTTACAAAGGTTTCCTTAGTTTATAAATAAGAATCCAATTAAGTCAACTTCTTTGGGGTAAATTTTAAGATGAAACAACCACAAATAGGTTGTATTGGGGAAGGAAGAGAAAAATTAATCTATAGGCCAAATAAGTAAGCCATGAGTCTAGTTATACACAGGTATCTTTAATAAATCAAAAGCCTTTTCTCCATCCTCATCCCCAGCATTAGGCACTGCTGACTACTCTCTCTCCTCTTAGATACGTTCTCCTCAGTGTTTTTGTGACTTTGCTTTCTATTAGTTCTCTCCTACCTGTCTAACCTCAACTTTTCAGTCTTTTCATCCATGTTATGCCCATTAACTATGAATGATCCAGAAAGGCCCTTTTCTCTTTTTTCTCTATATTCTTGCATTTGCACTCTTGCACTCATCAGTTGTCATAGGCTCAGTTATCATCTCTATTTGGATGATTGGCAGATCTATTTATCTAGCCCTAGCTGGTCTCTCTTGAGAGCTCTGTTCGCACATCTCCAACTGCCTATTTGACATTTTCACCTAGCTGTACCACAGCCATCTTAAATTCTACATGACAAAAACATAATCATCTTTTTCTCAAAACTCATTCCTTTTCATAAACTCCATATTTCAGTCAAAAGAATCACCATCCTTCCAATCACTCAGGTGCAAAACCTGAATATCATTCCCCACCTTCTACTTCTCTATCACCCCACAAATCCAACCAGCTGCTAAATCTTAAGCTTTCTTTCTCCACAACATCTCTTGAATACATCCTGATCTCCAGTTACAAAGATACCACTTAAGTTTAATCCCTCATCAGCCATCATTCTGGTTACAAAGTATCCCTGGCACTTGGTAGAGTAACTGGCACTCAGAAAGAATTTAATAAATGTCTGTTGACTGATTGAAAATAACATAAAGACAACGATAACAGGTATAACCATAACAACAGCTAGCACTTATATAGTGCCTACTATGCGCCAAGCACTATGCAAACTACTTTGTAGGCATTACTTACTATCTTATGTGACCCTCATAGCAACCCTGGAAGGTAGATGCTACTATTACCTCCATTTTACAGTTGAAAAACCTGAGGCAAACAGAGGTTAAATGATTTGCCCAAGGTCACACAGCTAGTAAATGTCTGCGGATGGATTTGACCTCTGGTCTTCCTGCCTCTGGACCCTGTGCTACCACTGTACCAACTACTTACCTCCAACCTTGTATAGGAGGTTTCAAGTAAAGAGAGATATTTTCCTTCTCCTTACTTATTAAATGTTTCATTACACAGCTAGATTGCTAGATAGTTCAACAGCAATACTTTTTCACTGCTTGTTACATAGCTTGCTGAGTTTTATTAGAGGCTTTGATGTGCAGAACTCTTCTCACCTCAAGAGCCACCTGTAAACTCATGAGAGGTAAGTCCCCATACCTATACGCTTGCAAGGCTAGTCCCTACTTTTCATCACTTCAAATGAACGTAATATCCAAAGACTCAGAGACATAGAGAAGTTAGTTAACCAGTAATACCCTGTCTTCATATCAGTTAAAACACTGGAAAACCTACATTTAAAATTAAGAACTGGGAGCATAAAGATATCAAAAGCAGTCTTAAGCAAGAATAGGGACCATCCATTTATAGAGATGTTTGATATTAGTGCAGTGCTTGGAGATTTTCAATGAGTTTTACATAAATTATCATCATTTGTTCCCATAATTACATGAGTTTTACACATATTCTTTTAAATCCTAAGGGTGTGACTGACTATAGGCTTACCACATAGCAATATGAATAATGGAGGCAAAAAGCATAAGAAATTGATTACTTTTTCTGACAACTACTCACCTCCAACTCCAATCGTGAATGTAAAATATCAGTGCAAAAATACAAAATACTAGAGGGCCTTCTCAAAGACTGCCAAAGCCATTAGGGATCACAATAGACATACATGTGAGAAAAACTAAGTGGATAAGAAATGAATATTTCTGAGGTATGACAGGTAGTTTGATGTATAGCCCACTGGGACGGTTATTTGTCTCACATGTATATCTTGGAAAGGGAACAGTAAAGACAAGAATTTGTTGTTTGTGGTCTGGATTTGCATTTCATAATGTTCTCAGTCTCTTATTTGGTCATAAATTCTTCCCTTCTCCATAGACTTGACAGGTAAACTATTCCTTTCTCTCCTAATTTGCTTAAGGTATCACCTTATGTCTAAATCATGCACTTATTTTAACCTTTGTCAAAGTTTATTGCAGGTATTTGTTGTTGGTGGTCTGCATTAAAGCTCTCCTGCAAATATACTATGACCAGGTGGAAAATACACTATGACCAGGTGGGATTTATAGCAGGAATGCAGGGCTGGCTCAATATTAGGGAAACTATCAGGATAATTAACCATATCAATAACAAAACTAACAGAAATCATATTAATATCTCAATGGAAGCAAAAAAGGCTTTTGACAAAATAGAGTACCTATTCCTATTAAAAACATTAGAGACCATAGGAATGACTGCAGTTATCCCTAAAATGATGAGTAGTATCTATCTAAGACCAGGAGCAAGCACTACATGTAATAATGATAAGCCAGAAGCATTTCCAATAAGATCAGGGGTGAAACAAAGGATGCCCATTATCAACACTATTATTAAATACTATGCTAGAAATGCTAGCATTAGAAAAAGAGAAGAAAAAGAAATTGAAGGAATTAGGATAGGCAATGAGGAAACAAAACTATCACTCATTGCAGATGATAAGATAGAGAATCAACTAAAAAACTGCTTGAAACAATTAGCAACTTTTTTTTAATTAGCAACTTTTGTAAAGCTACAGGATATAAAATAAACCCATATATATCATCAGCATCTCTATATATTACCAACAAAGCCCACCAGCATGAGATGGAAAGAGAAATTCTATTTAAAATAATTGTAGACAATATAAAATATTTCAAAGTCTACCTGTCAACACAAACCCAGGAATCATATGAACACTATTACAAAACACTTTTCACACAAATAAAGTCAGAAATTAGAAAAATATCAACTGCTCATGAGTAAGTTAATACAATAAAAATGACAATTCTACCTAAATTAATTTGCCATATCAATCAATCAAAAATTATTTTATAGTTAGACAAAATAATAACAAAATTCATTTGGAAGAACAAAAGGTCCAGAATATCAAAGGAATTAATGGGGGGGAAAAGTGACCTAGTCATACCAGATCTAAAACTATATTATAAAGCAGCAATCATCAAAACTATTTGGTACTGGCTAAGAAATAGGGTGGTGGATCAGTGGAATAGATTTGGTACACAAGACACAATATCCAATGACTATAGTAATCTACTGTTTGATAAACCCAAAGACTCCAGTTTCTGGGATAAGAAGTCACTATTTGCCAAAAACTGCTGGGAAAACCGGAAAAGAAGCTAGGCATAAACCAACATCTCATGACCTTTACCTAGATAAGGTCAGAATGGGTACATGATTTAGACATAAGGTGATATCAAAAGCAAGGAGAGCAAGGAAAGGTAAACTATTGTTTACCTGTCAGATCTATGGAGAAGGGAAAAATTTACAGCCAAACAAGAAACACAGAATATTATGAAATGCAAAATAGCTAATTTTGATTACATTAAATAAGTTTTGCAAAAACAAAACCAATGCAACCAAGATTAGAAGAAAAGCAGAAAGCTGGGAAACAATTTTTATAGCAAGTGTTTCTGATAAAGGTTGCATTTCTAAAACATGTAGAGAACTGAGTCAAATTTATAAGAATACAAGTCATCCTCCAACTGATAAATGGTCAAAGGATATGAACAGGCAGTTTTCAGAGGAAGAAATGAAAGCTATCTATAGTCATATGGAAAAATACTCTAAATCACTATTGATTACAGAAATGCAAATGAAAACAACTCTGAAGGCCCACATCATACTGATCAAATTGGCTAATATGAAAGAAAAGGAAAATGATAAACGTTGGAGAAGATATGGGAAAACTGGAACACTAATGCATTGTTGGTGGAGTTGTGCGCTGTTCTGACCGTTCTTGAGAGCAATTTGGAACTATGCCCAAAGGGCAAACAAACCATGCATATCCTTTCACCCAGAAATACCACAACTAGGTCTGTATCCCAAAGAGATCATGAAAAAGGGAAAAGAACCTACGTGTACAAAAAATATTTATAGCAGCTCTTTTTGCAGTGGCAAAAAATTGGAAACTGAAGGGATGCCCATCAATTGGGGAACGGTTAAACAAGTTGTGGTACAGGAATGTAATGGAATACTATTGTGTTATAAGAAAAGATGAACAGGAGGCTTTCAGAAAAATCTGGGAAGACTTAAATGAACTGATGCTAAGTGAAGTGAGCAGAACCAAGAGAACACTGGACATAGCAACAGCAACATTGTGTGAGGAATAACTATAAAGACTTAGTTTGTCTCAGCAATATAATGGTCTAAAAGAATTCCAAAACGCTGGTGAAAACACTAACCACAGCCAGAGAAAGAACTATGGAATTTGAATGCAGATCGGAGCATACTATTTTCACTTTTTGTTGTTGTTTTTTTGTTTTTTCTTTCTCGTGGTTTTCCCCTTTTGTTCTCATTCTTCTTTCACGACATGACGAATATGAAAATATGTTTAACATGACTGTCTATGTATAACCTATATCAGATTACTTGCAGCTTGAGGGGAGGTGGAGAGGAATTGGAACTCAAAATTTCACATAAATGAATGTTGAAAATTTATCTTTACCTATAATTGGAAAAAAAATACTACTAAGAAAAAAAAGCTCTCCTAAAATAAAGTATTTCAAATGCTTATAGTTAAAATCACTTGAGATGTGAATCAAAATTTAGCTTCTGCCCAAACTACTTTTTATTTTCCCTAAAAAACTGTATTTAAAAAGGAGTCCTTAAAAAAAGTTATTGACAAAATGCAACACCCATTCTTATTTAAAACACTAGAGAGCATAAGAATGTCTGATTGTATATTATCATATTTAAATGAACATGATTTCAGAAATATCTGGACTTACATGAATTGATGCAAAGTGAAGTGAACAGAGCCAGGAGAACATTATATAAAATAATAGCAATATTATATGATGATCAATTGTGAATAACTTAGCTATTCTCAGCAACACAATGATCTAAGATAATTCCAAAGGATTCATGATGAAAAATGCTATCCACCTCAAAAGAAAAAAATCGATGGGAGTGTAAATGCAGATAGAAGGAATCTATTTTTCACTTTATTTTTCCCATGGTGTTTTTTTTTGGGCGGGGTCTATGTTTTCTTTCAAACATGACTAATATGGAAATGTTTTGCATGACTGTACATGTATAACCTTTATCAAATTGCTCACTCTCAGGGAGAGGAAAAGTGAGGGAGTGGGAAGAGAATTTGGAACTCAAAATTAAAAAAAACCTAATGTTACAAATTACTATGGTTGTTTTCTATTGTGCATTGTATATCTAATCTATTCCACTGATGCACCACTCTATTATGATTACCCCTTTAAAATACAGTTTGAGATCTGGAATGGCTAAAAAACCACGTTCCTTCACATTTTTTTTTCATTAATTCCCTTGCTTTTCCTGACCTTCGGCTATTCCAGATGAATTTTGTTAGGATTTTTTCTAGCTCTATATAATAATTTTTTGGTGATTGATTGGTATAACCCTGAATAAGTAAACTCAGGCCCTGCGTTTCTGGAAAATACTGCAACTCAAGAAGACAGGATAAATTAGTTTCAGGACCACATTTGCAAATCCAAAAGTACCATAAAAATGTTGTGGTTGTTGTTACTAGATATTAGGTTACTACACTAACTATAATTGTCAATGGTTTCTGTGTCTCATCTAGTTTAATTCATTCATCAACTGCTTTCTCTTTTAAGCAGTAAAAGCGCACATTGAAGATTTGGTAAGGATGGATCCCTTTACTCAATTTTCCATCATTATTTCCTTTGAAATTGTAGACCTTTTATTCATTCTGAGTGATGAAAAAACTGAAGTTTTAGAACTTTAAGCAATCTAACATTTTTGTTGGATTGGATTTTTGGATACTTTTGCAATATTTATCAAGTCAGCTGCTTTCAAAGACAAAGTATATTTTTGCCTGTATACACATACATACATACATACATACATACATACATACATACACATACACATATACGAATTTGTGTGAGAAAGACTCAGATCTGGTCTTATTCTACATTCACAGTAAAAGACGTATTCATAACATAATTCTCCATGCCTTCTAATGATCCTTGCTTTGCAATTCAGCCTAGTTTAAATTTCCCTGATAAGAAGAACTTAGTTATTATCTTGTCTTGTTCAATGAAATAATCCTGCGATAATTGATTGCTCTGAAACTAAAACTATAAATTAATTAA
Source organism: Phascolarctos cinereus (assembly GCF_003287225.1). NCBI lineage: Eukaryota > Metazoa > Chordata > Mammalia > Diprotodontia > Phascolarctidae > Phascolarctos > Phascolarctos cinereus. The sequence continues at coordinate 101,424,997 of NW_027556180.1, forward strand.
CAAACTCTTGGAATTTTTATCATATTGGCATAGCCTAACTATGAATAAGGATGCCCTCTCCATCTATTTAAGTTTTTGGGTACTGCTAAAAATTTTAGTTACAAATGTTAAGTCTTGTATATCTTGGTATGTTAATATATTTCATGTATTCTGCAGTTATATTAAATTTTTCTATTCCTCACAACCATCATATAGCTTAAGAATAAAAAAAATGGAAAAAAGAGATATGAATATTAATCCATTATATATGCCCTTTGACTTGGTAATACCACTGTTTTGTATAAACCCCAAGGAAGTAAAAGGACTCATATATGCAAAAATATAGCTTTTTTTCACAGAAAAAAATTTTTCAGCAAAAACTGGTGGGGGGCGGGGTTGAGTGTTTATCACTTAAGAAATAGATGACTAATTTGTGCTATATGAATATAACTACATCATATGAAATTACATTATTATTGTTATACAAAACAGAGAAAGGCAACATGTCATAGTGGATAGAGAACTGACATCGGAATCAAGAAGACCTGAAATCAGATCTTAGCTTTAACAAACAGGAGTTGTGTGATTCTCAACAAATCATTTAATCTCTTAGTTCCACCCAACAAATTTCTAAGACTACATGGACAGAGTTTCCTCACCCGGAAAAGAGGATGACAGTGGGAGCAGATCAAGTCAAGCAAAGAGAGTTGGTACTGACTACTCTTCTTTTTTCACCACCCTTATCTGTTCTTGGCAAAGAACTGATGGGTTCGGGGCAGTTGCAGGGGGAGAAAGAGTACAGGAAGAACTCACCTTAAAAATGCAAAAAGAGAACAAAAAAAGAAGAGAAAGCAAACACCAACAATATAGGGGTTTTTGTTTGTTTTTATTACAAAAAAACACACTTGAAACATTAAGATTCACACAATTAAAATAACGGGCTAGAGAAAAATCTATTGTTCTGGTACACTCAGGAAAGCAGGGGTAGTAATCATGATCTTAGAAAATGCAAAAATAAAATAGATTTAATTATGAGATGTGCAGGAAAACTATATTATACTTAAAGATACCAGAGACAATAAGTATCAATACTAAATAGACATATGCCAAATAGCAAAGTATAGAAGTTAAACATTTTACAAGAAAAAATAGAAGATAAAAGTATACTTGTTAAAGATTTTGATATATCCTTCTCAGATTTGCACAAATTTAAAAAAGTTTTTTTTAAAAAGGCCTAAAATAGGATTAGAAATGATAAGATACCTGGTCATATTATATGGGAAAAGAAAATAAGTATATTTCTCAGCATGCTTAGCACATATGATGACCATGTGATAGGGCATAAAATCCTCATAAACAAATGTAGAAAAGCAGAATTAAACAATTCTTTAAAGACAATTACAATAAAAATCATATTCAATAAAGGGTATAAAATACTATAGAAAAATAACTGAAGATGAAATGCCTTAAACATAAAGAATTTGACGGTCAAAGAAAAAAACATAAAAACAATGCATAACGTCATCAGAGAAAAAGATGACAGTAACAGAATACAGGGAAATTTAGGTTACGCGGTCAAAACAAACTTTATAAGGATATCTTTTTACTATTTTCAAACAATAAAGGGAGAAAGAAGAGATCAATGACAACAAATCCAGAAAAAAACTAAACATCAAAAAGAAATTCTGAAAACCAAAAAAAAGATTTACAACAGTGAAAGTGAAAGAATGATTAAATCGATAAATAACACTAAAAGCTAATGTATTTTTTGATTAAAACAGAAAAACCACTGGATAGTGTAATTAATAAAAGAAAGTAAAATAATAGCAAAGGAAAACTGACAAGGCTTGAAGGAAGGTATTACAAATGATTTTGCCCAATTATATGACAATAACAGTGACAAATGAAACTTATTTATAAAATATTTACAAAAATATAACATGCTCAAATTCAAAAAACAGAAAATTTAGATAAACCAATTTCAAAAGGAATTCATGCACAAACATCCAAAGAAAAAACACCAGTATCAGATGGATTCACAAGCAAGCTATATCAAACATTCATATATAATTAATTCCAATGTTACATAAAGCATTTCAAAAAATTCTTTCTCTGATAAAACATGCTATTGATACCAAAAATATATAGGAAAAAAAAGAGACAGAAAAGTGATACAGACCACTATGTCTAATGAATATTAGTGGAAATTTTTAAATAAAAAATTAAGAATGAGCTATGCCCTATAACCAGGTTGCAAGAGCTAGGGATGACAAAAAACAACCAGAGTTCTCCATCTCAGGAGAATGTAAAAAAGTCTTCTAGTACCTGGGAGAATCTATGTGGTGAACTTTTGGGAAGATATGGATAAGAGTCTCAAAAGATGGGAAGGCATGGACAAGTTACAATCTGCGTAGTTGGAGGGAATTCCTAAATTTACTGAGTATTTGAAAGGAAATTTGAACAGAAAATTAATTATCATAAATAATCATATTAAAAATATTCATGAAGACATGATGATATCATGAACACATGCAGAGAAGCCTTTGATAAAGTACAAAATGGATTTATACTAAAATCCCTACACCTTAGGAACAGAAGAACCTTTTTGAATACTATAAAAAGTATCTATCAAAAACAAAAAAATTAGCATTATATGCAATGGGCGAAACAGGCGAAGCTTTCCCAATAAATATGAGAGTAAAGCAAGAAAGCCCCCTTTGCTTGCTTTTATCTGCTATTATTCCAGAGATGAAATAAAAATAAGGCAAGGGAGAAATTAAAGGCACAAAAGAAATTAAATGCCTAAAAATCAACAGCATTTCTATACAACAATAATAAAAATCAAGAATGTAATGGATGCATATAAGAAGTTCCATTCAAAACAACTACAAAATGCCTAAATCACCTGAGAGTCAGCTTATGAAATCCATTTTAAACAGCTAAAATAACATAATCCTCATTATAAATAAAAAATATCCCTCCTGTTATTTAAAATAAGTGTTTGTGACTGGATTATGTTAATATAATAAAAATAGCAACACTGCTTAGTTAATTTATAGATTTAACACTGTACTAAACTAACAAGGGACTTACTTCACGGAGTTAAACAATAACAAAATTTATTTGCAGATTTAAAATATATGATATAAATGGGAGAGGGGGGAAGAATAATGAAGGGGAAAACCACTTCCAGACTTCAAATTATATTATAATGCAGCAATCATCAAAACTATTTTGGTACTGGTTAAAATACAGATAAGCGTATATCAATGGAATAGCCTAGATAGGATGTATTATACAGAATTAACCTTAATAACCAGGTGTTTGAAAAATCCCCAAATATAAATACCTATGGAAGAAACTATTTGATGAGAATTTCTAGGAATACTAGATAGTAGTATTTTGGAAATTGTTTAGTTCAATACCTTACATAAAAGGTCACAATAAACTAAAAAATGAAATAGAACCTGAAAATTAAAAATTATATGATTAAAACTTGGATGAGAACTAGATGAGGTACTGTAATAGCAATGACTAGGAGGTGAATTCTTAACAAGCGATAGAGGAAATCACAAAAGATAAAACAAATAATTTTAAACACACAAAATTGAAAGCTTGAACTAAATTGATACAACTAAGAGGGCAAGATAAGGAAAATAGTTGAATGAGGGAAAAATCTATGTTCCAAGAATTTCTGATAAATGCCTGATATCAATATACATAGGCAACTAAGAATATATAAAACCAAAAGCCATTCCCCAAGAGCTAGTTAAAGGAGGTGAACCAGTGCTTCTCAAAAAAACTGCAAAATACTAACAACCAGATGAAATATGAGGTTTCACTTTACACCTCCCAAACTGACAAAGATGACAAAGGATGGAAATATACAATGCTCTGTGGAAGAGCTGTATATTGGTCCAACTATTCTGGGAAACAATTTAGTAATACGTTAAGCACATGACCAAAATGTTCATACTCTCTGACTGTGATTAAAATTTGAATAATATAAACTAAAATTCTAAGAACCAAAGTCTACTACAACTAATCATTTAGAATTTGCAAGGAAAATACTGGTTTTGAACATATAATTTCTTCAAAAACAGTCCATGCACACTATATGGAATATAGTGGAATGATGCCTTTTTAATTAAAGGGACTGACAATAGGAAGTCATCACATGTTAAACACTAGAGGAAAATATTAAATTTTCAGTGAGATTAATTATTGAGGGTCCCCAATTTGTTAAAATAGAATGGGATTCTGATCTTACCGCCTTTTTGTTAATTCTAACAAATTAAAGGATTCAGCATTATTTAACTAAGAAAGGTGACATAACATAACGCTGTATGAGAATTTATAGTTCAGTGACACTTAATACTATCGTAGTACGTAAGGATGATTTTTTTCCTCATTAATTTAAAGAAAAACTATTAGCATTTTAATAGTTTCACTAAATAAACTTGCTGCCTCAAATTGCAATTACTTTTTATTTTAGCTTTGCATAATACGATCTTATTAGTTTACTTTCAATATGACGCTTGTGACATCATGGCCTTTTTTACCCTCTCTCTCTCCTGAACTAGGCTTTGAAGAAAATACTTGCCTTTCTCCTCACAGATACATTTTCCATTTTACCTGACTTGCTTTCAAGGAGTCCTTGATGAACAGAATACACTAAAACTTCTGGTGATGTAATGAGTCATATGCAGTTCCTTTCTATAAATGTGGTTGTTCCTTTTAGTGTATCACAGTAATCTTTTTCCTACCTTAATACCTCCCAATCATTGCTAGAGTCCTTTTACCTTTAAACAAAGTATACAACTTTTTGAGTATAAAAGATTAGCTTTCTGCTATTGTGGGATTCTTCACTGGAGAATTTCTGCTCATCTTTAAAAGTTAATGCTAATTTAACTTTTAATTCAAATATAAATTCAAATTTAATAATATTTTCCTGGAATATTTCCTCTATTTTCCCAATAAAACAATACTAAAAGTAGCTCAATTCAAAATGGCTATCCCTGGTCCAAGGGAGCATATCTGATTTTAAAAAGACTCATCCTCTTTCAGTAAAACAGGGAGGAATTACAAGTACATAATGTTTCACATAGTTTCAAAGAGTTCTATCAACTATATTGCTTAACTTTTTTTTCCTTTATTACAAGGGACAGTTTAATTGGAGGTGATTATATATCAAGAGACAACTGGTATAAAAAATAAAGGGAATTTTTCTTTAAGCTGAGAAGATTTAGTGATAAACTAGCAGACACAGTGTGAAGCTAACATAATATGAATCACACCAAGATGAACACTAGGGGACACAAAAGAACAAAACAATAATAAAAATAATGATTCACATTTATATAGTTCATTAAAATTTACAAAGCACTTTCTTCACAATAACAACGAAGGCAAGTGATACAAGTATATAATATATTTGCAATGCTCAGAACCCATTATCCTCTACCTTTAACAAAGAAATTAGGGAAATCTATTTTTCTTGAGGTCTTAAGTTGAACATTAGAAAAACATTAAATGTTTTTCCTTCTCTTTTTTGTTCTTTCTATTTACATTGTTTTTGTTATTACGTATACTGTTTTCTTGACTGTTTATTTCTCTTTGCATCCATTCATGTCTTCCCATATTTCACTGAATTCTTAATACTTATCCCTTCTTATGATGCAGTACCACAATTTTTTAACCATTCCTCTACTGATAGGCATCTGCTTTGTTTACAATTCTTATTAACACAATAAACTATTAAAAATGGAAAATGGACAATATCAAGAAAGGTGGATATTTTAGTGTATTATTGGACTTTCAGTTCTTTACCTTCTTGGGGTGCATATTTAGAAATGAAATCTGACTAAAAAGGCATTAATTTTTTATTCAATTTTTTTAGCATAGTTCCAAATTGCTTTTTAAAATGAAAAAAAAAATCTTTGAATCAAATGAATCAGATGAAGGCATGATATTCACAATATATTAGAACAAACAAACAAAAGAAGGTAAGGTCAAGAGTTCCAATGGATGTCATGTCAAAGGACATGAACAGTTTTGAAATGAAGAATTAAATACTATTAACTATTACTATTATAAAGATTACTAACCCAAATCACATGAAAAGCTGCTCCAAAACAATAACAGCGCATATGCTAAAGTAAAGGAGACCAAACTTCAAAGAATAGTACTTACCACAACTGCAAATTGTTCTGGTTCACATAGATTATTATATTCATTCTTGAACTTAGACAGTGAATTCAGCTGCTCCTGATCTGGCAGGTGCTTTATTAAGTTCTAACAACAAAAAAGAAAGAGAAATTAAACAGTATCTTTACAAACTACACTTCACAGACTTATATTCATATTAAAAATTTTCATCACAAATCTCCCATGAACAGCCAAAAAAAATCACTTGTGGGAAACAAGGAAGGAAGGAAGGAAGGAAGGAGGGAAGGAAGGAAGGAAGGAAGGAAAGGAAAGGAATATGTCTAATACTACATAAATTATACTCTGTTAATAACACAAAACTTTTTTTCTGAAGAATGCACCTACTAATTTGGAAAATCTTGCCATTATATTTCAATATAAAGAAGTAAGTGGCAGAAATTATAGGTAAGACTACTAAAAGCACTACTAGTAAAAAGCTATATAGGTGTTATCACTTAGTTACTATTCATCCAGGTGAGAAAATTGTCAATTCACTACTAAAATAGAAGCTGATGGGCAAAAGAATAGTCAAGGGGGTTTAATGACATTGTTTAATTAAATCAAATAACCAAAAGAAATACAGGCTGATGTGACAGAAACATAAAACACCTTTGCAGCCAAGTAAGAGAGGAATTTCTGTTGAAAGAGTTCATAAAGTCATGAGACATTCTAAGGTACCACATTACAGGTGAAACTGCACAATAATGGCATCACTTTCTGTACTTCAATGATAAAACTACCCCCTCAAGCAAGATTTAATATTGATCTATCTTACAAAAAAAATTGTTATAGACATGTTCTAGTTAGTGTATTAGTTTTAAATGGTATAAGAAAAAAGAATGCTAATGAACAGGCATGAATTCCAAACTATGATCTTAATTAGGCATATATTAAAATCAACATTTGAAATGTTTAAGTCTCAGCACTTGTTAGTAACTTATTTAACTTTGACCTTATGCCACTGTCACACCAGACACACAAACAGAATAACTCATTCCCAGAAAAGTGATACTAGTTAAAGAAATGTTAAAGAAAGTAATGTTATTAAAGACATTAGATCAAATTACAAATCATTGACTCACTGTGTAACCTTGGATAAAGAAAACTGGGTTATCAATCAAAATGAGAGAAAATAAAAGAAGTATAGAATAAGGACCTTATCAAAAGTCATTTATCATTAATATATAAAAATTCACCCTTCAAGTATATGAGATTGATTTAATTATATTTTATTTATATTTATTTAATTTATTTTAATCATAGTTACTTGTTTCTACATTATACTAAACTGATACAGAATTATGCTAACAAACATTACTAAAAATCATAATGGGACTAAAGACCAAACATACTTTTTTTTAAAAAAAGAAATATTCTAACATTATATTATGAGTTTTCTCTTCCCTAGGCTACATAATTACAATGTTAACTTTTTTTAAAATGCTATACTTTCTAATTTTTTAATATTTTGAAAGTTCTCAAACTTTTCCAAATCACCTCAAATGCAGAATAACTGGAAACATTAAATGGCTCTTCAATATAGAGGGTAACTAAATTTCCTATATGCCAAATTTATATTTCTATACAATATTATAAAGGTTTTTTTTTAAATTAAGTGGCTTTTATCCAACTAAAACTCTGACATTTTTAATGGGTTCTATTAGCCTTCTTCCATCATCTTAAAAGTTGATACAGCAGATTCAATTATTTATATCATACTTGGATGGTTTTAGATATATTTAAGCAAAAATAAAATCCTTGACCAATAAGAAATTATTGAAAAAGTGAAATAATAAGAAATCCCCTCTCTTTCTCTGAAAAACTATTGTAGATTAAAAGATTTTGTTATTTCCATTATATCTATTTCTCTTGTTAGTTTAAATTATTTTTTAGCACTGACCCTCCAAATTCCACTGCTTTTTTTGACCATTTATACTTTTCACAAATCTTTCAGATGACCATCAGATCACATTGAATATGTGGGGTTTTTTTCAGCTATTCTATTTTAATTAAATTTTTATAAAAGGTTACCAGTGATCTCACTTCTAAATCTAATGGCCTTTATTTACAATCTTTATACACCTTGATTTCCATGTAGCTTTTGATTCTGTTGAACACTCTTTCATCTACTCTAAAGACTCCCTTCTCTGATAGCTTCTGAAACTAAAAAATTCTCCCAATCATCCTTAAATTTTTCTAACAACTCACTCTCTCACTTCTTTGTCAGTTCATCATCCTTCTCCTGTCATTTTAATTTAAGTGTCCTTCAAGGGTCTCCTTAATGGTCTCTAATCTTTTTACCACTTTCTGTGTGTGTGTGTGTGTGTGTGTGCGTGTGTGTGTGTGTGTGTGTGTGTATAACTCCCAAATTCATGCCTCTAGTATTAAGCTCTAAATCTGTATCACCAAAAAAGTAAAGAACGCTTCTTTTGGGATTTCAAAAGTCATGTAAAACTCAAAATATCCATAACATCTTTATCATCTTTCCTGCTCAACTTCATCTTCCTTCTTCATTATATTGTGGCACCATCATTCACCAGTCTCAGAATTTTACAGCTATCTTTGACCCATCATATCAACTATAATATCCAAGCAAGGGAGTGAGAGGGAATAAGCATTTATTAAACACTTGTGCTGTGCTAAGTGTCTTACAAAATAATCTCATTTGAGCCTCACAACCAGCCTGGGAGGTGGGTGTTACTACTACTATCTTCATTTTATAGCTGAGGATGTTAGAGGCTAAGTATTTGTCCAGGGTCACACAGGTAATAACGAGGCCAAATTTGAACTCGGGTTTTCCTGACCAGTGAGAGCCTTCTATCCACTGTGCCACCCAGCTGCTTCAATCCTGTTGACAACACCTTCACAAGTTGCCTCAAGTCTTTTCCTTCTTCATTCCAACTGTCATTACTTGGAACCACACCTTGATTATGTCCTTAGCAGACACTTATAATAGCTTTCCTAGGGGTCCTCCCATATCCACTCTTCTTCCCATCCATCATTCTACTATCAGAATTATGTTTATTAAAAATAAGATATGGTCACAACACTCCTCTATTCAAAAATCTTACTTCAGACAATTTTGAGTTGCCTTTAAGACTCTCTAGTCTAGTACTATCATGATTTTCTACCCTCAGGTCTCATTAATTACCACAAACTACTAAACTCCAGCAAAACCAGACTACTTGCTGTCCCTCCAAATACATATCACAGCTTTCCACTTCCATACCAACACTCATGCTAATTCTTCTTTATGCCTGTCATATCATCCCTTCTTCCATCCCTTCTAAGGTCTAATAGAGTCTTTAGAGCCCAAGTCAAATGCTACCTACTCCAGAAACATTTCTCAAGATCCCTATTAAGCAATGACCATAAAGTTATCCCTTGGATTATGATTTTTAGAGTTTGGGGGGTTTGTTTTGGTTTTTGTTGTTTCTTTTAACTTTTTAACTTTTAACTTTTAACTTTCAAATGCACCTAACACATAATATTAAATATTTGTCTCATTCCTCTCTTAAAATGAAAGTTATAAAATGTGAGAGATTGTATTTTTACATCTCAGATTTCTAACATCCCCAGTATCTAAGACACTAGAGAAAATAGAAAAATAACATTTACTGGATGGTGTTGAAATATTCATCATAAATCTGAATCTGACATTACTTCACTTTAGATTCTTAAATTAATAACTTCATATATTATAACCATTTCATAGAAGAATAACTTGGTAGCAAAACAAGAATGACAAGGACAAAGAAGGGCCTCACCACATTTGGGAGGTCTAATGGACTCTTCCTGCAGTTTCAAAGAAACTTTAACAGAGTGATTCATTCTGCTAATTAAATTATGTCCCATGAAAACAAACCTACATGAACTCCGAAATGTATTATAATAGCCAACAGTTTCTGTTTAAAATCAAGCACAATCTGATACTATAAAAAAAAAATCAAAGTTCTACAGCTACATGATAGCTATTTAAAATTCTCTAAATCTACTTTTTTCTAACTTGAAAAGAAATAAAAACTAAGAAAATGTCTCTTAAAAATTTGTAAGAGTTTCTCAAAGAATTGAGCACTGTTTGGATTTTGAAGGGAGGAAAAGAAAGCAGATGCTTATCTGGGGGCCCATGAAATTAGGTGATGCAGTTGATAAGAGTCCAGGATTGTTTAAATCAAGCATCAACTATTTACTGGCTGCATGACTCTGGGCAAGTCACTCAACTTCTGTCTGGTTTAGTTTCCTTAACTGCAGAATGGACATACTAATAGTGCCTACCTCTCACAGTGGTGATGAGGATTAAATGAGATATTTGTAAAGCACTTATCACAAGTGCTTGGAAGACAGTAGGTGCTTAATAAATGCTTACTGCCTTCCTTACTTACAATTTTGATTTTCCAGTAATTGGTAAAGGGAAGTTACCATCCCATATTCAAAAAGCCATCTGAAAATTATTATAATGTCCATGTATCCAATATTCTTTTACCTTATATGTCCTTTTAGCAACTTGGGGAAAAAAGACAATTTTGTCTATGACTGCTACATATACTATTTGATCCAACTGCTACAATTTAACCTATGCTAGTTATCCGGCTTAAAATTATGTTTCCTAGTGGCAGTAAATATGTAGTACATTTATCCTAAAAAATCAAGGTACAACCCTGGAAATGGGAAGAAGAGAGTAGAACTATCAAAAGATATTTAATGGCATGAGATATATAACTAAGAATATAAGAAGCATCTGTGGAGTTAAATCATCTTGATTTAATTCCCAAAGTCATGTCCACTAGTACCATTCAGCTATTCCAGAGGAACTAAAGTCCAAGTCCACAAGATTCTTTATTGGGAAGGAAGAAAATTTGGAAAAAAAAAAAAAAAGGAAACCATAAAATTTAGGTAAAATTCACCAAGTCATTATTTCCAACAAAAAAAGGTTTCATGTTAAAAGAAAAAAGTGAGAAAAATAGAATTAAAAATATAGCTACAACAAATATGGATGATAAAGAAATTACTATGATATATAACATTTCTGGAAAAACGACATGCTCCTGACCTCTTGAAGTCACTTTCTGTTCTGTAAAACATAAAAAAATTAAAAAAAAAACTTCGTATTTCTGTGGGAAAAACATTTGAACAAACCAGAAACAATTATAAGATATTGGTAAGCATCTCAAAAGATTAGAAAGGTAACAAATGTTTATTTCTGAATCCTATTCAACACTGATACAAGTGTACTTTTTATTAAAAAACTGTACTTTAAAACAGATTAATAAATTTGGGGGTAATAAATTATCATAAATGAGGATCAGGTTTTTAAATGAAACATCTGAGAACTTTGAAAATGATGGATTTAATTTAAGGATTTTACATATATTAAAACTACACAAAAAAGCTAAAAAGGTCAATACTCTTAGGACATATTCTTTCTCTAGCCAAATACCAAAAGCAAATATCAAAAATATCCACGTCTAATAGTCACAAAGAAACAAAGCCGTTCAATAAACATTAATTCAACAAGTATTTATTGAGTGTCGACCACACGCAATGAATTTTACTAACCGCTACAGAGAATACAGATACAACACAATGTACTGGCTCATAAGGAATTTATGAGCCAGCAAAAAAAGATGACACACATAGACAAATAAGATAGTATACTATGTAGTAAAAACTGTTCAAGGAAATGCTGTTGATAGAAGAGTCATATGTTACCACGTTTAGATCAAAGCACCTGTCATTCTAATACTACACAAGCCAGGGAAAATCACAAGACCTTTTTGTTTTATAGGTCAACAAAGCAGGAAAAAGTAGTGTCACAGAATATTTCACTACCAACTAAGCCTGATACAAAATCTCTTTATTCCATTTATAAGTTGGCATTAGCCTATTATTCCATTGAAAATTTGATGTTCAATATGTAATGTTCTTCACTCTCAAATCCTTTCCCCAGCCTACTCAAGCCTTTAATTATATACACCATTCTTATCTAATTATACTATTTTTTCTCAAGTGGGCCCTCATTGCCACAAAGTAATAATAGCATCACAGATTTAAAGGTCACCAATTCTAGCTCTCTCATTTTTAAGATGAGGAAACTGAGGCCCAGATTGAGGGGTCTCATAGTGTCTTAGATGGGATTCACACCAGGTCTTCCTGACTCTTATTAAGTATTCTATTCACTAAGGCAACACTGCCTCCCTAAAACTTTTACTCTTCCTTAATTGACTCTCTATAGCATTTGCCATGATGGCTATTCAAAACTCGTTCTCTCCTCAAAGTCTACCAGACCATCTCTTCCACCTTCCCAATCCCTCAAGCTATCATTGTTATCTCCCATCTTATATTCTTAGTTACACATCTCATGCCATCTAACCAGCCAAACTCTTGAAAGAGCCACCTATACTATCACGTCCCCATTATCTGCTCTTCCTCACTTCTCAACCCCTTTCAATATGGTGTCAATTCATCATATGCAACTGAAATTATGTTCTCCAAAATAATAATCTCTTAGTTGCTTAATTTAATGACCTTGTCTCAGCATTCATCCTTTTTGACTTCACTGCATAATTTGATGCTGCTGACTACCATACTCTGTCTGGGCATTCCTTCTCAGTTTCTTTTGCTGGACCATCATCGATACTCTGCCCCCTAATTGTGGGTACATAACAAAACTTTAACATTTTCTCTTCTCTCTCTTTACTGTGACTTTTTAAATCCTCATTATCTTCCACAGGCTCAATTATCATCTCTACACCAATAACTCCAAAATCCATATATCCAGGCCTAATATCTCATTGTTCTCAAAGTCAGCATTTATTATCATTGTTCAGTCATGTCCAATTCTTTGTGATCCCGTGGATCACACTGTCCACGGGGCTTTTCTTGACACAGATACTGGAGTGGTGTGCCATTCACTTCTCTAGTGGATTAAGGCAAACACAGGTTAAGTGATTTGCCCAGGGTCGCACAGCTAGTAATTGTCTAAGGCCAAATTTAAACTCACATCTTCATGACATTAGCCTAGTACTCTATCCACAAAGTCATCTTGCTACCTCAAGTCAGCATTACCAGCTGCCAACTTGATACTTCCAAGGGGATGTATACCATTAGATACCTCAAGCTAAACATATCCAAAACCAAACTCATTTTTCCTCCACTCTACCTCTATTTCTGCTAATGGCACTATCATCCTTCCAGCCACCCAGGTTTATAATCAAGGGGTCATTCTTGACTCTTCCCTCACATCCAAGCAGTTGCAAAATCTTGTCAATTCTACCTCCATAACATATGTTGCATCTGTACCCTTCTCATTACTCATGCCATATTCAACCTAGTTCTGGCCCTCATCACCACTTGCCTAAACTATTAGAGTAGCTTTCTAACTAGCATCATTTCCTTCAATCCATTCTCCACACAACTGACAAAGTGATACTCCAAAAGCACAAGTCTGAATATTTCACTGTCCAGCTCAAAAAAACCCTGTTGAACCCCTCTTGCCAGTAGGATAAAATACACACTCCTCTGTATAGCTGTTAAAGTTCTTCTCTGTGTAGCAGTTAAAGTTCTTCTCTCTCTGGCTCCAAGCTAACTTTCCAAATCTGTTACACATAACTCATCTTCATGCCCTCTATAGTCTTGCCAAAGTGTTGTTTTTGCAGATGATGCCAAGGCCAACAAAATTTTTCATTTCTTCAATGCTTTCTGTAATACCTGATCTGTAAAGTTTCTATGAACCTACAAGGTCACAGCTTTGCTTCTTAGAAATTTTTATCTGACAGAGATAACCTTCCTTACCTTGCGAAACATAAATTAATATCACTTGATATAATATGCACATATGTGTGTATATAAAGCAATATTAATAAGAAAAGGTTTTATCTTGTTGCTAGGAATTTTTTGTATGGGATATCTATTTCTCTCCCATATAGAATCACAGCTAGCATTTCACATATAGAAAATCAAGAAAAATTAAAAAAAAAACCTAAACCATAAGCACCACTATACAGCCCCTGATTCCTTATTTGAGAGATGTGATCTAAGATTCTACAGGCAATTACCAGATAATTGGCATGTATCCTAAATCTCAAATTCCATATGATCAAAATAGAATTGATCTCTTTTCCCCAAACCCACTCCTCTATTTCTGTCAAGGGAACTATCCTTTTAGTCACTCAGACTGGAAACCTCAGTTTCCCCTTCAACTGTCACTCACCATACATCCAGTTAGTTGCTTAATCTTCTCCTTCCTACATCCAAAACATCTTTCAAAACCATCCACTTCTCCACCAACACCATAAAAACCCTAGATCAGAACCATATCACCTCTTGCCTAAACTACTAGAACAACTTCTGTCCTAAGGACCTATTGAGTTTTTTTCCTGTATTTGTCTGTTTCTTATTGGTTACAACCTCTGTTGGACAACTATTTCAGAAAAAAATCCCATCTGCTATGCTCAGTCAACTTCCTACTCTCTAATCATCTGCACAGCTTTTCAACCATTTAGCCATCTGTGTGTACCAGCTCCTTCCTTGACCTCAACAGTTCTAGAACCATGAACCACAGTCAAGTCAACTCTGCCATTGTCCTTGGATAGGGTGTGTCAGTTTACTTACTTATTGCCCTATTCACCACTCCAGTAACTTCCTGGACTAAACTACCTGATAGGCTATCGTTCCCCTGGGTGTGTACTCTCTCCACCAGAATATAAGTACTCTTAAGGAAGAGGCTATATTTCCTTTTTATTTGTATCCTCAGAGACAAGTATATACTAGGCACAACGAAAACATTTAATACAAATTTTTTATTCATTCAATCAATGATACACACTCCTAACTGGTCATCCTATTTCAAGTCTCTTATCTCCTCCAAGTCATCTTCCAGATAGCTGCTAAAGTAGTAGATCAGACAATGTTATTTCCTTGCTTCAAAACAAAAACAAAAATGAAGCAAAACAAAACAACCCTCCTCGGGTTACTTATTGCCTACAGAATCAAATTGAATCTCTGCTATGTGACAATTTCAACTTCCCAACCATTTTAAGTATTACTCCCATTCATGCATTCAGGGGTTCTTCTTTCTGGTCTCCTTATTGCTTCTTACAAAGGACAATCTTTCTCCTCTCTCTGTGCCTTTGTATCCATCACTTATCTGTACCCATCTCCTTGAAGAATCAGTTCAACTGTGCTCTCTTTATGCCCTCTTTCAATCTGATTCACATAGTTACCAGTGTCCTTCCCTAAAAATTAACACAATTTATTTTGTATATTTCATAAATGTAGGCACATATATACATACACATATATGTGTACATGTTGTCTCCAAGAGAATATAAACTCCTGAAGGGCAGGAATTGTTTTGCTTTTGTCTTTTTTTATCCCCAATGCCTAGTATATAGTAGACATTTAATAAATTCTTATTTATTGATTTAGACACTTTTTAAAAACTACTTGGAAGTATCAGATTAAGTTTTTCTGAAAATCCTAAGCTTGCAAATAACAATAACCTAAAAGAAACGGACACCAAATAGAACTGTACAGATTGATGAATAAAAAATTGTCTAATATAAACATGCAAATAAACTCAAGGCCAAATACATATCTAAATAATAGATAGTGATACATTAAAGAAGGGCTTTCAGTAAGGAAAACTTTAATTGAGTAAAAAAAAATTCTATTTTATGAAAGACCTCACTGATATATTAGTGTAAAAACTATCTTTCCGTTTGTTTACCTGAATCATAGACTCTGCCAATTGTGTTTCATCTACTTCCAATATCATTATTTTTATTTCTTCATAAGGCACACGAAAAGAACCCAGAAAGATTGCTGAAAAAGATTGAACACATAATGAGCAAAAAATGAATGAGCAAATAAAAATAATGAATGAGAAATGAATTTATCAAAAAGATACCATGTCAAACATGAGAAACTGACAAATTTGATAGAATTACAAGAGATGTCTTCTCCTGAGCACTTCTTTTGGGCCCTTTTCAGTTCTGGGAATCATCACTAAAATCCGTATGTTCTTAATTATTTTCCTGCAGAGAATCGCACTTAAGGTTTACTACATACAATCACAAAAACAATGGAAAAAGTTTGATGTGATAAAGATTTGATGCATTATAAATCCATTTGAATAATGAGATTTGATGCATTTTAATATCATATATTAGTATTTTATTAATCATGCTGAAATATTTCTCACATAGTCCTACATAAAAATTTTAATGCTTTTTCATAGTCATTTAAAAAGTTTTTCTAAAAATAAAAACCCATGAACTTATTAAGCAGGTTCTGTAAAAAAGACCACAGAACCACAGATCTAGACAAAAGGGATTCTGAGGGCCCTCAAGTCCTCAAGAAATTTTTATTTTCAAGATGAAGATCAAGAATCAGAGCTATGTTCTTTCCCAAGAATATGTAAGTAATAATTGAAAGAGGAGGATTTGAACCCAGGTTATCTAACTTTCCGCATTCAGTATTGCCTCCTTATGCATCCACACCAATACAAAATACAAAAATCTCTCAGTTGCCCAGTATCTTAAATTAAATATTTAACAATGATGAATTTTTTATGTCTTATTACTCCTACACTGACCATCAATTTTTCAAACGTTTAAATCAATTTTCATGGAATTCTTTTTTTAGAGGTAGGAAACATTATTGCTATTTCAGTCCAACCCAAACTATACATAGTAAATAAAACCATTTTAATGTGTACTTGATAACACAAGAATCACAATGAATATTAGTTATTGTACTTTTTCACCCATTCAATCTGTAATACAATCCTGGTTTCACTATCTATTAAGACAAGTCATTCTATTTGTTCCAGCACTAACTGACCACAAACTCTATAGTTCTTCTAACATTTTATTCACTTTTTTGTCTTTTTCCACAGGAAGTTGTCACTATTCCCTGTTTTCTGTGAGGCTCTTCTTCTCACAACTCCTAATCTGCTGTATTATTTTTACATAGTAAGACAAAAAAACCTAAGTTATTCCATGAATCACCCATGTAATAAACAAATAAGCTTAGTGATACTAATTCCCTCATTGTCAAGGGGCTTTATTATAGATTACTTTATTTCATTTGGGGCCTCTGTTCTAAAAGGCTGATGTTACCAGAAGCCTAAATTCAACATAGATAAGGCTTTATCATATATGCAAATGTCAATGGTTCTATAACTGGCACAAATAGGGTAATCCTATTAGCAAATCAGTAAAGTTTAAAATTCATGATTTTCTCCATAAATCTTAAGCTTCCAAAAAAATGGAATTTTATCCTTAAATTTCCTTACTGTCCATTGCTAAAGGTACTTCTTGTTATTTTTGACTATTTTCTTTTAATAAAAGACTTCTCCTGATGTTAATCTATTAAAAAATGTTTAAAGTTCTAAAAATTATACAGAATTTGAATTTTTTTAAGAGGTAAGAATTCCAAAATGTACATTCATCACTCTGTGCCCACCTCCCCCAGGGCGGTTATATCACAAGAGAAGAATAAAAACAATGCAAATTGATCTGTTGATTAAGCAAAATAATCATTTGCTTGGAATGAAACACTACAGAAACAATTATGTACCAAAACAAAACAAAACAAACCCTCTTTATTCTGTCAAGTCACACAAGTTACAAATTCAATTAAATCTAAGCAATATAATGAAACATGAATGGAGAATTATTACTACCTTCTACCCTTTACCTTCAGCCCTTGTACATACATGTGCTGGCCTGGTAAAATTTCACTGTATAGCTACTGTTCCTTTGAAATGTAGTCATTTAGAAATGAAATATAAAGATATTTGACCTCTTGTCCGTCAGTATTTCATTAAAAGTCCATTCATCTCTCTGCTTTAGCACTATAATTATGTCTAATATATTGAAACACAATTTTTCCCGATAAAGACTTTGAAGATTTTAGAGGAAATAATGGCAATTATTTTGTCACGCATTTTTTATTTTCTTTATTGTCCCTGTGTTCTTTAACTATAAGTAAGGTTTAGAGGTTTAGCTCACTATCAAAAATAAGTCTTCAAAATACTATTATTCTTTTATCCTACTTTTGGTCATCATACACTCTGAGAATGTATACAAGAGGTAATACCTTTTTTGGAAGAAGTAAGCTTAATTTCATACTTTAAATCCTTCCTTACCATTCCTTAGTTTCAAGAATTTAACCACTTCAATTGTCCTGGGACAAAAACAGTATTTTTGTTTGTTGTTTTTTTTTTTTGTTTTGCTTTTTGGTGAGCCAATAGGGGTTAAGTGACTTGCCCACGGTGACACAGTTAGTAAGTGTCAAGTGTCTGAGGCTGGATTTGAACTCAGGTCCTCCTGACTCCAAGGCCTGAGCTCTATCCACTGCACCACCTAGCTGCCCCAAAAACAGTATTTTTGAAATATACTGTGTAAACCTACACTTAAGAAATGTACAACAGGACCTAAGGAGAAAAGAAAATAACAAAGCAGACACACTGTCACTTAACTAATATGAGAAGATCATTAACTTACAAAGGTTCTGGGCAATTTTGGAATCTAGAACTTTCAGTTCTTTAATTCGTTTCTTTATTGCTCTCTTCTCTGCAAAATCCTCCTCTTCCTTTTTCTCTGCAAATGGAAGATAATTATTATAAATAAGTGAATTTCACATAGAAGAAAAGCACCATTAAGCATCAAAAAAAGCTAAAAACATTTATCCATTAAATAATCTAGCAATTTGAAAGAATTAAACAAAGAAAATCCTTCTTTTTTAAATCAACTGAAGAATCTGACATATAGATATGCAATTAAAAAAAGGCATTATACACATGTTTTAGTTATTCTCTTTAGGGTCAGGTCATAGTCATTCTAGGAATGCTTTTGTCATAGAAAGAGTGAAAGAAAGATGTGTGTGAGAGCAGACATGCATATATATATATATATAAACATACATGTACATACATATGGATGCATGTAAATCACATATAGCAGAACAAAGCAATATTTACTCTGAGCAGAAAAGGACATTTTCAGCCAACTCAGTAGTAATATACAAGAAGAGCAGAATTTAGAAATCTAATTTACCACCTAATTTCATTTAAAAAAAATTTTTTACTGTCTCTCCCTTCTATACATGTAAGTAATAAAGATTTGGAGATCAAATCCACCATCAAAAATAAGTCTTCAAAATATAAATTCTTTTATATTTGATATAGTTAAAAAACTTATACATTAGATATACTGATCTAAATCAAGATCAATAAATTTTCAAACTTCATAATATATGATATTCCATTCTGGAATATCGAATGAAAGCTTTCTAAAAGTTTTTAAACTTAGCACCAAGTATCACTTATAAATTATTTATTATTAATTTCTTTGAATTTGAAAAATAAAATGAATATATTAGAAAATAATTTAAATTTAGAGTAATTTATACCAAGGGTGGGGAACCTGCAGCATGGAGGCTACATGAGGCTGTCTAGGTCCCCAAGTGAGGGCCTAAGAGGATTTGTTTTGCGAAATTTGTATTCTGTCAAAGGGCTGCACTTGAGGACCAAGACGACCACATGTGGTCTTGTGCTGCAGGTTCCCTATCCCTGGCTTATACTATGGCATGGAAATCCATGTGTTTAATTTAAATTTCCTCCTCCCCCCCCATCAAAATACAATATAGATAGATGATTATCACACATGTACAAATGCAAAAACAAGCACAATGGCTCCTGGGAGCAGAAACTGTCTTCTGAATGTTTTTGAATTCCCCAGTTCTTAACATAGTACATGGCATGTAGAAGGTGCTTAATGAATGCATGTTGATTGACTGTATGAAAAATCTGCTTAGTTGGTAAAACCCTAGTACTAACAAGTTAAAGGTTCAGTCGCAAAATGGCTCAGTTACCTTATTATGTTTTGTGGTTAATAAAAGGGTACTGAAGATCTAAACCACCCACAAATATACATAAATAGAAATGGAAACACCCCAAATTTGCAGAATTGGCTCCTTACTTATGCCTCGAACATATATGGCATTATATTCACATGTATTTTGATGGAGGTTAAGGAAATTAAGTTAGTTTGAAAGCATTGCATAAAATGTGCTAAATTTAAAGGATCTAATATATTCAGTTTGTTTTCCAAATTAAAAAAAAATCTAATGATCAATAATTATTCAGTACTAGTTGGTAGAAACTCTAAAATTAAGCACAGACAGCTTGTTATGCATGTGTGAGTATGAGTATATAAATATGTATCCATCTACATACACACAACCTGTGAAAAATCAAACAAAACCGATTGATAGATAAGCAAATTTCAAGGTAGCTATGTCTTCATGGAAGCCAGAAATTCTAAAAGACAGAGGAGATGGGAGGAAAAGTACTGAAGATATGGGGAAGGCCCGGAAAGACAAGGAGATCTTAGATGCAGCATCCTATGAGAGGTATAGATAATTAGTAGACATAGACCAAAGGGTTCCTAGAGGAAGGTAAGGTGAAAGAAGCCTAGTAAGAATGAAAGAGAACAGATTTTAAAGAGTTTTAAATGACAAAGCAGAGGGAATACAAAATTAATGAGAACAAAATTAATAAATAAGAATAAGCAAATTCTTTATAAATCAAAGATTGCTTATGACAAATCATAAATCTGACAAACTTGTGGTTAATGCAACGATAAAGATTTCTAGGCCAAATGTGCTATATTAATCTACTGCAGTAGAAATTTATTGACCTATTATAAAAACAGTAATGAATTGACACAATGCTATCATAGATACCAAATCAACCAACCACTATACATAAAAGGGAGAAAAAACATATAACTAAATAGGTACATATAAGATCCATACAATCAATGGATAGTAATTTCAGAGGGGAAGGCATCAACAATTGAGCGAAGCTAGAAATTCCTCCAAAGCGATGGGATTTGAGTTAAATATTGAAAGAAGCTAGAACAACTCAGTATCAGAGGTGAGGAAAGAGGCTATTTCCAAACATGGGAGACAGCCGGTACAAAGGCAAAAAAGATGAGAGCTGGAATGTCAGTTATGAGGAACTGTAAGTAGGACAGTGTGTAGAGAAGAGATACCCTTTGAAATTTGTCTCCATTCTTTACACAAATACCCAAGCCATCTTCCTGAAGCACTAGTATAAACATGACATTTCCCTTCTCAAAAATATTTAGTAACTATTGTGAGTAGCACAAAAAGCTAAAACAACTCCACTTTGTCTGTAGCTTCTAACCCTGTTTTTATTGCAGCCTCCCCCTCCTCTACTATCCACCCCTCCCAACCATTTCCAACCTTTCTTACTGCTGAAGCAACAAGGATAGTCTTACCTATTTTGACAGGGAGGGCTATAAGCTTATCTATCCTTATGAAAAAGTTACTAATCCAGCAAGAGGTCTAGATAGCATATCCCCTTTTTCCTACCCTGCAAGCCACCAGCGCAGAGGTACCCCACACTCAATTCTTGCTTAAAGTGAAACCTATGTAAGTTTTGTCCTTTCATTCCTTCGGGGATTGTCCTGTACGCTGGCGACTCTGGTTTGAGTTTGGATTTGGGTGCGGTATTAGTTCTGGTTTGTTGTGGCACTGACAGTTTTACCCACAGTAATTATATCTACAGCAGCTGATAGGATTCCCAGACAACGGACCCATGGAATTCCAGGGGTCATGGCCTGGAAATGACACAGGCTCTTCTGCTTTAGACAGCCCTTAAGAGTCAGAGCTAAGAACCTGGTCAGTATTGGTACTCAGGCAGGTAAGAACTGGCCATGCTGCCCTGATCAGCCAATGTCAATGCCCCTTCTGATCAATTGGGTGATTTGGTCTGGTGTGATCTGGTTTGGTTCTGAAATAAAAACCACTTGCTCTGGATTAAATAGAAAAGACTTCACCGGCAAGAGCTTTTCTGTGTCTATCTTGTCTTTGCCTCAGGCTAAGTACTTTTATTTGTGTAATGCCTAGGATGTTGTCAGCATTGTCTATGTTCTGTGTCTTGGTAAATCCAACTGACTTTTTCCTGTGGTCTAATCAAAGGAAAAAAGGAACAAAAAGAATGAAAACTTTTCTGCAGAACTTTCAAAACCTTCAAAAGGAAAATCAATCTCTCTCTCTCTCTCTCTCTCTCTCTCTCTCTCTCTCTCTCTCTCTCTCTCTCGCTCTCGCTCTCTTTCTGTTTGTGTCTCTCTCCCTTTTTCTCCCTCCCTCCATTCCTGAAAGTCTATTCGGGGAGGATATTAGGGATATATTTTAGTTGGAACACAAAACCCTCATGGACTCTAAAAGAAGGAGATGAGCACAAGACTGACACTTTAAATCTTTAGCAGAAGACAAACTGAAAGTAGCAAGTCATATAACATGAAGTATGGGTAGTAAATGGCTCTTGAGAAAATTGAGATTCATTCATAAAAACAGATCCAGATATGACTGAATTTATTTTAGTCTCATTTTAAGTGAGATGGGTTGTCCTATTAGGATAACTGTAACCTTTGACCCTTCATAAGTAAATTAGGCCTTAATGGAAACAACACTTAATATTTGCAATTAAGGCAATATGTTTAGAAATTGCAAGAGTTTTTTAAAAGTATAATTGGATCAAAATTACTCTACATCACTCTTGAATGCAATCAGTATATAATGTCAAAAGTGACAAAGTGAATAAAGTGATTTCTATGTAAATTAACTTGGAGATGCATTCAGCTGAATTGATGTCATTTGACTGGCAATAAGTTTTGTTTCATGTTTTAAGTCTATAACGCTATTCATTTATTATTGTGTTTCTAAATTTTCCAACATTGTGAATTTTTTAAAAAGATAATATAAAAAATCCTGTTAAAAGGATGATGCTGGGGCAGCTAAGTGGCGCAGTGGATAGAGCACCGGCCTTGAAGTCAGGAGGACCTGAGTTCAAATCCGGCCTCAGACCAAACACTTGACACTAGCTGTGTGACCCTGGGCAAGTCACTTAACCCCAATTGCCTAAAAGTAAAAAAAAAAAAAAGAACAAAAAAAAGGATGATGCCATTGTATCATATCATTTAACTCCTTTAGCTATGGATGCTGTGAAATTATTAATTAAGTCATTAGGGGCTGTTTTCACAATGTTAAAAACCTATCAAATATTTTACTGGGTATATTTTTAAAAAGAAATAATAATTACTTACAGTGTGGGAAAAGGAAAGAAAAAATACAACCTTGTAAAATCACCTTCTTTGTAAACTTCTCAAGTTTACTTTATACTTGGGCAAGATCACAAAATCTTAATAGCTCTTTTAAAGAACTTGCTAATGTTGCGATACTCTAAAATAGTGAACTGCTTTACTGAGAAAATGGGATTCCCTCCTTCGATCACAAACACTCTTCACTAAAGTAGAGGGGGGAATTTACAAGTTTGATTATAATATAGAAGTAATTTGATGATAATTTCTGATTATGAAAATTATAAAATAATAACTGGAAGTAATCAGATTTTTTTCTAGGTTTTGAGTGAACTATCATACATTTGCTATCTATGTGAAATACCAAAATGTAATTATTTTCGTAATTTCTTAATTTTCTTAATTTCTAATAACTGCATTTAAAATCAAAAAAGAAAGAAGAAAAAAACAGAAAGAGAAGGAAGGAGGAGAAAACAAAGCAAGAAGAAGTAAGAGGGAGAGGGAAGAAGAAGCGGGGTAGGAGGAGAAGGAGGAAGAAAAAGATGTTAAATGATTTTTTTTAGAAAGGCCTGATAAACTTTTTATTGTTAAACATTATTGCAACAACATCAAAGTTAAAATAACTTTTTCTAGCCCTAAGCTGTGATTAGTGAAACTTACTACATGAGGTAAAATTTCTTAGAATTGTAATTGATATAGTCAAGGGAAGTGTCATGAGCTGCTCAAAGGGAGTGTGTTCTGAGAACTGCTAAAAATAGATGCCTTTGTCTGGGAAAGTTGAGGGGATGATTTTCAGTGAGTGAAGGTAGGAATCTCTTGACTCAGTGTCCCTACTGTATTATTTTCTTTTTCAACAGGAATGCTTCCCACCTGGTTAATCTTGAGCCTGGCTAAGATACCCTGTGAATAATGTGGAAGTTTGCTGTACAACTGGCTGTTCCAAAAGGTTAACTATAACTTTTACCTGAAATCAAATGGAATTGAGGATGTTTTATATTATTATACCTCTGTTAAGTCACTTTCTGTCCTTAGGCTTAGGACTAGAGGGCCTTCATATTGTTTCAATCATGTCTCTCCTTCCTTCCATGGCAAATCTCTATAACTATGGCAGATAAACGCATAAAAAAAAATTTTTTTTAAATGAATATTGTTGTTGTAGTACACCATCACCACTGATAAGCGGATGCAAGTAAACAGTACTTTATTGCATAGCATACTGTGTTGTTCTTTCTATAGTTCTGTTATTTATAAGTTGAGCTCCACAAAGTCTAAATTAGTTTTCATTACATGAAATAACTGCTGAAAAGCCAATTTCATTTTGTTTAATTTTAATAAATTATACTAAATCATCACTAGCAGGCTTTAGCAACATTACCTAGATACTCTCTGCAAGTGATCTCAAAACAAGTTGTCAAGGAAATAACTCCACCAACCTGCCCTGATCCATCTACAGATACCTGAAGATCATGGACACTGCCTAAGAACTTGACACCCTTAAAACTACAGCTATATTGGATTTCTTTATTTATCTATCATAATTTTGCTTGTTTTACTAGTTGTGTGTATCCTATGGATCTGTTACCTGTCCCACAAGCTGCTTATCACTTCCACCTGGACTGATACAAATTTGGGAATTGTTTTAAAAAAAAGTGAGACTATTTTTAATCTCAAATGGGAGAATTTTTGGCAACAAAGAAAGCTAAAGCAATTCCAGTTTGCTTAAAGTTCCTCTACCTTGCCCCTGACTCTGTTTGTATTGTAGCAGCTCTATCCCACCTTCCCCCCACCATTCCTATTTAAGACCTTCCTTACTGCTGAAGCAGCAAGGACAACCCTACTTTTAGGTAGGCCAGGATTACAAGAGTTAGCTAACCTTAAGAAGAGCCATTTCTATCCATCAGACCTGTCCAATCAAAGACTACTGCATCCCCTATTCCGACCCTGCAAACCTCCAGCAACAGTTCTGTCCAATCCTAAGGAACCTCATACTCAATGCACTTCTACCTAAATTTAAACCTACATAAGCTTTGTTCTTTTGTTCCTTCAGGGAGTCTCCATCCCTACATGAACAAACTCAATAAATTCTCATTAGTTCCTAAATTTGGGTTTCGGTTTGGGTTTAGTATTGGTTCTGGTTCTGGTTTGTTGCAGCACCAATAATTTTACCCACACTATTTATGAACAATACATTAAAACACATTTTCCACATACTGGCATCCAAAACCCTCTATAATCTCAATTGAACCTAAGATTACTTTAAGATTATGGTTTTTCAGAAACTATTTACCAATGAAACTGAACTACCATTTGATCCCCAGACTCAATATATCATTTCCCAGCTCCCTGCCGTTCATGCAGACCATCCTTGATTATCTTCAATGGATACAACTCTAATTCTGCAATAACAACTCTGTTCTTCCTTCAAGGATCAGCTCAGAATTGGTCTCTTTTGCAAAGCTTTTTTTTTTAATCTTCGTACCTACCAGTTTCTCTTCCACTTCAACTTGGCCTGCAAAAAAATTTGCAAGGGATCTCTCTTTTGCCTCTATATTTAATTATATGTCTTTTGAACAAACCAGGAAAACATTAAGTTTGTGGAGTACAAGGACTATGTCATTTTTCCATCTTTATATCAGTAAATCAATAAGTATTTATTAAGGATTTACTGTGTGCTATAGCCCTTATACTATGCTAAGTATTGCAGATACAAAGAAAAAACAAAAACTCTTCTGGTCTTAAAAGAATTAACATTCTAATTGTACACAAATAGGCATACACAAGATACATGAAGAGTTGTTGTTTCTTGATGAAAGCCAGGAATTCTAAGAGACTAAGGACAGGAAGGAGAGAATTGAAGGCATGGAGGACAAGTAGTGAAAAGGCACAGAGATATTAGACAAAAAATCCTATAAAAGGGACAGGCAGCAAGTAGATACAGACTAGTGTGACTGGACCACAGTCTGGAGGAAGCTAAGGTGAAAGAAGCCTAGCAGAAAAAAAAGGGGGGGTTGAGGTGGGGGTGGGGAGAGACAGACTGTGAAGAGTTTTAAATGATAAACTAGTTTAAATTTAGTATAAGAAGAGAGGGGTTTATTTAGTATATGATGGCCTGGGGAGTATCTTTTAAATAGTAAATTCTTAGTAAATATTTTAGCTGAATTGAATCCAACTGTTCTTCCATTTACTACTGAAAACCAGGGCCACTTTTTCATGTAGACAAGATATACTATGTGAAAACAAATGTCATTGCCCTATAAATGCAGGGAGATCAATTTAGCTTCCTGTTATTTTTGACAATGATTTGCAGGATAATCTGAGCTGGATCTCTAAGAAACTTCAGTGTAGGATAACGTTCTCAGTTGCATTGAAATGCCATCCCTGTTGAGGTGATGCCACTTAAAATCTTGATCATCCACTTCCAGAAAAGTAACACAATGAATATACTCAGTGCTTCCTCAGTAAGAAACTACACGGCCTTAACTCATCTTTATTTTCATAGGCCTGTGCTTTGGAGAAATAATTACTTTCTAGAAATAGTAGTTGATGGATTTTTAAATCTATTTAATCATGTGTTTATTCAACAAACATTAAGTGCAAGTCATCGTGTTGACTTTTGTTTCCTTAAATTTAATTCAGTATCATCATTTTAAGCAAAATATTACTAAAATTAGAGATTTCCTTGCTTTAGGGTTTTTTAATAATTCATATCTTATTCACACTACCAGCAACATAAATATGCTCTTCTACAACTTGAAGGTTAGTTGTATTATTATTGATAATAATAATAAAATAATACAAGCAGGGCTCTAAGATTTACAAAGTATTACATATTACCTCTTTTGATTCTCACACCAATCCTGTAAGTTATATATATGTGTGTGTGTGTGTGTGTGTGTGTGTGTGTGTGTGTATATAAGGTAATATATATGTATATAAGGTTAGATCTATATGTATATAAGGTAATATATATATATATGTGTGTATATAAGGTTTATATGTATATATATACAGGATTCATTTCAAGATCTTCTAAACTTCAGGTTCATAAATCTAAACTATTGAGATGCTCTCTTAGTACATAGATCTTGGATAGACCAGGTGTGGATGATGGAATGTTCCCAGATAAAACAGGAGACAGTAGACTGGCTTGTCTTTGGGAAATTTCACAATACTTTTAACAACCCTAAGTTTCTCCCAAGTCTAACTTTTTTTTTTAAACACCATCTTCAAGTGGTGCTATACAATTGTGA
The DNA here is from genome assembly GCF_003287225.1 of Phascolarctos cinereus. Classification (NCBI taxonomy): domain Eukaryota; kingdom Metazoa; phylum Chordata; class Mammalia; order Diprotodontia; family Phascolarctidae; genus Phascolarctos; species Phascolarctos cinereus. The sequence continues at coordinate 101,452,568 of NW_027556180.1, forward strand.
AGCTTGGAATACCAGTTTCTATAGAATTAGTGGTTTATTTTATTTCTCTTCCTTTATGGGCCACTTAAATGGCAACGTAGAAACACATGGTAGGCTTAAGAATATTGTAGTCTTTACTCTCTCTACTGGATCCTTTACACAGCTGCCAAAACCATCTTTCTGAAAATGTCATTTACTTGCTAAAAAATTATAGGGGCTTCTTGCTTATAGGAGAAAGTACAAATTCTTAAGTCAAGCACTTAAGAAACCTTCACAATATAGTACCCATCGTATCTTTCTTTCCAGACTGAATTTACTCTATAACTGCTCTTAGGGGCACTCTATACTTCCACTTTATTCCACGTTCTTGCTAACTGAACTACTAACAGCTGACCAGATTTCTACTCCCTACCTTACTGTAGCTGTCCATGTCTAGGGCACATTCAACCATTCTCAGCAATTTAAAGAGCATTAAGTACCTATAACATATGAAACACTATATTCAGTGCTGGCAATACAAAAACAAAAAAAGTAAATAACCCCCGACCTTAAGAAGTTTAAATTCTCTTGGGGGGAGAGAGGAATATAACATTTACATACATTAGTATATAGGAAAGAATTTGAGAAGAGAAAGAATACTAACAACTGGGAGAACTGTGAAAGGGTTCGTGTAGGAGATGACATCTTGAAGGAAGCTAGGGATTCTAAGACATAGAGCTATGAGAAGAGTGGATTCCAATAATGGAACACAGCTTGTTCAAAGATAGGGAGAAAGAAAATTGAATGTCAAGTTCCAGAAACAGCTTGAAGGCTAGTTCCTCTGGAACACATAATGAACAAAGGGGAATAAGACAACAGTAGGCTGGAAAGGTAGGTAGGGCAGGTAGCAGCCAGCATATAGAGAGTTTAAAATGCTAGTTAGACAAGGATGTTTAACATCCTAGAAAATAACAAGTATGACCTTGGTATCATTAACTGCAGACCTCCTCTTACAATTTCTACATGCATGCAGCCCACAATCATGAACACTCCAGAAAATGATCCTCACTTCATATTTTTCTTCTATCACTTTGTCTTGTCTCTCTTTTACCTTTATCACATACTTCGTATCATGTATATTTGTATACATGTTATATCTGTTCCCTGTTAGTTTAGACAGTACCTTTTTTTGTTTTTTTCATACATGTACCTCTAAGGTCAACCACAGTTATACATATTAGGTACATAATAAATGATAACTGAATTGAATTACCTTGTAAAGTTAAGTGATACTGGTACCATGGGCATTATTATTTCTATTTTACAAACAGGAAAACTGAAAGCTTAGGTGATTTGCCCACAGTCACTCAACTTGAACCAAGTCACTAATTCTAAGTCCAGAACACTTTCTTTGACTACATAATACTGTATCTCAATAGCTATCTGTCTATTCAGAAAGGTCTAAAGAGAAAAGCCTAAAGGTAGTTAGGAGACTATAGTAGCTAACTCGGCATGAAGGGATAAGAGCTTTAATTTGAGAAGAAATAAATACTTAATCATTTCCTTCTAAATACCATGAAATCATTCATTCTAGTAATATTTTAGAAGGTATGATGGATTTTTAAAAATCACTAGAGTTTTTTTTTTAATCACTTCTCAAACAAGAACTCATTTACACAACTGCAATTCAGTGATAAGAACAGGAAGACAGCACATCTGACTATCAGTCCAGTCCTCTATACGTGGCATGGCATCCTTTCTAATGCCAATACAAATGTAGTAATTACTTTTTTTCTAAAAGGCTGAATCTTCTAGAGTTAGGATCACATAATTTCATCCAGTTTTAGGTCTACCTTGGTATTAGAGATAGGTGCTTAATCTTGCTTTTTAGATATGCTCCAAAAAGCAAAGCTCCAAAATTTAGCAAAGAGAAAAGGAATTCTGTTCTGAAATGGATATTATCCTTAGCAGAGCATCTGTTTTGCATCATAAGGTCTTACTGTTAAAACAGAGAGTTAAAGATGGCAAAAATTTCTGCTGTCAAAGGCCATGACCTGAAAAAAAAAATTAACTGCATTTTCCCCTTTCTTAGATTAAAAAAAAAATTAATAACAGCAAAATAACTGGCAAGAAATTATCAAAATAATTTCTTTCAATGATGGTTAACTAATGTTAATAATAAAAATAATTAGAGCAAATTATACTTATGTGGTTGCAATTTTTGTTTAAGTAACAGTTTCATAATATATAGCTCAATCTATCCAATTTGTTTTCAGCTAAATTCTGAACACATAGGTTGAAAATGCAACAATTTGAGGATAAGAGAAATCTAATTTTAATTTAAAAGTCTAATTCAAAAGAGTCTAGTTAAAATAAAATCATTTTTTGTGTAGTTCTGAATTTGAAAACTAGGTCAATAACCAAATGTCACTAACATTTGTGATTGGTCTGGCCAAGAGTCATCCAATCAGACAGTGAGTTAAATTTGCATTATATCCAGATTATGTAGGTCTTTAATTCACAACCATTTCAACAGTTCTGTAATATGTATTTCTACATTGGATTAAATTAATTTTTTAAATTAGGTTATATATTCACAACCATTTATTCTTTGTAAACTAACTTTTAAGCATACTGATAAAACGCAAAATGTATTTGGTCAAACAGCACCTCTTTAAGATTTGGATAAAAGAGAGAAAACTACCTAGAGTACAGAATAATAATGTGATTAGTAAACCCAAAGACCTAAATGAGAAAATATCCACTTAAACTGGGAGAGAAAGATATCTAACATCAGTAGAGCATATGTGTCTTATTTGATACTTATTCTTCTCTTGCTTTTACTGTCTTTGAAATTTCAGTTTTACGTACGACAGTCTCAAAATGAAGAACTTTATGTTAAATATTTAGAATATAATAAATGGCTGACATCAGGATCCAAGAAAGTATCTAATTTGCATGGAACAAGCCTGCTTCAGTAAGATAACTTTATGTCTTTTCCCTCATTTGATAGCTTTGTAGGATTCATTTTCCCCCAAAGCATATGCTGATTGTATTGCATGGAGTATGAAATTAAAAAATCTCCATTTTATAATACAAGCATTCCCTTCCCATTTTTTAAAAGATAACGATGATAGATGATCATTTTTCTTTTTCCCTCAATAAACAGGCATATTACAATTAAAACCTGAAGATACAAGGAGAGAGAAGTGCAATCCCATATCTGCTACCTAACAAATCTTTGGAGGAAAGCCACTGATGTTTCAGACCATACTAGAATTCAGCTGCAGTGAATTCCAGTAAGTAAAAGGTATTTTAAATATGTGTATCAGACTGACTACATATTATGCATAGGATTTTTTTTCTTTAAACTGACTACATTTTTGTATTTTTCCTGTTGTTGTATTGGAAGTTTTCACTGAGAAATCCAGAGAATAAAGAATAAGTAAAAGGTTAGAAACCTAGAGACAAAAGATAAAACCAGTATCAATTCTCAGCTGGCTATATAAATTGACTTAAATTTAGTTCCTTCTACCAGACTGTTCCACTCTCAGTTTTCTTTAAAAATAAAGGGAATACAATATCCAAGTGCATTTTAAAAAAAAAAAATCTCCTGCTCTTTTAAAAAAAGATTTTAAAAAATGCAAACCTCATCTCCTTACTCTTCAGGAAAAGTAAAGAATAGTACTGGAAAGTCTTCTACAGTTAAAAAGAACAACAGTAATATGTTTAGAAGAGGAAACCAGCATCACTTTCTGGCAACTTCCTGGTGATGGAACAGTCACAAAAGAAATAATAGGCTAGATGATATCAAATTAAACATACATGTCCAAAACTGAAATCATTATCCTTTCCCTCAAACTCCTCATCCCTTTTCCAAATTTCCCTATTACTATTCAGGGCACCACCATTCTTCCAGTCACCCTGGGTTCCAACTGAATCATTCTCAACAAATCATTCTCTTTAAACTTCACCCCCCATATCCAATATGTTACCAAGCCCTGTTGATTCTGCCTTTGTAGCATCACTCAAATAAGCCCTTCTCTCCTCTGACACTACCCTCCTCCCCTCATCACCTCACAACTGGACTACTGCAACAATTTGAGGGTTGGTTTCCCTGCCTCAAGGCTCTCCTCTCACTTTAGTCTATCTTCCACTCGGCTGTCAAAATGTTCTTCCTAAAGTATTAAAGGACTTCCTAAAGTACTAAAGTAAATGGCCACTTTATCACCTCCATCCCTCACCCCATATTCAAACTCCAGTCAATCTCTATTGCCTTCAGGTCCAGATACAAAATCTTTCATTTGGCCTTCAAAGCCTTTTATAACTTGTTCTCTTCCTATCTTTCCAGTCTTCTTACACCTTACACCTCAACCCCAACAAGTACTCTGTGATCTGGAGACACTACTTTCCTTGCTGTTCTTTAAGGAAAATACTCCATCTCCTAATTCAGAGCATTTTCAATGTCTCTTCCCCCTTGCCTGGAATACTCTCCCTCTTCATGTCTGCCTCCTGCCTTCCTTAGTCTCAGCTAAAATCACAACTTCTACAGGAAGCCTTTCCTGATCCCTCTTAATTCTAATGTCTTCCTTCTTTTGATTATTGCCAATATATTCTGAACATAGCTCGTCTGCAGTTTTTTCCATGTTGTCTTCCCCAGTAGACTATAAGCTCCTTAAGAACAAAGACTATATTTTACCTTTCTTTGTATCCCCAGCATTTAGCACAGTGTATGAAACATAGCAGGTGCTTGATAAATGTTTATTTACTGACTGACTTATAAGAATGAACCCAAGGAAGAACCTCAGAACTAATGAGTATCATTTCCATAACCAGAAAGTTCTAAGAGTCTGTAATAAAGTATGGGGAAAATGAATGTACAATTAAGCATAACCTATCAAGGAAAAGGCAAACAGGATTCTCTAGGAAAATCATGCCCTACTAATATCTTTGGACAAGACTGTTTTTTTAAAAAATCTATTATTTTAATTACTATTGTGTTAGGGATATTTCAGAGATAAAGAAAATATTTAAAGAGAGGAAATGTGAAGAAAAAAAAGGAAACTTCTCTGGATGAATAAATGTTTTCTCCCATTTTTTTTCAATTAAACATTTATCTCATTTCTACCACTACCACTGACACCCAAGGGGGAAAAAAAAGAAGAAAAAAAAAAGGAAAAATAATGCCAGAATAATATAGTCAAACAAAACAAATTCTTATATTGGCCAAAACAAAAATTTGTATCTCATGTTACACATTCATCCATCACCTTTCTGTCATGAGGATCCCTGAAATGATTGTTGATCATTTACTCAGAGTTCTTAAATATTTCAGAACTGGTTATTTTTACAATACTGATGTCACAGGATAAATTGTTCTCATAATTCTGCTCACTTCACTCTGTATGAGTTCACACAATCGAAAAACTCCTTTTTCACTATCTTCTTTCTTGCAGCACAACGGCATTGCATTTACTAAAGCATTCACCAAAGGATGGACAGTCCCTTAGTGTCTAGGTCTTCACTACAACAAAAAAAATTATAAATATTCATATAAGTATATATATATATATATACGTGTGCGTGTGCGTGTGTGTGTGTGTGTGTGTGTGTGTGTGTGTGTGTGTGTGTGTGTGTGTGTTATGTATGAGAGACCTTTTCTCCTTTCTTTGATCTCTCTGAAGTACAGGCCTGGTAAGGGTATTTCTGGACCAAATGCACAGTTTAATGAGCATAATTTATTTCAAATTGCAAAAAAGCTTTGTATAAGACTTTCAGGTTTTATGTTACTATTGTACCAGCAGACTACTTTGTTAGGGAGCAAGAAAATCTTTAAAGGAAGGAAACATGGAAAAATGACACCTTTCTGGATAGATAAATGTGAATGATAAACAGTCACCCAAAATGTCATTCCTGAAATGGATATCATGAGAAATTCAAATTAATTCCACTTTGCAATTGATTCTATATTATATTGATTTCATATTGTTATTGATTCTGTATTTGCTTAAGTCCCTTTTATATGTCCTTTAGTTAAGTTCAGGAATTCAGCTTTCCCCTCTGAGCTAATCTAAAGATCAGCTTGACCATAAGTCACTTTAAGTAAAAGAGAAGAATTGTCATCTATTGGAGGATTGTCAGCTCTTGGGTAAATACCAAGACATCTGATGTTATCTTTAAGTCCTGAAGCTAGCTCTAAGATATATGTCTCTGTCCTCACCAGTCTACAATTAGCAGAGTTTTTATCTCTTCCAAAGAAACAGAAAAAATGGTAGTTTTGATCTCCTAGCAAAGATTACAAGATGCAGATAGGTCCCTTAAAATACTATCAGAGAGGGGCAGTGATTAGCGTCATGTGAATGCCAACTCACCTTTCTTAGAATACCTAATTGTAATGTTCCTGCCCCAGCTCTGCAACTTGTCACTTCTTCTCCCTGCCTACCAAGACCCCTGTCCTTTGTTATATGTCAATAAAGAGGGTCCCCTGACTTTACTGAGATTGCCAGTCTGATCCATTTTGTTAATAGGTATAGATATCACTGTTAATAAAATGATTTTGCTCAGAGCCCTGCACCTCAGTTTACCTTTATTAATTTTATTTACCACAATCATTTCACATTTTTAAAATCATTAAAACAATACAATTTTTAACTTGACATTGAATTTTTTCAAAACATAAAATGTCAAGTATTGTTCATTGTAAGCTAAGTCTAATTTTGTTTTATTTGATAACAGATGTATCTGATAATATATATCACATGATAATATTTGAACCATATAAATAGGTGAAGAAATGAAAAGATATCATGATAATCTATCTCCTGCCTCCCCATCTTTGCAATGCTCTCTCTCCTTATTTCCATGTCTTAGTTTCCCTGACTTCCTTATAACCAAATCTGTTATAAATCTATTCTTCTGTTATAAAAAGTTTTTTCTTCTTTGTAGACTCAGCTCAAGTCTCACCTTCTGCAAGAGGCCTTTCCATGCCCCCTTCCCTATTAGTACCTTCCTTTCTGAGATAACTTTCTCTCTACTCTGTATATATCATGTATGGACCTGGTTATTTACATATTTTCTCCTCCATCAAAATATATGCTTCATAAGGGCAGGAATATAAAGGGATCCAGTCAATACTGAACTAATGAGTATAGCTAACATAATGGGAAGCATTTTGACAAGCAACTGAAAACAGTAATTTAAAAACTAGTGAAGGCAGTTCCAGATAAAGAAGAATTTTCAACCAAAAATGAGAGTCTATAAAAATAAAATAAAATATGCTGGAAAAAAATCACAATCTAAAATGATTATTTAATATTCTGACTCATCAGTTCCTTGCAGTCAAGGTCAGCCATCCCATCATTTCCCATCTAGGCTACCTAAGTTCCTCTGAACTTCATATGAATCTTATCATCCTACATGATCACATCAACCCTGAAACTCCTATTTCCTCAGTGTGAAACTCACACATCTACCACAAGGCCCCTCCCCCCTTTTGATTGGGAAGGGTGGAGGGTGGACAGTGGAGAGCTTCTCAGATCCTCCATTTGAGGAGGACTCCAGGGCAGCCATCTCTTCATTTCTTATCCAACTATATTCCTATGAAATTCACCATGTCCTTTTACCAGTACCTTCTTCTAGCCCTCCAGCCCCGTTGAGCTTTTTTTTAATGTGTTGTCTTTCTCCATTAGATTGTGGGCTCCTTGAAGGAAGGGATTATGTTTTACTTTAATTTATTTAATCACCAGTGCCTGGCACATGATAAGTGCTTTATAAATATTCACTCACTAACTGAGGCGAAGCCACAAAAGAGAAAAATAATACCTCAAAAGGGCTGAGGAAAAATGAAATATCAGACAGTGTGAACAACTCTGTGCTAGAAGCTGACCGAATGAGAAAGAATCAGGATTAATATGGTTAAAACAATGTATTTAATTTTTTAAAAGAAAACAAATGGTGCTAAGAATAATAAGCCTCCTAGATCCTTTTGGAAATCTACTTAAGAAGATAACAAATAAAAACTGAAAAGAAATGGCTGACCAGCTATAATTTTGGAAAAAATAGGTTAAGGGGCAGCTAGGTGGTACAGTTCATAGGGCACTAGCTCTGGATTCAGAAGGACCTGAGTTCAAATCCAGCCTCAGACATATAACACTTACTAGCTATGTGGCTCTGGGCAAGTCAATTAACACCAACTGCGTCATAAAAAAAAAAATTTAAATGTTTAAATTTAAATTTAATTTAAATGATTAAAATATATGTGAATATAGTTCTTAGATAATAGTTTAAATATTAGTGAATCATAGGATCATAGATTAAGATCAGAAGACACTGAGGAGTGTTAAAGGGATGAGCCACATGAAACAATACCTGGGGTGAGTGACAAAATAAGTTCCAACTATTTTAAGATGGTAGCCACCATATAAGTTTATGTGTTGTAATGAAAAAACAAATCAGTAAAAAAGGAAGAATTTTAAAAGAGAGACACAGGGGATGGATGGCATTCACCATTTCCTTTTCCACTTTCTCTTGGGTTTTGAGATGTGTTTCCCAGACTTGAGTGGTCCCAATTCAATGAATAAGAGACCTATGACCTATTTACTACTTTTCCAATTCAGTACTCCATTTGCCACCTTTCTTTTTATGAACAGAATGTCTCCTCTGCCAAAAATGTCTTTTCTCCACAACTCTATCTCCTTAGCTTGTTTCAAGGCTCACCTCACATACCACCTATTATTACAGGCAGTCTTTCCTGATTCCTAGTTGTTACTGCTTTCTCCTGTATTCGTTTATCTCTATAAAGGAAGAAATCTCTCAGTAGAATGTAAGCTAATGGAAAAGGAGAATTTTATGTTCATCTCTGTATTATTAATACTTGGTATTATGCTTTGCATAGGTAGGCATTTCCTGAATTAAATCAAGGTGAACTTAATGAGCAGAAAATCATCACAGGAACTGAACACAAGAACTGAGAAGGTTGTATGAATTGTAGAAATAGCTGATGAGTCTTCATGGGCAAGTACAATACTATACACTTCTAACCCTAAATTTGTTTTTAATCCTAAAAGTTAAAAAGTGTTAAAGTTACCAATGTTCTCTTAATTGCCGAACTACTCTTCCTTAATTCCAGTACTTTCCCTCTATAACTTGCTTGCACAAATTGTTTGCATATTACCTACTCCATTAGACTGAAAGCACCTTGAGAGCAGGATCTGTTCTCTTTGTACTCCTGGCACTTGGCATAGTGTACAAGAACTTAATAAATGTTTACTAACATTTTCTTAGTAATTGTCTATCTTTATTTCTACAGTACTGAGCATTTATGACACTCCTCTCCTGGATGCCCTTTTTTCTCGAATATTCTGACCCTCTTGATGGTTTTCTGCACACACAGGACTAATGGAAAATCTGTCTCCAATGTCTTCTCCCAGGGATGATGGACTGAAGGTGCAGCATGAGGCATATATTTTCAGATTAAGCCAATGTGTGAATTTCTCTCGCTTAGCTATACTTACGTATTTGTTAAAATGGAGAAATTTTACTTTGGTGGAGGGAGTGGAAGGAGGAAAAGTAATAGTGATACCCCTTAATTTTTTTTTAAAGAGCTTCGATGATTTTTTTTTTAATATGCAGAAGAGAGAAAAGAAAATCCATAAAGGGACAGTGATAAGCAGGACAATGTTAGTCAAGTTAAAATAAATATAAAATACTAAAAGGATGTAAGATAAAATGGGTATTATAATATAAGCAAAGTATTCATAGAATATCAGAAATGTCCAAATACTAAATTAATTCATTTGTAATTTAACTCACTTTTCGGGTTCTCATCTTCCTCCAACTTCACTGCTTTTCAAACATGAAACTTTAGGAGTCTTTCTCAAGACATTTTTGATCTTCAACTTGAGATTACAGAATAAAGAGTTTTGTTTTTTCTTCCCTCCATTCAATGTCCGCAACTCTGCTTAAGACCTTAAAGACTGGTGGCAGCTAGGTGGCGCAGTGGATACAGCACCGGCCCTGGATTCAAGAACACCTGAGTTCAAATCTGATCTCAGACCAGATACTTGACCCTTACTACTATGTGACTCTGGGCGAGTCACTTAACCCCAACTGCCTGGCAAAGAAAAAAAAAAGACCTTAAAGATCTTTGTTGTTCCTCCAAGGATCCTTTATCTTCCTCTCATCATTCTGACAACACTGCTTGTCTCTCTAGGTTTGGGAAAAACCTGATATTTGGGTAGCTCTACAGCAGCAGTACCCAAGTATGTTGCCTTGAATATGATAAGTCCCACTTTGGGCTAGCCAAAGGCCAGGGTCATGCATGCTTTGACACCCTAAATGAAAGGCAAGCCACAGGGAAATAATGAGAAAGTGAAAGGCAACATGACAGAGTGAAAAGTGTGCTGATTTGGAGTTAGCCAAACTGAGTTCAAACTCCACCTCTCCTACTTACTATTTCTGTGAACTAGGACAAATCATGTTAACTTCTCTAGACTTCAGTTTGCCCATCTCTAAAATGACACAGTTGGATTAGAATATCTCCAAGGTACCTTCCACCTCAAATTGATGACCTTGTAATCTATTAAAATAATGAATCTCCCTCCCTATCATCCTTTCCCACCTCAAAAAGCTACATATGAAATCTCAATCTTTTTATAATAATGAATTCCTCATGAGACCAAAGATTGACTTACCTTTAACACACTGACCAATTTTCTATTAAAAAAGAAACTTAATAACATATTCTTGGGGATGATGTGGGGAAGAAAGGTGGAAGGAGGATTGGACCTTCAACTACTGGGAATTTAAGTAGCTTAAATCTTATTACAGATATCACTTTAAGGCCCAATTACTTCACAATTATATTGAGCCACTTGACACCAGAGCAGAAAAGCAATAACTTCTTAGCAGAGAAAAATCTTTTCAGGAAACAGAATATCTCTTCAAGTAAACTCTCCCACCTATCTAATTAAAAAGACATCTCTGGTTTAAATGATTCATCAAAATGTTACACCATAAAAGTTAATGTTCATAAGGCTTAGATAAACAAATCTTAAAAATATAGAAATGAAATACTAAATAGACGATTATGTTAAATTATATACAAGTGCTTAGAATTTTGTACTTTAAATTCATTTTTAATATTCAAAATATTTTAGCAAATTGCCTCCAAATATTTAAACACTATATTTTATTATATACTATAAATATGGTATTATAACTATAAACATGGGATTCTTTTTATTTACTTATTTGCATTTCTTATGACTTAAAATTATAGGGTTTTAGAGCTAGAAAGGACAAAGAGATCATTTAGTCCAATGTCCTAATTTTATAGGTGTATAATGGAGGGCCTGGAGACATCAAGTGAATTGCTTAAGATCAAACAGCTAGTTACCGTCAGGACCTAAGTCTCTAGACACTTCAGCAGTGTTCCTTCTAGAACCAGGCTACCATTTTGTCTCCTAAAATTGCCATACTAAAAATAGTGGAAATAGTTATTCTAAATATAGAGACTAGTGAATTAATGGGAATATAGGACAGAACTCTACATCTTTAATTTTCCCATTTGGAGGGATTTTATGAACAGATGTCATGGCTCAAGATATCAATTCTCCAGCAGGAATATTCAGGGACAAGCTCTAATAAAGAATTTTCAACTCCACATCTGACAATAAGATGTTAATCACGGAAGCTGGAGGAGAAGCTTGGTCCTACCATTTTAAAAACAGAAAGTCAACCATAGGAACTGCAGGTCCTATAGCCTGTGCTACAGGTTCTCAAAGAAATTTCTAAACTCTCAAGAAGAAACCTTAAGGTAGCCAGGACCAAAACACTACACTTTATTGGAACTTAGTTAATACATACTTACAGTGTTGTCTTGACAATTAAATGAGATAATACTGATATATGAAAGCATGTGCAAACTATAAGCCATACAAATGTACAAAAGCCAATAAATCTTATTATATTGCACTCAAAGAAATTGTAATAACCACAGTAGCTAAGTAATGGTAAATCACTGGTATAAAGCTCAGGAATAAAAACTAAACTTTGGTGATATCAGTAGTACTTTATCTCAAAATGCTTTCTACATTTTCATAACTTTGGGCTTTTCCAAATACTGCATATAAAACAAACTGAAAATAAGGAAAGTATCTATTTCTAGGTTTTGACAACAGTATCAAAAATAATCAGGATTTAAAAAAAAGAAACATTATTCCTATTTCGTTAGCTACCAATAGCAATCTTCGATAGGCTGGCCACATTGTTCAAATGCCAAACGTTTACCAAAAAAGACTATTTTATGGAGAACTCACACAGGCCAAGCACTCACATGATACTCAGAAAAAGTGATACAAGGACATTCTCAAAGTCTCTCTTAAGAACTTTGGAGCTAAGCTTTAAAAACAAATGTTAAAAATTGTTTTCACATGCAACTGGGAAATAAGATATACAGGCAATGAGGTATAGAAATCCATCTTCCCTACAAGAAAACAGAAGTGGAAGGGGATAAGAGAAGGGGGGTGGGGGGAGGGAGAGATAGAAGGAAGGGCAGATATTCAGAATGCACACCTGTCTTGGGATGGGGGGAGGGATGAGACGGGGAGAAAATCTGGAACTCAAAATTTTGTGGAAGTGAATGACTAAAAATAAATAAATTAATAAGAGAATTTAAAAAAAAAAAAGAACTTTGGAACTGATTGTATGACATGGGAGACACTGGCACATGACCGTCCAGAATGATGTACCATCATTAGAGAAGGTGCTGTGCTCTATGAGTAAAAGAGAATTGAAGGAGCTCAAAAGAAATGCTAGCTGTGCAAATTTAGAGAATCTACCTCAAACGTGTACATGGACTATTTGTGCCTGACCTGTAGTAGAACATTTCAAGTTTGTATTGGTTTGATCAGCCACAGGTGGACACACTGCAACTTGACTCTAGCATAATGATGTCATTTTGGTCCTCTTCCAGAATGAAGGACAACAACCAACCAACCAACCAATCAATACCAATCCTCTTTGATCAAAGTCATCATTTGGAAATTAACCATCAAAAACATTACTTCCTCATTGTAACTTACATTCTATAAATGTAACGACCTACATTTTTGAAATTTATGCTTTTAAAAGAAAACCAATAATGAGATATTTTTCTCAAATCTATCCTATACAAATTCTGAAGTTAATTTATATCAAGTATATAAAGTCAACTTTGGGTTTTTCAAGAAAACAAGCAATGTAAAATGATAAGTAAATAGGAAAAACACTAAGCTGTTACCACTGCTTATTTGTCATTGAATTTCTCTGTCTATCTAATTTTTTAACTTACTCAAACAATAATCTAACACCCTTGGCAACACTGTTAATAAAATATATTTATGCTATTCACCTTGGTCCCCCTTCTATTAAACCTGGTTGTTGTTTGTCAATTTCTTAAATATATTTTATTTTCATTTCACCACAAAATGACAAGCTTACAGATTTAGAGTTAGAAGGGACTTAGAGGTAACCAAGTCCAATCACCTCATTTACAGGTGAAAAAGCTGAGGCTCAGAGAAGTCAAATGATTTGCTCAAGGTCACACAACTGGTAAATTTTCTGAGGGGAGCTTTGATGCCTGGTCTTCTTGATTCCAAGCTCAGCCCTTCCTTAATATCTACAGGATTATCACTGGAAGGAAGCCACAAGGTAAAAGTACATGTAATATTTGTTTTGTTTTGTTCAATATATTTAAAAGACTCCAAAGGAAAATAGGACTAGATCTTTAAATAACTCTAGTTTTCTATGGAATAATGACTGTTTATAAGTATTTTTTTGGTAGTTCAATTATGTCTTGCTCAATTACTCCTTCTGAGATTGGGAAAACAACTATTTGTTGACCTGTCAATATATTTATTTCCTATTTTTATAACCATCTTTTTTCTTTAAGTCCTGAATTAGGCCACATAAAGTTCGTACTGAGTATTATCTGTAATTCCCTTTATTTCTTTTCTTCTCATGGTGAATTTACCGTGATCTTTTCTTAGGGTTGTTTTTTTTTAATTTGGGTAATTTTACTTTCTTCTCTTTTTTTTAAACCTGAATCCTATTTACATCTCAATTTTGTTGGTTCTTTTTTTAAAAAGCTCTTTATTTTATTTTATGCAAATAGGATCACAGAATTCTGAGTCAGGAAGACCCTCATAAATAATTTAATCAGATCCTCTCATTTTACAAGTAAGGAAAAAGAGTCATCCAGATTTATGTAGGTTGCCCCAGGTCACCTAGGTACTAAGTGGCTGAGGGTTGAACCAAAAGTTTTGTGAAACCAAATACAAAGTTTTTCCTAAAATGCTACATAATAATTGCACCTGTTATACAAGAGGAAGCAGAAAGTGAAAGGCACATGTGACCATAGAAGCCAATGAAATCCACATTAAGTACCTCAAAGCACACAAACTAAAAATGTCCAAATCTGAATTCACAAGTTTTCCCTTAAAATGGCTCTTCTTAAATTCCCAGGAATAATTGGTTTCATTTATATACATTATCAATGATTCTTCCTTTTGAGTCACCATAAGCATATATCCAATCCTACTGATTGTACTACCAAAATCTCTTTAGCATTTATCTTCACTCTCTATTCCCTGATGCCACCATGCTAGTCCATACTCTCATTACATCTTATCTGAATTGTTACAATACCCTCTTAACACTTCTCCACTTCATTCTTCACACTGTTGTCATATTAATCTTCATAATGGGCAAATATGACGTTAAGCTACTACAAAAAATACTACGATGACTCACCAATGTCTAACAAATCAAGTCCAAATTACTAAAGATTCTCCACAGTATGTTTTCAATCCATCTCACTGCCCTTCAAAATAGTTCATGCTTCATCCAAATCAACTATTCATGAGAATGAAGTAACAGTGCTATTATTAGTGTATTTCTATACCATGAGATTAAGCCAGAAAAGAAGAAAGAGATAAAGAGATTATTACTATAAGTAGAAATAATGACTTCTCTCTGAAAATCCAATAGATATAAGTACTTTCACTTTAAAGGAAAAAAAGAGTGGAAGGAGGGAGAGAAGTGGGGGAGAGGAGGAGGGAGGGAGCCTGGTAGGAAGAGGGAGAAGGGGGGGGAAAGGGAGGGAGCAATAGAGAGGGAAAGAGGAAAAAAGGGAGGGGGTAGGGGAGAGGAAAGAGAGAGAAAGAATACAGAATATCATCAAAAATAGCTAAGTACTGGCCGGGAAGGCTTTATTCCAAAGCAGCATTATAGCTCTGCATAAAACCTTTAAGTACTGTAGGAAGAATACTTGAAAAAAAATTATCACAAAGTTAAATTAAGCAACAATTAATAAAAAGCGGATAGTGAGTCATTAATTTCATGTGGCAGCCAAAGCTAATGTGATCATGAACTAGAGAAAATTCCATGAGAATCAACATTAAAGAAATAGAATACTTAAATATGTTATACCTTCTCTTCTAATAGTATGAGCTTGTACTCAAAACCCCAGAACATTTTCATAACACCTGCTGCCTAATCATGCCTCCTCTACCTTATATTTATGGAACTGATGGTTTGAACTCAAGTGCAAGATTTTACACATTTATCCACATTGAATTTCATTTTATTAGATTTAGAGCAATACTCTACTCTATCAAGATCTTTTTAGATTCCCAACTCTGTCATTCAAAGCATTAACAAACCCTCCCAGCATTATGTCATCTGCAAATTGGATGAACATACCACCTATGCCTTTATCCAAATACCTGATAAAAATTTTAAATAGTGCAAACTAAACTCACAGCCCTGAGGTACTACTCTGCTAGAGACTTCTGGAAACATAGCCAATGAACCATTAACAGTAACACTTTGAGTAGAACCATCCAAACAATTTGTAATCCACTTACTTGTTTCACTGTGTATGCTATATCTTTCTATGTTCTACTCAAGAACTGTATAAGACATTTTATCAAAAGCTTTGTTAAAATCTAGATGTACTATATGCACAGTACTAGCCTCGTCCACGGTTTAGTAACGCTGGTAAAAAAAGGAAAATAGCATGACCTGGAATTTGCTTCCTTGTGTTTTCAAAGAATTCATTTTTAATTAACTTATGATGAAAATGAGCTGGGGGTATAAAATAATAAGCCAAGTGTGGTTTTGGTGCAGGTAGATTGCAAAAAAAGGGGGGGAAAATTAAATATGCAAATGAACACTAGTCCATACGACACATCTATTTAAACATATATGCCTCATTTTAGCTAGATCATACTTAAAACTGTAGTTATCATTCTAAAAACTACAAGAGAATTATGAGAATTCTTAATAAGTAGTTAACTAAAGCATCACTGCTGGTCACAACTATAATGCCCAACATCCAACGAGTGAAAATGAAATTTTGGTATTAGGATGAGAAAAAAGACAAATTATTTTTAAAAAAATCTGCAGCTGAAACACGATGATTCACCCAAGGTCAGTGGCACTCTTCTATCTGTAAAGCAACCAATTATTTAGCTGAAACACAGAATATGCCTGTACACACCATTTTTAGTGCTAATTCAGGAACCGTCAATCAGTTCCATTTGTTTACATGCATTCAGAGCACATTGCCCCTGTCTGAACATTCATAGTAAAGAATGCAGAGAGCATATTTGTATCTACTTAACCTTCATCAACCAATATTCACATACTCATTAATTTTTTTATCTCACTTTCAACCATGACATAGCTCATACTGGAATAATAACTTGCTGATAATTGTTCAAGACAACAGCTGGACAGACAGAGTACAGAGGTGAACCTTCTCATAGAATACAGAATGTAGCAATGCATTACAATCAGCTTAAAAATTCATCTGTCTATATTCAGTAGTTCTGAAAAGTATAAAATGAATTTTATAAAATGAATTTTCTTTAGTTACCCCTTTAAGTCTTAAAGACAAATTGTATTATTTTCTATATATGTTACGATTCCAAAATGACCAAAAGACAATCACTCATTAAGTTCATCTCCAATCTCAATATTTTTTTTCTTTATTTAGAACCACTACACATAATCTATGGTCAGTATGACTATTCAAAACGATCTGATTTAAAGTCTACCAACAGTTAAAAGAATTTTTACATCTTTCTACTAATAATCCTTTTTGATATAAAAGATCATAAAAGTATTACTTATATTTTGCAGAAGGCATTAAGAATTATATAAAAGTACAGTTCTACCTAAATTAAGCTATTTATTCAGTGCCGTGACAAACTA
This sequence comes from Phascolarctos cinereus, assembly GCF_003287225.1. NCBI lineage: Eukaryota > Metazoa > Chordata > Mammalia > Diprotodontia > Phascolarctidae > Phascolarctos > Phascolarctos cinereus. Next base: position 101,469,782 of record NW_027556180.1, read on the forward strand.
CCAAAAATTATTTTATAGAGATAGAAAAAAATTTTAAAAAATCATTTGGAAGAACAAAACATCAAGGATATCGAGGGAATCAATGAGAAAAAAAATGTGAAGGAATGTAGCCTAGCCATACCAGATTTCAAATTGTATTATAAGGCTGCAATTATCAAAATAAGAAATACAGTGGTCAGTCAGTGGATCAGATTATGTACACATTATATTACACATTATATTATAGTAAATGACCACAGTAATCTAGTATATGACAAACCCAAAGATCCAAGCTTTTGGAACAAAAACTCATTATTTGACAAAAGCTTCTGGGAAAACTGGAAAACAAGATGGCAGAAAATAGGTATAACCCAACATCTCACATCATATAACAAGATAAGATCAAAATGGGTACATGATAAGCAAATTCAGAGAGTATGGAATAGTTTATTTGACAGATCTATGGATAAGAGAAGAATTTAGGACTAAAGAAAACATGGAGACATTGATATGAATAACTCTGATTATATAAAATTAAAAGATTTTTCTACGAACAAAACCAATGCAACCAAAATTAAAAAGAAAAGAGAAAATGGGGGTAGGGATGATTTTGCAACGAGTAGCTCAAATATATAGAGAATTAAGTCAAATTTATACAAATACAAATCATCCTCCAATTGATAAATAGTGAGACAAAGAAATCAAATCTATCTATATGAAAAAATACTCTAAATCACTATTAATACAAATGAAAACAACTCTGAGGTACCAGATCACACCTATCAGATTGGCTAATATGACAAAAAAGAAAAATGAAAAATGTTGGAGAGGATGTGAGAAAACTAAGATGCTAATGTACTGTTGGTAGAGCTGTGAAGTGATCCAACCATTCTGGAAAGCAATTTGGAACTATGCCCAAAGGACTATTCAGCTGTGCATTCCCTTTGATCTAGCAATACCACTCCTAGGTTTATATTCCACAGACATTTAAAAGGGAAAAAAAAAGGAAAAGGACCTATTTGTACAAAAATATTTACAGCAGTTCTTTTCTGTGGTGGCTAAGAATTAGAAATCTAAGCAATGTCCATCAACTGGGGAACAGTTAAACAAGCTGTGGTATATGATTGTGATGTAGTATTACTATGCTATTAGAAAAGACAAGCAGGATGATTTCAGAAAAAAACTTGAAAGACTTATATGAACTGATGCTTGCAGTAAGCAGAACCAGGAGAACACTGCATACAGTAACAGCAATATTGTACGATGAAGAACCGTTAATGACTTAGCTATTCTCAGCAATACAGAGATCCAAGATAATCTCAAAACACCAATGATTAAGCATACTATCTGCCTGAAGAGAAAAAACATACTGTCTGAATACAAACGGAAGCATGCTATTTTTCATTTTCTTTCTTTCATTTTTTTTTTAATTCAAGTCCTCCTATACAAAATGACTAATATGGAAATGTTTTAGATGACTGCATATGTATAATCTATATCTGATGACTTACTGTCTCAGGGAGGGGGCAGGAGAGGGAAGTATAGCATTTGGAACTCAAAAAAAAATTTAAAAAATATTTAAAAATTGTTTTAACATGTAATTGGGGGAAATATCATGTATGCTTATATGTACACATACATCTATATAAACACATATGCACATATATAAATACATGCACATGTACATATATAAAATAAGAACAAAAAATTATGTAAAAGTGGGAGAGCCAGCTTATGTATTCGAATTATAAGTCTGTTTATGTATATAACTGAAAAAACTCAGATTGTGTATATAACAAATTAATAACAAAATTATTAGAGTTGGAGGAGTCATAGATGTTATGCTAATCTCACAACTAATAAACAGATATCCAACTTCGTATGACTCCCAATAGTTATGAAAGATTCATTAATTAGCTATGATCAAATATATGCTATAATTCTTCTAAGCTAAGTGCTCTCACCTTCCTTTACAGAGTTGGAGAAAAATGGGTTCAGAACATCAACACTTAGCACAATGCTCATTGATACACAATTAAGTAACACCAACACTTAGCACAATGCCTTTTAGCACACAATTAAGCAAAAACTTATTGGTTTGTTGACTGGTATAATGTAGGAGTTTCCGCTTCTGGGAGCCAAGATGGCGGAGTGAAAAGGTAGTCGCTCTCACTCTCCCCTATAAACCTCTGAAAACCCAGAAAATATCACCCCAGAAAAAACTCTGGAACAGCTGAACTAAAAGAAAGACGGGGAGCAGCAGTTCAGCAGCCCAGCAAACAGGTCTCCCAGTGCCTCAGCAAAAATAAGGGAGGCAGAACTACAAGAGGCCCCAGGCAGACAAGTACCCTGCAGCATTCATCTGAAAGGAGATGAAGAAAACAACTGAAAGGCTTCCTAAAGCCCCGGCCTTGCTGGTTCCAACCCAACACCAGGTGAGCTGTAGGAGCCCTGAAGCCTCCAATTGTGAAGAAATCCTGAAGCCCAGGTGGTAGAATGGGCAGACACCAACACCTGGACCTCTGAGTGCCTCAGTGTGGGCTGGGGGGAACTGGTGGAAACCAGCTCAGAAAATCACCAGGTGCCTCGACAATCTACCGCCAAGGAATCTCCCAGTGCATTAAGAGAAAGGAGGGAGACAACACTGATGGGGGACCCAGGCAGATAAACACCCTGAAACACCCATCTAAAAGAACCTGAAGAAAGCTGAAGGAAAGGAAAAGCAGGCAACCTAGAATTGCCTGAAAGTTCCAGCCTTGCTGATTCCAGCCCAACACCAAGTAAGCTGACAGGAACCTACAGCCTCCAATTGTCAGCATAAGACGCCCCAGCACACAAAGCCAGTGACCAAGACCTAGGCTCCCAACACAAGAAGCTTGGGCCAGTACCCTCTGTTCCCAAGCAGGAGAGCTCAATCTCTTTAAAGACCAGGGAATAAAGAAACACCATGAGTAAAAAGAAACGAACCACAGATTCATATTATGAGAAGAGTGAAGACCAAGACAGAAATTCTGAGCAGGACAACATTGTCAACAAACCCACATCTGCAACAACAAAAGGGAATATGAACTGGTCTGAAGCCCAAAAAGTCTTCTTAGAAGAGCTCAAGAAGGATTTTAATAGTCAAATGAGAGAGGTAGAAGAGTCCTTTAAAAATACAATTGGCCAATTGGAAAAAAAATACACTGCAGAAAACAAGTCCCTAAAAAACACAATTGGCCAATTGAAGAAGGAAGGACAAAAACTAACAGAAGAGTACACTGAAGAAAACAAGTCCCTAAAAAACACAATTGGCCAATTGAAGAAGGAAGTACAAAAACTAACAGAAGAAAACAATCTGTTAAAAACTAGAATTGGACAAATGGAAACTAATGTCTCTATGAGAGAGCAAGAATCAGTCAAACAGAAACAGAAAAATGAAAAAATAGATGAAAACATAACATACCTCATCAGTAAAACAACTGACCTGGAAAATTGACTCAGGAGACACAATTTAAAAATTATTGGACTACCTGAAAATCATGATGAAAAAAAGAGCCTGGACAGTATCTTTCAGGAAATCATAAAGGAAAACTGCCTGGAAGTCCTAGAACCAGAAGGGAAAATAACCATAGAAAGAATCCACCAATCACCATCTCAAAGAGATCCCAAATTGAAGAAGCCAAGGAATATAATAGCAAAATTCCAAAATTACCAGATGAAAGACAAGGTGCTGCAAGCAACCAGAAAGAAACAATTTAAATATCATGGAACCACAGTCAGGATTACACAGGACTTTGCAGCTTCTACATTAAAAAACCACAGGGCATGGAACATGATATTCCATAAAGCAAAGGAGCTTGGAATGCAGCCAAGCAAGGATCAACTACCCAGCAAAAATGAGCATCATTTTTCAAGGGAGGAGGTGGATATTCAATGAAATAGAAGACTTCCAAACTTTCCTGATAAAAAGACCGGAGCTCAACAAAAAATTTGATCTTCAAATACAGCACTCAAGAAGAACTTAAAAAAGTAAATGGGACAGAAAGACACAATGTGTTCTTCATGGGGGGGGGGGCTGTTTAAACCCCTACAAGGGAATATGACACTTGACTGGTATAATGTAAAACTTTTTTAAGGCATGTATTAGTATAGGCAAAGTGGTTTTTCCTCTTTTTTTATGCTTTGTTATAAGAGATAGTTCTCTTGCAAAGAGAAGGACAAGGAATAGATCTATTTGGAAATGTAGATGAGGAAAAACAAAAGATATCAATAAAAATGTATAAAAACAAAGAAAACTCCAGAGAATCAGCTGAGAAACTAATTGAAATGATAGATACAGTGAAGGAGAAGGATGCAAAATAAATGCAAAAAATCAACAGTATTTGTACAAATGCAAACAGTTGGTGATCTCTTTGGGTTGGAAGAACCCAAAGAAACTGATCTAAAGTTTCTAAAGGAACTGATCACAAACCTTTTATACCTAGTCCTCTGGAATAATTCTCATCTGTATCCTCCCACAAGTTCACTACAGGGAGATTCTCAACTTCTCATGAAGTTTTGAGGGCACTGGTGTAGCACTATGGCCATCCTACAAACATCCTCCATTTTGCCACAACAAACCCATCTTCTCTTCCTAACAAATAGGATGCCCTGATGATATATTTTACTCCTCTTCTTCACAGTTCCTCAGTGGTTACAGAATACAGCCTGCTTATATCTATCATGTACATCTTCACTGCACTCTGTATGACACTCACCGAAATACCCATACCACATCTTTCTGTCTTTATAGGAACATTAGTAATATATTAGTATGATAAATGTGGGCTTTTTATATGGATCTTTTATTAGGCCTTTCATGGGAAGCTTGGAATAATAAAAAAGCTCTGCAATTTCCTTAAAGCAATCCAGCTTTACCTCATTTTCCGAATCAACTATGGGCCCAACTAGTTGCCTATCTGGACCATCTGCCCCAGATATACAAATTGATGGCTAAGTTCTGTAGGGTTACGGGTTAATTTTATCTAAATTTTAATTTCCTTGAGGGTTGTGTAACTTCTTTTGAATACCTCACAGTGCCTAACCCAAGGCAGGTTGATACTCAAGTACTTGATTCACCATTTGGATTCACCAAATGCATGCTAAAATCTGGGCCATAGACATTCTTCATCGATTGGATCTTTAATGTACAGACAGATAAACCAGACTCCTTTGGGTAATTAAAAATCTCTTCCAGGACGATGTGAAATGTTCTGAGGCATGGTCCAATCATAACAACATCATCCTTAAACAAGGCACATGGAAGACAACACCATCCTAAAAGAATTCCCCTCTTTGTCTTTGACTCTACACTGGATCTCCATCTCAGTGGCAAATACCTTTGGTGAGTATACATCTGTTTCCTTGTTTTATAACTTGCTAGCTTATTATCAGAGAGAGGTGCTGAATAACGTTACTTTTGTTGTTACAATTTCCAAAGAATCTTAAATGATTTTAATGTGTGAATGAAAAATACCTTGTGGCAAGAGCCTGTAAGGGAATTTTGTTCTACTTAATCAAAATTGAGAACTGTACTTGAACACAGTATACTCTAATGGGAAATACATATTGAAGAAAAGAGAGGCTATGAAAAATAGCCCCTGAAACTAAAGGAAAGTACATATTTAGTTAAAACACACCATGTAGCTTATTTTTGATCCTCAAAGCAAAAGTTTCTTTTCTGTAGAGTCTGAAGTTCAGAATGTCATTAGTCTAATCTCTAATACATTTCTAATACATGTTAAAGGTGAGAGTGTTGACTTACTCTTCTTTTATGTTTGGAATCTACATAAATATTTTTTCTTCCTTCAATAACTGAATATATCTACGACCTCATGGATATAAGTATCCCTTCCAATAGGGCAAATCACAACTCATCCAAGGCTTCCTGTCAAGTTCATTCCCAAAACAATCTAAATGTTACATTTTACCATACTGGAGGCCTTCCTCTATCTTTCCACATGTTACATATACGTCAAACGAGCATGTTGTCTGTTCTTCATATATGACTGTTCTGTGTGAAAGGAACCTTTCTATGCCATTTTACAATATATTAATAGCCCTTCATTGGTAATAGGATGCAGCCTATTCCCTATTGCCCTTGGTTGAACTTCAACTTTAATTTTTGGAAGACTGTGCAATATTTCATGACTCACTCACAGTCATATGGCATCATTGGAAAAATACTGATTTTTTTAATGTGCCTTTGCTTCAGTGAGAAACTTGGAGTCACTAAAGACACTACATAATTGATACTAAAGACACTACATAATTGATACTAAAGACACTACATAATTGATAAAGGCAATCCAGTTCATCAGTCTATTATTCAATTCTATGTCTAGCTTATTTGCCAAAGAAACAAATGTTAATGGGCAATTCCATTGGTTACCCATCCAAATACAATTTATAATCTATAAAAACTGGCTTCTTCAACTACTTAGCTGATCTTGTATACACACCTAACAGCTAAAATCATGATTATGAAGCTAATATATCTGGCCCTGCAGAGTTCCAGAGCTTGTGTGATCAACACAATGACATCCATAAATACAAACATATGCAGGACCTCATAACCTATAGGGCATCACTCTCCCATTTGGACCCTAGGGAGGTATATGTCCACAAAAAAGTAAAGAATGAAGCAGCAAACTTTAGTGAACAAACATCTTCCTGTTTAATATCTCAATTGATATTAGTAGTCCAAATGATATCAAGAGATTGTGAGGATCAAATGTAATAATACATGTAAAATGCTTTGCAAACTTTAAAGAACTACGTCTTCTTCTTCTTCTTCTTCTACTACTACTACTACTACTACTACTACTACATTATGTTATTTCTGTTGTTACATCTATTGAATAATCTTGTATGATTTTCATTTAGTAGGCACTCAACAAAAATCAATTGATGATTTTTACATAAATGAAAGAACTTACTAGGGTAGATCCTTAAAGAAGAATTTTGGGATAAGAAATCACATGATTTATTTTCAAAGCAAATGATAAGCACAATGAAATCCTATATTTTCTACACCCAGGTTTCTGAAAGGTTTTTTTTGTTTGTTTTTTGGCTTCGCATTGGACCCATTCTCAGAATGTTTTTAAGTTCACAAAATAAAACACACGGAATTATAAAAGAAACTAGTTATCAAAATATTTTAAAACTAAAGTTCATAGACCTCAGGTTTAAAACCTTGTGCTATACCTTTTAATTAACTGAGTGACTCTTGAGATCTGAACTACTTTAGCATATCATTTGAAAAAGTCTACCTATGGCCTTTTCAAACTTTCAAAAATAATGCATCTAATGCTATGAAGATTAGTCTAATAAAGGTTATGGAAAGATTCAATATATCAACCATCATTTAGTAAATTCCTACTGTGTGCAAGCCACTAGAAGATGGGAATACAAAGGGCTACAATAGGAAGCCCCTGAAGCTTTTTGAAAAGGGACGTAACAAGATAACATTTATTCTTCAGAAAAACCACTTTGACAGCTATGTGAAATATAGATCAAAGTAGGTACGGATTTGAAGCTAAGAGAAAACAATTAGGAGGTTACTGCAAAGTAAGAGATCAAGAAGGAGAGTGGTAGCCATGTGAATGGAATGAAGGGATAGATACTAGAACATTTGTGGAGGTAAGATTAACAAAACATAGCAACTAATTGGATATGGAAAATCACTTTCTGAACCATGTGACAGCACGTTATCTTGAAATAGGTCTTACACTTCCTTAAATCTTTTCAAAGAATTAAACTAAGATTTAGGAGACACACTCAAACTACCTCAACTTAAATTTCTGCCTTCTTGCTGCTCAGTACTCTAATTTTATTAACTGATCTTCACTATTCTTTCTGATTTATTAGATAATACGTACCTGATTCAGAAATAACAAATACTTGATGGAACCAGCAAAGATAAAGACTACTAAGAAAGATTAAAGGGTCCTCCAACCATTATTTGAATAGCTTCCTTTTTCTCAAAAATTAAGGTGACAAGAATTACAGAGCTATGACAGAACTCAAGGAGATGATTATTTGTGCTTTTAATTTTACTGAAAAATTGAAGCCAGCTCTCAGGTCTCAAGTGTTTGAATACGTCATAAGATGAAAAGAAAATCAGAGGGAAATTTAGTTAAGTTATGGAGGGGAAAGTATGCCTCTTTTATTTCTTCCTGAAATCCAAAATACAAATTCTCCCCAGTAACTCAGGTTCAAAATAATGATGATTTTTTTAACTAGAACTTTTTCATCTCTCTACTTAAATCCAGCCTTGCCATTGTGTCTTATTAATTTTTTTTTAATTAAATGGCTCTTACATTTGTGTTTTCTTTGCCCAACATGCTGTCATTGCTTCAGGATTAGTGCTGTAGCTTTTAACCAGCCTCTCTACTGCAAATGAGAAAAGAAGGCCACTTCATAAAGATCACTTTCTAACACAGTCAGAGTCTACTATTAAGGCCTCCAGTGGTAGGAGAACAGTCATGAGAAATAGGATGAGGCCAAGATGTAAAAATACAGTCAACAACCAAGGAATTCTCCAACATTCCCTTCCAAACAAATTTAAAATAACTCCTCAATTCACATTTTGGAACAGCAGAGCCAACAAAAAGTTCAAGTGAGACATTTTTCAGCCAAAGACAGGAGGTGAGAGAAAGACACCTCTGACACCAAGGTGAGAATCAGTCCACAGTGCAGCAGGAGCACCAGGAATGGGGCCTTGAAGGCAGTCAGGCCATTGGCAGAAGCAGCAGCAGCAGGTTCAGGAGCTCTCTGCCCACAGACGGTAAGGGGGGTTGGACAACTGGGCAGAAAGATTACAAAAGACCTTTTGAAGGTACTGGGTGTAGGTGGTGATGATTGGCAACTCTATTTTCCATATGCAGTTCTGAGTCATAGTTCCAAGATGAACACTTATCACAAGGGAGCAGAGACCATGATGGCAATTCCAAGGCACAGAGGAGCATCAGCACTTGTGGCTGCAGGACAGCAGAACTGGTAGGAGGGCCAAAATAAGAGCACAGAAAAGGATGGCAGTGATCACACTTCTCCCTGGATCACATCACCCTAAAAGCACCAATTGTAGTATATGTATGTAATGCAATACTACTGTTTTATAAGAAATGATGAGCAGGCAGACTTCAGAAAAACCTGGAAAGACTTGTATGAACCAATGCTGAGTGAAAAGAGCAGAACCAAGACAACATTGTACACAGTAACAGTCACACTGTGCAATGACTGACTGTGACAGACTTAGCTCTTCTCGGCAATGCAAGGATCTGATGCAACTCCAAAAACTCATGACAGAAAATGCTATCCACATCCAAAAAAAGAACCACGGAGTCTGAAGGCAGATGGAACCATACTATTTGATCTCCTTTTCTTTTGTTGTTTTATTACTTCTTTCTCAAGGTTCCTCCCTTCTATACATCATGACTAATGTGAAAATGTGCTTAATATCAATGTATAAGTAGGGCCTATGTCAGATTACACCATGCCATCTTGAGGAGGGGGGAGGAAAGGAGCGGGAGCATATTTAAAACTCAAAATCTTATGGAAGTGAATGTTGAAAACTAAAAATAAATAAATCACTTTTTTAAAAAACCTGTTAAAGAGAAATTCACTATTTCTAAAGTCCATTCCATGTTTGAATGACTCTAATTTTTAGGAAGGTTTTCTTTACATCAAGCTTTAACCTACTGTTTTATCATCACTACTACGTCTGCCCTTTGGAGATGACAAAATGAATCAATTTAATCCCTCTTGAATGTGATAGCCCATTAAATATATGAAAACTATTATCATGTTTCTCCTGTCTTCTCTTCCTCAGGTTAAATACCCAAATTCCTTTAATTTTTAAATCTTTATATGGAGTGATATGAAGGTCTTTCACCATCCTGGCTATCAATCCTGGTTCTCCATGTCCTTCCAAGAAAGTGGCACCTAAGGGCAGCTAGGTGGCGCAGTGGATAGAGCACCAGCCCTGAAGTCAGGAGGACCTGGGTTTAAATCTGGCCTCAGACACATAACACTTACTAGCTGTGTGACCTTGGGCAAGTCACTTAACCCCATTGCCTAGCCAAAAAGAGAAAGTGGAACCTAGAACACAATATGATATTCCAGCTGTGATTTAAAGATTGCTCAGTATATTAATCAAGACTTCACCTTTTATGCTAGAATGTCATGTCAGTCAAATACAGTCTAAAACTACATTGAGCTTTTTACAGCTGCATATAACATTATGGACTTCAACTGAGCTTATAATCTACTAAAACTGCTAGGTCTTTTCAAAAGAATTTCTTCTAGTCTCAACTCCTCATCTACTACTGTTCAGAATATATTAAATTCTTTGTTGATTTTTTGAACCCAACTATAAGACTTTACATATATACAGATATACAGATACACACACACACACACACACACACACACACACACACACAAATCAAATTTAGGACACTCCACTAGAAAACTATGTCCAAGTCAACACACAGCCATCAAGGACTACTCTATATAAACATATATTAATTTCTAGCCAATATTACTACATTTTGACCAAAGGGATATCAAATAGCTTGCTAAATTCTATGTAATCTAAATCTACAGCATTACCCTGATGTGTTAGTCTAACAATCTTACCAAAAAGTAAAACTGGTTCACTCTGATATGTCCATGCACTCTTTTGAAGTTTTCATTCTGAAATTTAAAAACTACATGCATAAAAATATTGATAAATAAAGAACAAAAACAAGAACTATATATGAAACTTTGAACTTCTGTTAAGTAATGGGGGGTGGGGTATTTCTTTTAACATGTATCTAAAATTTAACACAATAGTAACAAAACTGCCCTGCTTGTCTGTGTGTCCTGAAATTCCCACTGTTTTCTTCTATGTATGGTTTAACGTTATTCTTATTCTGGTGTCCCTCTCCATAACACTGTTAGCTCCTACCCTCTACCCCTCCACTCCTCAACCCCCATCCCCCATCCCCGCCCCAAATCCTTGACTTGAAACAAATTAAGTATAGTTAAACAAAACAAACACATTTGGCCCGGGTTGTCTGAAAATATCTGTCTATTCTGCACCTCTGGTTCAATACCATTCTGCCACAAGGTCTCCACAAAGACATGAAAAAGTCAGTCAATAAACATTTATTTCAGGCATTAGTTACCCCTTGGGTGAACTACTGAAATGAATCTTGTAACTATTCTCACTGCTTCCAGATATTATCCATTTTGAGCTACAATGAATATACAAGAGTCACATAGAGTTAAATGAGGTGCTGGAGCAAAATTTATGATCCCTCAGGCAAACTAAAAATGGCAAAAGTAGCAAACGTGATTTTAGACAAGAGTAAAAAAACATGATTAAAAGAGGTAAGCAAGAAAATTATGCTATGTTTAATGGCATCACAGAAAATTAAATAACTATATATAAGTATAAGCACTTATAGGAAAAATTAATCATATTATCAGTATAAACAAAGTAATAGGAGTCTCTTTTCACATGTAAAAAACTAGAACAAAAAATAATCAAGAAAGAAGTTAAGAAGCTGCAGAGAATAAGACTGATCTCTGGTGGTTGCTGAATGAGAATATAAAAGAATATACATATTTCTCAACTGTATATTGTACTATTATATTGACTATCCCTGTGACAGAACATTTAAAAAAAACTTTATAAACAAATAGAAAAGGCCAAATTATTAAACAAATCCTTTACTGATTACAATACAATAACAAAAACAACAAAGAGCAGTCAAAAAAGGATTTAAACAGAAATAAGAGACTAAATAACTTAATTCTAAAAAACAAATGGATCGAAAAACAAATTATGGAGGGAAAATTTTCATTAAAGAAAATTACAAGAATGAAACACCAAAACTTTTGAGTTGTAGCCAAAACAGATCTTGAGGAAAACTTGTATCTCTAAATGTCTTCATCAACAAAAATGAAAGAACAAATAAATTAACTGGGAATGCAATTTAAAAAAATTAGGAATCCAACTAAAATCTACAAATAAACAAAAAACAGAAATTCTAAAAATCAAATATGAGATAGACAAAACTGAAAACAAAAATCTACAGAATTGAAAAAGAAAACTAAGAGCGACTTTCAATTCCATAAGGTTTCTTTGTTTTCAATTTTATCTTTCTTATATGATTTTAAGAATTTCTATTTAATTAGCTAAATGGTTAGATCACTGCAATCTGATCTCAAAAAAAGGAGGGGAAGCTATCAATATCCAAAATTAAAAAGATAATTCAAAACAAATTAGAAGGAAGTAAAGGATATTATTAGAAAATATTTCCATAATTCTATGCCAAAAAAAAAACTTAAATGGAATGAATACAAAAGTATAAAATACCCAAGTGAACAGAATAGGTCATTTCAATGACTAAATCTCAGAAAAAAAGAAACTGAATGAGTAAAAAAAGGAACTGCCTGCCAAAAGGGAACAGAACTAAATAGACAGCTTTACAAGTAAATTAAACCTTCAAGGAACAATTAATTTCAATACTACAAAATGTTTGGGGACAGCTAGGTGGCGTAGTGGCTAGAGCACTGGCCCTGAAGTCAGGAGGACCTGAGGTCAAATGTGACCTCAGACCAAACACCTGACACTTACTAGCTGTGTGACCTTGAGTATGTCACTTAACCCCAACTGCCTAAAAAAAAATGCTTTCAAAATGTTTGCAAAAAGAGGAAAATAAGGGATCCTATCAAATTCCTTCAATGAAACAATATTGTGTTGCTATTTAATTCAGGGAGAGAAGAAGCAGAGAAAACTATAAACCAATAATACTAATGAATAGTGGCACAAAATTGAATATAATATTAGCAAAGACACTACCACAAGATAAATAAAATGATTATGAACGACATCCAGTTTGGATTTAGAGAAAGAATGCAGGGTTAGTTCAGTATTAAGAAAATCATGATCATGCTAGATAATATAAAAAACTGACTATGAATAGATACAGAAAAGACATCTGACAAAATACAACCACCAGCTCTGTGAAAAACACTAAAAAGGATAAGAATAAATGGACAGTTTATTAATATGCTAAGTAATAGCTATCTAAACCCAAGATGTAGCAGTATCTGAAATTATGTAAATATGGAATCCTTTACAGTATGATTAGGGGACTGAGGGAACATAAAAGAAAACAATTGCTTTTTGTACATGGTATCATAATTTACACTTAGGGAACTTTTCATAGTAAACTAAAGTAATAACTGACATAATCACTTCAGCAGTGTAACAAGATATAAACCAAACCACAAGATCATCAACTTTTCCATATATCACCAAAAAATTCCAAAAAGATAGAAAAGATTATTTTCAAATACAATACACTATATAAAAATAACATTTATAGAGTATTTTCAGATTTATTAAGCACTTATTCTATTTGAACCTCACAACAATTGTGTGAGGTGCTATTAATATCAATCCCAATTTCTACAGATGAAGAAACTGAAGTTAAGTAGTTTGCCTGAAGTCACATAGCTAGAGACTGGGGCAGAATATGACCTCAAGTCTTCCTGACTCCAAGTCAAGCCCTCTATTCTCTGAGCCATCTAGACACCAAAATACTGGGGAGTCTAGCTGCCAAGACACATACACAAATTATACGAACACAACCACAATCTATTCTTTAGGGAAATGCAGATATACGATTGGAGAGTTATTAACTGTTGATTGGTCACCTGTACTAATATGATAAAAATGACAACAAAACCAAAATTAATCTGCAAATTTAGTGTCATATCAATGCATTAACGTATAACAACAAAATCTGAGGAAAAAATTCATCTCAAAGGAAATCATAGGAAAAAAAATAGGAAGCAAAGTTGCCAGATCTCTAACTACAGTAAAAACTAGCAATCATCAAAACTACTTTGTAATGATGAATTAAGAAAAAAAAAGTTAATCAGTGGGACAGATTCTTGTTGTTGTTCAGTTGTTTAAGTCATGTCTGACTCTGCATGACCACATCTGTGATTCTCTTGGCAAAGATATTGAAGTGGTTTGTCATTTCCTTCTCCAACTCATTTTACAGATGAGGAAACTGCCACAAATAAGATGAAGTGACTTGCCCAGGATCACACAGCTAGTAAGTGTCATATTTGAGCTCAGGTCTTCCTGATTATAGGCCTGGAACTCTATCCCCTGCACCACCTAGCTGACCACAGGGCAAACAATAAATTTACTACAACGACAAACTTTACAACCATTAAGAACTCCAACTACTAGGGTAAGGCCTACTAGTCAACCAAAACTGCTGGGAAAATTCAAAGAAGCCTGACAGAATTAGCTTTAGACCATTCTTCATACTGTATACCATAAAAAGCACCAAATGGACACATGAAATAAAGAATCATGTCATAAACAAATTACAGTTGAAAAAGAAGATACTTTTCACAGCAATGGACTAGATAAAAGTTCATGACTAAGCAGATAAATAAAATAAAAGAGATAAAATGGACAATTTTGATTACATACAAATTTTTAAAGATCTGACGAATAAAATCAATGTACTTCAAATTAGAAGGGAAATTGTGACCTGGAAAAAAAAAGCTTAATAGAAAATTTCTTGAAAAAAGTCTGACATCCAAGTAAAAACATGTAAGAGATAGAGATATTCCTTAATATGCAAATGATCAAAGAATAAAATCAGGCATTTCTCAAAGAAATCTAAGCTATCAACAATCATATGAAAAATGTTCCTAATTAATAATGTGAGTGTTAAATGCTACAAAGAAATCAAAGAAGATGAAGACTGAAAAAAGGGTATTAGATTTGGCAATTAAGAAATAATTGTAACTTTAGAGAAGGCAGATGAATGATGAAGTAAGAAGCCACATTTTAGACCATTTAAAAAGAAAAGGCACTGATTGTAGATGGTATTCTAAAAAAGTTTTGCCAGAAAAGGTAAGGGAAGTTATAGGGATTATTATTTTAAGGATGAAGGAGGCAAAGGAAGATTTGTGAAGAGTAGGAAAGGAGATAGCAAAGAAAGAGAGAGAAAGAAAGCAATATTGAAAAGACAGAACAGAGATGATAGTCCAGGCAATTTGATGAAGAAGGCAGGAGGGGTTGGAATCAAAGGTACATGAGAGAACTCACTGCTGACAGAGCTGTAAACTGGTTCAGCCATCTGGATAGCAATTTGGAACTACACTACAAAAAAAGCACTATTTTATATACACTTTGACTCAGACCAGTAATAGGCATATATCTCAAAGAGATCAAAGAAAGAGGGAAAGGATCCATATGTATAAGATTATTAATATCAAATTTTGCTGTAGCAAAGAAATTGAAAACAAAGAAGTGCCTACAATGTGGAAAAATGGACAAAATACGTATAAGAATATAATAGAACGTTATTTTATATAAAAAATGATGAAAAGGAGTCTAAATAACTTAAGAAGAGTGGTATAAAGTGATACATGTAATATGAACAGAACCAAGAGAACAATTTACTCAATGACTACAACACTGAAAAGAAAGTAAAATAACTTTGGAAATCTCAGAACTCTAATCAATACAGTGAATAAATATGACTCAAGAAGACGGATGAGCAATCACTCTTTTCACTTTCTGACAGAGTCGACAGATTACAGGTGTAAAATAAGATATATATTTTCAAATATAGACAATGTACAGATTTGATTTACTTAACTTTTCTTACTTTTAATAAGAGAATGATTTGGAGGTAAGAGTGGTGTGAGGAGGAGCTGGTGATAGCTTCTTTAAAAAAAAAAAAAAAGGAAAGACTTCTGAGCCCAACAGTGGACTTGCCCCCAGGCATGTCAAAGACTGTTTTAAAGAGAGTTCTGAGGACATGAAGGTTGTTCTTTACCCCCTTCTTCCCTCCTTTTTTTCTTTGTGATCACTTTGCTTTGATCCAATGGGACAGGAAGAAGGGGTACTTACTAAGATCTTGAAACATTTAAACTGAGAGATGATCCCATGCACTTTTTGCAGTGATGCATAGCCCTAGCCCAGCCTAGGATGTCCCCTTAGTCCCAGACATATTCCCTGCTTGAATTGCCTTTCCCTCCCAACTGCACCTTTCTTTTTTGTGCACACCTTTCATTTTTAACTGGTTTTCTTGTAAACATAGTTTTGTACAATGTTGACTTTAAAAGGGGATGATTGGGGACTGTTGAGGAGAGTTGAAAGTGGGACTGGTTATATAGTGCAAACACCACGAGTTGTACCACTCTGGATCAGAAGAAATACAAGCTCATTCTTTAAAAAAAAAAAGAAAGAAAGAAATGATTGTCAATGAGACATTTATAAAACAGAGAACAGAACAGAAGGAAATTCAAAGAAAAATGCATTCCTTCTGAATGCTACATATACTTTTTAAAAGGCTGTCTATAATGGTTTCCGGGTTTCATATATAATCCTTTCTATTCTTTACATATGAAAATGCTCATGTTTGCTGATTTCTCAAGTTAATAATAACCAAAAAAAAAAATTCAAAGAATGTGAGGATCCTTCAAAAGAGGGTATATTTATTTTTTTCTGTATTTTCGGTATTTGAAAAATAACTGTTACACAGAAAGCATTTAATAAATGCTTGTTAACAATGACTCAAATAAAAGCAATTCAATTCCTATTAATTCTTAAAGATCTGAAACAATAACCAATAAATAAAAAATTATTTGTAAAGCGTCAAGTTTTATGTATATAGTAGTAATTATCACTCATTCAACAAGCTGATCAGTGGATTCTTTAGACATCATTAATTCATTAATAATCAAAAATTCAAATTAAAAGAACTTTTACTTAGTATTTCACATCCATCAAATTAAAGAAAATAACTAAAAGTGACAATATTCAATGCTGATAAGATTAAGGGGAAACAAGTAAATTGCTGCTGTAGTTGCAAATTGATCAAATCTTTTTTGGTGAATAAAGCAGAAATGAGTTACCAAAAAAATCCTTTGATACAATCATTTTATCATTAGAAATATCTCCTAAGGGCATCATCAAGAAGAAGGGGGAAAGAAGCATCTATTCAGATATTTATATCTGAATAGAAGCAGTATGTGTAATTGCTGAGTACTGGTAACAATCTAAATACCATATAATAGGGAAATAGCAATGTAAATTATGGTATATGATGGGATGGATGACTACTGTAATTTCAAGGATATACTATAAACCTCCTCAACTGATAAATGGGAGGATCTCAAATTCTCTCAAAAGTAAAACAATGTCATTATCACTTTCGGCAACCTCACCAGTGTCCTAGCTGCTGAATATGAGCCACTCTGCAAGGACAAAATCATCCTCATATAACAGAAACAACAGTCCATTTTTTGGATCCATTCTCCAAGTTTTTTCAGGTGGATCAACAAGTATAAAGTTGGAGTTTATACTTCCAAGATTACTAATCTACCAAGATTATAGACAATGGAATATGATTTTAGGGGAGAAATAAATTATAATAAAATTTGCAAGGCTAAATACAAGAATTATTTTAAAATTTGAAAGATAAAATAACACAAAGCAAAATTATTAAGATAAAAATTATAACTTGACTAAAAGGCCAAATATCTCTGGTAAAAGGCTATGTTTTATTTAATTGATAATGGGATGAGTTTTCCCTGAAATGTAAATTATGAAGATACAAACTTATTCTCTTAACAATTACAAGTATTACCAGACTGAGCAGGTAAAAAATTTCTCAATTTTGAGCATCAAAGCTAAAGTTATATTGACTTGAGTTGTTGTTGTTAAAAGGTTCAGTTATTTTATGATAAAACCACAGCTGGGTTAAAGGCATGCTAATAAGTTTCCCTTTTGAGCTTCATTAATTAAAGAAGTAATCAGAGTTTAAAAAAAAAGTAGGGGAAAGAGTAGCTACATGGAACCAAAAATGTAAATGCCTTTTATAAACTAATGTTGCTTACCAAAAAAGAAAAGGAAAAACTAATCAATTCTTGATCGTGGAATTTGAAATTTTAAGAGTACTTTACATGTAAATATATATTTACATGTAAATATATATTTACTAGTATATTTTTACTGTTATATATTTTTTCTCTGATTACCTGAAGAATGTAATCATTTTATTCAAGGAAAACTTTGATTCTCTACAATCAAAAGATAAAATCAAGTTTCACCAAATCCATATTTTTCCCTAAACTAAGCAATTTCTTCTTATTTTCAAGGACCAAAAGGCTTATTTTATATTATATTCTGTATTACCTAATGGTTACTATTGGCTATTTAAAAACTTAGAACTGGTCATTTGTTCAGAGAAATAGCTACTTGAGGTTTCTGTTCTAACACTGCAGAATGTAAAGTTACAGCAGCATCCTCAGGAAAGTGAAAATGAACAAAAAAATTAAAACTGCAAGCTGAGGTTCACTTTACTATCCACACACAGAGTCACAATGGGTCAAAGAGAATGCTAAGTTATACATTTCTTTTCTAATTATCTTTCAATATAGTTTGCATAATAATATGAGGGGGTTCTGGATAGATCAAACGTACAAAAGTTATTTGGTTGCCTCTATGACATAGATGGCATTAATTAGCTATAGTCACATTGAAAACTATAATAGGTTAAATTTGGGATTGCAGTGTTTTGAACAATACATCTAAAAGATACAGTAAAAAGCATTTGTTTTGTTGTTTTCAGTTGTGTCTGACTCTTTATGACCCTTTTTGGGTATTTTCTTGGCAAAGACACTGGAGGGTTTGTCATTCCTTCTCTGGCTCATTGTACAGATGAGGAAACTGAGGCAAAAAGAGTTAGGTGACTTGTCAAAGGGCACACAGCTAGTAAGTGTCTGAGGCAGATTTCAACTCCAGTCTCAGAACTTCATCCACTGTACCACCTGGATGCCTAATTTATACTAGTACAGTTATCACTTTCACATTGCGGGTTTGGGTGCACTGTGCCTCCACGATCTGGAAAATTCATGTAAAATTTTACCAGAGAATAAATCTGAATTATTATGGTATTAAAAAATAAAGTATGCTGATACTATGCATTACTATACATATATTTTATGCATTTCTGAATTTTTAAACTTTTTCTATGTTGTTTGTTGGCCTTCGTGTGTCATCTGTGACTTCCACAAAACTCCCAAAGAATACCCACTTAATTTCTTATGACAACCCATGATATATTGAAACCAATGGGGAAAGTCATAATGTGAAAGCGATAACCGTATTATATTCAAGTTTCAGCTTTAAAAGTTATGTATGGTATATGTCCACTAAGTTAGTAGGACTTGGTCCCATTTGCAGAGGAAATCAATGTTCTTGATTTTAATGTGCAAGCTCACTTTAAGACAAAACAGGACTTAAAAAAAAAAAACCTTGAAAAATTCCATTAAATTGATTTCCAGATATTCATTGCTTATATCTTATCTATACTTTGTATCTTCTCCTATACCTAGCTCAGCTATCATTAAATAAACGTAGGGTTAAACTGAACTGAATGTGGTCCTATGTTACGTGACCGCATTCTATTTTATAAATTTGCATTCATTATTTAATGATAACTCTGCAATAATTAGAAAAGGCTCTTAAAGAGTTCAGAAAGAACTAGCAGTTTATCTAACTCAACTGCCCACAGAGTTTTGGAATTACTGGTATACCATTAGGTCTATACTCAAAAGAGATTTTTAAAAAATAAAGAGAAAAGGAAAAGGACCCATAAGTAGAAAAAATCTTTATAAGCAGCTCTTTTCCGAGTCACCAAAAATAGAGATACCCACCTATTGGTGAACTGCTAAACAAACTGTGGTATATAAATATAACTGAATATTAATTTGTCCTAAGAAATCACAAAAGCAACAATTTTAGAGGAAACTGAGAAGACTTCAATGAACTGATGTAAAGTGAAGAGAAACAGGAAACAATTTACACCATAACAATGATATCATAAAGAAAAATAGCTTGAAAAACTCTAGATCAATGCATTGAATATCCAGAGGACTAAAGATAAAACGCTCCTGCCACAGAGGTTGTTGGCTTAAAATATAAAGTAAATCATACATTTTTACACATGTTCAACATGGCAATTTGCTTCGCTATACTATGAATATTTGTTATGACAATTTTAATTTTCTGTTGTTGCTGTTCAACTGGAGAGGCTGGCTAAGTGAAATAATAAATATTTATTAAAATGAAGTTAAATTGATAAATTTTAACACAATTTTTAAAATTATTAATTTAGTGAATTACTAATACAACAGCCCTGATAGTCATGTATCTTCTTTTGGACATTTGTTTGATTGAAAACTCATTATCTCAGGAGCCACCATAAGTGGCTTCTTCCCTGACCAGGAGGTACCAGAACCCATCTAGGAGAGCCAAGAGGTAAAAAGACCAGCAACCACCCCAATCTACTCTGTTGCCCTTTTATCTTTACTTTCCTTGTCCCATACTCCCAGAATATATTGGAGTGGATCAGATGGCAGATTGCCACTGGGGCACCCTTCCCTTTTGCCTAAACTGAATACCTATTCACACATTTGGTTGAGAAAGCAATCTATTCCTTCAGATAAGATGGAGAACCATTAAATCTGCCACTATGCTCTCCAAAGCCCCCAGCATTGACATCTGACCTACTTACAGAGACTAAGACCCCTGAACCTAGTCATCCACACCAATGAATTACCCTGACAACTTCTCTTTCGGACTTACCATTCACATTGCAGCTCAACTTTGTTTTCTTCCCTCCACCCCAATCAGAGTGTGAGCTCCTTGAGAAGAGGAACTGTTGCTTTTTTTTCTATTTGTACCCCAACTATTTTAGATAGTGTTTTACACTGTTCTTAAGTAAATACTTAAGCAAGCACTTAATAAATGCTTTTTCATTCATTCAGTCAGCCATTTTTCATTCATTGTAAATTCTGTCTTACACTGATACAAAATCTGCCTTCCTATAACTCAAGTTCTTTGTGGAGCTACATAAAATAACCCTTTAAAGAATGGATATTACCTGATAGTTACCTATGCCATTTTAGAGTTGTACATAATCATGACACTAAACGGGCTACTGTTATGATACTGTTATTCATGATTATAAAAGAGAAGCATTTGTGCTCTCCTGGTAAATACCCTGTCACAATATTTTGGTTTTTTAAAACCTGGTTTGCACCAGCTGAATGGTCTTCAGATAATGAAGACGAATAGTACAAACCACAAATAACCACAAAAGTCACATTCTTCAATCATTTATATTTATCTTTACAGTCTTGAGTTCATCCTGAAATGTATTAAGTGAAAGTGCTCCTTTTAAATATGGCATTGAATAAATTCTCCATATTCTTTACCAACAGTATCAAAAGAAAGTCATGTCAAGAAGAAGATAAATTAAAAAGGGAACACTTACATTTAAAAAGTTGAATTTCTAAAAGATTTTTTAAAAAACCAAAGATTTTTAACTTGCCTTTTCTCTGACAGCAAAATGTATTTTCAAGTTTACAGAGCAAGTCTGTGTTCTCATATTTGTTCTCATTTGCTTTTAACCAGAAACAGTTTTCAGTCATTTCATGAGGTCTGATCTGAAATCAAAGGCAAAGATGTTTGTAAATACTGATACATGACAAAATGGCTATTGTTATTGCACTGTGTGCTAAAAGAGGGAGACCAGTAGCCTAAAAGATAACTGAATGGCACAACTAAAAAAACATATTTCCTAATCAGTTAAATCTTCAACACTTCCCTCTCTTCATCCTATTTATTTGTCCTTTCCCCCCCAACACCTATCTTTCGCCCAGGTTCATCTTATTCTCTTACACATATCTTATATTGTAATATTTCTTAGTAGGGCTGTCAAATCCTACCACAATACTAATTGATGATAAATTTAGGTCTGGCTCATCTTCAACAGCAAAAGTCTTTGACAGAAAGATAGGCAA
This sequence comes from Phascolarctos cinereus, assembly GCF_003287225.1. Classification (NCBI taxonomy): domain Eukaryota; kingdom Metazoa; phylum Chordata; class Mammalia; order Diprotodontia; family Phascolarctidae; genus Phascolarctos; species Phascolarctos cinereus. The sequence continues at coordinate 101,491,691 of NW_027556180.1, forward strand.
TGGGACTGCCATTTTGAGGAGTACAGCTCTACTCTTCCTCTCAGCCTTCCTTTTGTTCTGCTGCCCCAAAGCACTGACAAGTACTCATCTGGGATATGCCTAACGTACTAAAAAGGACCAACAAAATTCATGTCATTTCCGCTGCTGGCAAAAGTGTGAAAAACACAGTAAGAGAAGCAATGATGACATAACTTGATCTCAGAAAGGTTACTAATTCCTAACATAAAGAGAAAACATAACATTCTTTTTATATTTTACACATATTAATAAATCCTGTTTACGTGTCAATAATTAGGATATATATTGAGTTGTTTCTGAACCAAACTTCTTTTCAAATTAGATTCAATTAATTTTCCTTTTAAAACATCACTATCATATAGTGTTGTATAAAGTAAACTTGAAGAACACTAGACTGATGCAGTTTTTTCCTTCTAGGTCCAGTCTACTATTAACTACTTATATGACCTTGGGCAAATGACCAACTCTGGGCTTTAGTTTCTTTATCTGTAAAATAATAAGGCTGAACTACACGATCTCAAAGGTCATTTTGCTATTGTGTTCAGTTGTTTTTCAGGCGTGCCCAATTCTTCATGACTCTACTTGGGGTTTTCTTGACAAAGATACTAGAGGGGTTTGCCATTTCCTTCTCCAGCTCATTTTTCACAGATGAAGAAACTGAGGCAAACCAGGTTAAGTAACTTAGCACAACTACTAATGTGGTCACACCACTAATAAATGTCTACAGCCAGATTTGAACTCAGGAAAAAGAATCTTCCTGATATCAGGCCCAACACTCTAACCACTGAACCACCTTGCTGCCCCAAAGGTCACTTCCATCTCTAAAAAACTGATTCTAAGAGTTAAGTGTTGACTTGAATAAAAAGAGTTGGTTATGACAAATGTCTATTGTCAAAGAAAAATTCTAATGCACTTAAAGCTGATAAAATGCTTTAGTTATATGAGTAGATCTAGTCTGAATATCAATGTATTAAATTTCTCTTCAGAATAACCTTTGTTTTTATAAAGTACAAAACTAATGCTGTAATGAAGACCTCCCTCACCCCATGATGCATCCCCACATGTATCTGTGACATAGCTTTTGTCAGGAATACTAACACTGGAAACTTCTGCTTTAGTGAAAACAGAACTAGAAGCTTCACAGAAGGATTAAAAGCAACCATTTGAAAATCAAAGTATTCCACCTAATCTTAATACCATTACAGTATTCAAATAAATGCCACCATAAGCTGATTCTCAATATAAAATTATATTGGAATCACTGGTTTTCAGAACCAGAAGAGACTCTGAGTTCATTATAGTTTATTCCCGGGTTTTCAGAATTACCACATGATCATCTTTCAAATACTTAAAGAAAGATATTGTGTGACCTTCTATAACTTCTTTCTTCCTGGTTATACATATCCCCAGATCTTTCAACTATTTCTCATACAGTATGACCATCATAATCTCATCATCCTAGTAATCTTCCTTGGCACTAATTCCATTTCCTAATGCCTTACATAAGATATCAAGCAATCAATCAATAAGCATTTATTAAGAGCCTACTAAGTGCCAACACTGGCACCCAGAAATGAATATAATACTTCACAGGAGAACTGACAAGGACAGAGTATAGCAAGATTATCATCTACCTTATTTGGGGGACTTTCTACCAAGGAAGCCAAGTATCTTACAGTTGCTTCTTTTTTTTTGGGGGGGGGGAGAAAGAGTGGTAGGACATATCACACTGACTCACTGCACTTTCAATTAACTAAAAAGCCCAGAACTTTTTTCCATGTCCTACTGAATATCTACATCTCCCCAGAGAATACTGAAATCATGTGATGGACAGAGGGGTATAGTTTGATATCTAAATCTATGATCAACTAGTAAACTGAGATTGTAAAATATATGTCTTAAGTATGTTTAAAAAAATACTTCCTACTTGTGGCTGTTTTACCTTTAACCAGTTCAGTCTTTTCATGGTGGCTTCAGGTTTGAATTCCTTTTTTGGTTTCAATCCAAATGGCAGTGTTAATGGAGGAGGAGATCGGTGTACTCCAAGAAATCCTGGAGGGAGTGGTGGAGGAACAGGAGCACGAAAAGCCATCGGCATCCCTGGAAGTGGGGGAGGAGGTGGCAGTGGAGGTGGTGGTGGTAGAGGCACACCTCCACCCTGTGTCAGGGATGGTAGTGGAGGTAATTGGTGACCAGTTATATCTCCTGTTGACTGCGGCAAAGAGGTTTTTGAACCAGGTGGTAAAGCCCCAAACTATGGAAAGATAAATTCAATTATATAAGCTTGTATTACTTAACCAGAAATGAAAATTCACAACAGTCACAATGATTAAAGAAATTTCAAAAACCATTACTTTTACCAAAATTCCCAATAGTCATCTAAGAAAGGTTTACATTAAAAATGAATATACCATTGCTAATGGAAAAAAAAGCATTTACTCCAGTAGTATTATGCATATTTTTTTCTTCCACTAGAGCTGAGATACTTACTTTAGTGTGTCAAACTTGGTGAAGTCTGTGGTCTCTTTTGTAAGAGTTTTTTTTTAAATGCATAAAATAAATACATATCTTTAAAGCCCTGTTAATATTGATATTGTTTAAAAAGCACATGTATACAACAATCTCTGCAACATTTCTAAGCTATGAAATACTTATTTTCTTATATTAAAAGGTAATATGTAACATTAAAATGGAAATTCAATTTGCCTAGTCAGAAAAATGCAGAACCTGTCATTACTTCTTAAATTGATTCATTTACAAATATTAGATCACACAATGAGCAATTTTCAATAAATGTATTATATTTACAGCACAAGCAACACCCAATTTAAAAAAAATCGTTTTCCTAGACGTCATCTGGAACATGGAACACATTTTTCCATAGAAACTTTATCTGACGCTACAGCCAAAAAGCCAATATACCCATATAAAATGCCATAAATATACAGAATCAATAGTATTATTTTACTATACTTAATCACTATTTATAGCATCATTCAGAGTTTCCAACCTAGAATTCAAATAATAATTCTCTTATGACCTTAGTAATAAGAATAAAGACTTGCTCTAGTTCTCTTATCAGAGTTAGAAAGATTATGAGTGGGGCAGCTAGGTGGCACAATGGATAGAGCACCGAGCCTGGAATCAGGAGGACCTGAGTTCAAATCCAGCCTCGGATCAGACACCTGACACTTACTAACCCTGTGACCCTGCGCAAGTCACTTAACTCAGCAAAAAAAAAAAAAAAGGCACCTTCTTTAGCAGCAACAAGAGATTGCAATTGAATCCATCCAGGTAATCATAGGGGTAAAGATACATTTCCTACAGCTGCATAGCAGGTAAATATGCATCCAGGCCAGATATCTGAGAACTTGTTTGTTTTTAACTATTTTTATAGGAATTTAAAAATAGTTTCTTTACATTTTTCTGAAAAGAAGGCCAGAGACTTGATAAGACTCTCAAAGAGTTCTGTGATACAAAAAAGGTTAAGAACCCTTGATCTTGGGCAATCATTCCCCAAGTGCTCTAAACACAAGGAAACAAGGCAGAGACAGGGGACTTCAGGTAACTGGTAATACCATGTTCCTATGTATTGATCATCAATAATAAGTCAATTGCTTATAAATCAACGGCTATATTATTACCAATATATTTTGCTTTGCAAATTATGATTTAATATAAAATGTTCACCTTTACTCTTTTAATTTAATATTTAATTAAATCTAAGCCATTATCAGAAACTCTCTCAATTAGTTTCTAAATCTTTAAATCTGCAATCAATATATTCAGTTAACTCTGCCACTGTGAAGAACTAAAAAGTATGGTTATAACATTCAATAAATAAATTAAAATATTCAAGAACTACATATAAAGCATAAACACAAATTCTAAGTACTTCTCTAATTTTAAGGAAGAAATCACAAAAATCATCAAATATTTTAACTGTCATGTCACATAAGTCATAATGTACAGAGAAATGCATGCATATCACATACACATATATGTTTAGAACATACAAATACCATCTCTTCAATGTTACTAATATTTTAAAATGGGGAATTTTTCAAAAACAGAACCCAAAAGTCAAAATCCTCAGAAGTCTTAACTAAAAGCTTACTCATATCAAATTAAAACACAAATGTCATAATATGGTGAGAGAGTTAAGTGATGATAATGAAGATGGCTAACTTTACAAAGTAGTGTCAAGAACTGCAAAGTGCTTTTATAGATATATTCTCATTTGTCATCCCTCTAACCCTGTATAAAGCTGAAAGTGAACTATCAACTTCAAAATCTAGTGTGCTCTCTTTTGTGCCATGTTTTAAATCTGTTTAATTCTGGAAATTGAAAAATTAACATTAAATGTTCACATTTAACAGATTACCTTTCACTTCAGAATAGCTAGAGGTTTTTAAAAAATGGGGGAAGGGGAAATAGAGATATAAGAATCAAAGATGAATATCAAATTTAAAAGATTTACATTACAGCTAATTACTTAGAAAATAAATAACACTAGGAACAAAACCCAAGATAAGCAAGAGAGATTTTTATTAACAAAAGCAGATACAAAAAAAAACAGTTGGAAATTAAAATGACAGTGTTTTAAAGAAATACTCCATTGAAACAAAAGTATTGAGTATTATTAAAACATACTTTTGTAAGAGATTGTTCTAAACACACACACACACACAAAAGTGGATGAAAAATGCTTCTTATCCAAATACCACATGTGCTTCTCTCTATACTCATACACGATAAAAACACATAATAAATATGCTTGTAAGTATGTACATTCACATACATTTCAGGTAAAAGAACAGAAAGTAGGTCAGTGTAACTGGATTGTAGACTTCATGGAAAGAAGTAAAAGATAATATAATAAGCATGGAAAGATAAAAAGGGCCAGGTGACAAAATGTTTTAAATATCAAATAAAGAAATAATATTTGATCCTACAGATAAAGGGAGCCACTGGAGTTTATGGAGAGGGAAGTGATATGGTCAGAGCTGTACTTTAGAAAAAAAACACTTTGGCAGCTAAGTATGTATTGGAGGAAGGAGAGTGTTAAGGAAAGGATATTACAATATTCCAGGAAAGAGGTAATGAAGGCCTGTACTAGGATGGTACTCATGTGAGTACAAAGAAGTGGACATATATCAAAGGTGCTGGAATTTTAGCAAAGACAAGATGTGACAATGTATGGGATAGGTAGGACAAATGAGAATGAGGAGCTGAGGATGACACTGAAATTGCAAACCCAAGTGACTAAGAGAATGGTGCTAACCTCTATAGTCATAGAAAAGTTGAGAAGAGGGTAGAGTTTCCGAGGACAGATGATGACTCCTGATTTGGACATGCTGGGCTTTAGATGCTTACAAGTCATCCAAATCTAAGTGTCCAAATTGTAACTGGTGGTCTGTAACTGGAACTGAGGAAAAAGATTAGAGCCAGCTATATAGATCTAGAAATTACCTAAATACCTAAATAACTGAACCCATGACAGCTAATGAGATCACCAACTACTCACACCTACAAAAGTACCTATCTTTATCTCATACATTCTCTGAGAATCATGGAATACTACAATCTCTGAAGATTCCTAGTAACTCAAAAGGCAGGGAGTCATAAACATGATGGCATAATATGATACATTCAGAATGTTAATATAGATGTAAAATAAGATTAAATTCATACCCAAAGCCAAGTATGAGCTCAAAAGGAAAGAGGCCACTTATACAATAATAGTGAGAAATAGGAGTGACAGATATTAAATAAGAGACACATATTAAGACATCAAGCGAATTGGATGAATGTTTTATGGAAGATTTTTGACAACAAAGAATTATATGGTATGAAAAAGGTGTAAAGAACATGTTAACTGCATTGGGAAATGAAAAAACACTTAGGAAATCAGATCCATCCATTCTGCTAACTCATGCAGATTTGTTTTTTACCTGGGATTTAAAAGCCTGTAACTCTGCTTGGAGCTCAGTGATCTTCTCTTCTTTTTTCTGTAATTGGGACTGAGTTTCTTGGTGAACTGTAAATTCTTTTTCAAACTGAAAAGAAAAATAGACTTGAAATAAACACTCTTCATATACACTGATAATGAAAATGGCATGCTAACAGCAGGGCAGATTCGAATTGAATTGTCTTCTAATGGTGGCAATCACTGTGCTCCCTCATCCACCCTTTTTCCAAGTAATCTTAGCAAACAACAGCATTCACACAGTATTCTGGCAGTGACAGAGATAAAGATGCAGGCTGAATTTTTTCCTCTATATAAAGGTGACTTAATTAATACAGATAGTTACAAACTTGATCCTTTTCATGAAAATAAAAATATAAAAATCTTAAAAATAAATGCTACTACATGAAAAATAATAATTTATAATAACTTCTTTGCTGAATTTTCAGCAGCATCATCTTTAATGTAAATCAGGGATTCTTAACCTGTTTTGTGTCAAGAAACTACTTTGGCACACTGGGGAATCCTTCTTAGAATAGTGTTTCTAAATTCATGAAAACATACATAGATTATAACAAAAACTAATTATTTCAAAATAAAGTTATCAAAACTTTTTTTAAAAAGCAAGTATATGGATCTAGGCTATACAATTTATAGAATCCAGGCACCATTACCTGAGAAAATAAAACCACTTTTTCATGACTCTTGCTTTAGGTCTGAACTGTCTTGATTGCAACCAAAATGAGTACAATTTGTATAGACATGAGGTCTGACTTTAGTCTACTTATTTTTAAGATATATTTTAAACATGGAAAAAATATACAGAACACCACTAAACTAAGTGTAAATTATTGTTGCTTTTTGCCTATAGAAATTTTGGTTGCTAAAAGGGGCAAAAAAAGAGTATTTATATAAGGAAAACTGGTAACAGTCAATGTGAGAAGAAATACAGCCCCACAGACAAAATGTTGAAAAAAAATTTACAGACTACTCTAAGAAACAGAGAGAGTTTTGACAAACATATGGAGGGGACTCCCATATATTACTGAGCAATGAATGAAGGAAAAATGACTGTACAGCACTGTTGTCCATCAGCTTATTTGCATGGGACTGTTTTTAGAGTTTTATAGGTATAAATACAAAATTGCAAATAAAATAACTGGTTGGAGACTATGGGAACATTGTACAAGGATTGCTGGAGGCATACCTAACAAAAGGTGGAAACATTAAGTTTTACATCACTGCTTATGAGGACTCTGAGTTAACGAATTAGAAGCCAAAAACAACTTTATGAGAAGAGAAGAACAAAAGAGCAAGCTGGAAAGTGGGCTAAGTGAAGGAAGAGTCACAGGAAGGTAGGGATAAAACACAAGAAAGAGGGGACTCCAGTTTATTAGCTGAGAGCCAGCTAATTGGAAGAGAAATCTAACTACGCTGACTGGCTGCAAAAGAGTTGGGTCACTAGAGTCAGCTCTTCAATGCTACACAGAAATGTCGAGAGATGAAACCCACTCCTGTGTACAGAGATTTCTAGCTTGTTGCTGTTTAATGCAATTTGTAGTTTGAAAGGAAAGAAACCTATCAGGAGTATGTAGCTGCCCTTTACTGCCCTCTGTGGTTAGAGAGGGAGGAAAAGAAGGAGAAAAGCTGAGAGTCTTATTTTTTCTTCAAACTGCACTTATTAGATAAAAGGCTCTGCTTTATTAGAAGCTAACTGAAGAAAACAAAATCCTATTAGATGAACACATGGTTAGAGTTTGCCTGCACTGTTCCAGGAGCCACCTTGCAGAGCTCTGTATACAGTGGTGATTTGGGGGTTAGAGGGAATGGAGGTTTAAAAAAGCATAACACTTTCTCAGTACCTTACTAAGGATGGCTTTGCGTAGCATAAGAGTGGTGAAGACCAGAAGGACAATTAATAGGGAAGCATCTTTGTGTAAAACAAATTATTCCTAAAGTGGCAAGGGACAGCAATACATGCAAGATCACACTTGTGAAATGTCACAGGCATGTGGGTTTCTCCCACTCATGTAACTTTCTACAAGATTTCTATTGATGTATACCTACTTTCCCCCAGGGACACTACATGCACTGATGAGTACAACCAAGATTTATGGGTGGCTAGGGATTTGCTCATTTCTGGTTTTGTTTTCTATTGAGTAAATATTATCACTATTGCTTTTTACCTGATGATTTAATAAACATTTTGTGTTTGGGAGTGAATAGTGCTACTGTGGTTGATGGATTTTGTACACATACAAAGATTACCAATGGGGGCTCAGGAACTAGAATGGTAATAGACACATATTCTATATACACAAACACATTAGGGTAACCCCAAGGACCTTGTAAGAAAACAATGAGTTGCAGTACCACAGCATAAGTTCCTTTGGGAATCCCAAACCTGTCAACATGAATAAAAATTACATGAGTGAACAAATCAAGAGAAAGAGTAGAGGTCTAAACTATGCTCAACTTACATAAGGAAAAAGATATTCTGTGTGACTCTGGGCAAGTCACTTAACTCCAACTGCCTCACTAAAAAGAAAAAATACTGATGGTAGACAAAACTGAAAAATTTGAGATTCTAAAGAACTTCAAGAATGGAATATAAAAATAATTTCTCTTTGAAAATGTACATATAGTTTTTCACTTATTAACATAAATATACTTCACATATATCCCTCTATTTCTAGAAGTCTATGATTATTCTTCTTTATCTCACCCATTTCATCACAATTACTTACTTTCCTGGAAAATTCTGATGCTTTTTCTTCAAGTTCTTCTAGTTTTGCTTGATCAACACAAACATCTGCAATTATAAAAACAAGAGATTCCTTATATGATCTACTCCTGAACCTCCTCATAACTTAAAAAGTTTTTTTAATTTTCTATAAACAAATAACATACTTACCTACAAATTGTCTTAAATCAACATCTAGTTTTTTTCGATATGTAAAATCAGGATCTGTTCCATCTCTGTGTAATACTATCTGAGATATGCATTCTTCAATTAATTTGAAATATTGTGGTCTAAAGCCAAGAAAAAGAGGAAATTTAAATCCACATTGGTGATATCTCAAGAAAATGCATTATTAGGAATCTAGCTTTTTAGTTTTAATGTTTAATATTCCAAAATGACAAAAACAACTATAATAGGTTTAACATAGGGCTAGTATTAAACAAAATGGTTAACCATCTTAATGCATAGCCTATTATTTATACTGTAGAACCAGAATGAAATTATTTCACCAAAATCTGACTATAATTAAATTCAGTCCCTCCAATTTTGGGCAGAAACCAGAGAAATACAAATTTTGAGAGTTGAATTTGAGACTCAGTAGCCATCTAGTACAAACCTTACACAAAAGGAAATCCATGCCATGATATATTCTATATGTAGTCATCTAACCTATGCTTGAAGACTTCCAAAGACAAAGAACTTACCACCTCAACCCATTATATTTTGCAACAATTTAAATACTATAAGTTTTGTCCTAACATCAATGCTAATTTTTTCTCTTTACAACTTCTACACATTGCTCCCTCTGGAATCAACTACGATCCCACCTTCTAAGGACAGTGGTTGAAATATTTTGTCATCACTTTTCTTCACTATGCTGCAAATCTCCAATTCTTAATATGACATAAATTAAAAATGTATCACTGTCCCGGCCATGTTCCTTTAGACACTATTCAGTTTAACTATGTCCTTCTTAAAATATGGTGCCCAGAATGGAATACAATACACCAGATGAGGTCTGATAAAGGCATAATACAGTACCATCTCTTTTTCTCCTGCTATGAAGTTGTAATAGCCTAAACGATGGTGATGATGGCTAAAATGGGAAGGAAGGAACATAAAGGAAAGACAAAAAGAGGAGTTTACATCAAGGTGAGAGACAAACAAAACTAGATGATGATTCTAGAAGTTCAAGCACATATTACTTGGGAAATGCTGGTAGCATTAACAACAGAAAAATCAAGAAGAACAAGTTTAAGAGGAAAGATTTTGGAAGAGAAGTAAAACCTTGATAACTGAAGTACAATTGCGACATCTGTTTGTTGATGCCCAACAGATGTGGGTATCAAGCTCAGACGACAGTTTGGAAGTCCACATAACTTTGTCGAAGCCCATATTGCTACGTGGACTCCAGTACAGAGAAGAGGGTGATAGCAACCATAAAAAGGATACTGATTTCTTTATGGATTAAATTGTCATGCTAGGCGTACTTCAGCTCTTCCTTATCCAGGCAGTTTTCCTGACCTTCCTCCATATGGAACTTTTGTTTTTATATTTATATTGTTTTGTTTATATATACTGTTTTGTGCCTGGCTCCTAAGTTTATTGCATCTGTGATATTAAAAAGGCTTATTAGTTGGTTGCTAGTCTGATCTGGAACCAACCTTATTTTTCCCAAACTTCTTAATTATCTCTTGATCCCTAAATTGCCCAAAATTTGGGGGTATAACATGAGAACTACCTGCAGCTCCAGTCTAAGTGATGGGAACAGAATAGAGATAAGTGTGGGGTTTTTTTTAATAGATATGTATGAGACTACCAACGCAAAGAATATAGGGGAATGTGTATATTGGGGGAGGAAAGTGAAGGAGCAGGAAAAAAAATACCAATGAAAAGGATGGAATGAAAGGCAAGAGGTAACAAGTTTCATAGAAGGCAAGGGAGAAGAAGATTAAAGAAGAAATGACCAGATTTCAAATACGAAAAGAAGTTATGAAGGAGTAGGAAAAAAAAATCATTGAATCTGACGGTTGTACTCTGTACTTTTGAAGAGAACTGTCACTGCAGAGTGGTGGAAAAGGAAGCAATATTGAAAAGGGTTGAAGAGTGTAAAATGCAGAACAGAAAGCAGGAGTACAGGCTATTCCTACAGTTTTGGCAGTAAACAACAGCACAAAGATGGAAAATCAGTTTGAGAAGTGAGCAAACTAGTTTTATTTTCTTTTTTAAAAAATGGATTGCTGAAACATGAACATATTTGTAGGTGGAGAGGAAAGAATCAATGGAAGACAGAATTTAAAGAGGTAAGAGAACAAGTGAAGACAATTATTACATAAGGCAAAGGAAACAGAAAAAGGTCTGTGTTAACTGGGGAAAAAAAGGAAATTAAAGGGAAAAGATACTGATTTGGAATCACAGGATCTGGGTTCAAATCCAACTGCAATTTACTACCTATGTGACCTTGGGCAAATCATGGGAAAGACACTGAATACAAGGAAAACAACAGAAACTAAAACTAGAAAATGCTTAGCATTTTGTTTAATAGTAACAATCAATCTCGGGTGCAGAGAAACAGTAAGGAAAGATATCTCTCTTATTCAGCTGTGGAGATAAGGGAGCATGGATGTGGAACATTGCAATATGCAGCGAAACATGGTCACTGCTATCATTTGATATTCCTTAACTGATTTTTTCTTCTTTTTTTATAGGGGAAAGCTCACTATCAAAAACACTTCAAAAATATGCAAAAATAAAAAGGCCTGGGCAAAAGATGGAATCAAGAGAACAAAGAAAGAAAGCTGAGACAACAGTGCAAAAATAGCTTCAAGAGGGCTACAGCTCAGAATAAATTGAGCTAGAATACTTGATTGATAAGCATATATGAGTGATATATAAAATAATGCACAGAACAGGATAGATACTAAAGGACTAGACAGGGCTAAATTTATGCTCATTTTTTCAAGAGGAAGAGAAGAAGAGTATACAAACTATACGCCAGTGAACTGGACTTAATTCCTGGCAAATTCTCCAATTAAAGAGATAATTAGTCATGTGAGGTAGACAAGATGGCCAACTCTAAAATTTTATAATTCTTCACAACTATGAGAAATTTTCTTTAAACATCCTTTCATAATTCTTCACACCTTTGAGAAATTTTCTTTAAAGATCCTTTCATTAGACATTTCCTCTAACCAACTCCCACCCTTGTTATCAGCTCCAGTTTCCTCAGACTTTTGCTACACTTTGTATTCTAGAATCACCTTCCATTTTACTAAAGGTTCCTTTTCTTTGACTCTTTTTCAAGATAGTCAAGGCAAGAAAAAAACAAAAAGTGCTACTAGATTGGCTAATGACAGTAAAATAATAATTTTACCACTACAAAATCTATATCCCAAATAGACCATTTAAAAGGGAAAAGGACTTACATGTACAAAAATATTTACAGCACCTCTTTTTGTGGTGGCAAAAAATTGGAGGGGCAGCTAGGTGGCGCAGTGGATAGAGCACTGACCCTGAAGTCAGGAGTACCTGAGGTTCAAATCTGGCCTCAGACCAAACACTTGACACATACTAGCTGTGTGACCCTGGGCAAATCACTTAACCCCAATAGCCTAAAAAAAAAAATTGGAAACTGAGGGGCTGCCCGTCAATTGGACAGTGGATGAACAAGGAGTGGTATATGAATATAATGGAATACTATTGTGCTATAAGAAATAATGAGCAGGTGGACTTCAGAAAAACCTGGAATGACTTATATGAACTAATGCTGAGTGAAATAAGCAGAACCAGAAGAACACTGTACACAGTAACAACATTCTTCAGTGATCAACTATGAATGACCTAGCTCTTGTCAGCAATATAAAGATCCAAGACAATTCCAAAGCACTCATGATAGAAAGTGCTATCCACATCCAGAGAAAGAATTGAGGGCGTCTGAATGCAAATCAAAGCACACTATTTTTCTTTATTTTTTTTCTTTTGGTCTGTTTCTTCTTTCATAACATGACTAATACGGAAATATGTTTTACATAACAGCACATATATAACCTACATCAAATTGCTTACCATTTTAGGGAAGGGAGAAGAGAGGGAGGAAGGTAGGGAGAAAAATTTGGAACTCAAAAAAATTTTTAAATGAATGTTAAAAATGGTCTTCATATGTAATCGGGAAAAAAAATAAAATGTTATGGACTGATGCTGAGAGAGGTAAGCAGAACCAGAAGAATGTTGGACATAGTAACAGCTACGTTATGCAATGGCTAACTTTGATAGACTTAGCCCCTCTCAGCAATGCAAGTATCTAATACATCTCCAAAAGTCTCATGATGGAAAATGCTATCCACATCCAGAGAAAGAACTACGGAGTCTGAATGCAGATCAAAGCATGTTATTTGCTCTTTTTTTTCCCTTCTGTTTTGTTTTGTTTCCACTTTCTTGTGGTTATTGGTTCTAATTGGTTATTGGTTATTGGTTATATTGATATATATTATGTAGACATATATTATATATATCTAATTCTTCCTTACAACATGACAAATGTGAAAATATGTTTAATAGGAATGTACATATAGAGGCTATATCAGATTGTATGCCCTCTTGGGGAGGGAGCAGGGATAGAGAGGGAGAAAAATTTTAAACTCAAAAACCTATGGAAGTGATTGCTGAAAACTAAAAATAAATTAATTTTAAAAATTGTAAAAATTTAAAAAAGTTACTTCCCTTCACTTAAAAAAAATAAAATAAAATATTACTTCAAAAAAGAAAAGAAAAACCAAACGGTGTGATGTCAATTCTATACCTGGAAGCTCCTTATCCATGAGGAAATGACTCCTTTCTATGTTTGAAAAACAATTTGCTATATTTTATCACGTTCAAAATAAGTTTTAAACACATAAAAAGAAACCGCTTCAGCTATTTAAAAGAGGAAATAATGTCAAATTTAAAATGTTAAAGACGTTATAAAATGTCTAACAGGCCTACTGGAAAAGGATAGGAAAGAAATTTCAAATATAAGGAAAAGCCAAAGCTCCCAAAGGCTTTCTAATGTCAATGCTTCTAATTTTGAACATTAGTTCTATTTTCATTTCTAAATCTAAAGATGCTGGAACAGCATCTGAGCATCGATTTTTTTTATTTTATGATACTGATTATAAAGATATAACTTTGCATTATTTGCCTATAGTTAAGTAAATACTCAAAAAAGCCAAACTAAATATTGAATTTTGTGGACAGTCCATTGCATTTCAGTTGTCTTTATGAAAATAGTTCTTAATACTTTGGTCCACACACCAATGGGATCATAAGGTTATATTTACTTGATAGTATTGCACCTTGGTTCATATAGTGAATGTCCTTGATAGAGTACAGAGTCAATAATAGTAAGAAGCATATCTTAGCTCTCTTGCTATCTCCCCAAGTGCCATCTTGACCAATGCTTTGCATGAAATAAGTTTGTTCATTCATGAACCATTTAAACATGGATTCACTAAAAAACGAATCTAATCTGGTGGTAGTTAACACAAACTGGGTCACAAGAGCCCTGAAAACAAGAGCTTAGGGAGAATAAGTATCAGATTCTACCCAGTTCAGTGCAGCAAACAGCACTGGCCAAAAGATATGCAAATGAAATTACAACATATTGAATCCTGTTATATTTATAGTTGCCAGCACCTTCAGGGTCAAGAATTTTTTTTTTAACAAGGCAGTTGAGGTTAAGTGACTTGCCCAGGGTCACATAGCTAGTAAGTGTCAAGTATATGGTCTGAGACCGAATTTGAACTCAGGTCCTCCTGACACCAGGGCCAGTTCTCTATCCACTGCGCCATCTAGCTGCCCCAATGGCAGTAGAATTCTTTTTAATTTCTTTCTTTTTTTTAGGCAATTGGGTTAACGTTAAGTGACTTGCCCAGGGTCACACAACTAGTAAGCATCAAATATGTGGTCTGAGGTCGGATTTGAACTCAGATCCTCCTGACTTCAGGGCGGGTGCTCTATCTACTGCGCCACCTAGCTGCTCCAAGGGTCAAGAAATGTAAGGATGTACATTTCTAAAACTAAATTTACCTGTGAAAAACATAAAGAACTACAAACTACACCCTTTCTGTGATGTAATTTTGAATGGACACAGACAATAACATAAGAAAATAGCTTTTAAAAAAACTTTATACTACTGTAGAAAACACAAAAATTTGTATTTTTTATATGGGTTGAACAAAAAAAATTTTTGGCCACTATACTAATATACAGTCTTGAAAACTACCTGGAAAATATTGCCAACACACTTTAGAGTAGGCATATATGATATTTGCACATGATGGCAGAGCTAAAAAAATACCTGCTCTTACTGACAAACACATGCTCCATTAGTAATTATTAATTCATGTATTTTATTTCCATGGCTTCTCAAATGAAAGTAGCCTGAGCGAACTTAAGCCTGCTCTGAATGACAATAATATAATAATCTGGCATTCAACATCTTAGCTTTTAAACACATTACATAAAGCACATGAGAACTAAAAAACTGATATAGCACTTATACATATAAGCAGATAATAGAAAGGTTCACCTAGCTAAAGTTATCACCTAATTTTAGAAAATAATAAGTTATACAAATAAAGGTAAGGATTATGTTAGTCAGACTCAGCTTACCGTATGAAATAATCATTTCTGATGAGCAAAAGATGCTGAAGTATAGAAAGAAAATATCCTTCTGCTCTGGTTTCCTTCACTGTATTCCATAACATATTGTAAACATCATTCACTTCAGTAAATCAGTTAAGGAACAGAACAAATAGATGGATGAAGTAATTATTGAGTATACTAATACTCAATAAAAGTACTGTATTATTTAAACAAAATTTAATTATTTCTTTTTAAAAAATGAACATTAAAATTTGGTTATAGATCAGCTCATTATTGTATGCATTTAAATATTTTGACATTTTACACTTAATGATCTTTCCCTTGAGGGACCAAATATACAGTCAGTCACACCACATTCCACAAATACAATAACCAATAGATTAAAAGTATCATCCTCTGAGTTCTTACACAACAGCTATTTTATAAAGATTCTATTACATTTGTTTAGATTTAAACTTCATTTCTCACAGTGAGTCTTTAAAAATTCCAATTTTTCATGTTCAAAAAAATTCATTTCAGCAAAAAAGGATATTCTAGTTCAGCTCTGATATCTTCTAAACGATGAGAGAACTCAACAAAATCTTCCTCCTTATGTTCATCAAATACTTTAAGTTGGATATCTAGACTATCACTTTTGATATGTTTCAAATTCTGTAATAAAATTAAGTAGAAATCATTGGTAAGTAATTCTGGACACAGCATTCCTTTCCAAACATAGTATTAAAAAACTATAAAAATAATGCTATTTTAAAAATCATTTTGGAGTGATTATAACTGAGCTGGCCTAAACTGTCTATTTCCAGCACATACTACAAAAAATTGTTAAATTTTAAAGAACAAAGATCAAAGAACAAAAATCAGTTTTTCAGAGAAGCTTTTTATCTAATTCTTTTTCCAATCAAGTAGTCTTCTAATTTATATATAAAGAATGTTTCTCTTAGTGTAGTCTGAGGACTCGTGTGTCCCCAAAATCCCCTATTTACTAGATTAAAAATTCAAAAGTATGTTCAAAATAATATTAAGACATTTTAATTTCTAATAAAGCTAAATATCAACAGACATAATTGACATAAATAAAAATTCTTTGGAAAGTCCTTAATAATCTTTTTTCATTAAGAAATACAAATATTTTAATGAAAACTCAATAATTTTTAAGAATATGAACAGGTCCTAAGACTAAAAAACTCAAAGACTGGTAATACAGAGAAGCTGCACTTACAGGCAGTATTTGTTTCAATCCACAACGCATAAACTCATTTCTGATGTGAAGTCTGAAGTCTAAGTCATCAGGAGATGTTACAAGGGCATTGATAAGTTGCATACAAGCTACCTACAACAGAAAATATCAAGAGAATTACTCTTAACAGGACAAAATTAAAATATCTATTTTTTTCAAAAGCTGCAGAATTGCCACTGTTATTATAGGACCAAGGATTTAAAGAACCCTTATTTTAAGTAAAATATTGTGGAGAAAACTAAATCTAAACATGGGGGGCTGCTTGATGGCACAGCAGATGAAATATCAGGTCTGGAGTCAGGAAGATGTGAATTCAAATTCAACCACACACACATGCTAGCTGTGTGACTCTGGGCAAGTCATTTAATCCTGCTTGCCTCAGCTTCCTGGTCTGTAAAATGAGCTGGAAAAGCAAATGGCAAACTACTCCAGCAACTTTGTCAAGAAAACCCCAAATGGAATTAAGAGTTGGACATGACTGAAACGATGAACAACAAAATCTAAACATAACTTTAAAGTTATTTAAGTTTTTTCATTTACATGACTATCAGAGATTTCTACTCTATTAAAAAATTCATTCTGGAAATCTCTTACTCAAACGTTAAATTCCACTAAATATAGGCAAACACAATGGGTCGGATCTCTATAGCTGAGAATATTTTCAGTGCCAACAGAGTAGAAAGGATCTTCTCAAATGAAGAAAGTAAAACTATGAACAACCATATAAAAAATACCACAAGTCGTTAAAAAATAAGAGAAATGCAAATTAAAGCAACTCTTCGGTTCTGTTTCACATCCCTAGCATTTATTATAGAATCTGACATGTATTAATAGCTTGTTAGTTGACTGATTAAGATGACAAAAGACAAAGACAGCTTTAGAGAGACTGTGAAAAAATGGGAACACTGGTATAAAGCAAACACAGCTCTGAATTCATGCAATCATTCTGAAAAAGAATTTGAAACTATAACCAAAAAGTCACTAAGTTGTATATAACCTTTGAGCCAATCATTCTGCTATTAAGCATATATCCTCAAGGAAGTCAAGGACAGAGAGAAAAGACCTACATGTACAAGGATGTTTGTAGTCATAAGATTGCAGAAGTGGAAACAAAATAGATGCCTATCATGTGGGGACTGGCTAAACAAATTGTTTTATACAAATGAAATAAAATTCTGTGCCTTAAGAAATGATTAATGCAATTCTGTAATTTGATATCTTTTGCTCACATAAAATGGTTGTTTTGAACAGTAAGGTGAGTTAGACTAACTAATACAATCTATACTTTGTGCACAACTAGCCATTTTACTCAATTAGATAATAATTTTGCCTAGATGAACCTTTTATATTATTTGTTTTCTATATGGACACACTATCTCAATTTTTATATGTTTGTGCTTTAGGCAGTATGACAGATTCTGAAAAATCTAGAAAAGTTTGTATGACCTGATATAAAATGAAGTGAGAACAACCAAAAGAACAATTTATGTGATAACAATGTGAAGGAAAAAAAATTCTGAAAGACTTTAGAAGTCTAATTATAACAGTGACCTACATCACAACTTCAAAAGACAGAAGATAGAGGGCCTCCCCCCTCCCTTCCCTGCGGCCAAACCTTCCATTCCCTTAACAGAGGGGATAGACTACAAATACAGAATTAGACATGCATTTTCTGACATGGTCAGTTCATTGATTTTTTTTTGTTTGCCTATACATGTTTGTTGTATGGGACAATTTTACCGAAGGAAGGATAGAAAATGGATACAGATTGATATAGATAAAAGAGAATCAATAAAACACTATTTAATGTGCTAAAGAGAAAAAAGCAATACAGAAGGGGACACATAGGATGCACTGAGGGCATGTAGAGATTTACCTCTGTTATTCATATAACTAAAAGTTTTAGTTTAAAAATGATAGACAAAATTAGTTTTCTAATAATTAATCTTTAATAATTAAATAATTTATGGATTTATAAATAAATTTAATAATTAATAATTTTAAAGCCAATTAATAAAATTAGGGCATATGATGACTTTATATTTTAAAAAACATTTTTCACAACCTTGCTTAAATAACAACTTCTAGCAAAAGATTTAAAACAATCCAGAAAAGGATCAAGCATTAAAAATCATTTATTCCATACTTACTATATGCACATTACTAGTTGGGAAAACAGAAATGTTTAGAAAAGACAAAGTCTCTACGTTCAGAGGAATTCCAGAAGAGAGGGATGAGCATAAGTAAAGGATAAAATGAGGAGAGGAAAGCGAATTTTACTAAAGAAGCAATTGAAAGACACTGAATATCAATGAGCAGAGAAGTAATAATATAAGATCTACTCATAAAGAAAATTATTCTTGTAGGAACATGAAGGGTAGATTGGAAGGAGTCAAAGCTGAGGCATAATAGTAGAGATCACAACTTCGGAGAGCTAAAGCTGAAGCATGATTACTATCTCTTGGTATAGAGAGCCTAGACTATTGTCAAATATGTCCTAAGTTATAATTTATTTTGCTTAACTGTGTATATTTGTTATAAGTATGGCTTGGTGATTAGGAGAAAGGAGTAATGGGAAATTAAACTTTTTTTTTAAAGAAAAAAATGTATCTATACACTTTGACTTACAGACTCCATTGCAAGACATAAATCTTAAGGAAGTCAATGACAAAAAGGCCCAATACACCCCTAAAATATTTGTAACAATCTTTTGTTACAGTACCAAAGAAAAGGAAATAAAGTAGATGACATTGACTAGAAAGTGATTAGAGAAGCTGTGGCACATGAACGTAAAAGAATATTACTGTGTGGTAAGAAATGATGGCTAATACACATACATACACACACATATAATGTACATCTACAAGCATGGGAAAACTTAAATGAACCAATACAAAGCAAAACAAGCAGAATGAGGAAAACATATAGATAGATAGATAGATAGATAGATAGATAGATAGATAGATAGACAGATAGATAGATAGATATAGATATATACACAGACACACACACACACACACACACACACACATATAAAGACTTCAATAGTTTAAATAAAAATAACAACAAAAATAAAGTAATCAAAACTGAATGCTGAGAAATTAAAACCAAGCTTGGCCCCAAAGGTATCTTTTCCCTCACTTAATTCACAAAGCTAAGGAATTAAAGGTATAGCATAAGTACATCATGTTAAACTTTCAATGTGTTGGTTAACTTAAATTAAAATATTTTTTCTTATTTTTTGTTATAAGGGACAGGTAGTTGGGAAGGAGATGGGACATATATTGAGAAATATAGGTGATAAAAAACCAAAAGGATATAAATAAAAATGTTTTTTTTTTAATTTAAGAAGCAAGAATAGAGGAGGGGAAGGATTATTAGAACTCTATTGTAATAGTTCAAGTAAAGGGTAACAAGAGCCTATACGAGGAAATTATAATGGAAATACAATAACTGAAAGGAAAAGAGGATGCAGAAGTGTAATAGCCATGATATGGTAACTGAATAGCTATGACAGGGTCAAAGATGGAAGGCAATGCTATGAATATAAAAAGCAGGATATGCAGAACAACAAAACAGAAATAATGAAACTGTTTTAAAAGAAGAGGTGTAGGGGGAAATACAATTAGCTTGGATTGGGACATCTTGAATTTAAGATAATAGAATCATATACACATGGAAATGTCTTATGGGCAGATGCATAAACAAATCTGGAGCTCTGAACAGTGATCAAAAGGATATGCCCACTAACAAGCATTTATTAAGTGCCTACCATCCTTTGAATTAACCTCAATTTCAATTTAGAGATTATTGAGTTCCATGATCCACTATCATATATATACATCATCATTTGGAAACCATTGGCACACTGAAAGACAGAACCTTTTGTTTTTGAAAGAAGCCTGGGGCTACTCAAAGATCTTTGACATTTTCCAAGGTAATCTAGCCTAATGTTTTCCTCCTTTCCAAAAAGAAGGTCCAAATCACTGGCTGTCTAAGACGTATGTACTGATGGACAAAATAGTGTTTCTATCCAAATATTCTGAGAAGTAATCATTATTCATACATGTGTTTTTTCCTGTGTGGATAATAAAATCACTTAAATAAGGACATATCTCATTTAGGAGGCTTTCCAAGTTTCCAGAGCTTGATATTACCATCACTATTTCTTCTGCAAATAGCCCATGGAACCCCTCACCACCCTCTCTGTTTTGTATTCAGCACTAGGTTTCCTCTATGATAGTATATTATTTTCTTTGGCAAGGATATGTAACTTTGTTTTGTGCATTGTGTGATATTAATGATCAAAGGCTTGTAAAACAAGGTTACCTCTGTTGTTATATCTTTCAAGAAATCTCATAAATTTTGACATGCAATGGAGACAACTTTTTGGAGGAGAATTTTTAAGGCTGCAGTTTATTCTCCCTAATAAAATGTTTTTATAGTCAAAGAACAATAAGAACAGTGGAGTTTTCAATTTCTTGTTCTATTTACATTTTTCAGTCATATAACTAGCATTTATAAAGTGCCTACTATTTGCTAAGCACTATGCTAAGTACATCAATGAGATAACATCTGTAAAGGGCTTTGCAAACCTTAAGATCACTATAATAAATGGTAGTGATTATTGTTGTTGTCATAGTGCACTGTTTTCCTGAGTCTGTTTACATCACTCTGTATCATTTCATCTGGAAATGGTCCTCTGAATTTTTCACATGCATCATTTCTGATAGCGAAATAATATCCCATTACATTAATGTACAACACTTTGTTTAACCAGTCACCAATCAACAGGGACTGACTTTGCCCTCTAACCTCCATCAAGCCCCTGAAACTATCTCCTGACTTTCACCAAAGCACAGCTCCTATCACATCACTCATATGCAATGAGCTCCTTCTTCACAACTCTACCTCTCAAAAACTCTGTATCATTCTGAATTCTCTCCTCCTTTATGCTATTTGAGGAAATATGGCCTTTCTCCTTGCCTAGGCCAATCCTTCTACTTCATCCTTCAATTTCTCCTTACCTACTTCCTCTCTCCCTGTTGCCACAAATATGCACAAATATTCTTCTGGAAGAAAAAAAAAACCTAAATCATTTCATTGCTCTACCCTCAAATCAGTGTAATATTTCTTACTTCACAGTCACATTTCTGTTTTACAAAAGGGCTGTATACCTTTCTTGCTTCCAATCCCTCCCCTCCCACTTATCTATGAACCACTTGCACTTTATCTAAGCTTGCCAACAAGATCTTAACTATACCAAAGATTTAGCTCACTCTGTTTCACTAGAGAGTAAAGAATAGACACTGGAGTTCAGGTCCTACTTCTCACACTTACAGCTGTGTGATCACAAATACACTGACTTAAATTCTCTAAGCCTCAGGTTTTCCATAAGTAAAATATGTATAAAAACTATAGTATTTATCTCACACAGCCACGAGAAATAATTAAGGAAATATATGTAAGCTGTCTGGCAAATCTTAAAAACGCTACCTAAATATCAGATGTCATTAGCATTGTTATTATCTCTTACGCTAATCTAGGGTGCTCCTAAAAGCTCTATCATTGGACTTTTCTCTCAACATATACATTCACACTCTCAGTAGGAATGGAAAATAAGCAGTCTTTGAAGATAATATTTGTGCCAAGTCCTCAAGGGGGTGAGGGAAAAAAGGAGGGAGAAGGCATGTCTAACAGCTAGAACAGAGGCAATAAATAGAATGTCATGTTCAGGAACAGTAAGTGGACCAGTTTTCCTGAAGCAAAGAGTGCCCAAGAGAGAACACTGCATGAGCAGCCTGAAAAGATAGGCTGGGTCAGATTGTGAAAGGCTTCAAATGACAAACAGAGAGGGTTGTATGTTATCCTAGAGGCAATAAGGACGCACTGACACTTAAGCCAGGGAATGAGACGGGGTTTCTTACATTGTCATGAAAGTGTGCTTATCAGCTCTTTGTACAGAGTTAATGGAAATAGTTTCTCAATTGGGGAATGGATATTTATTGGTTACTGACTAGTTAACACTAGAAGCAAGAGGTATGTCAACCATCAACTGACTTTGGGGCAGGGCAGGAGGGGGGCAAGCATTGTGTTGTATGAGTATGGATGTTTTTGGTTTGTTTGGTTTTTTTATTTGAGGAGGATGGCAGGAAGGGTATTGGGAGATTCCTAGTACCTGACTTCTCACCAGATACTGCTCAATACTATCATTTTTACGATCATATTATAAGCGGTGGTTTTCAACTGTTTTCTCGTATTGCATTATAGCTACAACATGGATTACTTGGATTAGCATGCTTTTGTAAGCTAACCTGATTACCTAAACATCATTTAACCTTACACTACAGTAAAAAATGCATTTTAACTTTCTAATGTACTTATATGCTATTTTGCATTAGACAAACTAGTGATTATGTCAAATTCTCTTATTACACTATAAGGTTAACAAGGTAGGAATTGTGTTTTCACTAAACTGGTGTGTCCTCTGGCTTAATAAATATCTGTTCCATTGAGTGGCCTCCCAACCAATCTTTTCTAACACTAGTGTTTTCTCAGAAGCTCTATATTCGTATCTTCAAATAGCTTTAAGTATCTCTACCTGGATGTTGCATTGGTACCTCAAACTCCATGGGTCCAAAACTAATCATATTATTTCCCTAAAACATATTCTTCCTTTCGAATTTCCGTCAGCCACTTATATACCACTTATAGTGTCTCCTATGTTCCGTCAGCCACTTATATACCACTTATGGTGTCTCCTATGTTCCAAACCTTGGTGTTATCTTTTTTTTTAAATTTTATTACTTATCTTAGCATTGCAATGACTTAAAAATACAAAGTGTCCCCTTTAAATCTCCATTCCCAATAACAGTAATATCAATAGTAGTCTTACCTCATTAAGGAAGTTCATTGAAACACTTTTTTTAATTATCAAAATAATGCAACATATTTTGCCATTCCTTTTTTTAATGGCTGATAATTTTTTTAAATTTTTTTCTAATTTAATATATTTTATTTTTCCCAAACACATGTTAATGCAATTTTTTGACATTTGTGTGGGCTTCTTAAAGTTTGGAGTTCCAAATTCTATCCTTCCCTTCCTCCCTACCCTCCCCCCTCCAAGACAGTAAGCAAAATCAGGTATAGGTTATACATATACAGTCATGCAAAATATTTCCATATTAATCATTTATGGTGTTATCTTTGACTTCCTTCTCCTTCACCTGCCAAATCCTATCCTGGAAACCTGTCACCTCCTTTTCCCTGACACTTCTTGAATCCCTCCCATCAAATCCTCCTGGGCTACTACAATATAACACACTAAATCTTCCTCCTACCTTTATTTTCTCCTCTACTCTAACAATCATATCCACGCCAGCTTAATCTTTATTCACAGATTTGGTCATTTCACTTTATTCAAAATCCTTCAGCGGCTCCCTAGAAATCTGAAAAGGACTCTGATGTCTTATCCTGGCATTCAGTGCCCTCTACAATCTGGTACCACTCTGTTTTTTCAGACTTGAAAAAACCCTGTCTCAAAAACCAGTCCACATAATCTAAGCTCCAGCCAAAATGGACTGCATGTGTCTATCTCCTCCTTTCCTAACCCCCTCCCCCAAGGCCCACATTTTCTGCCTCCCAGCATTAGTTTACATTATTTCCCATGTCTAGACCATCCTCTCCCTAACAACTCTCTGGTCCCTTTATCTACTGAAATTCTATCACACGTGCACAGTGGATAGAAGATTTGAATTAATCAAAAGACCTGAGTTCAAATCTAATTTGTGACATTTGTTAGCAGTGTGACGATGGACAATTCAATTCACCTCTCAAAACTTCATATCCCTTATCTGTAAAATAGGTATTACATTTGTACTATCTATATCACAGGGTTATTTTAAGCAAGATACTCTGCAAACTCTGAAGCACTAAATGTGAGTTTATTACATACTCTTAAACTACTTATGAAGCCTTAAGTGAGGAGATTTCCTATTTCTATAAAATCTACAAAAACTATGGAACAAATCAGTTGCCATGATCTGGAAGTGATAAAATCCTGAGAAGACTTTATTATAATCTGGATGTACCAAGTCCAAGAGGAGCTTCTTGTAGCACCACCAATGAACCTTATTCTTCCTGCTCCTAGGAACTAGCAACCTCCCCCCAGTGATTTCAGCTTAATTGTATCTCTGCTCCTTCCCCTCTGTCTAAGGGCATAAGAGTCATATACCCTAAACATTTCTCCCTTGTACCTGCTGCCTCCATGTTCTTTGACACGAGATAAAAGACGATAATTAAAAGCCTAATGCTTCATGCATCATTGCTCTGAATGATTCTTCTTTTAGGGCTCAAGACTACTGTTAAAAAGTGGGATACGTCTATAAGCCAGACACACGTCAAAAAATTACTTTGTACGGCAAGGCAAAATGTTCAAATAAAAATTTACTACATTAAACTTATCTCCCATTTCAAATAGAAACTTACTAGGAAAAGAAAACTTTAAAATTTTGTAGAAGCAAAAACAGAAATATTTACCCTTTAAAATAGAAATAAAACACATACTTGCAATTGAACAGAATTTTCCTGAAGACCTTCTACAATGGAAGAAAACCTATCAATTTTTTTTTCTTCTCCAGCTGTTGTTAAGGCTTCTAAAACTTCTTCAAGGCTATTAAAAATTACAAATCAATTATTTGCATTATTAAACTAAAATTAAGTCAATTAAAATTTACATCATTAAATTGATTGCGCACTTACAGAATAAATACTATGGCAAAAAAAAAATGACCTGATCTAACTAAATTTAATACTCTACATAGAAAGCAAATGATTAACCTTTTAGAACTTAATGTGCTAATAGCTTATTATAGTAACATAAACTGTTAAATATATACAAAATAGAAAAACTCATATAACAATAGTTTGCATTTTTTTTCTAGACTCAGATGTTCTACATTTCATGGCACAGATGAGGCAGCAGAGTCTGCTGTAAAAGAATACTGGATTTTTAATCAGAAGACTCTAGTTCAAATTTCAGTCTTGCTAACAATCCATGTTGAAATCATTCAATATGCCATGTCAATTTGTTCTTTTGTTCTGATGAGTTTCTATTTTAAAATTTATAATACAGATTTTAACATTTGTTTTCACTGTTACATTGCTGGCTACAATTTTTTCAGCTATAATATCCTGAGTCCAAGACACAAATCCAACCAAAAAGGCAACAAAACTCTAAATCACTTATTTGCAATTTTTCTTTTGAAATCATCAAAACAAGTCAAAAAAATACGATTCTATTCCAAGAAGCATTTGCCACAATGGAAACTATATTATTCCTCTGGAGAATCAATGAGAGTGCCATAGTCATCTTGGATCTTAAAATTCAGTCTATATCTCTCTCTATGCCAACGTTAATATCCTCTTATAAAAACGAAACCATTCAGTTGTTCCTTCTGAAGTGAAATTTATCTAGTGTGGTAGCTAACATATTCAAAGATCACGGTTAGAATTATTCTTCAATCAGTGTATGTACTAATTCTTTATAAGTTCTTAGTGATGAATAGGGGCACTTCATTCTATACCACAGGCTAATTTAAATTTAATATTTGAATAATATTCTTAGAATTCATGTTTCTAAATATATTATCCTTAAAGTTAAGTATACCAACTTATACGTACATCTCTCAAAATATATATTACATTAAACCAATGACAAAAGTATTTCCATTTCAAGATACTAAAGCAGGCAATACCTAGCAGAAAAAAAAATTCTAAGATAAAAAATAAAGCATTTAGATAATGTCACAAGAATAATGTAAAACTTTATTTAAAGCATATCATAACTATACAAAAAATTTTAGTTGTATGACACCAAACAATCTAAAAAAGTTACAGAAATATATTCAAGGATAAATTACTTTACATAAAACTAAAAGAGAAAAGTAGGTGTAAAAATTATCAATTTTATAATGAACAAAATCAATTTAATCACTCATTTAAATTCATAATACAATAATTAAAATGATAGATTTAATAATTATTAATACATTTTTAAATTATTGAATCAATTAAAATAAAATTTAAATTGCTATTCTAATGAATATTTTAATAAAATAAAAGAATTATA
The DNA here is from genome assembly GCF_003287225.1 of Phascolarctos cinereus. NCBI lineage: Eukaryota > Metazoa > Chordata > Mammalia > Diprotodontia > Phascolarctidae > Phascolarctos > Phascolarctos cinereus. Next base: position 101,518,428 of record NW_027556180.1, read on the forward strand.
TTGCTGTAAAGTGTTATAAAAAATTAAATGGGACACTTACACATTTTCCTCTCCAACAATACATATTGCAGAAAGAAGTTTAACAACATCCACCATCATGTTGGCTTGCTGGGGGTCCATGGCCTTGGCCAATAATGATAGACACTTTTCTTCTCCCATAATTCTTTCCAAACCATACTAAAATATTTTGAAAATAAAAATGTTAAAATTCTCATTTTTAAAAAGTCATCCAAAGTAGATTTAGATGTGATTAAATAACATATAGGCTAATATTTCATTTTGCTCTTGTTCTACCACAAAATCCAAGAGGGAAAAATAAGCAAAAAAAGTACTATCTTTTGAGCAAGAACCATATATATTGGCTAAAGATGAAAATCCTACTTTAAGAACAATAATAATTATTTTTTAAAATTTACACTAACATTATATGTTTCAGTTACCAAATCTTCAGCTTACCTTGTGTGATTTGATTCTTACAACAACCATCCTCTTTTCCCCATTTCATATATACAGAAATTAAAAGTCAAAGAGGTCATGACTTTCCTGCCCATGGTGCCTAAGATAGTAAATTAAAGAGCCCAGGCTCAAACTAATGTCTTGAGACCAAATACCCAGGGACCTTTTCACTGTACCATGCTGTCTTCTGCACTGTGACCGAAAATCAATAAACATTTATAAAGCACCCACTACAGGATAGGCACTAGAACCACAAAGACCAAAAAAAAAAAAAGACCTACCCTCTAAGAGTTTATCAGACAACAGAGAGAGTAGGGTATATCCAAGTGGTAGAATTCACCTAATCAGAAGAATGAGACTATCTGGATTTTATGAAATCAATGATAATAAATTCAGCACCTATTCTGCAGACAGTACTTTACTGCATCTACAATGGTACGAAAGATGGGTTGATATAAAGAAAAGCCGACACTGGAAGACTTATGACATCACTACAGCAATAGAAGTACCAAAGACCTCTACTAGGGCAGTGGAATGGAACATGAAAATGGGGACATAGAGGGCAGAGTTACTGGTACCGCAGGACTTGTCTGATAACTTATTAGATATGAGCAATAAGGAACAGCTACTAAGGCCATGCTGATTTTCAATACCTGTTAAGCTAGGAAAGCCTCACAAATTAATGGAGCAAAAGGTAACAGACAATTTGAGCAGAGTCTCTCCTTGTAAGCATATGTTATCTAATCAGAATGGCTTATTATAATCATAAAGAATATGCATTGTAAGCATTTATTACTGAACTGGAATGATTTGAGATAAGAATGAAATGTGACTGTTATTGTGATATTATAGTCAATCAGAAAAATCAGAGATTAAGATAATGATGTGATTAAAGGATTTAAAAGGAAAGGAACCATCTCTTTTCATGCTCATGTCTACATTGTGGGAAAGAAGCACCAGTGAGAATGAACTAAAGCAATAAATTCAATTCAACAAGCAATTATTAAAGGCCTATGTACAAGGCACTAAGCAGAAAAGTAGATGCGCATACTATGCATCAGAGAGGAACCTTTTTTTATAGAAAAGAATAACAGTCTGCGAAGAAACTTATAAAGACCCAATAATAGCATTTTCCCTCAAATTATGAAACATAGCCTAGCAGATCAAGAGGTTGGACCTAAAAATATTAAAAGCTTCATCCCAACGGAGCTTCTGGGTCAGCAAAAGAGTTAACTGGTGTCCTTTAACAGGAATTAGAATTTCTGAAGATGGCTGACCGAACACTGAGTAGAGCAATCAGCACCCACACTGCAGTGTTCATTCAACATCCAGAACAACGTCTTAAAAAAAAAAGTCAGCCTGATAGTCTACTTAGGGTTTTTTAAATAATACTATATACAACATCACCAGTGGGAACTGAAGAAATGTGATTTAGTTGATTTTACTCAAAGTGTTACATTTAAAAAACAGATTTGCATTAACTTCCAAAATTAAAACATTGGAAAGGCAATAGTGAATCAATTTATTCCCAGATACTTGTCATTTGTAAAATAAACATGTTAATAATTTAATAATATAAATAATAACGTAAATAATAAATACAGTAGGGGCAGCTAGGTGGCGCACTGACCCTGGAGTCAGGAGGACCTGAGTTCAAATGTGGTCTCAGACCACTAGCTGGGTGGCCCTGGGCAAGTCACTTAATCCCAACTGGCTCAAAACAATAATAATAATAATAATAATAATAATAATAATAATAATAATAATAATAATAATAATAATAAAGTATATATTTAAGTAAAATTTAAGTGAACGTAGGTAAATTTAAGTGAAAATTTAGAGACGAATTATTAAATCATATAGATAATGGACAAATGATCTGTGGATAACAAAACCTAAGTTAACTATTATTCACATTTCTACATTCACTTTCTGAGACGCTCCTACCTTTGTGTTCATCAAAGCCTTCAAACACTGTATGACTTTGTGCTGACTCCTCTTCACAATTTTTGCCTGGCTGGAATGACATGAGAAATATTATAATAACAACTGGATTTACAAATACAGATAAAATAATGTAAACAATACTTACTTTTTGTTATTAATCAGTTTTTCCAAAATATCCAGCAATAACCCAAGACCTTCATGTCCAAAGTTTTCCACCCAGCTGAAAAACATAATATGATAAAAATTAATTACAAATATTTCAGGTAAGCCTAAGACAAAATGTAACCTACTTACAGTGGAGAGGAATAAACATTAGACTCGGACTCAAGGAACCTGCCTTCAAATCCCAGCTCTGACATCTACTAGCTATGTGATCTTGGGCAAGTCATTTCACCAATGAGCTTTAACTTCATCTATATAAATGGAAACAATAATACCTATATTACCTATACCACAAGTTTGACGCAGAAAAATCATTTTTTAAGTTTTAAAGAACTTATGTGACTTATTTTTATTATAATCATTCCATGATTTTCAAGAAATCCTATGCAATCCCTTCTATCACAAAGTGATGATAAGCTTAGTTTCTTTTTAAAATGGCGTTAGAACAAGATCCAGCAGCTTCTACCATTAGGGAAAATATTCAACTATGGTCCTGCAATACAATACATAACATACATACATACATACATACATACATACATACATACATACATAAACATATTACAAGGATCTAGCTAGCTTAGCAGCTACTTGGTAATGAATTCTTCAGCCATGACAACCCATAAAACAAAGAAAAATACAAAACAGAATTCAGTCCTACTTGACTGTGGTCATAAAGGATAAAGTAGGAAAAAAAAAGGAGGAAGAGGTGAAAAAGAAGGAAAGAAAGGAGATGAAGGAGAGAAAGGAGGAGAGAGTGCTAAGAATCACATAGTTTGGAATTATTTTTAAATATGAACTTATCTATTAAGTTAATGTGACCCTAAATATTAGTATTTGTCCAATAACCAACAAAGGGACAAAATACAAGGGCAACCAAATCATATCCACTCTGTGCAGAGGAAGTTGGTGACACAATGACTAGAGCACTGGCTCTGAAGCCAGGAAGACAAGTTCAAAACTGGCCTTAGACCATTACTAGCTGTGTGACTTTGGGCAACTCACATTAAATGTTCCCTCTATTTGTCTCAGTTTTCTCAATTGCAAAATGGGGACAATTACAGCATCTCCCTCACAGGGTTGTTGTGAGAATCAAATGAGATAATATTTGTAAAACACTACAGTGCATAGCACATAGCAAGAGGTATATAAATACTTATTACCTTCCCCTTTCCCCTGCTAGTCTCAATATAAATGAAACCAAAAGAAAAGAAGTTAAAGTTTAATAGAAAAACGAGACAGAAGAGCTCTTTGGTGAGGCAAAGAAAGGAAGTGGTTTCACTGTACTTCCAGAATTTTGTTGTTGTTGTTGTTGAGTCATGTCCAACTCTTCATGACCCCATTGGGGGTTTTCTTGGCAAACATACTGGAGCAGTTTACCATTTCCTTCTCCAGTTCATTTTACAGATAAGGAACTGAGGCAAACAGGGTTATGTGACTTGCCCAGAGTCACTAGTGTCTGAGGCTAAATTTGAACTCAGGAAGATGAGTCTTCCTGATTCCAGGTCCAGAGCTCTATCCACAGCACCACCTAGAATTGATAGGAAATATCATTTCACAGGACTTTGGGTCTTATATTGCAGTGCTTATGACAGGCATTCACAAAAACACCAACATGAAGAAAATTGTAGCTTATGTGCCAAAATCTATTGAGAGGAATGAGAAAACAAAAAAAACCTCTACATGGCTCCAATCTCTATACGCAAAATCACCACATATTTCCCCCCTTACTCCTCATCTCATCTTCCTTCAAATTCTGCTTTATGTAGGAATGCCATTCTGGTTTCCCTCAGGTAAGTGCTCTTCCTCCAGACCCTAAAATTACTCTATACTTCCTCTCAATATTGTTGTGCAGATTTATCCATGGAGGTGCTACCTTCCCCTCTCTCCTTCAAGTCATGGGAGCATCTACATTCCCTATGGACAGGAGTCTTTTCATTTATCTTTGAATACCCCAACTACAAAAGTTCTGGGCACAGCATGGGAATTCAATAAAGTCTTGCTGAAATACATTTAATTCCATAAAATCATCCAAATTAAATTCATGTATACATTAATTCTCAATAACTTTAGTACAGAGGTACATAGGGGAAGACAGGGAAAAATACATTCAGAAAAAAAAAAAGAGTGGCCAAAGTATCATAGACTACACAGAAACCTCAAGTGTACTAATCATGAAATTTAAAGGAAGGAGAGAGCCTCGAGGTTCTGTACATGGGGAATACCAAATAATATCACAAAAAATACATTCTATTAGAATAGAAAGGCAGGCAATTACTAAATACTGACATACACAGGAGACATCAGTTGGCTTTGTATTCAGAACAACGACTTATAAGAGTAGACTAAAATCAATACCAAGCCAGGAGAATTAAAAAAAAAAAAGAAAGAAATGGCACACAACAACTCCAATCTGACCTATTTGCTACAAACTTTTGAAGCCAAAAAATTGGAAATGGATGAGAACAAACACTGTAACCAAAGACTACCACCATTTCTTTAACAAAGTAAATTAGTTGCCACAAGACATCAAAAAAGAATCTCAAAACTGCCCTTGATATCCTTTACTCAGATATGCTTTATATGACCGTGCTTCTATTTTTAAGGTTTTCAATTCTTATTCTAAGGTATGTGAATTTTTCAAGAGAATTTTCTATTTCTATATATAGTATTAGATATTATTGCATGTCTATGTATAAAATATTTCTTGTAATATTAAAAAAAATGACAATGGAAAAATTTTTTTTAAAATAAGCATTCAAAAAAAAACTGCCCTGGCTAGCAAACATTTTATCTCCTTCCCAAGTAATAAGCCATCACAGCCAAGAGCATGCCAGTTTGGAATATAATCTTGGTTGGAAAATCTTATGGAGGAGAATGTTAGAAGAAAAGATAACACATGACCCCTGGGTAAGTCATTTAACCTCTCATGCCCATCTTCCACCCACGTCACAATGCTGTAAGAATATAAATTGATTCCAAGCGGGTCCCCTTTCAGTGATTAAATTATTCAAAAAATGAGCCTTCCAAAAGTTAAAATGTTGAGAGTCATTATACCAAATTACTTCAAGTAACAACCTTTAACTTTTTTAAAGGTGATTAATTTCTCATCAGCAGCAAGGAAATCTTAAATCTGAACTAGTACTACAGGCTACACCATGTTTTGTACTTTTATAAATAGGCATTTCAAGGTGACACCTCCTCACAAGCTAAGGAATTTCTAAATTGAAGAAAACTGCAGATTTTCTGGACACCAAAAATGGCCAAATTATTGTTTATTTACCAATCAGCACTGAAAATTAAATGCCTGTAACCTTTGTCCTTAAACATTTTCTATGCCATCAATATTCACTTACCATCAAATTCTTGGTAACACAGATGCAAAAATAAATTTCTCTTCTTCCTCCTACATTTCCCCCACCTTCCATTTTTAGCAATTTTGTTTATTGCACAGGGGCAAATATCACTTTCTATTTTGGAAATAAGTCCAGGATAAAAAGTGATATTGAGTAGGTAGGAACAAGGTTCTGACCACAGCTTACTGTTGAAATACAAAGTTTCTCATCATAAGTGAAAGAAACAAAGAGTAAACAGAAAATTATCAACTCATCTACAAATAGTCATTCTTCAGGAAACAAAATCACATCTATTGGTTTAGCCCTGGTCCACACAGTACCAGTACAAAGCATTAAGCAGTTTAACTATAAACTGAATTCAAGAATAAACGAGAAATATGCAAGTATTTCCTTTTCAGGAATACTGATGAAATAACAATCATCTTAACATTTGTATAAGTAAATTTACTTTTTAAAAAAAAGGTATGAAATAGAGACCAAATTCTACCTGAATACAAACTACCACCTCTTTAAATCACCTAATTGCAAATCCAATTCTTCTCATTGTGGAAATAAAATGTTCAGAACACATTATTATTTGCCAGTTTCTAATAACAGTCTCTGCACTGAAATGCAGGCAGGTGGAGAGGGGGGAGAAGGAGGCCTACTGTGTTAGGGAGGGAGTGGTGGAAGCAGAAGGATTAAATAAATAAATGACACAATCGGACAGAAGTTCCAAGATTAACTGTTGAAACCAGTTAACTTTATAAGGTTGAGTTATTGCTTCTAGAGACAGAGAATTAAATCAAAAGCATACAAATTAGTCTCCACTGTATTGTTAGCTTCAGAAAGAAAAAACAGTCATCTTATATAGAAATAATATCTCAAATTTATAATATACTTCCTTGCTTTAAAAAATCATTTTCACATATTATCTATTTATCCCAATACACCCTCACATCTCTTTTAAGAAGAGGTATTTAGGCCTAGCAGAAACCCTATAGGCCAACAAATTCAATTCTTTTTATTGAAAAAAGCAGGAGCGGCCCAGAGAGGCTAAATAACTTGCAAAATGTTACACAGCTTGGAAGCACTGCCAATTCTAGAACAAAAGTTCCCTGGCTTCCAGACCAATACTGACATTTTTTAGATAAGGAAACATACAAAAAGATACACAACTTAAAATCATAGCAACAAAACTGGCAATAGAATTAAGAGAAACTGATTTCAAGGCAAATGTTTTCTCCACAACAGGATCTCTTATTTTAAGTATTTATCGCAGAACATCATAGCTATTTTAGTATATGGTATTATTGGCCTAATCCCCTACCCCTAGTAGGTTATCATGAATATCCCTATTCTAGATGGAACCTCTCGATCTTTTATCTATCTCATAAAACTTTTCTTGGTCACTTCAGACCCTCACTCATTTTTCAAACAACATAATTTATATGCAGTGCTTTACAAACCTTACAGACAATATAATATCAGCTATGTAGGTCTCTCATCTCCATAATTAAATACTAAATTCCATAAGAAGCTGTGTGTTATTTTTCTAAATTTAATACTCAGTGCTCCAAAAACAGCAAATACTATAGAATTAGTTATGGTTTGAGTAAATGGATTCCTAAAGGCAACAGAAAATTGGCAGGTGCACTGAAACCCATGGCCCTGACTGAAAACTGTGACTTTAACATTTAGGCCAGAACCTATTCTTCCCTTCTTCAGTTTAGTCATTTGTCTCTCTCTCGTGGTTCTGTCCATTACCCCAATGATATCTGTCTATGTGTCTCCTTCATTAGTGTGCATTTCTTTCACCCTGCATGTGTGGCTAGATTCATCTCCTGTCTTCCCTAAGTATACTGTCTCCTATATTTTCTCTACATACATCTAATTCAGTCTGTCTCCTCTATTCTATGTCTTCAATTCCCTCACTGTTTTGAGTCCCCCTGCTTGACTCTCAGTGTCCTTTTTCTTTACCTCATCTTCTTAAGGCAGCTTACGGCACAGCGATTGGGCTGGAATCAAGAAGACCTGAGTTCAAATCCAGCCTCAGATACGTACTAGCTGTGTGACTCTAGGCAAGAACTAGATAAAACACAATTAGTATACACGGCAGTCAGCCAATACATGTACTCATTAAACACTAAGGATCAGCTTGCTACAGGGTAAGCACTGTGTTTCAGAGATAGAGATAAAAAGACAAAGGAAGTGATCTTTGTCCTTCAAGGACTTACAGTATAGGAAGAAGGGGTGTGTGTGTGTGTGTGTGTGTGTGTGTGTGTGTGTGGTGTGTGGTATGTGAGTAGACACACAAAATAAAGGTAATTTGGGGAAGAAAACACCAGGCTTTATAAAAATAGACATTGGTATTTGACCACAGATTTGAAGAACCTGCAAGCTCCTAAGAGGCAAAGATGCCAAGTTGCAGAGGGCATGAATCCCAGAGGTGATGGATAGCTGGCACCAAAACATAGGGGTAGGAGTGGAGCATCATGTGTAAGAAACAGCAAGAATACCTAGCTGACTGGACTGTAGTAGAAGTGAAAGGCAGTCATGTTCAATAATACTGGAAAGATGGAATGGGGCCAAATTATGAGCTTTAAATGCCAAACATGAGCATTTTCAATTGATCCTTGAGACAGAGTCACTAGAATTTATTGACTTACAAAGCTAGACTCCTGTTTTATGAAAATCATTCAAGGAAAACCAACCAAGAAAAAAAAATGATCCAAAGAACTGAAAGAAAAGAACCGGTGATTGAAAAGAACATTAAGTCCTGTTGTCTGGGGATAACAATTCACATTATGTAGCACTTTGAATTTTATCAAGCGCTTGACTTAGCTACTCTATATGTAAGGAGCTTTGTTGATATTTTTTTAAAATGTTTTATTGCTCCTGCTTTTTTCTGTGTCACTGTAACTGCCCAATGATTGTCAGGACATATTCTCCACGTAGAATCTTTTCTTCTAACAAAGGACAGTCAAGCAAAAAAATTATGGCCATGTCTGCAAGGGCAAATTTATATTCTACCAACATGCTTCAACGGGAATCCTCTTAAGTCATGGTTGGTCATTGGATTGAATCAAGTTTTGAAGTATTTCAATAATTTCCTTTACATCACTGTGGTCAACTCCATCTTATACTGGAATAAACCAAGGAGATCAAAGAGCCCTGGAGCCCTGCCTGAAGTCATACAGAGTTCAAATTTAAACTCAGCTCATGGACATGCATGAAGGTGAAAGAATGGTGCCTGGCATATGGTACGTGCTTAATAAATGCTGTAACTTTACTTCTACAATACATTTAATGTTTTGCTAAAAACACTAAGCGAAATGATGACCAGAATTTACATAGTCCTGAATTAGCAAGGGCATCAGAATATTTAAATTTAGCAAATAAAAGTAAATATAGTGACCATATATTTCTAATATACTCCATGACAGTATGCTCTATGTGTAAATATTGATGAAACAGTTAATAGTTTTGCCAAAAGAAATAACAGCTTTCTAGGGGAAGAAAAAAGTACACTTGTATCCTTGTAGCAAAGTAAGAAATTCAATATCTTAAACTTCAAAGGTCAGCTTTAATACCATATAATATCAAAAATAAATTTCTACTAATCTGTAAAAATCACTTGTCACTAACATTTAATATAATTATAGCTTATTTCAAACTTTCATTTGCACTACTCTTAGCAAGGTTACTAAATACTCAAACAGAAGAGTTCTTCTGGGACTCAAGTGTTTAATATGCCCTATATGAAATAAGAATATAAACCCCTAATCAATTCCAAAAAATTGAGCCCTCTATTGAATGAAAACATATTTGATGACATCCTCCTCAAAAGAGAGATTAAGCAACATTCTGATTAAGAAACGTAACAAATCTATACTACCGTTATAAATTTCAAAAGCAATCTTAATTACATTTTTACGGTTCCATTTAAAATATATCCCAAGCTTGTAATTCATTTCATGTTCCTACATATTAGACTTTGTATCACTATAAGTTAGTATTCATTTTCTACAATCCAAATGCATGATCTTGCTTCTGATATTCTGACACAAATTGTTCTTATTTCCAAATAAAAATTTAATTTAAGGAGATAATAATATTGATAGAAAATTAAGCATCTCTATTAGATATAAAAAAGAGATTCTTTTGGCCAAAATACATTAAGAGAATTGTGAACATAAGAAAGGACTTATTGGCAAATACTCTGATCATAATCTTTTAGGGGGAAATTAACAGAGATATGTGTGACGGCTGCAACTTAAAAATAAAAGCATAGTGCAATTGATAAGATGATGGATGTAGAGACAAGAAGTGGGTTAAATGTGACTCCAAGATTCTGGTACATCCTGGCTATAGAACCTTAGGCAAAATAAGAGTCTAGAACCTGACAAGTTAGACGGGGCCTTCCTGCTCTAAATCGTTCCAGAAAATGTTAAAAGGAGATCTAGGCTGAAACAACAAAGGAAAGATAATTTAGAAATATAATTTATAGTATCAGTCTAAAGAAATTATGAGGTTAAGAAGTAATTTTTAATTATGGATTATAACACATAAATTTGTTTTGATTTCCTTAGGTGTTTAAACCTCCATCATCTGTCCAGAACTTAACCTTCTTTTACAGTTATCCTATACTTAACCTTCTTTTACAGTTATCCTATTTGATTTTTTTAATCGTTCTGAATTATTAAGCATTTATTTTGTCTTCCCATCAACCACTCCAATTAGAAAAGGAAAAAAGAAAAAGAAACCATGTGAAAATATGGTATACTTAGTTTCAGCCATTCTCCAACTGATGGGCACCCCTTTAGTTTCAAGTTCTTTTCCATTTCAAAAAGAACTGTTACAAATATTTTTGTACATATAAGACGTTTTACTTTTTCTATATAAGTCTAGGAAGATATCGTAGGTAAGAGTATATAGAGTTTGCTGATTTTAGGGGAATCCAAATTGCTTTCCAGACTAGCTGGACCACTTCACACCACAGATAGAAAGCACATTAATGTGCCGGTTTTCTAGCAACTCTTCAAATATTTCTTCTTTTTTTGTCATCTTTGCCAATTTGTTGGGTGTGAAGCAGAACTTCAGAGTTACTTTATATTGCATTTCACTAGTAGTGATTTAGAGCCTATTCACATATTGATATACACATATTGATAGCTTGGATTTCATCCTTTCAAAACTTCCCATTTGTATCCTTTAACAATTTATCAGTTGTGCCTTGGTTCTTATTCTTACAAATTTGAATCAGCTGGAAATGAGATTTTTTCATAAAAACTTATGGGAAAAAATGGTTTTCTCAATTAAGTCACGTCAAGTTTTTATTAAGCACACACTATGTGCTAGGCAGGGTGCTTTGCTGAGGATACAAAGAAAGCAAAAAATAACCCTTCGCTTAAGTAATTCACAATTAAAAAGGGGAGGCAACATAAAAACTATATGCAAACAAGCCATATAGCCACAAAAAGGAGGAGAGATACAGGATGACAGGTGTTTCCCTTCTACTCTCAGCAGCATTTGTTTTGTTTGTGCAAAGACTTTTAAATTTTATATTATACATATATATATATATATTTATATGTATTTATATATATATAAAACTGCTGTCTGAGTTTTCCCAACAATTATTGGGGTCATTTTCTTGATTACTGCTTTGAGGTCCCCTTAACTGCCCCTTGTATTAATTATTTCCTTTGAGCTTCTTGATCATTTTTTGTTCCTCTCCAAATGAATTTTTTCTAGCTTTATAAAATAATCCTTCGGTAGTTTGGTATGGCATTGAATTAATTTAGGTAATATTTTCATTTTTATCACATTAGCTTAGTCTACCAATAAGCAATTAATGTTTCTCCAATTATTTAGTTCTGTTTTTATTTCTATAGGAATGTTTTGTAGTTATATGATTTCTGCATGAGTCCTAGTAGGCAGATGCCTGAATATTTTATATATTCTGTAGTTATTCAGAATGGAATTTCTCTTTATATTTCTTCTTACTGTGTTTTCTTGGGCTATCAAATATTACAATTCTCCTAACAATGATCTACCCTTTTTCCACGCCAGTACTCTTCCTAAATGTGCTCTTTTTCCTCATTGTCATCTCTACACCAGAGGTGGCAAAGCATGCAGCAAGTAGGTCACATGTGGTCCATGACACTCCTGAGTGAGGTCCAAACTAGATTAAAATCTTACAGAAAAGTTAACAATATAAATAAAAATACAATAAAACATACTGTTAATATATAGTTTTCTAAGTCAATCTGCACGCACACAGGTCCTTATGTACAGTTTAGTGGCCCTGGTCTGTATTTGGGTTTAACACCACTGTTGTATACCCCTCCCTTATTCTTGCAGTCCATTAAACCGTGTACTAACTTTACTTTCCTCTCTATTTATCCTGAACCCTATGGTCAGTTATTTCAGTGGTGTGCTTGCTACTTGCATATAATCTCTTGTCTCTTTCCCCGTGGTCTAGTTTGCTAATCTCTAACTCTGAAAAATCTACATTACATCTTTCTCCCAAACAAGAATAAAAAGGGGCGAGTAATCCAAAGAGATCTCACTGTGAACCTTCCAATAAACTAATTTTCAAAAGGTACATATATAAAAGATCTAACCAAGGTCACACAGACAAGGCAGGATAATAATATAGCAAGAATCCAAGTGAACTAGGCTCTAGAAAAAATGCTAAGGATGATTTTTTAAAAAGTACCAAGAACAGGGATGTCTACCACAGGGATGAATGACAGAATATTGATTATAACAACTCTTATTTATAGAGAGCTTTAATGTTTAAAAAAAGCAAATATACTGCTATTATCCTTTCATCTATTTTGTTGCAAAGGAAGGCTAGAACAAATACAGATATTGAGGCCAAATACAGGTAAGCAAGAAATAAAAGAGGACCTATCAATTCTAAATGGGTTCCAGGTTCCTGGCCCAAACAGATCCAGGAAGAAGTTTGACTGAAAAAAGATCTGAAGGTTTTAATAAATCAAAAGTTCAATGAGTTAATAACATGATACTTCTGTGTAACATAGTATCACAGGACCGCAAAGTGATAGTAATCTGCTATCAAAGCTAGTTGCACTATATATGAACTATCCTGTGTCCCACTCTGGGAACTATATTTTATTAAGGATACTGCTATACAAATTCCTCAGTCTTGCATTTAAAACCTTCCATGACCTGGTTTCAATCTACCTGCTGAAGTTTATCAGTGGGTTTTTTTTTTGTTTCTTTGTTTTGAGAAAGACGAGTGTTAATGCTTGCCACTGGGCAGTTTTCTCTCCTGAAACAATGAACTACTCTTCTTCACTACAAGTATATGTTTGGGATAGAGACCCAAATAGCTGACTTAAGTGGTGCAAAGGATAAAACGTTAGATTTGGATCAGGAAGACCTAAGTTCATATTCTGTTTCTAACATTTGTTTTAAAAATGACCCTGGAAAACTATTTAACTTCTCTAAGCCTTTATTTCTACATCTGTAAAAGAGAGATAGTAACAGCACCTATCTCACAGGAAGGTTGTGAGGATTATATGAGGTAATAAATGCTAGCTATTAGATAATGATGATGATGATGACAATCTACAGCTACTAAATGTAAGCCAGACTATGACTTACATCACTAACCACTGACAGGTGAGACTGAAGTGAAGTCAGAACAAAAGTCATGAAAAAATAGACACATTGTAAAAGAGAGATAAAACTCAAGGGGAGAAGAAAACCAGATACAAGGAGAAATATTTTTCCTCCTCTTCTCAAATCTCCCAACAACATATTTTCACTCAAATATTCACAGGATTACAAATAGTGTGTGTGTGTGTGTGTGTATCACACACACACACACATACACAAAATTAATCAACTCCAAAAGACATCACAACTAGATGATACCCTCCAAAGATAAAGCAAATAGATGCAATGGTTCAACACAAACTCAGATTTAACAGTCAGAAGTTATTAAACTGCTAAAGTGAAAATAGTATGATGGAAGTATATTCAGTGAAAATATAAATCATAAATTCACTGTATCTGTTAAATCCTTCTACCTGACATAATGGTTTTATGGCAGATGAATTACCTGACAGGATTACTGGTTAAAGACACCCGAAGGGACTCTAAGCATGTAACAAGTCTTTCGTCCGCAGCTCCCATTTTCAGTTCATGGATGAATTCCTGTGGTGATATTTGCCGGCTACTCTTCAGACATCCCTTTAAAATAACATTTTTAAAAGTTATGCTGAGTGATGGCTTCTTGATAGTACAAAAATAACAAAAGTAATAAATCTTTTTTTAAACATATGTAATCCACAAATAGATTGCAACCATTTCATTCCTAAATATATAAACTCATAGGCCATAATGTCCAAAAATTATAGCTCCATGAAAAATATTTTTGCTCATTAAAATAGCTGATTTTTTAAATCTGATATAAATGTTATAATAAATATTGATTGGTTTTACTTAACTTTTCCCCCCTTTTTGCCAGATGAGACTTACAAGGTATATGTGCAGAGTAGAGGTTGAAAAGGGCACTATATCCAGAAATCGTTTATATTAAAACAAAAGACACAAATAAAACTCAAAAATAAATATCATAATAACCAACCCAAAATATAATAGGAAAACATAAAAGATGGAAAGCACCCATAAAGTCTTAAATCTCTGCATGTTAGCAAATTTATTCCTGGAAATCATGAAAAGTGAGAAATGGAAAAAAAAAAAAGAAAGAAAGAAAAAACTCTACAGTATTAAAATATATTCAAGGGAAAGTAGCCAAATCTAGTACCACTAATAGTAAAATGTTAGTTCAATACAGAAAATATAAGTGGTCTAGGGAAAGAGAAAAAGGAAAGGAACGAGCATTTATTAAGTAACTACTATGTGCCAGGCACTGTGCTAAGTACTTTACAAATATTATCTCATTTAATCTTCACAACAACCCTATGAGATAGATACTATTATTATGCCCATTTTACAATTGAGGAAATTGAGGCAGACAGAGTTTAAGTGACTCATCAGGTATCACAAAACCAGTAAGGGTTTGAGGACATCCAGTCTCAGTACTCTACCCAATATATTACTAAGCAATTTTTTTTAATGTGTTAGGTGGTGAAAGTATAAGTATTAATAGACTAAAGAAAGTAATTCATAAGGATCAATGAAATGGTTAAAGTAAAGAAAAATAAAAATTCAATTTTGGCATGAAAGGTAACCAATAAAGCATATCACTTAAATAAAATTAGTATCAAAATCATATTTATGTGGTCATATTAAAGCAAATCTTACACCAAAACAGGGTAACAGGCTGAAAATTACTTTAGTCATATGAACATTTAATTCCTTCACAGGCACACAACTGTATATAAAAATAGCAATTATTATTGTCAAGTGAATCAGAAAACATTTCTTAACGGCACCTAATATGTAGGACCTACTGTACTGTAAAAAAACAATTTAATTATTACAGTTCAAAAAATAACAGAAGATATTGTCAATATGGTTAATTAACTCGGGTACACACTACACTAAATATAACTCAAAAAGAGAATATATCTAAAATGTCAGTCATATATTTTGAAAGAAAAACACACTTGTTAAGTAAGCAAATTAAAAAAGTAGGGTTTTATGTGCCTTTATAGGGCATTTAAGGAGCCACTGGTGTTTATTAAATATGAGGGTGAGAGTGTTAGCCCTGGCTTTAGGAAGATCACTGTGACAGCTAAGTAGAGGAAGAAATGGAGTAGTTACAGTTATAGCCCAAGTGTGATTTGATGAGGGCCTGCTCCAAAGCGGTGGGCAGTGTTGGAAGAGCAGAGTATGTGAGAGATGTTACACAGGTAAAATCAACAAGTCTCAGCTATGGAATGAGAGAGAGAGAGAAGCTGAGAATAACACCTAGATTGCAAACTGTGCCATTGGATTGCATAGAATGCAGCATAGTGAAAATATAAGAAAATTTCACAGGCAGGAAGGATCCCATTGTGAAAGGCTTTAAATACCAAATAGAGGGCTCTATATTAGATCTTTTAGGTAAGAGGAGCCATGGGAGTTTATTAATCAGAGAGGGTGCATGGTTAGACATGAGCTTTAGGAAAATTCTTTTGGCAGTTTATGGAGCATGGATTGTAGTGGGGAGAGATTTGTCTGTGGTAATTTTGACAGTAATATAGAAGTTAGGAAGAGAGAAGGGTTTGGGGGAAAAGATATCAAATTCAGTTTTGAATACGTCAAGAATTCAGGGCAGGATAAGTAGATCTGAGAATCATCAGCACAGAGACATAACTGAATGCATCTGAGCTGATGAGATCAAGCCAGTGAAATCGTATAGAGGGAGAAAAGAAGAGGGCCTACAACAGAGCTCTTCAGGAAACCCATAAAGAGAAAAAAGAGACTAAGAGGCAGTTAAATATATAAGAGGAAAACTAGAAGGGAATAATGCCCCAAAAACCTAGAGAAGAGTGTATCAAGGAAAAGAGGATCACTGAAAGCATCACAGGTTACATAAAAGTTAAGAAGGTTGAGGGTTGAGAAAAGACCCACACCCAGTCTTAGTTTCTCTCCTGAGGTCTTCATGCATTATCAATTACCTTTGATACATCTGACCTGGGCATTTTAAGTTCAACATGTTCCACAATAACATATTGTTTACCTCAAAATCCACTCCCTCTCTTCAATCCCTATTACTATCAGAGACATCACCATCCTCCCAATTACCCAAGCTTGCCACCTCAATGTCATCCTGGACACTGAACATCCGTCTCACTCATCCCAGATATCCAATCCATTATCAAACCTTTTGTTTCTCCTTTCACAACAGCTCTCATCTATGTTCTCTTCTTTACATTCACACAGCTACCACCTTACCTAGAAGCACTTACTACCTCTCTCCCAGAGAACTGTAATAGCCTTCTAACTGGCCTCCAAACCTTAAATCTCTCCCCACTACAATCCATGCTCCATAAACTGCCAAAAGAATTTTCCTAAAGCTCATGTCTAACCATGCACCCTCTCTGATTAATAAACTCCCATGGCTCCTCTTATCTAAAAGATCTAATATAGAGCCCTCTATTTGGTATTTAAAGCCTTTCACAATGGGATCCTTCCTGCCTGTGAAATTTTCTTATATTTTCACTATGCTGCATTCTGTGCAATCCAATGGCACTGGTCTCTTTAAGGTTCCTCACACAAGACACTCTTAACTCCCTACTTTACAATGGCTATCTCCTATGCCCGGATTGTTTTTTTTATTCCCAATCTATTTCTTAGCTTCACTGGCTTCCTTCATGACTCAGCTCAAATCCCACTATCTGCAGGAGTTCCTTCCTCCTATCCTTGTTCCTCCCCTCTGAAATTGCATTCCATTTATATTAACTTGATTGTGTATGCTCAGTTATTGATATGTTGTTTCCCCATTAGAATGTGAGCTCCTTCAGATAGGAACAATGTTGTGTGTATGTGGTTGGTTTTTTTTTATTCTTTGTTTTCTCAGCACTTTGCACGGTACATAGTAAGCACTTTAAACATATCTGTTGACTGAGTGACTGGTTGAAAAATGATACGTAATAGGTTTTGGCCTGATAATCAAAATCCCAGGAAATTATAGAGAAGTCAGGATATTTCAAATAAGAGGGAATAAACAGTAAGAATTTTTAATTCTTTTGTTCTACCTGGAATGCCAAGGAATCAGCCTAGGTAACAGATCTTACTACAGCTAAAGAAGAGCAATAGGTTCAAATGCATGCATGATTTCCAGAGGTTAAAGGACAAAAGGCTAAGTTAAATTTCAGCAGTTTTTATATCTGTTAAGATTTTGATTTAGAGAAAAAGTTTCAAGGCAACATTTATAGTTAATTCTCATACTTCTATTCAATTGAGAAGTTTCAAAATACATATAACTTATAATACAGTATTTTGAATATTGCACACAGGGTAAGGAAGTGATTCTCATTAATAGTTTTTTTTAACTTGTGTAAAAATGCATATATATTTCCCTAAAGGATTCCACTATTTATAGCATATCATTTGCTTGATAAGGACATGTGGACACAATCAGTCATTAAAAAACATAAGTTTTTACAGGACCTATGACAGATGCTAAGAAAAGCCAGGGTAGCTTTCTATCATTTAGGAAGAAGGAAAAAGTAAAACACAACTGGAGAAAGCTAACGACTTTCCCAGAATTTCAGGTAAAATAAGGAAGGGAATAAGAAAAATCATTTGTGGGGAGACAGAGAAAGGAGATGAAACCAAACTTGAATTATTCTAAGAGACCAAAATCTTACGTGAGAAAAAACTTGAGTTAAAACTCTCTCTCTCTCTCTCTCTCTCTCTCTCTCTCTCTCTCTCTCTCTCTCTCTCTCTCTCTCAGGCTGCTCATCTGCAAAATTTCTCCTCTAATCCATGTCCTACCATCATACAGGTATGGATGAGAGAAAATGATAGCAAGAAAACATTGTGTCAATTGGGTAATCAGGAATCCCAAAGATAGCTTCTCTTATGTTTCTTTTATTTCACATAATAGCTTTAAAGAGGAAAAAAGTGTACTCAGCATTATATAACTTCAGGTCCATTAGCTATGCAGACGAAAATACTTAGAGAGCTTTACTCTTAATATCAAAATATATTTGCAACATGAGGCTGCTTGGTATCACCACAAAAATGGGAAAGTTTATCCAACATTTATTTTAAAGTTTTTTATTCTTCAATATATTTTATTTTGAAATACCAAAGGTAGCACATTAAGAAAAGCTCTTGCTGTACTCTTGACATCTTTCATTTTGTTTATAGATTGCAAGGCATGAGAAGCAATACTTTGCTCCACATTCTTGTTTCCATCACTACATCTGTTTACCTACTCTCAACTATCTTTTTCTCTGCTATCTTACCTGTAGCAGCACAGTAATCATTTCTGTACTACCAGTTTTGAACAGATTCTTTGTCTCTCCCTCACTGATTGCATTTCATCTGAAAATTTAGTTGATTCTCTTTTCCAGTGTTTATTTCTTTGGTCCATTTTCTTGTTTTCATGATCATAAAGTCATTTTGGATATCATTTACATGGCAAAATAAAGCTATATTGTAGTTCCCATTACCAACAAAATGAAGCATAATTATATGGTAAACATTTTCCACAGTCAAGTGGATGGTTTTAAATAGCTATGAACAATTCAATGAAGAGGTCAGTCCACTATCCCATGTTGACTTGTATGTAGACACTTTGCATATCTCACAGTAAGCTGACAAATATGATATAGCAATGCAACATAAAGCAGAGTGGAAGGACTGGTATTCCCCAGAAGCTCAAGTCATTAGATCCCTGCCACCACATTTATAAATGAACATGATTAGTCAGGGAACATGGTTTATGGCAATGACTACAATCATTATCTTCTACAGCATTACTTAAAAAAGATTACTGTGGGGGCAGCTAGGTGGTGCAGTGGATAGAGCACCAGCCCTCAAGTCAGGAGGACCTGAGTTCAAATCCAGCCTCAGACCAAACACTTGACAGTTACTAGCTGTGTGGCCCTGGGCAAGTCACTTAACCCCAATTGCCTAAAAACAAAAAACAAAACAAAACAAAAGATTATTGTCTGTTTATCCAAGTCAAAACAACAGAAAAGGAATCAGAATTTTTTTTTCAAATGTGAAGATCCAAAAATATATATATATATATTCTACTATGTTAGAACATTACATACAGCTTTTTATTCTTATTTTTAGGTAATTTCCAATTCACAGACGTTGTGCGACATATGTAGAATTTTGCAGTGTAAGAAGTCAAGATCAGATTGTGTGTTGCCTTCCTCAAGCCTACAATGCAGCATGCCATTATGTTAATTCACCAGCAGGAAATGCAATATCTGAAATGCCCATAAGCAGGAAGTCTCCTGGGGCAACTAGTCTATTAACCATTTCACTTCTCCTCTGGTGCATGCATGTTACACATTCCCCAAAGGATGCAATATACCTCCTGGTTACCTCAGAGAGCTCAACTTTAAAAAGTTTAGTCTATTCAACAACTCTTGAGTAATTAAAAAAACTATCTAGCTGTATTAGGAGAAAAGGACAGCAGTCTCCAAACTTTGTTTCATCTTGTACCAGTATCAGTAAAATTGAGCACAAACACTAACTACACATGCGCACATACACACACACACACACACACACACACACATATCTTTTTTTATATTTGCATACTACATCATGTTCACAATAAAATTT
The DNA here is from genome assembly GCF_003287225.1 of Phascolarctos cinereus. Taxonomy (NCBI): domain Eukaryota; kingdom Metazoa; phylum Chordata; class Mammalia; order Diprotodontia; family Phascolarctidae; genus Phascolarctos; species Phascolarctos cinereus. The sequence continues at coordinate 101,538,572 of NW_027556180.1, forward strand.
ATTTAAAAAATTATTATAATGACAAGATAAAGATAAGGAAAAAGCATTTGTGAGTACCAGGCATAGTATCAGGAACTTAGCTAAGCATTTTATAAATATTATCCTACCCTGGAATCAATAGTAAAGGACTGAAGTTTAATGAGTGGCACAATTAGAGATGGGCACTTTAAGAAAATCTGTCAGTCAATAAGCATTATTATTGTGTCAACTATGTACCACCCCCAAACATTTGGGAAAAGAAGAACAGAAAACAGTCCCTGCCCTTGAGGAGCTCACAATCTGATAGATGAAGCAAGAAGCAAACTATATAGAGGATAAATTGGAAATAGGGTAGAAGGCACTAGAAATGAGGGACCAGAAAAGGCTTCCTAGAGAAGGTGGGATTCTAGCTGGGACTTGACGGTAGCCAGGAAAACCAGTAGGTAGAGATGAAATTTCAGGGAAAGCATTCCAGGCATACCGAACAGCCAAAGAGAATAACCAGAGCCTGGATGGAGAGTAGAACAGCAAGGAGGCTAGTGTCAATGGATCGAAAAGTACATTGAGCATATAAAGGATAAAGATGAAAAGGTAGAGTAGGGCAGGGGGAGGAAGGACACATTAAGTTATAAACAGCTTTGAACACCAAACAGAGGATTTTTGTATTTTATCCTGAAAGTGATAAGGAGGAAAGGAAGGACTTTCCGCTTTTCTTCATTATTTCTCTGGAGATTCCTGACTTTTTGTGCCTATGAATTTCATTATTTCTCTTCTAGTCCTATCAAATAATCCTTTGGTGGTTTAATTGGTATGATCCTAAACAAGCAAATTAATTTTAGTAATATTGTTATGTTCATTATATTGGCTGGTCTATTCATAAGCAATCACCATTTTCCAAATTTTTTAGGTCTGTCTTTATTTCCATAAACAATGCGTTAGAGGGGGAGCGGTATATGTTGTATGTATGTGCTCTGGATTTTGCAATAACATTCCTTGAATAACATTCAAGCTTTCATTTTAGGGTTTCTTTCAGGAGGTGATCAGCGGATTCTTTGTTCACATTAACCTCTTGTTCTAATATGCCTGGACAGTACTCTTTAATGACTTTGTTATAACATGATATCCAGTTTCTTTTTTATGTACAAGGATTTCAGTGGTTCAGTTATCTACCACTGATCTCTTTAATGATAATTTGATTAAATGTCTCACTTTTTCTTTAATTTTTAAAAATCTTTTGAATTCATTTTAGTATTTCTTGGGGTTGCACAATGTCATTAACTTTTATTTTGTCCATTCAAACTCCTAAGGAGTCTAGTAATAGATTAATATTTTGTACCTCTTATATTAAGCTGATAATTCATTCCTGAAATCTCTCCCCCAAAGCTCTCATTTCATTTCTAATTTCATTTCTAATATCATTTTTATACTTTTAAAACTCTTGTTTCATTTGATCTATGAATTCTAATTGTTCTTGTGAGAAAACTACTTTTTACTTTGAGATTTTGATCACAGGTGTTTTTAAATAATTTACCCTTCTGAGTTTGTGCCACTAAAGCCCCACTCCTTTACTAAGGAGTCAAGAATCAGTTTTGTTGAGGACTTTTCTGTTAATTTGGGGACTTATTTTTTTTATCTTAGGAGCTAAGTTCTAAATCTCTTCTTCTCCATGGATCTTAAGGTCCTTTCCTTCACCAAAAAGGTCTCCCTTCACTCATGGGAAGTCTTTTCATCTACTAATAAGACCTCTTCCTTTGATCTATGTATGTCTTTTCCTTTGCTCAGGACACCAAAGACAACCCCCCCACCCCAGTCCTGGCCTTAGTTGAAGTCCTTTCCTTGGAAGGATGGATAGTAAAGAAGAAAATACCTTTTTCTTTAATACACAGCTAACCTGGGTTGCCAGTCTCCCCCAGTGGGCCCGTCTTACTTGAGATATGACATAATTTGTTCAATTTTATTGTCAGTTACCATGATCATATATTTTCATTTCATACTGGTCATCTAATTATACTTCAAATTCAAGGGAGGAGAGGAGAGACAAAGGTTTACAATAAAACTGATTAAATATAAAATGTTTCCCTATGTTACCAACCCTTGTTGTTGTTGTTGTTGTTGTTGTTGTTGTTGTTGTTGTTGTTGTTTGCTCTTCATTCTCAAAAAGGACCATGACATCAGGAAGGTAAGGTCATGACTTGCAAGTGAATTGGATTTAAGTGAGGCAGGGCTATGGAAAGTGACCAGCCTCACTCTCTCCTCCTGTGTCACCTGCGTTATTTAACAATATGGTGAAGGATAAAAATCTATTTGTCCTATATGAAAAGTCACAAAATAATTGCCTGATATAGACAGTGATTGGTTTATTATCTCTTTGACTTTATTGATTATACTAAAAAATTGTACTTAAAAAAAAGAATGGGAGAGGGCACTCCACTGGAGGGAAAAAGTGTGTAACAAAATTTCAAAAGTTCACAAAAGATCCAAACATCAGTATTCTCAAATTACATTATCTGATCTATCCTTTCACTAGATACATAATTATTTGTTTTCCATAATTCTAAGCAATTTTCTCAGTCCACAATGCAGCATTTGTGGCCAAACTGAACTCTGAATTCAAAACAACAAAAAACTCATTACAATGTTAGTACTGCAAGCCAATTAGGGACGAAAAGTTTTCAAATAGTCACTGTGGTAAATGGAGTTGCATAGAGATGTCAAACACAACACTTCCAATAGTCTTAAATACTACCCAAACCAATTAAAGTATAATTGGAAAACAGTTGACAAAATAAAAATACAATAAAACATAGGGTTACTATTAAGTTTCCCAGGTCAATATTGAGCCTGTGGGAATCCTTTTACATGGTTTAGTGAATCAATTAGGGAGATGTAAAAGGATTGCCTTAATGCAGTGAGGGCCCAATTGAGATTATGTAATATAAATTTATACATGCAGAATTTTGTGATTTTCCTCCAAATCTATTCAGTAGTACATGAATAAGCCCAAAATGCAAAATACTACAAAGTCGTTAAGGCTTTTGCAGTATTGTTTTGCCTAGAAATGTGATACTCAATAAGTATTTATTAAGTATCTACTACACACCAGGCTCTGTGCTAGGCACTGTAGAGATACAGACAAAATAATTAAAAGGTCCATGCCCTCAAGAAGCTGACATTAAAAGAGAGAAACATGAATATCTATAAGCATATAAAAAATCAATACAAGGTAATTTGGAGAAAGTACTAGCAGCTGGGAGAGATCAAGAAATTCATCTCAAAATGTAATAGCTGTAATCCACACCATCAACAGGATTTTTCTCATATACATAAACCAACTGAATATAATTTTTTCTATATTTTGTTTTATCAAAGTTGTAGGTGTTATAAGATTTTTATTCACAAAGAATCTCAGAGTTGAAAAGGACATCAGAGGCCACATGGACTAACCCACTTGAAACAAAGAATCCCCTCTACTGTAACCCCCAGAAGTTACAACCTAACAACTGAAATGCTCAAAGTACTAGGGAAACCAGCAAGAGACCAGGCAAATTGCTTGCCAAGTCTCCTCTAACGAATCCTCAATAAACGCTTAGCGAACTAAATTTAAAAACTAGAAGGCCACTATCTTGTACATTACCTGAGTCATACTTTTTATCACTATATTATGTTATCATTTCCATCACCTCAAAACAATGCAAACTTCTGGTATATATAAAAATAATTTTTACTTTCCATACACAGTTCATTACCTTCCTCACAAACTACTCACCATTAAATGATGTAACATCCTAAGGAGGAGCCTATCTGATTTAGAAAGGCTCATCATAAGGTTGGCTATAGGATGACAGATTTGGGGGGGGGGGGGCGCGCACCAACAATGTTTGAAGACCATCTCCTAATTTTAGAGGGTTTAGGATTTGTTTAAATGGAAGTTCAGCAAGTTAACTAGGTGGCACAGTGAAAACAGTGCTGTAGCTGAAGCCAAGACCTGAGGTCAAATCATGCCTGAGACAATTAATGCTTGGGTGACCCTTGGCAAGTTATTTAACCTCCTCTGTCTCGGTTCCTCATTTGTAAAATGGAGATAATAATAGCACTCAGGGTTGCTGTGAGCATAAAATCGGATATTTATAAAGTAAAAACTTTAAAACACGTTATTATTACTAGCAAAATTATAGACTCTTAAGTACTGAGCTATACTTTAAATAATGTATCTTAGGATTATCATACTAAAAGAAATAGTATCTCTATTTCAGTTATTGATTTAATAGAGCATATGGTAGTCTTAATGCCTATAACATTTTATGTGTTGCAGAAATTGATGGATTTAATTACTTAATGTCCATGAATCAATCTGAAGTAAACTGAAAATGAACACACCATCCTATCTACTTATTCTTGTTATGGAATTGTTTCAGATTTCATACATTCTCTCCTAATTTACAGCCCAACAGGTAAAATGACTCTAAGAATAAAAAACAGAAAACCCTTTCTTCTTCAGTACTTTATACTCAAGACCACTGATACCAGGAGACAGAGTTCTACCTGCCCTACCCCTATCATGCAGCGTAATCCCTCTGTAGTCTGGCTCTCTCCATGATTACCAATCTAATGGCCTTTTCAGAATCATCTCCTTGACCACTCAGCAACATTTGTCCCTGTGGATCACTTTTTCTTCCCAGAAGCTCTCTTCTCTCTTGGTTTCTGTCTAACTGCTGCTTTCCAATCTCCTTTGCAATTCCATTTTCTATGCCATACCCACCGACTCTGGGTGCACTTCAAGGCTCTGTCTGCCCTGAGCCTTCTCTTTTCTCAATATACTCATTGATTAACTTGGTCAGCTCTCATGGGTTCATTTCTACCATTTCTAGCCATAAAAAACCCATATCAACATATCCAGCTCTATTCTCTGCTGGACTCCAGTCTTGAATCATCTACTGTTAATAGACATTTCCAATATCCTAAAGGTATACCAAATTCATCATATCCAAAAAAGAATTCTTTAATTTTCCCTCAAACACACCAGACTATTGAACATTCTGTTAATCGCTAAGGGGCATCACCCTACTATACTTCCAGCCACCTAAGTTTATAACCTCAGCATAGGCCACAATTCATCCCTCTCACCCCACATATCTAATCACTTGCCAAATTTTGTGCTTTCAATTTCCTTAACATCTCTCACATATGTCTTCTTCCCATTTCCACAAGACTGCCCTGGTTAAGGCCTTCATCATCTCTCCCCTAGACTATTATTATGGTCTCCTATTTGTTCTCCCTGACTCAAATATCTACCTACTGTAATGCATCCTTGACATAGCTGCCAAAATGATTTTCCTTAAGCATGGGAAGAGGCAGCTAGGTGGCTCAGTGGACAAAAATCTGGACCTGGAGTCAGAAAAATTCATCTTTTTGAGTTCAAATCTGTCCTCAGATACTTACTGTGTGATCCTGGGCAAGTCACTTAACCTTGTTTGCCTCAGTTCCTCATCTGTAAAATGAGCTAGAGAAGGAAATGACAAACCACTCCAGTATCTTTGACGAGAAAACCCCAAATGGGATCACAAAGTGTCAGACATGACTGAAAAACAACCAAACAATACCAAAGCATAGGAAAGACTCTGACCATGTCACTCCCACCTTCCACTCCATTTCATTTTCTATTACTCCAGTGACTACCTCTAACCCTAAGGATCAAATATAAAGTCCTCTATTTGGTATTTAATGCTCTTCAATGCTTTAATGCTCTATTTGGTATTTATTGCTCTTTTAACCTCTGTAAGAGAAGCAATACTCTCCACATATTTCAAAGTCCAGGTGTAATGGCCCATTTGCTGTTCTTCACATATTCTGCTCCATTTTCCATTATTAAGCTTTTGCATTCTCTTAGAATCTTGAAATCTCTAATTTCTTTCAAGAGCAATCTTCTGCATGAAGTCCTCCTCCACCCACTCACCCTTGCCCAGATACTAGGAACTGTTCTCCCTCTCAAAACTGACTTGTATTCATTTTTTATCCAAGCAACATATACTTTTAAATATATATGTTGTCTTTCCCTTTAGAAGGTAAAAATGACTTCCTGCAGGTCAGGGATGGTTTCACTTTTGTCTTTCTGTCCCTGGCAGCAAGCATAATGCCTGGAAAATAGCATTCAATAAATGCTTCTTATTTGATCCATAAAAAGTTTATAATTTGGCCCAAGCAATTTACTATTTTGTGCTTTCACATTGTCCCAGCACCAAATATTTTCCAAGCAATTTTAATTTTAGAAAAATATTAATACAAATTATTATTTTCCACAAAAGTGGAAAACTTATCTAGAAAGCAAATTAAGGTAATAATCATTCAAATCCTATTTCAATTACTTTACACTGAAACTCTACTACAGGCATAAGATGTACAAAATATCTTAAAATTCAAAGTGTTACAGGTAATTTCATAAGGTGTCACATGGCACATTCCATTTTTCTAAACAATTTTTAAGTTATAAAAATATCAAGCATCCATGAACTACATTTACATGGAATATTTCACTACAATTTAAGAAAAATAAATTTTATATTCTAATCACATAAACTAAATTCTGTGCTCATCAGGCCTCCTTAATTGCACCAACATCTGCAATCAATTTAAGTTCTTTAAGTTAGTCTTCATAAGGCTTCAAGTGATTTCATGCTGTGATAGATTTAACACACATTAATTTATAGACACACACAAGCAGATGAGACAGTTTTCAGAGGAGAGAGTGATAGGGGAAAGTAGAGTCAGACTTTACTAACTGTAAAAAGAAGAAAGGACATGATTTACTTTACATATCTTGCTGACAGAAAAGTGTAAAGATGGTATCCATACATAAACAGACTGTAGAAATTAGAGATTAAAACCAGCAGGGAAGCACTAGTATTTTATTTAAATTTATTTTCAAGTCATAGAACATTAGCATGTTTTGGTGAAAGTTTAGACTGAATTAAGCAAGTAAACACTCCAGATATCAGTTAAGAATATCATATAACAAAATTTCATTCTATTCACATATTATCCTTTTCATAGCATGCTAATTATAAAGTTAAATGAACTTTTTTTTCTTTATAATTGAGGGGGAATGAAGATAGGATGCAGTAGTAAAAGCGGCACTGAACCAGTACTGGGAATCAGAACACATCCATTCGTAATGCCTGCCAGATGTCTTGGGAAGTCACATGACTTCTCTGCATCTCACTGTTTCCTTTTGTGTAAGAAGGTCTTATGTATGGTAATCTCTAATTTCTCTTCCAACTCTAAAAAAAATCCCTTAACCTCTTCGGATCTCACTTTGAAGACTATAATAAAGACAATACAATCAGTAGTACCTAACTCAAAGAATTATTGACGATCAAATGGAAAGATATAAGTACAATGTTTTACAAACCATAATTATAACAATTCTGATGATCTAAATTAATATAGGAGTCTACCTGTGAAGAAGCTATCATTTCAGCCAACCTAAGAAACTCATTGGGGAAAGTGGTTCAACAATGCAAAGATTATGAGACTGTAACTTAATACATAAATTCTACGGAGTTGCCCAGGTTAAAAAGAGCGTAAGTAACTTGACTAGGTTCAAATATGTAGTGTCAAAAAAAAAGATTTAAAATACTATTTATAAAATATTTTAATATTTGTTTATAAAATACTTAAAATTGGAAAATAAAATTAATTTTAATTCATTTAGAAGAGCTGAAATGTTTCTACCTGACCTCAAAATGGGGTCACAAAGAGTCAGACACAATTGAAATGATTCAAGAAAAAAAAAAGGATCTTATTTGATAAAAATTTAAAATAGTACTGGTTTTGCTTTCTGACTTTTTTGCCTTTAAAATTCAAATTATTTCACAGAATGTTATTTGCTTAGACCAATTCACAAGAATATACAAGTCATCAACCCACGCTCCAGATCAAGGAAGGCTTCTCAGGAAAAGCTAGAATTTGAAGAGACTTTTCCATCAGGGAATAAGAAGGATTTTGTAGATGGAAGATGGGAAAAATTCTAGTGTAACTGCCAACAGGAAATAAAAATTAATAATACCTGCAGTATTTAAAAAGAGACAGATACAATATCATGACCTCGAGAAATATTATAGTAGAAAAAATAGAGAAATCTTTCTCATGATGGCTGAGTGAGAGGAAGAAAAGTCCAGCTCTTATAAAACTATTCTAACAAGAATTTTTTTAAAAAATACCAAACCAAGAAATTATTTTAAAACCCAAGAAGTATAGCAAGAGCACTGTGGCAGGCCACATCAGCACACAATCAAAAGTCTGGGGCCATTAGGAAAAGGATCCAGACAAAAACGCCTGCCTGGAAGCACCACCTATGGAAACCTACTATGGACAATCAGTAAGATTAGAAAATTTAGAGCACAAAGCTGTATGCTAGATTCATGGGACATAAAAGCACAGACCAGAAATTTATTCAACTCCTGAAGCCTGTAGCTTTGTCAGAATCCAAACTAAGACTCATATACCTCTTTCTAGGATGGGGAAGAACAATGACCAGGGCACACTTGGCACCAAATTACCTAATATAGAGAGCCAGAATACAGAGAGACTCACCTAGATCACCATTAGTGCAAACAGTGAGCAAGCACTTCTGACATTCTTAAAGAATAGTGAAGACATCAAACAATAACAAATCAGTATCAAGGAAGGCCTCATTATTCTCTTCATAAGTACACAGAGCCTGATTTTGACACAAAGTGAAATGTAGGAAGGAAGGCTAGAAAAATGAGTAAACAGAAGAAAAGACCAATGGTAAGGAAATACTATGAAGCCAGGGACATTCAAGGAACAAATTCCAGTAATTCCAGATAATAAATAAGCAAAGGCTCAAAGAAATTCATCAGTGTGCCATAAGCTATACTTAAGTTCCTGAAGAAATGAAAACAAAGGTTTTTGAATGATCATAAGAGATGAGAGCTCTAGAGGAAAAAAAATTAAGAAAGGAAACAAGTGTGCTAGTATAGAGAACTGGAAGAATAAATAATAGCTTCAAAAAGGAAATGGAAAAAATTGCCTAAGTAACAGAGTCCTTGGCTGTTAGATTATACAAAATAGAGATCAATTACTCTTGAGATAATTAAAAATATTTGAATACAATCAAAACACCGAAAAAGAAGCTTTAATAAAAGATATTTCCTATCACAAACAAGTAATGTAGAAAATGGATGAGGGAGAAAAAAAATCTAAGACTCACTATACTACCTGAAAACCTCAATCATTTAAAAAAAAAAAGCCTAACTACCATGTTTTTAAAAATCATGAAAACTGACCAAACTTATTAGAAATGGAAGACAAAACGAATATAGACTCTATCAACCACTTCCTGCAAGAAACCATAAAATGAAAATTCCCAGGAATGTAAATAGGCAAAATCCAAAGGTTCCAGGAGGTCAAGAAAAAAAAAAAAGCAGCCTCAAAGACTTCAGTCACCAAGGAGCAACAGTCAGAATCACGTAAGACTTGGCAGCTTAGAAGTACAGCTTGGAATATGATATCCCAGAAGATAAAAGACAAAAGTTCAAAATCAAGAATATAATCTTACACAAGGAAAAGTGGACTTTTAATTAAAGAACTTCCAAGTATTCTTGATGAAGATACCACAGATGAGTAGATATTTTGAAATGAAAACACAGTAGTGAAGAGAAACTAAGAAAGGCAAATACTTTCAACAATTAAAAGGGCCTATATAATGATTATGTATTTATATCCCTGCAGAAAGAGTATATACTGATTCATTATTGATAGAACTGAGATTATAGTCCATAAAATATTAACTCATTTCTATCCTTTTCTTTCCTTTCACTACTCTTCATCACCCTTTCAGTTTGTTGATGATGTTCCAAGGTTCACAAATGGGATTTTTTTTTATTAAGTCTAGTCTTGTGGTAGAAGTATGAAAAACATGTTTTCATTTCTTCATTTTCTGGCTAACTGTACTGTTAACCTTACTTGTTTCTTTTGTTTGATGAGTTTACCTGTAAAAGTGCCTTGCTCACTTTTAACTTCTTTTGAAGAAATGTCTCAGTCTTTTGCTTTTGCCTCAAATGCTTAAAAATAATTAACTTGAGTTCAATTTTAGATATGTTATTTTAGGTATGGTGACAAAATTCCTTTGCTTTTGGAGGAATATAAATCTCTCCTTTGAGTTCTCATAACTAAACAGCATTCTGTACCACTGATGAGTAAGTCTTTCTCCATTTTCATAAAATATTTGCTATTGAAATAGAAAATCTAGTTGGATCAAGATGTTTCTAGGTTATTCAAACTTGAGGTTTCCTCTCTGGCAATGTCCTAGGGACTCTATTGATCTGCCTTATCTCCTGTATTTCCAATATTTCAAGACAATTTTCTCAAATGATTGCCTGAAGTAAGATATCAAAACTCTTATTGTGTTTTGCTGGAATATAAAATTCTTAAGTTTATATCACTGCATTCTATCTTGAATATAAAATGCCTTGCCTTTTAGGTTTTGTGGGTTTCTCCATTTTGTCTTTTAACTTAATTCAATTAATTTTCTTTCCACCTCTATATTTCTGAGATCGAAACCTGTGATTTTCTTTTTTCAGGCACAGCTGTTTCATTGTTTCAGACAATTCATTGTTTAATCTAAATTTTCTAATCTTGTCATTTGTCTAATTCATTCCTTATTTGGGACCTCCAATTTCCACCCTTGTTTCCATCTTTAACCTTTCAACCATTCTTAAATTCTATTGGTTCATTATTTTGGGAATTCAGTAAGAACTTGCTCTACTATTTTACCATGCCCCAGGAATTTCATTGCATCCTTAGTATTTGTTCATTATATTGGTTCCTTGTCTCATATGTTTACCTATGTTTTCCTTTTTTTTATACATAAGTTTCTTGGCTAGTTTATTTGGAACGATCTTCCTATCAAGAGTTTTCTTATCCCTTTGTGTTGCTTGTTATTGTTCCTTTAGTGTAATTAAACACCACTTATCTTCCACTCTGATAGATATAAGTATGATTAACCTACAATTTTTCACTTCACCAACTTATTTAAAGGTTCTATCCTCAATCTTTTTACATTTGTTTCTTTTACTTTATTTGGTACCTGTATTTTTGAGGAAGCAGTGTAGGTGACAGATTTATACCATATTTCTCACTTGTTATTTTAACTGCCTGAGGCCCATCCCTTCTACCCTTTCCCCTCCTGAATCACCAGCTTTCCTGAAACCACAGGGAAAATAGTAAATTAAAGGATAGCAAGGGTCTGGCTAAGTGAATCACTGGTGGGACAAGATTCTTCAGTGACATGATAGATATATGCACATGCCTCAAAATCATGTCAGCTTCTGAAAAGGACTTGGCACATAGGTTGTGTATAAGTGAGGTAAATATGTAGTATAAGAGTAAGTCTGCTATATAATGCTACCTTCATTCCTCTTTTATTCTATAGATTTTCATTATATCCTTTCTCTTCTTCTAATTTTTATTATATTATTTGGCCTCAGAGCAAAAGAATGGATATACTACTGAAGGAACTGAATTTCATCAAGTACTATATTTTCATTATACAAAAGTGAGTCATAGCTAAATAGAAGGAAAGCTCACAGGTTTTTCCTTAGAAAGGCAAATAAAAGAGTTAGCAGAGTTGATTCCATTGCATGTCCAAAGTCAAGAAGAAACATGATTTAATAGGCTATTTGGTCACCTTTTATTGCCATTTTCATAAAAAGCAGTTGGAAAAAGTCCCTCATGAAAATAACTGCAATTTTTCTGCCAACATTAGTTGCAGAGAATTGAGGTAAATGAACATATATTCTGACCTTCTGTGACATTCATAAAAAGATGCATATAGGTGAGAATGGAAAAAATTTGTTTCGGGATTTACAAAGCACTTTATACATGATCCCCAAAACCCTGTGAGTTGGGTGCTATTACTATCTCCATTTTACAAATGAGTAAAGTGAGGCTGACAGACAAGATTCAAATTAATATATTTCTGATTTCAAGTCTAACACTCTACCCAGCTGCTTTTACAGCTAAAATTTTCAAAGAGTTCATAAAATCTATCATATTTAGACATTAACGTCAAGATCTCAAAGAAACTTGAAATAGAAATGGCATTGAAGAAAACAAAAATGGGAAAAGCAAGTGGGATAGACTAAGTACACAGAGAAAAGATCCCTGCTGTAAGTAACACAATAAAAATATTAGTACTTACTGATCCACACTCCAGCCATACTAACCTGGAGGAAGAGCTGGAGTACTGTTTTACCCTCATTGCCACTTTAAGACTCTTCCCATTTACCCCCATTATTCAGTAAACTCTCCTCCATTAAAGTTTACATTATGAAAAATTTTCCACCCTGTTCTGATTATAATGGCTATGGTATACCAGTCCCCAGGTCAATCTCCCTCTTTTCTCAAGGAATTCAACACCTAGGTCATTGTCTTCCTCTCCTCCCTTCCTCCTGTCCTAATACTATCACACTTCAATATTCATATCTATGCTCACTAAAACTCCCTAATTTTCCAATTTCTGAGTATCCTCAACTCCCATAACCTACTCTTTACAAATACAAATACAAAAGTGAGACAGTCCCTGTTCTAAAAGAGTCCACATTCTATTATTTTTCATTTGATTGCATCTATAGGAGGTTTCAGCTGACAACTTAGATGGAAAGGTCCCATTTTTTAAAGTGTTTAAAGTGCAGCAGCAAAACACATATTAATTCACCTTCTTTAATGTCATTTCCATTAATAAAATCAAATCAGTTTCTAATGTAGAATCATTTGATAGTATTAAGGACTTTGGTGTTGAGAACTTTACTTACTAAGTCTTCAAAAGCTGTGACTGCTGAAGATATGGGGAACTATGGCACCTACAGAGAAAGTTGCCAGGCTGCATCTCTACAAGTGTTAGTGTTGGGAGTCAGGGGAGGATGGTGTACAGTGGTTTGGGGGTGTTCCTGTTCCCAGGGTCACTCTAGAAGCAATTTCTATGCACAAACATGGAGGTGACGCATCTGGTATGATGGCAAGATCAAGAGTATGAATATTTTTGTGTGTGTCTGAGGCGGGATGGTGGGAGTAGTTCATGAGAATAAATAAGTTGAGAAACTAGGAAGCTAGAGTATTTGAGGGAGTATCAGTACCTATGTTCAAGTATAAGGGCAGGAGTTGAAGGGAGGGAACGAGCAGCCAGTAATGAAAAGGGGGTCAGAGAGGTCAGGTTTTAGTAACACCCAAAAGATGGAGGGAGTTGGAAAAGAAAAAATTTAAGATGAAAAGCAAACCTATTGCCAATGGAGCAGGAATCCCAGAGATCATAGTTGAAAGGGTGAGCAGCTTTGGTATGAGACATTAGAGGTAAGGGAGGGTAGGGAATGTCAAAGATAATAGAGATAAGGAATGAGACAATGGCGTTTGAATGATGATCTACAGAGATTCAGAATCACTGAGATGGGGATGATCAGTGGGGACTTTGTTAATCAACAAGAAAAAAATTTTAGAGACATTTTCAATGTCAATAGACTATGACCTCAAGATGGATTCCTTTCAAAGCCTAGGGAAGTAAGAACTTGGAAGAAGGAAAAGTGACACTCTCCTTCTCCAAGGCAGGAGACCAGGCTAGAAACTAGATGGACTGGTACTGAGGGAGATACTATTATGATATAATGACACTTTTTCTTCCACAAGAGGCTAGAGGTCAGGCAAGAGAGAGACAAAAGCAGGGTGCCTTAGCATCATGTTGTGCTTATCTCCTGCCTGACCTCTAGGAAGTCACTGAATAGTAGTGTCTCTGTTATTATGTCTTCTAAGAATCTTCCATGACATTGATGTATGAAAGAGAAACACTGTTTTGAAATTTAAAGTGGCATTTTGCTCTAAGAAATAAAATCCTTAGAGCACCAGCCCTGAATTCAAGAGTACCTGAGTTCAAATCTGGCCTCAGACACATAACACTTACTAGCTGTGTGACCCTGGGCAAGTCACTTAGATCCATTGCCTAGCAAAAAAAAAAAAAAAGAAAGAAAGAAAGAAAGAAAATCCTTCCTCATAATCAGCAATAAAGACAATGTGATCTCATATTCTTTACATCTTTCAGTCAGCTACTAAATAATAAAGAAGTGATCCACTGTTGAATATCATTTGTAAAGTCCTGCTTATTCCCTACTAGTATTTTCAACAAAGATGCCCTTAATATATGTATAGATGGCTCACATAAAGATGTTTTTTATAAATGGGAGGGCAGGAATGTAGGCTCATAGCTGCTGATTTCTTCCTAATCACCTATTTTGGTATAAAAGATTTTTTTTACCATCTTCAATATCTTTCCCTCCTTCAGATATTTTGTAAATTGACCACTCAAGACTCTTATAAATAATTCTGTCTTCTCCAGCATAGATGCTCTTTATAATACATTTCCAACTCCCTTATAAGTAAATCTAAAACTGTGATGGTAAATGTTCAAATATAATGGTACCAATGTCTTTAATGATCAAAACAGTCTTTTATGGTAATCTTTCCATATTGCATGTTCCTTCCATATTCATAAAATGAACTTGAGATAGTCCTGAGTTCCATCTCTTGCCAAGCCTTCTTGAAATCGTTTTTTTCCTCCATTACTTCTCTCTGCTTTATGAGTTGATACCATTTGTAACCACACACTATGCTTCATTGTAAGAATTTACAAAGACACTTGTATTCACTGTTGCTTTTGACTGAGATCTCTTTACACTTGGCAAGTAAGTCAAATATTCATTGACTAAGGTTTTTCTATTATTGTTGTTGCTAATAACAGCAACAGCTTATATTTATATCATACCTGAGGCTTTACAAAACCCTTTCTTTATAAGTACTCAGTTAAGTAGGTAGTGAAACATTATTATTTTACATTATGAGTATTAATATTGATAAATATTTTCATTTTACTATTGATATCCTATTTCTTTGAAAATTATCATACTTTTGCCTAAATAGAGCTAAAAGATGTGCACAGCACTATTTCAAATATGCTAACAACGACAGACTCCTTAGGAGAGATAGGAACATAATGATAAATCTCTTAGATGTGCTTAGAAAAATAACTATCTCAGGTAAGAATTAAGTTAAAATAGTTTCTGCTATTAATCCAAACAATGTTGAAATTGTATTTATCTCACTACCATTTTTGTACTGTTAACTGTATTTTCACAAAACACCTAAGATTAGAGGTGCTCACAAACTATAGCACTACTTGAAGGTAAAAATCTGTTCTCTTTTTTTCATCTATGGTCAAACATAAAAGGCATCACTCAATTCTACAGTTTTACTCACCACCTTAGAAGCAGTATTCATGTATTGCATCACCATTTCTTTTTTGACACTAAAGTCCTTTTCCCGCAATGGTGCCTTTTTATCTTCATTTAAATTCATATCTTCCTGGAAAACACAATTAAAAAGCTTATTTTATAATCTATATAGAGGAGCAATTCTGCATAAATTTTGTGCTAAAATCAATAATTTGTGACTAAAAACGGCATTAATTGGTTTGAAATGATTTGCAGGCTACTATCTGGTGTTTAGACAAGGAGTATGAGGGTAAGGGAAAAGGGTTCTATGGTAATCTGGACCCATTTTTCTGTGGCATATTTAACTGTAAAAATTTTCTTATACCTTATCATTAAAAGGCAATCAAGGAAAATTAACCACAGTAATCTCAAGGCTAGATATCATCACTGCCTTTCACGGTATACCTTTATGATCAGTTTTAAAACTTATAACCACTTAAAATATTTGGAACTGAATTAGTATATTCCACAAATGCTTCATTGCTATTAACAAAAATTTGCTACTAAATGAGTTATTGTTTTCTATCATATCCTGTAATATTTTATTTGTATTCGAGTACTACAAAATGTAACATACGAATTGCAATCATTACTCTAGAACTGGATGGTACACCTCAGATACTATATGATCCAAACTCTTCATTTTACAAATGAGGGAACTGAGGTCCAGAAAGGTTACCTGCTCAAAGTTGGTTTTGAACCCAGGTCCACTCACCTCAGAGTCAACGCTCTTTCCACTGCCTCATAATAGATTCACCATTTTAAAATAAAATAGTCATAAACAGGGTGTCCACTGCTGTGAACATGGTATTGCACAAGTGTTCACTTGAAGACCATTGAATATATTTCAAGTAGAATCATCATCAAAATATTTACGGAAGATAGGTTGGCACAGACAACCTCACTAATAACAAGGAAAAGCTGATGATACAAGAATAGAAAGGTAAAAGAAGGCTATTGGCTCAACTGCATTAATATCTCAAGTCTTGGTCCTACTTCATTTATGATCTATAATGAGAAACATTTAAGTGTACAGAAGTCTACATCTACTTAGATACCAATCCATCATGACAAGTACTCTAAATGGCTTCCACAGCTCAGTAGGTAGGATGTCTTCTAAATTCTGCATCAGCACTATATTCACTAGACATTCTTGTTCATGGCATTAGCTGTTCAATTTTTGGCAGCCAACCCCTTGAAACATGCCCAAGTCAAAAATCTCTTCATTTTGCCTTTCTATAGATCCCAGGCATTCCTATACATTTAATTGCTATCACAAGCATGCTGCTTTCACTTGGAAAGAAGAATTCTCTGAGGTTACAGCAAATTTCAAGTTACAATTAAAAAGAGCAAAACATTAGAAATAATTCATGGATGTTGGAGCATAAATCAAAATAATATCTCAACATGAGTTATGTTTAAAATAAAAATTATTGCCTTCTCTGTAAGGCATCAGAAAAAAAAAAGAATTATCTCTAGTTATTATAAATAGAAGTCTTTCCTAGATCATTGAAACCTAGTACTAACACAGCAAGATTTGTCCTGAACTAAGGCATAAAATGATGTGACATTTAAGGTGGTTGGTGTCAAGAGTTAGAATTTGAATTCAAGTCCTCCATCTCCAAAGCTAGTGTTCCTTCCACTATACCACAAATTGACAAAGTATTTTGTCATTCATTTCACAGCAACAAGAAACACCAATTCATAATGCACTTAAGTCATCTTATTACAGGGTCCATGTTAAGTATTTGAAAAAAGATGACCATGAAAACAATTGCACCTTATACATCAGCCAATATTTCTGGGGATGAGGAGGCATAGTTGTTTTACAAAGAACTCAGTAAGACCTCCAAAATTAAATCAATATACAATTTAATACTCAATGACTTCAATATGTAGGGGGGAAATGATGAAAAGTATGTTGGGAAACATGGCTCTCTAGGAAAAAAAAAAAGATGACAACCCCAAAGACAGTAGATTATATAATCCACATGGCCATATATTTTCTTGAAGAAAAGAGTCAAGGGAGGAGGTGTTTGGTGTGGTTAGCATACTATCAAAAAAAAATTAAATTAATTATATTTTACCAGCTAAGAAATGACTATTTGCTGCTGCAGAAGCATAACTATATGAGATCTGTAGAAACATCTAGCATTAAGGCCTCAGGTGTATTATAATTTTTCTAAAAAATATTATAACAGTGTGCTAGTCCAAAAGAGCCAAGTTCATTACTGACTGGAGAGTGAGATAGGTGGGAAGGATGAGGTAGAATTTGACTTGGGCATTAAAGGATAGGAAAATCAAAAAGGTAAAGGGAAGAAAGAGCTGACAATTGCCAGTATTAGGAACAATGTGAACACAAGCATGGAAATATACACAACACATAACAGAAGTACACTTAAGTGCATGAAAAGAAAAAATATGAACTAAGACTGGAAATTTAGGGTGGCAGATTTTAAAGGACCTCAAAAACTAAGGCTATGGAAATGAACCTGACTAGCAATAGAGAATAACTGAACACTTATAAGCAGGAAAATGGCATCACTACCAAATCTATATAAGGAAGAGTAGAGGCAGTATAATCAATGTTCGGCAAAAAAGAAATCGTAGGGGTGGGGAAAACCAGTTAAGAGAATAGTACAAAACTGTACTAGGATGGCAACAGTGGGAGTAGAGAAGAGCAAATAGATGCAAGAGATGTTAAAGAGGTAAAATGAACATTTGCTAAAAACTTGGACACGAGAGCAAAAAAAGGTAACATTAAAGAAAACATAATTTTGACCATAGGAACAACAGGAAGTAAAGATTTTTTTAAAAAAAGAAAAGAAAATGCCTGAAAGCAAAAAGGAGACTAAATTGATAGAAGAGATAAGTTCATTTTTGAGGTAAAACGTTGAAGGTCCCTTCCAGTTCTAAACTGATGGTGGCAAATTGGTCGATCCCACATTATTTAAATTGATAACCCTAAGTTGAATTTGAGGTATCCAGGGGATATACATATGTATACATGTTCTACAGGAAATTAGAAAGAAAGAGCTACAAGTCATCTTTATAGAAGTAAACTAAAGTCATGGAAGTCAGAGCAAAAAGGTCCAAAAAAAATTCTGAAAAAATAGAAAAGGAACATCTTTAAAACACCCACTTTTAAAGAGTTGGGAAAAAGAGAGAGACGAACAAAGGATAAAGAGGTGAGAGGAAAATAAGAAGAGTGTGCTCTCTTTGAAGCATAAGGAGAAAAAAATACCTACAATGAGGCAGGAGTCAACGGCATCAAATCCTGTTGTGTCAAATTAGTAGTCAAGGAGAATGAAAATTGAAAAAAGAGAGCTCAGAATTTAAATAGGAGGAGATGACAGAATCACAAACTAAGAGCTTGAAGAGACCCCTAAATCTCAGATTTCCTCATTTTATAAGTATGGAAATAGAAGCTCCAAGATTTTGAATGATTTGCCCACAAAATGTGTAGCAGAGCCATAATTTGAAGAAAGTCCTCTGATTCCAAATCCCAGATTCATTCCAGATCACTGGTGACTTGGGAGGAATTTAAACAGAGATAAGGAGATACCAAATTGAAAGTAGAAAATTTGGTGGTAAAAGCGTTGGTGCACCAGGAGCAGAAAAATTTTGGTCACCTATTATGTGACAGGTAATATGCCTGGGGACTATACTGGATACAACTCAGACAGAACACAATCACTATCTTCAAGGAATTAACTATCTAATAGCACAAATAAATGTCATACACAGAAATCTACAGTATTCCTTAAATGAAAAGATCAATCTTGGCTGCCTACTCACTTAGATATTTGGTCTAAAATTTGATTTATGACACTCTGAAGAGGATATTAACATGGTTCTATTAAAGTTAAATTAATATCTCATATATGAACATTTTGATTAAACTTATTCATACAACAACTTTTCAGCATTTTACTTTGGCATGGTTTTTACATTGGGAAATTGAGAGTTCCAACATGAAGAAGTAATTTTCCTTTTTAATTACTTTTTAATTAAAAACTATGCAAAAAATTAGATTACTATGCTGCTTCACAATCTGATTGGCACCAGGGATGTAGATTTCAAAAACTGAGAAGACTTTACTAGAGACAGTTTTTTTAAAAAATTCAACACAGAAGGAATAAATATAGCTCTGCCTCCAAAAAAGAATCACATTTAATACTCAAAGTATATAACATTCATAAGAAATAATCTTGCAATATAATATAATATGAACAGAATATAGGGAAGACTGAAAATTCCTAATAAGACGTTGCTCTACATAAAGAAAATCCAAATCAAACTGAGAATAACTGAAATAGCAAAAGGAAAAAAAACTTTTCACTTTTTTTACCCCCTCACCCCGAAAAAATAAAAAATGAAATAAATGCTAAAAGAATCTAAGCACCATGTAGAATTAAATCCCCCATTTCTGGACAAAGATTTATATTCACAAAGATCTTCAGCCATGCTAATAGGCAAAACCTAGGAAAATAAGTAGTTTACAATAATTTGTTCTACATATTGCCTCACAGACAATACAAAGAGATACCAGAGGCCCTGCAACTAGGTGGCATAACTGGATAGATGGAAGGGCTTAAAGTCAGTTAAGACCTTAGTTCAAATCCTGCAAAGTAGCAGACTTATCATGATTCGTTCTCCTTTATTATGGCTCAATACCCACCTCCTGTTCTTCTGTTCCTTGTTATCTGGAGCTCTAGCATGCAAAATAAAATTCTTTTTTATTTGCTATCTCTCTCCACATTATCATGCCTAGATATGTCTTACAGCTTTTCATGATCTGAAGCATCCTGTGCCATTACATATATTGATCCATATGGAAATCTGTAATATTGTGAAAGTCTCAGTCTTGTTACAAGAATGAGAGATGACAAATAAGTATTGTCTTGAGTTTTGAACATGAGTGCTGTCTTGGTACTCATGAAATGTAAAAAGATCTATAAGGAAAGAAGGAAACAAGCACTTTTTAAATGATTACTCCGTGCAAAGCACTGCACCAAGTGTTATCTCCTAACAAATATCATAAAAAAACTCATAACAAATATAACAAATGTTATCTCATCTCACAATAATCCTAGGAGGTGGGTGTGTTATTATCCCCTACTTTTATAGTTGACGAAACTGCAGCAGACAGAGGATAAATGACTTGCCTGGGGTCACACATCTAGTGAATATCTGTGACTAGATTTGAACTCATGTTTTCCTGACTCCAAACCCAGTGCTCTATCCATTGTGCCACCTAGCTGCTTTAGGTAAATATGCATCTAACACATCAATTTGGCTTTTTAATCAAATATGAAGATAAATATTAAGTAAAATTTAATTCTTAAAAAATTTTTATAAGCGTAATATAGGAGGCATTGCATAACAGCGATCTTTTTTGAATGGGGGGAGGTGGTTTTTAGAAAACTACAGGGGCAATGGAACACTGTATTAAAACAAGGCCTCTGCCCCCATCTTCACTTTAATTCTTTTGTTTCTCTCTCACTTTCTTCACCCCCCAAAAACAAAATATTTATTAATCACCTACTGCTTCCTAAGTTCAGTGTTGGACAAAATTTAAATAAGAATCACTCACTAGTATATGAATATAATGGAATACTATCATGCTATATGAAATGATGAGGAAGCAGACTTCAGAAAAACCTGGAGAGACTTGTATGGACTGATGCTGAGTGAACTGAGCAGAACCAGGAGAAGGTTGTACACAGTAATAGCCACGTTGTGCAATGAACGACTAAATGCTATCCACACCCAGTGAAAGAACTACGGAAATTGAATGCAGACTGAAGCATACTATTTGTTTTTTTTTCTTCTTCTGTTTTGTTTTGTTTCTTCTTTCTTGTGGTTCCTCCTATTGGTTCTAAGCCTTCTTTACAACATGACTAATGTGAAAATATGTTTAATAGGAATGTATATGTAGAACCTATATCAGATTGAACACTGTCCTAGGGAGGAAGGTGGTGAGAGACGGGGATAAAATTTAAAAATCAAATGCTTATGGAAGTGTTTGTTGAAAACCAAAAATAAATAATTTTTTTTAAAAAAGGAAGCACTCACAAAGCTTAATTACTTATGGATATAGGGTTTATAATATGCCACAAAACCTACATTATTCCAAGGAAGGTTTTCTCCAATAGACAAATGGTCAAACGAGAGGAACAGAGCTTTCAAAAGAGGTAAAACAAGTTATCAATAACCAGATGAAAAAATGCTCCAAATCATTAATAATAAATGCAAATTAAAAGAACTCACAAATATCAGCCTGACAAAAATGCTAAAGTTGTTGGAGGGTCTATGGGAAGACAGACACAATTCATGGTCTATGGAGCTGTGAATCAGTTCAAACTTTCAGGAAAGCAATTTAACACTGTATAAAAAAATTTATTATAATGTGATTTTTTTTTGGTTAGACAATGGGGTTAGGTGACTTGCCCAGGGTCACACAGCAAGAAAGTGTTATGTGTCTGATGCCAGATTTGACCTCAGGTTCTCCGGAATCCAGGGCCAGTGCTCTATCCACTGCGCCACCTAGATGGCTCCAATAATGTGATTTTTAACATAGCAATAGCACTACTATGAATATACCTCCAAAGAAGTCAAATGTTCACATTTTTTAAAAATTTAGGGAAGCAATTTTTGTTGCAGCAAATAACCCAATAACCCAGACTATAGAATCTAGCAGTGGCTATCAATTAAGGAATGACTGGACTATTTAGGAGATGTTAATGAAATATTGATATACAAATGATGAAAAGGTGGATTCAGAGAATCATAAGAATATCTGCATGCAGAGTAAAGTAAGCAGAATCAAGAGAATAATTTATACAAGGACAACAGAATCATAAAGGAAAACCATGTAGAAAGTCTTAAGAACGCCAATCAAAGCCTCCAAACAAAACACTCTTGATGGCTAAGAAGTGGAATTAGAGAAGATGTAAATCAATTAGGGAATGATTACACAAGCTGTGGTATATTATTGTGATAGAATAGTATTGTGCTACAAGAAATGACAAGCAGAATGATTTCAGAAAAACCAGGAAAGACTTATATGAACTGATGCAAAGTAAAGTGAGCAGAACCAGGAAAATGTTGTACACAATAACAGCAATATTGTACAATAAAAAACTATGAATGACTTCACTATTCTCAGCGATACGATGATCCCAGACAATCCCAAAGGACTAATGATGAAGCATACTGCATACTATCTTCCTCCAGGGAAAGAACTAATACTATCTGAATACAGACAGAAGTATGCTATTTTTTTTCTTTCTTTCTTTGTCTTGTAAAAAATAACTAACATGGAAATGTTTTACACGACTGCACATGTAGTATAAACTACATCAGATTGCTTACTGTCTCAGGGATAGTAGGGACAGAGACGTAGAATTTGGAACTCAACTCTTTTTTAAGCGTTTAAAAATTGTTATAACATGTAATTGGGGGAAAAATAAAATAGATTTAAAAAAATGAAACACTCTTCCCTCTCCTTGGCAAAAAGCTGATCAACTAGGGATGCTAAAGATGTCCATTTTCAGATACAGTCAATATGGAATTTTTTTTTAACTTTCTTCATATATTTGTACATATACACAGAAAAGCTTCTCCTGAGGATTTGGACTGAGGGGGTGGAGAGTGAGAAGGAAGTAATAGTGATTTTAAAAGGGGAGGGGGAGGAAAAGTATTAATGAATCATTCAAAAAATTCAGAAAAGAGAATAGAATGAAGTTCAGAAGAGAATATAGAGAAATGGGATGTTTTTTTTTTTAACTCTGTAATAAGTTTTGTGATTTGGAGCCGTGATTTCATCCATGGAGAGAACTTTTGGTGAAATACCTCTACTTACTAATTTAGGTAAGTACCTAATTTCCAACTTACAGTCTTAGAGAGTTTCCAGGAGTACTAAACGATCTGCTATCCTAGCTGTCTATTTTGTTACTTTTATGATAAAATTAATATTCACATAAAAAACTTTATCAAAAAGCTTCTGCTTCATATACAATACTTTTTTCTGTTCTTGGCATATAAAATATTCATGTGTATTGATGTTTGATAATTTTGTAAAAAAAAAGAAAGAAAAGAAAAGAAAACTTAAAGAAATGAAAAAATAATGATACCACACTGAAGATAAACTTTTTCCTAGTCAACCAGATTTCTGATACAAACCTTCTTCAGAAATAATTGCTGGGGCAGAGCCAAGATGGTGGAATGAATGTAGTGACTTGCTTGAGCTCTCCCCCAAACCCCTTGAAATACTTGTAAAAAATAACTAAACAAATTCTAGAGCAGCAGAACCTACAAAAAAGACAAAGAGACACAAGTTTCCAGCCCAAGACAACCTGAATAGTTGACAGGAAAGGTCTGTTGTGCCGAGCTGGGAGAGAAGCACATTTCAGCATAGGTCGTGCTGGCAAAGACAGAGAGAGCAGTACCCATGACACAGAATCACAGGCAGCTGTGTTGGTCTCCAGACTTCTCAACCCACAAACACCAAAGATAATTTAGAAAGCTAGTGGGAAAGGTCTGTCAGACTTGGGTGAAAGGAGAGCAGTCTAGTCCTGGCCCTAGCGGAGCCCTGGGGAACCAGCCACAGCAGCAGCAGTGGCTGCTTCTGGAGCTCTCAGCCCACAGACAGTGGAGGGATCAAGCAGCTGATCAGCTAGTGGTTGCAGGGATCTCTTTGCTGGCATTGAGGCAGGGTTCTTTTGCTTTGCCCAAGCTTGGATCTGGGTCACAGCCCTGGGTGGTAGTCCTGCAGTGAGGATGAGTGCTGGCCAAGCAAAGTTTCTGGTGGTAGTGGAGAGAGAATCCTCCTCACAGTTCCAAGGCACAAAAGAGTGCTTGTGGTCACTCACAGACCAGAGTACAGGCCAGGAAAATAGTAAACACCTCACCTTTGATCTCACCACCTGCAAAGAACTGAAAATTTACAGGGGGGTGCGGTTTTCTATTTTTTCTCTGAAAACCACTACACAAAACCCCTGAAGTTTGGGACAATACACCCTCCACACTGAAAAAAGAGTTCTACCTTAACAGAGTTAAAAAAAAAGTCAAGTAATTAGCTGGGAACATGAGCAAAGAGCAGGAAAAAAACTCAAATTATAGAATCTTACTTTGGTGACAAAGAAGATCAAAACAGATAACCAGAAGAAGACAACAAAGTCAAAGCTCCTACATCCAAAGCCTCCAAGAAAAACATGCACTGGTCTCAGGCCATGGAAGAGCTCAAAAAGGATTTTGAAAAGCAAGTAAGAGAAGTAGAGGAAAAATTGGGAAGAGAAGAGGGAGTGATGCAAGAAAATCATGAAAAACAATTCAACAGCTTGCTAAAGGAGACCCAAAAAAATACTGAAGAAAATAACACCCTAAAAAATAAACTAACCCAAACTGCAAAAGAGGTCCAAAGAGCCAATGAGGGGAAGAATGTCTTAAAAAGCAGAATTTTCCAAATGAAAAAGGAGATCCAAAATCCTAAAGAAAATCATTCCTCAGGGCAGCTATGTGGCCAGTGGATAGAGTACCAGCCATGGAGTCATGAGCACCTGAGTTCAAATCTGCTCTCAGATACTTAACACTTACCAGTTGTGTGACCTTGGGCAAGTCACTTAACCCCAATTGCCTCAACCAAAAAAAGAAAGAAAGAAAGAAAGAAAGAAAGAAAGAAAGAAAGAAAGAAAGAAAGAAAGAAAGAAAGAAAGAAAGGAAGGAAGGAAGGAAGGAGAGAGAGAGAGAGAGAGAGAGAAAGAGAGAGAGAGAGAGAAAGAAAGAAAGAAAGAAAGAAAGAAAGAAAGAAAGAAAGAGAGAGAGAGAGAGAGAGAAAGAAAGAAAGAAAGAAAGAAAGAAAGAAAGAAAGAGAGAGAGAGAGAGAGAGAGAGAGAAAGAAGAGAGAGAGAGAGAGAGAGAGAAAGAAAGAAAGAAAGAAAGAAAGAAAGAAAGAAAGAAAGAAAGAAAGAAAGAAAGAAAGAAAGAAAGAAAAGCATTCCTTAAAAATTAGAATGGAGCAAATGGAAGCTAATATCTCATTGGAAAAATGACTGATCTGGAAAGTAGATCCAGGAGAGATATCTTAAAAATTACTGGACTACCTGAAAGTCATGATCAAAAAAAGAACCTAGACATCATCTTTCAAGAAATTATCAAGGAAAATTGTCCTGATATTCCAGAACCAGAGCATAAAATAGAAACTGAAAGAATCCACTGATCACCTCCTGAAAGAGATCCCAAAAAGAAAACTCCTAGGAATATTATAGACAATTTCCAGAGTTCCCAGGTCAAGGGAAAAATATTGCAAGCAGCCAGAAAAAAATAATTCAAGTACTGTGGAAATACAATCAGGATAATACAAGATTTAGCAGGTACTACATTAAGGGACCACAGGGCTTGAAATATAATATTCCAGAGGGCAAAGGAAATAGGATTAAAACTAAGAATCACCTACCCAGCAAAACTGAGTATAATCCTTCAGGGGGAAAAAAAATGGATATTCAATGAAATAGAGGACTTTCAAGCATTCTTGATGAAAAAACCAGAGATGAATAAAAAATTTGACTTTCAAATACAAGACACAAGAGAAGCATGAAAAGGTAAACAGGAAAGAGAAATCATAAGGGACTTATTAAAGTTGAACTGTTTACATTCCTATGTGGAAAGATTATATTTGTAACTTATGAGAACTTTCTCAGTGGTAGGGTAATTGTATGGAAGATAGATAGATAGACAGACAGACAGACAGACAGAGGGCACAGGGTGAATTGAATATGAAGGGAAGGTATCTAAAAAAAATTAAGGGGTGAAAGACGATTGTACTAGAAGAGGGAGAAAGGGAGAGGAAGAATGGGGTAAATTATCTCATGTAAAAGAGGCAAGAAAAAGCTTTTACAGTGGGGAGGGCGGTGAGAGGGAATGAATGAATCTTACTCTCATCGGATTTGGCTTAAGGAGGGAATAACATACACACTCAACTGGGTTTGGAAATCTATCTTCCCTACAGGAAGGACAGATTGGGGAGGAGGCAATCCGAAGCAATCACTTTTGAGGAGGGACAGGGTCAAAGGAGAGAATAGAATAAACAAGAGGCAGTATAGGATGGAGGGAAATATAGTCAGTCTTTCACAACATGACTATTATGGAAGTGCTTTGCATGACTACACATGTATAACCTATATCAAATAGTTTGCCTTCTCAATGAGGGTGGGTGGGGAAAGAGGAAGGGATAGAATTTGAAACTCAAAGTTTTCAAATTCTTTCTACGTGCAACTGGGAAATAAGATATATAGGCAATGAATACAGAAATCTATCCTGCCCTTCAGGAAAATAGAAGGGGAAGGGGATAAGAGAAAGTGTGGAGGTGGTGATAGAAGAGAGGGAAGACTGGGGAAGAGGTATTTGGAATGCGGTGGGGGAGGGGAGAGATGGGAACAAAAATTGGAACTCAAAATCTTGTGGAAATGAAAGTTGAAGACTAAAAATAAATTAATTAACAATAAAAAAGAAATAATTGATAACTATTTGATACATAAAATGTTAATATGTTTTATTATAATATGCACATAAGAAAGATAACAGGAAGACTAAAATTTGGAATAACTTTTGACAAAACTTTTTGCCAGTGTTGGCACTTAGAATATATTAATTGCAACATAGTTGACCTTTGTGCCTAGCTCTCAAGCTCTTATAAACATTCTCTACGCCTGACCAACAATGCACATCCTGAAACAAACTTTTCTCACCTTTTCATGCTCAGATCAAGTAATGAGAATTTTATGTAGCTGCCACTAAGCAACAAGGCAGGTGTGCCTAAGAGTTGATGTTTTAAGGACAAAAATTCAACTACATGTAATACAAGCAAGAGATTAACAAATTAGAAGAAATTCTGTCATAAATTCTTCAAGTTTTATTTGTACTAGTACATATCTCCAAGAAAAACAATAAAATGTGTATTACAACAAAAAAAATTTACAAACAGAAATTTTTCCATGTTTATATTTCAGTCATGGCCACATCTAAAAGCCATTCCACCTTTCTCAGTGGAAAGTTTCTCCTAACACAGAAGTTTTGTCTAAATCCTACTCACTCAAAACCAGCCTTAAGATTTAGCTCCTCCATAAATCTAATGGAGCTGACCTTCCTTGCCTGGAATCCCCTCAGACCTGTTAAAAATTAGCCATCACCAAATTCAGCTAATCTAAACTGATACTGATCTCTACCATTTGTTTGTCCTCTACTCATGTATATTTCCATGCGGTCTATCTTGTACTCTTTTCTTGCATGCTATTTAACATCTCATGTTTTGTCTTCCTGTTTAAAAAAAAAACCTACCGATTTGGTAATTTTTGAGTACAACTATTCAACTGAACAATTTACTAATTTACTAGGTCCCTAGGCTTTAGTGCTAAAAACAATCTTAAAGACCACCTAGTGGAAATCCCTCATTTTACAGCTGAGGTATCAAAGTACCAGAGAAGCTAACTGACTTGCCCACAGACACACAGGCAGTAATGGGGCTGAAACCCAAGTCCCTGGACTTGCAGTCCACTTTGCACAAAACCACAGATGCCTCTCACAGTTTCTGGTTGACTGTGGCTCTGACATACCTAGTCTCTTCAATGAGTCAATGAATTATTCACTCAGGATAAACAATTAACTAAAACTGAAACAGACTCAGGGTCCAAATGTCCTTTCTAACTGCAAATTTACAATTTTGATAACTTATGCCTCACACTACAATTGGCAAAGGAGCACAATATAAAAGGCTAGGACAAAGTGAAGTTTTCCTGCAAAATACAAGAGACTGCAATATAAAATGCAAAGTAGGTGAATTTAAAGTATTAAAATTCTTAATAATTGCAGAAGTAATCAGCGTGACCACCACTCAAATAGAGATATACTGGTATAGACCAGAAGGGCACCAATGGAGGCAGATTAGTCAAAGTACATGCCAAGCATGTGAACTCATTAAAATAAGCCAAAAATAATTAGCAGCTGGATGGTCAAGTGAATAGAGCACTGGACATGGAGTTAAGAAGACCTGATTTCAAATCTGTTCTCAGATACTTATTAGCTATGTCAGTGAACTTCTGCATATCTCAGTTTCCTCATCTGTAAAATGGAGATAATAACATCACCTACATCCTCAGGTTGTTGTGTTGTTGCTGTTACCATAGTCGTCGTCGTCATCATCATCATCATCATCATCATCATCACCATCATCATCATTATTTTCATGATGTCTGGATAGCTTAAGCCTCCCATCACTACTATGTGATTCCTCTATGCCTGGTTTGATACCTATTTTACAAATTCTTCATTCATTTCTTTTTTCTATACAAGTAGGCTATGATACATTCCAGAGACAATTTGTCACTTGCTAGCTGTGTGACCCTGGGCAAGTCATTTAACCCCAACTGCCTCACCAAAAAAGGGGGGAAAAAAAGGCAATTTGTCTATTTCTGCCTCTGTTGATCTTCACCCAAGAGATCTCTACTGTCCTCACCTCTGCTTCCTATACTGCCTCATATAAACAGAACTCCTAGTATACAATGCTATTCCACTCCTCCCCCCAACCCCTGCTTTTCTCACTACTTTTGCTTTTAAATAACATATACATTTTACTTGTCCCACATTTCATTCTATCAAGTCTCCTATTAGGCTCTCTAGTTCATCTTGCTTATAATCTATACCTTGCATGTATTTATACAAGTAACAAAGGCCATGGAAGTTTCACTGCTTGCTTCTTTACTGGATTTTTGTCCTATGCATTTCTAGGTGTCCCTACTCTCTTTGATATCTGATACCTCTGACATATCAGATATACCTGATATATTACATATCTAGTGAAAATCCCATCATTTCTATCTATAGTTTAAGCTATGGCACGGAAATCCAAATCACATTCTTCAGATATTTTCTTAATTAGCTGTTCACTTCCTTGTAACAATTAGCTTGTAACTTCAGTTAGCAACAGTGATGAATACACCAACCATGTTTCTAAGGTATTCAGTTTCCTATTCAAGATTTCATAATCTTTAGCAATGCTTTCTAAGAGTCCTTTTGGTGGTAACATTCAGGTTCATATGCAACTCTAGAAATACAAAATAATCAAGTTGAACAGGACTTCAGAGGTTCTCTGTCACACCTTGGATATATAACCCAGGATAACACAACACAGCACAACAGAACACACTATTGTTAAACTCTAGATGCTAAACTGCCTCCTCAACAAGGAGTTAAAAACCATCACTAATCATACGTTTTTCCTAATACAAGATCTCACCTACAGCACTAATAGCTCTAATTCATCACATCTTAAAAATATAGGATATGGGGGCAGCAAGGTGGTGCAGTGGATAGAGCACTGGCCCTGAAGTCAGGAGTACCTGAGTTCAAATCCGGCCTCAGACCAAGTACTTGACACTTGCTAGCTGTGTGACCCTGGGCAAGTCACTTAACCCTAATTGCCTAAAAAACAAACAAAAAACAAAAAAAAATATAGGATATGCCACTGATTCCTCCTGACATAATCCCCTATCCCTCTCTTTGTGAACAGCATCCATCTCCAAACTATTTCTAATATTCATTTAATACAAGAAAACGTGAAGACTTTTTATGAAGCGCTTTGCAAAGAGTAAATTCTTACCATCATTTTTTCAAAAAGTACCAGGAGTTCTTTCTCAGACAGTGGTCTAGGATTATTTTCCATCATGTCTGAGGATGTTGAAGGCCAATCAGTGCTTGAGGAAAATGTGTGCTTCAGGTTAAGTAATGGAGGTCTCTCTTTCTTACTTCCTGGAATTCTTATGCTGGCAAATTTGTCCAACTGCATAAAAAAATAGAAAAATACACAAATGATAATTGTGCCTCATGAAACGTAAAAAACAAAGACAATTTTATGTTTCTGTTCAGCAACAATGTAATAGTGATTTTAATAACATGAACTTAGCATATGAAAAGTAAATAGTAGTAGTAATAGTGGCAGTAGCTCACATTTACACAGTCCTTAATTCTTATAATGAATGTGCTTTACAAACATTATCTCATTTGAACACTAAAATCCTTTGAGGCAGAAAGTGGGTGAATTATCCCTATTTTCCACATTAGGAAAGTTAAATTACTTATCAAATATAACATGGCTTATAAATTTAAAGTCACAGAATTTAAGGTTGGAAAGGACTATAGAAATCATCTAACTTAACACCTTAACTTAACAGAAACTGAGCCCAAAGGAAGATCAGAGAATCACAGAGATAGAGCCAGAAAGGAATTCAGAAGCCATCACTAGTCCAATTCCCTTTTTTTACAAAGAAGGAAAATAAAGCCCAAGTGTGTAATATAGAGAGTGCTTTAAAAAAAAGTTTTTAAAAAAATGAGTGCTACTGAAGAAAGAATTGGAAAGAAAATTAACAGCTTGGCACTAGAGGTACTAGACCCTGTCCAAGCAACAAACTCCCTGAAAATTACAACAGACCAAGTTGAAGCCAATGACTCTATGAGCCAACAAAAAATATTAGAAGGAACAGAAAGAGGAAGGAAGAAAGGAAGGAAAGAAGGAAGGAGGAAGAGAAAGAAAGGAAGGAAGAAAGAAAGGAAGGAAGGAAGGAAGGAAGGAAGGAAGGAAGGAAGGAAGGAAGGAAGGAAGGAAGGAAGGAAGGAAGGAAGAAAGAAAGAAAGAAAGAAAGAAAGAAAGAAAGAAAGAAAGAAAGAAAGAAAGAAAGAAGAAAGAAGAAAGAAAGAAAGAAAGAAAGAAAGAAAGAAGTGGGGGCTAGAGGGAAGGAAGGAAGGTAAGGTATCTCTTCACAAAAGCTATTAAACTAGAAAACAGAACAAAGAGAAAAAAATTAAGAATCATTTGACTATATGAATGCATTGACCAAGAAATCTTTAAAGACAACTGTCCAGATCTCTTAGAACTAGAGGGCAAAGAGAAAAAAGAAAAGAATCCACTGGTCATTTCATGAAAGAAACCCCCAAATTAAAACTTCCAGGGACACTGCAAACAAAATCTAGAATTCCCAGGTCAGAGAAAAATACTGCAAGCAGCTAGAAAGAAAGAACTCAAGTGCCACAAGGCCAGCAATTTAGCAGCCACCCTTAAAGGAGTAGAGCCCTTGGAATACAATATTCCAGGAGGCAGAGAATCTTACAGTCTAGAATAGTTAACCTGGCAAAACAGAATATAATGCTATGAGGGAAATGGATCTTTAATGACATTGATGAAAAGACCAGAAAAATGGAAAGGGAAGAGAAGAGGAACATACTAGGGGCTAAAAGGAAAGTGAGAGCAAGGAAAATTATCTCACATAATCCGGATGCTCCAGCAGAAGTCTATACAAACAAAGAAGGGAAGAGGGAACTGATGACACCTGAACCTACTAACTATCATCTAAACTCGTCAGAGAGGAAGGGCACAAGCACACAGAGTTGGATACAGAAGTACATTTTACTCACTAGGGAAATAGAAAGGGAAAGAGGAGAAGTGGAGCCTCTAGGGAGGATAGCTTAAGGGAGGAATTAGTCCTAAACAAAACAAAATTTAAGACTGTAAAAAAGTATTTATAGTTCTTTTTGAGGAGTAAAGTATAGGAATCTGAAGGAGTACCTCTCAATTACAGAATGGCTAAGCAAATTACAGTATACAAACATACTTTGTTCTGTTGTACTTTACTTCATTGCACTTCACAGATAACTGAGTTTTTTACAAATTGTAGATTTGTGGCAGCCCTGCACCAAGCAATCTGTTGGTGCCATTTTTCCAACAGCATGTGCTCAAGTCATATCTCTGTGTCACATTTTGGTACTTCTTGCAACATTTCAAACCTTTTCATTATTATTATATCTGTTATGGTGATCTGTGATCACTGATCTTTGATGCTACTGTTGTAATTGTTTTGGAAGACAGAGAACTTAATTGATGAATGTGTTCTGACTGCTCCACCAACCAGTTGTTTCCCCATTTCTCTTCCTCTCCTCAAGCCTCCCTCAGGCACAACAATATTAAAGGATATTCATAAATTTAGTTGATAAAGCAGCAGCAGGGTTTGAGAGGATTGACTCCAATTTGGAAAGAGGTTCTACTGTGGGTAAAGTGCTATCAAACAGCACTGCACACTACAGAGAAATCTTTCGTGAAAAGAAGAATAAATCCATGAGGCAAACTTCATTGTTGTCTTATTTTAAGAAATTGCCATAGCCACCACAACCTTCAGCAACCACTACTAGTAACCTGATTAGTCAGCAGCCATCAACATCAAGGCAAGAACATCCACCAGCAAAAAGATTATGACTCACTGAAGGCTCACTTGACAGTTAGCATTTTTTAGCAATAAAGTATTTTTTAATTAAGGTATGTACATTTTTAAGACACAATACTATTGTACACATAAGACTACAGTATCATGAAAATATAATTTTATATGCTCTAGGAAACAAAAAATTCGTGACTCAGTTTATTGCAATATTCACTTTAATGCAGTAGTGTGGAACCAAACCACAATATCTCCAAAGTATGCCTATATGAATGAGAGACAATACTATTGTTCTGTAAGAAATAAATGTAATGAGGAGACTTCTATGAACTGATGCAGAATGAAGTGAACAGAACTAGAATAACTTATACAATTAACTTATATTTAAACAAAAATTATATTTATGTTTCAACAATTGATATAGAGACAACAATACAGTAAAAATAACTTTGAAAGAATTAAGAACTCTAATCAGTGTAATGATCAATCACAATTTCAGAAAACTAATGATGAAACATACTATCCATCCCCTGATAGAGAAGGACTCAGAGCACAGAATGACATACATACATACACACACACACACACACAGCCAATAAGGAAATTTGTTTTGCTTTGACTATACATACTTGTAACAAGGGCCTTTTTTTTTTCATTCTCAATACAGAGGGAAGGGGAGCAGAAGTGAAGCATGAAGTGGGAGCAGAAGCCAAGTAGGAGGTTTGGGAATAAGAAGGTAGATTTTTGCTAACTGACATTTGTTTTGTTTTGTTTTGTTTTGCTTTTTAAAGAAAAGGCACGGAATCAGCAGACTAAGTGTTCTAAGTGAAGAACAGCAAATAGAACAATAAATGCCTGAATCATAGACTACATGGAGGGCAGAATAAGGTATAAAGAAGACTAGAAAGAAGTAACAACAGTCTAGGTTGTGAAGAGATTAAAATGCCAATGATTCCTCTTTTCCTGGCTGTTTACACTATTTTTTCTTTAACCCTGAAACCTTAGATTTTTGTCTGGGTAGTTCATATTTATGAACTCTTAAAATTTGGAACCCAAGACTTTTTTTGGAATTGTTTTTCCAAGTAGTGTAATCATGCTCAAATAATCTTCCAACCTATTTCCTAAGCCCATTTTTGATTAGCATTACTTTACACTTCTTTCCTCCAGAGATCTTGTTTTATTCATATTATTTTCTTTTTTAATCTCTTGTTTCATCATAAAGGAATTCTGGTAGACCTTGTGGTCAAAATCGTCATCTAAGACTCGGCCCATAGTTCATGTAGAGTTATTCACTTCCTCTAGGTTTGTGTCTAGGACCTCCCTGGATCCATTAAACTGCTGGCAGTTTTTTTTTTCTTTTATTTATTCATATTTCCAAATTTTTGACATGACCGGGCTCTGACATTGCTGGTTCACTTAAATTTTCAAACTGTTATATTTTTGTAAGTTCACAGCTTTAACTCTGGAAGGAACTTTAGATGACAATCCAACCTATATACCTTCCCAAATGAATAATCCAAACATCCATTATTTTCTTGATAAAGCTAGAAAAGCTTAGCAAAATGATTAGCTTTAAATATGTAAAGTCTCTAATCATTCTTTCTAGTCATTTATCAGTAGCCAGGTGTGGCAGGACCAAACAATGATTACAGTGATTCATTTCATCATCATATCTGGTTTGTAGCTGTTAAGGCCCATCCAATAATGTATTCATTATTTAGAATTTTTGTGTCAGCAATTGCCATTCTTTCTCTGTGAATGTAAACTAAATGTCATTGCTTGTAACAAAATATGTACAGGCATACACAATTAGTAATGACCTGCTGGCCTATTTCAAAAGATCTATGATTCCAATATATGAAATATTGAAGAAAAAGACCTGAATGAATGTTAGCCTGTTTACTAAATTTATCACATATAAGACCCGATTCAGGAAAGTCAAGAGCTAAGTCAATAAATCAAGCTATACACAAACTGAAATGCAGCTTCATTTTTTTGCTTTGTTTTGAGGCCCCCGATGAGCTAATTAGGCCACCTGTGCAAGAGAGACTACACTGGGCTCTAGAAAAGTTTCTAAGTCTAAGCTACCACTATAAGAACTGTCCCTATATCTGCGAAGTCAACCAGCAAGTCAGGCTCTGCCCCTGCAAATTAAGATGTTAAATTTATTCCAAAGAAAAATTATGCAAAACATCATTAATGCAACATCAATATTGCAAATTTAAACATGTCAATAAATGCAAATACCAATGTTATCAGAACAGCATATTTAAGTATTTCCTCTGCTGATTTCAAAGTCAATACCTTAGGATGCCACTAAATCAAATATGTAAAAGCATATCATAACCAACACAAACCTAAAAGAATGTATTCCAAATGACATGTGCTAGAATTGAGGATAATACTATTCATTTAAGTTAGAATGTACATTATATATTTTGGCATTTTTTTAAAAATACCTCTAAGCAGAATTTTGGAGCCACAAAGCACAAAACAATTCAGAAAACACTGTAGGATTTCCTATATTCCTAAATACCCTTAGTATCTAATCTCCAAGCAATAAAAGGTATTTATTTCTCCAGCACCAGTAAGTTAGTATATATATTCTATCATTTATGTAATGCTTACAAGAAAGCAAATCTCCACTGCAACATGAGGAAAGGAAAAAATGAACCATTTTCCCCTCACAAATACCCTAAGAGGTAGCATGAAAAAGAAGCAAAAATATCATTACTAGTTAGCCTCTTAAGAATCTATGAGTTCAGGAGGACCTGAGTTCAAATCTGGCCTCAGACACATAACACTTACTAGCTGTGTGATCCTGGACAAGTCACTTAACCCCCACTGACCAACAAAAGGGGGGGGGGGGAGAACAAAACAAAACAAAAAAGAACCTATGAGTACAAAAATATTAAAAAATACCTTTAACATCTTTTGTTCAAGGAAAAAAATAGGTGCCCATCAACTAGGAAATGGCCACACAAATTGTGATTATACAATGCAATGGAATGTTATTGCACTTTAAAAATGACACATTGTAAAGGTTCAGAGAAAGTTAGGAAGACTTGTATAACTGATGAAGAGTGCAATGAATAGAAGCAGAGGAGCAAAGATGTAAAGGAAAACAACTGACAAAGACTTTAGATCAAATTTGACTTCAGTAGACTGAAGATAAATCAATCATGCCTCTGTTAAAGAGAGGCATCGCTGTTAGAGAGGTATAAAACTAGAGAGTCAAAATGAAATGTGTTTTCAGACATGGGCAATGTGTTGGTTTGTTTTCCTTAAGTGTATTTACTTATTAAGAGTTTCAGAGTGAGAAAAAGGCGTTAAGAAAGGGTAATGAGAAATAAAATAAGAAAGAAATTAGCATCGATATCCATTTTAAAAATACAGAGGAAAAAAATTAGTTCAGAAGGAAATATAAAAATGTTATTACCACCTTGCTAAATTTATTATATTTTTTAAACTGTATGTGATAAAAGTTCACTGTTTCATATACAATTTTTTATTCATCCTTGTATATTACTCAATAAGTTCAGCACCTCACTCAGTCTCTCCTCCTCCAACTTCTGCCCTTAGACTAGAAGACTTCAAAAATTCATATTCATACTCTCTCAAACACCTTAAATTTCCAGTTTCTCAGTCTGCAGAATTCCCA
The DNA here is from genome assembly GCF_003287225.1 of Phascolarctos cinereus. Classification (NCBI taxonomy): domain Eukaryota; kingdom Metazoa; phylum Chordata; class Mammalia; order Diprotodontia; family Phascolarctidae; genus Phascolarctos; species Phascolarctos cinereus. The sequence continues at coordinate 101,574,805 of NW_027556180.1, forward strand.
AGATCTATTTCTCCAGGCTGAGATGGTCATACCCTTAACCTTGCCATCACCCACAAGTGTTCTGCTTCCATGTTTATGAATTCCAATATTTCTACATTAGACTCATAATCTTTTATCATTCTATCTCTCCCTCTGCCTTACTACTCTTAACCTTGTTCTTCCTCTTCATATGATAGCCAATCCTTCCACCCCTAAGAGCTATCACTCTGCACTGCCTACAATCTTCTCCCTTCTCTATGTTCACCTCTTGGTAAGTCATTTCAACTCTATGCCATCCTCTGTACTCAAATCCATTGCCACCTGGTCCTATCACCAATCATGCCTTACCAAATCCCAACTTCAAATTACTCTCACAATCTGCCACCTTCCCTATTCACATACTACTGAATAGAGGCGAAAAATAACAAAATCATGGTATGTACATACTAATTTGCTACCTAATCTCAACACGGGACCTCACTGCAGTTAGGCGACCCTTTTTCACTTAATCAATTTTAATCTTAATCAATTCACTAAACCACTCACAACCCTGAGTATTCCAAATTTTTCCATCTCTCTTCAAACCTCATCTGACATCCTCTTCCACTCACTCTCTCAGATGAATATATTGGTTCAAAAAACCTAAGGCCATTTGCCAAAAAAACTCTCCTTTTGAACTCACATCACTCAGATACGTTTGCCAAATATCTACTTCACTGTCTCATATGAAGAGGTAGCCTTTCTTTTCAACAAGAAAGTTCTCTCAACGTCTACCTTTGATCCTATTCTATCCCATCTTCTCCAGCTTATTAACCACTCTATCATCACTACTAATCTTCAAAATGTATCCATTGGTTGCTTCTCTGCTGCCTTGATATTCATACTTTGAGTTGTGTCATCCCCTTAAAATTGTCAACTCCCTTAGAACAGGGATTGTTACTGATTTAAAATTTGGTTTCAGCTGAGGAAGCATTTATTAAATACCTACAATGTGTGTCAAAATAACTGATGAGATGGTTTAGGAAGGAAGGAATGAAAGACAAGTCAAGTCAACAAACATTGTAACAGGCACTATGCTAAGTCCTGGAGATACACAGGCAAAAAAACAATATCTGCTTTCAAGGAACTCACAGCCTAATGGAGGAGATACATGCAAACAACCTTGCAAACAAGACATAGACAGACAGACAGATAGATAGATAGATAGATAGATAGATAGATAGATAGATAGATAGATAGATAGACAGACAGATATACAGGATAAACTGGAAATAATCAATAGAGATTCACAATAGGATTGTGAATGGCTTCTTGTAAAAAATAGGAAAATAACACCGCTTTCCCACACCAAAACTTTAATAAACAAAGAAATAAAGCTTTAATAAATAAAACTTTCATAAATGAACACACTGAAGTAAAAAAACAAAAACAAAAACATATTGGCCATGCCTAAAAACACATTTCATTTTGATTCCCTTATACCTCTCTACCCATGATTCATTATAAGTCAACTGAAGTCATGTTTGATCTGAAACTGGAAAATCAGAGAAATCCAGAGACAGAAACAGGGAAGGAGAGAGTTTCAGGAGTCAGTGCTATCCAGTAAAAATGCCCAGGGTCTAGCAATTGAGAGTAATAGTGTATGTGAGGAACAATAAGAAAGCCAATGTCACTGAATCATTGAGTGGGGTGAGGAGGCAGAAGAATGAGGTATAAGAAGAGTGGAAAAGTAGTAAGGGGTCAAGTCTTTAATCCTGGAGATAACAGGTAGGAAAGAGGGTTTACTGAGTAGTGGGGTGACATGGTAAGAACTGTGCTTTAGGAAGATCTATTTGACAAATAAGTGGATAACAGAAGAAATTTGAAGCAGGGACACCAACCAGGGTGGTAGCAATGTCAGAAGAGAAAAGAGGGTATACACAAGAGTTGTTACAAAGGTAGAAAAATCAACAGGACTTGGAAACAGATTGCATATGTGGTAGAGTGAAAGAAAGGTAGAAGTGAAGGATGTCACCTAGTCACCTGGATGACTGGGAGGATGGTGGTGCCCTCAAAAGAAATAATGAAGTCAGGAAGAAGGGAAGGCTTAGGGGGGAAAACAAGTTCACTTTTAGAGATATTGATTTTAAGCTAAGGAACACAGTATAAGATATCCAATAAGTACCTAAATTAGTTTACTTATTCAATGCCATACCAATCAAATTACCAAAAAATTATTTTATATGGCTAGAAAAAAAGTTACAAAATTCACGTGGAAGAACAAAAGGCCCAGAATATGAAGAGAACTAATGAAAATAAATGCAAGGGAAGGTGGCTTAGCTGTATCAGATCTTAAATTGTATCATAAAGCAGAAATCATCAAAACTATTTGGTACCAGTTAAGAAATAAAGTGGCAGATCAGTGGAATAGGTTAGGTATGCAAGACACAATAGTCAATGACTATAGTAATATACTATTTGATAAATCCAAAGACTCCAGCTTCTGGAATAAGAAATCATTAACAAAAACTGCTGGGAAAACTGGAAAATAGTATGGCAGAAACTGGGTATAGACCAACATCTTACATCCTATACCAAGATAAAATCAAAATGTGTACAAGATGTAGAAATAAAGACTCATTGATACTATAAGCAAACTAGGAGAGCAAGGAATTACTATCAGATTATGGATAAGGGAATAATTTATGATCAAACAAGAGATAGATTACATTATGAAATGTAAAATGGATAATTTTGATTACATTAAATTGAAAAGTTTTTGCACAAAGTCAATGCAACCAAGATTAGAAGGGATGCAGAAAACTGGGAAAGAATTTTTACAACCAGTATCTGATAAAGGCCTCATTTCCAAAACATATAGGGGACTGAGTTGAATTTATATGAATACAAGTCATTCCCCATTTGATAAATGATCAAAGGATATGAACAGGCAGTTTTCAGATGAAGAAATTAAATCTATCTACAGTGGTATGAAAAAATGCTCTAAATCACTGTTGATTAGAGGAATACAAATCAAAATGACTCTGAGGTACCACATTTTCACCTATCTGATTGACTAACATGAAAACAGGAAAATGATAAATGTTGGAGAAGATGTGAGTAAACTGGAACATTAATGCATTGTTGGTGGAGTAGTGAAATGATCCAACCATTTTGGAGAGCAATTTAGAGTCAAAGGGCTATAAAAATATACATACTCTTTGACCCAGCAGTAGCACTTCTAGGGCTGTATCCCAAAGAGATCATACAACTGGGAAAAGGACCTACATATACGAAAATATTTATAGCAGCTCTTTTTTGTGGTAACCAAAAATTGGAAATTGAGGGGATGCCCATCAATTGGGGAATGGCTGAACAAGTTATCGTATATGAATGTAATGGAATACCATTGTGCTATAAGAAACAATGAGCAGGCAGACTTCAGAAAAACCTGGAATGACTTATATGAACTGATGCCAAGTGAAATGAGCACAACCAGGAAAATATCATACACAGTAACAGCCACATTGTGTGGTGACTGACTTTGATAGACTTGGCTCTTCTCAGCAATGCAAGGACCTAAAACAACTCCAAAAGGCTCACGATGGAAAATGCTATCCACATCCAGAGAAAGAACTATGGAGTCTGAATGCATATAGAAGCATACTATTTGCTCTCCTTCTTTTTTGATGTTTTGTTTTATCACTTCATTCTCATGGTCCCTCCCATCAGTTCTAATTCTTCTTTACATCATGATTAATGGGAAAATATGCTTAACATGAATGTATAAGTATAGCCTACATCAGATTGCATGCCGTCTTGGGGAGAGAGGAGGAAAATGAGGGGGAGAAAATTTAAAACTCACAATCTCATGGGAGTGAATGTTGAAAAGTAAAAACAAATCAACTATTAAAAAAAAGATATCAAATAAATAGTTAAAGGTATGAGACTGGAGGTTAGGAGAGAAGTTAGAGCTGGATAAGTAGTTCCCAGAATCACTGCATAGAAATGGTCATTAAATTCATAAGAGCTGACAAGCTCACCAAGGGAAATAGTACAGAAAAGGAAGAAAAGAGTACACCTCCTACCTATCTGAGAGCAGTGTCATGAAAACCCCAATGAAAAGAGTATCAAGGAGAAGAAGGTGAATAACAATGTCAAATGCTGCAGAGAATCAAGACAGATGAGGATTACATTTGGCAATTAAGAGATCATTACTATCTTTGGAAAGATCAATTTCATTTCAAGAGTCACCTCTTCATATGAGACAGGGGTAAAAGACAATAGAGGAACATATCTGAGTGATATGAGATGAGGAGGGAAGAACAGGAGAAAAGAGGAAGATCTCAGAGAACAGTCTCAATTTTTTTCAGTAAAGTAGGTAATATTCTTGGCAGAGAGGAGAGGAAGAGGGGAAACTATGAGAAGTCTGCAAAGGGATAAGATGTTTGGGAAAACCACTGTGGTGATTGGGATGCTAAATAAATTAAGGAGGGGCAAAAGGACTGCTCTGCATCAGTGAGGGCACAGTTGAGAATATTTAACAAAATTTGCAATGGAAGCAGTCAATATGGTTTTATCAGTTTACTCAGCTTCATTCAGCAATATGTGAATAGAAAAAAAGGCCAGTAGTTGGTAGGAACAGTCCAAAGTTGGGGCTTTGTCAGGGCAAGATCACCAACAGGATAAAGAAGACAAGAGACTTGAAAGAAGATGACAGGATAGAGCTGAATTTTTGGTTCTCCCATGGTCCAAGATAGAGAAAGAAGAAGGGGAAACCAAGGTGGGAGTACTGGGGAAAGAAACAAGGGGCTGAGGAACTAGAGGTCTCAATGAGGACAGAAGAACAAAGCTAGAGGTTGAAAGAGAGAAGTAGGGATAGAAAGACAACAGATTATGATCAGATAAGTGAATTTCAGAGTTCATGAAGTAGAGTACTTGTGGGTGATGATGAGACCAAGAGTATGACCATCTGTGCTAAGAAAATGTAGAGAAGTAGGACATGGGAAATGAGTTATCTGAGAAAGTGGAAGGTTAGGACGTTCGAGGGAGTATCATGTATGCATGTATGGGGGCAGGGACTCGGGGAAGAGAAAAAAACCTAGGTACTGAATTCATTGAGAAAAGAAGGAAATTGTCCTGAAATTCAGTAGAAAATAGCCACTAGAAATATGGATTGAGTGAACCTCAAAGGAGGAGAGGTTCCTGAGCTATGATGGTAGAAGGAGAATCTGGAAGTAGCAGTGAGAAGCAAAAAATATTCCCAGTTCCCCTCCTTGACCAATGAGTATAGAACAATGCTAGAAACTAAGGTGGCCAGGGAAGCTGTGTCATCAGGAGGGAACCAGGTCTCAGTGAGTACAAGAAGATGAAGAAGTGATAAAGGAAAAGTTTTAAGATGAAAGCAGAGGTTATCTATGGAGCAGATGTTCCAATTCCAAGGCGTATATATGGCCTCAAGATGGATTCCTCTCAGGACAGGAAGCAGCACTGTATAACTGGAAAGGGAAAGGGAGTACATGCCTGGGGGTAGGGTCAAGTAAGGTAACTGAAATAGAGGTGAAGTTGCAGAAGACCATAGTTGGTACTAGGAGGAACCAAGATGGAATGGATGGCCCAGGAAGTTCACTTCCTTCCAGCAAAGTTTATCCTACCTGGCAGGCTCTAGAGAGTAAACTGGAAACAAAAACAGAGAAACAGAAAGAGACAAAGAAAGAACAAATGAAAATTAACAAGATACAAAGTGAAAAAAAACACCTAAAAATTAATTAACAACAATGTAAAAAGTTAAAGAATATTAATAAATGATTTCTAATTGATTTGCATTCTTCAAAGAATTAGCTATAAACACATGGGGATTTTACTATAATGTCATTTGGAGGTAATAAGACATGTTAATTATTGCAGTTACAGCTTTGTCTTCAATGAATTGAGTTTGTAAATTAATATCACTTATCTTCTAGGAGAGTTAAATGAGCACCCTATTGAGTATTATCTCATACTGAATAATCACAGTGATAATCAGTGCTGACAGTTTAAATAAAATTAATTAAACAAAAAGCAGACACTAAAGAACCTTATCTGGATTTTTTAGACAGAGAGAACTTTCTGTAATAGTTCCAACATGGTGTCCTAATTGACAGCACTGTCATGTATATTTTAACATTTAAAAGGAAAAGAAGAGATAATGCAGTTATTAGTCATCTTAACATTTCATTAAGTGTGAAGAATGTGTGATAGCAAGAATCTTAGTACCAAGGAGAGAGACTACAAATTTCCTTGAAAGCCAATTAACTCAATAAATGACCATTCTAGTTGCAAAAACAATTTTCTTTAAATTCACACTGAAACTCTAGGGGGAAAAAATCTTCAAAAACATAGTAAAGGCAAAGATGACCAAAGTCTGGAATATTCAGTTTTGGAGGGACTACTGGAAGAGAAATATATGAATATATGGCTGGTAAAGTTGTTAATTAGCCAACCATTCTGGAAAACCATTTGAAATTATGATAAAGAAATTACTTAAATGTCCATAATAAGCAACCCAGAGATCCTGTGCTAATCCCAAAGAAGTTAAAGACAGAAAGAAAGGTTCCAAAATATTCATAGCAGCACCTTTTGTGGTAGCCAAGAAAAGGAAACAATATAGATGTCCATCTATAAACAAATTTTGGTACAATAATGTAACAGAATTACTCTAAAAAACATGTTGAACATGAATTAAGAGCATGAGATGTCTTATAATTTCAGAAAAAAAAACAGAATCAGGAATATACACAATGACTTCAAAAATATTAGCAGAACAAAACAAAAATAAAACTGAACAGTGTATAATTATTATGGCCAAGCTTGTACCAGGAAGAGATGAGAAAAATGTACCCCTCTCCCTTCTTTTCAAGAAAGGGGGGCAATAGGTATGGAACACTGCATTATCTGATGCGTTGGTGAGCTGTGCTATATACCTTTTCAAGGAATAATTTGACAGGGATGGGAATGTGATTTGGAAAAAAACAAAGGTGATGTTTTAACAAAACATATCAATAAAAATATTTAAAATATACCAATGATTAACAGTTATTTACAACCTAAGAATATAAGTAAATTTGAGCTAACATTTTTATTAGCTTTCACTTATTAGTGAACCAAGTAATATGCTATATTCAAAGAATATAAGTCAAAAATATCTAAGTTTAAAACAAAATTTAAAATGCTTTAAAATTCAACTTTTAGTCCAATACTCTGCAAATCATAGGAACAATTAGGGCTTTCCTTAGCATATGAAATAGTATTTCTCTAAATCTAAGAGTAAATATTATATATATAAGGGTGAAAAAGTTAATGGCCCTTCCAGTAAGATCAGAGATAAAAAGAAAAGATGCCTATTATTAAAACAACTATTTAATACAATGCTAGAATTGCCAGTGATCACAATAAGAAAAATAAGTAAAGGCAATAAGCAGGAATTAATATTTTATTATTAATTTTTATTAATTATTAATGTATTAATATTTTGAGAAACAAAGTATCTAGAACATCAAGGAAAATAATCAGGAAAAAAGAGGAACGAAGGGTGAATATCACTTCTAGGACTCAAACTATGTGGAAATGCAGTAGTCATCAAAACATTTGGCATTGGCTAAAAAAGAATAGATTAGCAGAACAAACTAGATAACGGAAAATCAGAAATAATGGAAGCCAGTAACCCCGTATTCAATAAAATCAAACATATAAATAACTTGAAAACTCCTTATTCAGTAAAAATGGCTGGGGAAACTGGAAAGCAATCTGACTCAAAACAGACTTAAATAAACATCATGTGCCATATTCCACAATAAATTCAAAGTGGATCTTAATATTAAAGGTACTATTTTTAAAATCAGAGAACCAGATCACACGCCTTTTGCAGCCCTTGGCTGGAAAGTATCCTCAACCAAAAACAAAAGGAAATTACAAAAGATAAAATAGATAATTTTGATTATATGAAATTGAAAAGTTTCTGCATAAACAAAACCATTCTTTGCATCTAAGTTAAGAAGGTAAGCAGTTGAATGGAAGGGGAAAAAATCTAGCAAATTTCTCAGATTAGGGTTTTGTATCCAAGATATCTGGAAACCTGATAAACATAAGACCAAAACCAAATTCCTTCAACAGAATTAGTATTCTGTGGTGTTTTAAAAGGCTTGAGAGATATAATTTCTGGGTAATTTAATCATTTTATTAATAATGCCAGTATTTTAATAAAAAGATGGTCATTTGGCCATCTGTCTCTCTTAGACTATTAGATGGAAGATAATCCCAGCAGTGAGCTCATGGTTTATATCCCCATCGGAAGAAAGGTGTTGCCCAGGGTGGCAATCAATCCTGACTGAGTAACAATGGGAGAATGTATACTACAATGAGGGAGGGGCTGGACCTGTCATTTAGTTCTAAATTACCCCTCACCCAGCCTTGGGGAATCTATTCAAATAATTTATCCCCACAGAAATCTGAGTAGAGCACAATGGCTTCCCCACCTGGGTGGTGTCTGGATAAAGGAGAAGGTTAGCCCAACCTTCAGAGACTGAGGTCTTGAAATGAGGATAAAAGGAAAAGGGGGAAATCTGAATCTCCTCAAATCATTGGTTATTAATAATCACTTATCTCAGGTCAAAGAATATGAACAGTTTTCAAAAGAAGAATCACAAATTAGTAACAACCATATTAAAAAAAGGTTTCATATCACTAATAAAAGAAATGAATAGCAAAACAAACAACTTTTATGTCACACTCTACAAATCGGCAGATGAAAAAAGAGAAAACTGTCAATGCTGGAGGGGTTATAGGAAGGTTGTCACATTGGTGGTATTTGAAAAGCAAATAAGGTAACTACACCTTTTGACCCAAAGATTCTATTACCCCAAAAGAGCCACTGATCTTTTTTTAAAGGTCCCTATATAAACCAAAATATGTTTACCAACACTTTTTATGGCAGCAAAGAATTGGAAAGAATATACTCATTGATTATGACACGTGAATATAATGGAATACTATTGTACGGCTGATGTTGTTGTTTATCCTTCCTTCTCGAAGAGGACCAAGACATCAGGGAAGTGCTGCCTAAACCAAGTGAACTGGATTTAAATGAGGGAGGGCTGTGCAAAGTCACCAGCCTCACTTTCTCCTCCTGCTATACTACAGGATATGATAGATATGGTAAATACAGAGAAGCAGGGACTTACATGAATGTCATGATGCAGAGTGAAATAAGCAGAATCAAGAAAATAATACACATAATGACTATAATAATATAAATGAAAAGAACAATCACAAAACAAATGAAAGTGAACAATGCACAACTGCAAAGAGCAAGCATGACTTCAAAGAGGAAATAAGAAAAGACATCTCCCCCAACTCCTTTACAATGGTGCAAGGTCCATTGATGTAGAACATTTAATGTATTTTCAGACTTTTTCAATGTAGTGACTGGTTCTGATTTTTTTTCTTTTAATCATTTTCTTTTTCCTTCAGAAAATCATGCTTAAAAAAATGAGATGGCTCTCTAAAAAAGGGGGAGTAGCAAAAAAGCAATACTAAGAAACTGTATTTCATGCCATTACATTCATCACTTGCCCCTCTTGAGACCAGAATAGTCTACCCCTCTTATTATGCTCCTATGAACTCAAGACAAGACACCCTCAGTGATCCACATACCCCCTCACTTTGAGTGAAATAACTCAACGGGGGATATCCATGCCAAGAGAAGGCATCTCCAGTGTGACTCTCCACAAAAGAAACTTGGGAGGTACTATGCTCCTCCACACTGTTTAATACAATTACACCCTAAGGTGGATAGGTTTTGCTTCCTACTCCCCAGTCCCAGGTACCTTCCCTCTACTGCTTTCACCCTGCTTTACCACTAACTCCAAATAAGGACCAATGAGTCTGCTTCCAAACCAGCCAAAAATGTTTCTAGTTTTCGCATCACTTTTCTTCCTTGTCACTACCTAAGTGACCTCCCTCCAAATTACACTTACACACAAAGGAAAGAGAAAGGATTTAAAAGGAAATAAATTTCATTCCACAGAATGCTAAATTTTTTCTTCCTTTCCTTCTCCTGATTCTTTTATTTTCCCCATCCTGTTAAAGCTATATTCCCCTAGACCTTACTCTCTCTTTGACAGACTGAAGACTGAGGTGGAAAAAGTGTTACTACTCTAGAACTGTTGATTTCACCATTCTTATTTTCTTGTTAATTATGCTTATCAACCTTGTTTTTCTCTCTGAATGTCAAATAGCCCACTTACTTTATTTAGGTTTCTTATGGAATGAGTCAAATGCCTCCCTTTTGTTAAAATTCTCTTTTTTTTTTGCTTAATTAATAGAATTAAGCATATAGGCTATATTACTCTCAGGTACATACATTCTAATTTTCTGGTTTTTTAGAATTTCACATTTCAATCTTTTTTCCCTCCTAAAGACATGTGTGCGTGTGCGTGCGTGTGTGTGTCTAATTCTTCTATACCAAAACGGATCAAGAACTTTTGGTCTAGGTTCGGTTTGGTGAGAAGCTGCCTGGGGCATTTAGAAGTGACTTGCCCTAGATCATATGCAGTATGTGTCAGAAGTGCGGACTAGTCACAGAGCATTAAACTGATTTTAGTTAATAGCTAAAGCCCTGTATCTTGGTTGCCAGCCAGTTGGCTGTTGGTAAATTGACTTGATTCAAAAAGATATGCCTCAGACTCTAGTTGTGGGACTCTAGGCAAATCACTTAAACTCTCTGATCCTAAGCTCTCTCTCCATCTGTAAGAAGTGACTAATAAAAGCACCTACATTGAGATTGTATATATAAAGTGCCTTGAAAATCTTAAAGTACTATATAAATGTGAGCTACAACTGTTAGTAGTAATAGTAATTGTCTAATAATTAAGCTTAAAAAAATCACATTCTTTGGAGATTTAAGCTTGGAGTTTTTCTTATAACTATGGACTATATCATAATATGCTGCATTATGTATGTGTGGGACACAAGACCACTTACTCAAAAATAAAAACAAAGACTTAGATTCCTTGAAAGTAGAAAGGAGTTTATTGCTTTCTCATGAAAAAGGGTACCCTCTTAGTTGCCATTGCGGGCCAGGAAAGTAGGAGTTCCTTAAAGAAGTAAAGGCTTATTTATACCCTAACTCGAGCTCCCCCTCCCTAATCCCCTTCCCCTTATCCCATTGGCTGGGCTTTCAGGGGGTATAATCTATTCATGGAGACAGAAGCTTGCCCAGAGACAAGAAAAGGCCAGAAGCTTTTCAAGGGCAAGCAGTTCAGGCTGGGGGCAAGGCTATTCTTTGTGCTAAGTACTTAAAAACAGGGTCTGCACAGGAGAGGGTTTTGAAAGCAACAATCAAGAACCATTGACTCCCTGAGGAGGCTTCACTTCTGAGAGATCATCTCTCACATGTATTATTATTTTGTGCTCTATTTTCAATACTTTGGGACAATTTTCTTCTATTTCTTGTAACATGAGACTTGGGCTTTTCAATTCATTGTGTTTTCTTAGAAGACCAATGATCTTCAAATTACCTCTATGTAGTCTATCCACAGTGGTAAGTTGTTTTCATTTGTAAGAACTCATGCATTCTTCTAATGGCACTGTCTGTTTTGTCAATTTCTCTGATCTCTGTTTTGGATTCCAGATATGCTCTTATTTTGTAATCCCTATTCTTTAGGAGAGATTTTTGATCATATGTTCTAAACAGCCCATTGTTTCATTTGTCTTATATATTTCTTCTTTGAGACCTCTGATTTCTAATTTCCATCCTTCCATATTTGTTTTAGCTTTCTCATTTATCTTGGAGTCAGTCATTCTAGAGTTTATTACTGTTATTTCTGAAAAGCCTGTAAAATTCCTTTCTCTATGGGGGCTTTTAGTCACTTTCAGCATTACAAAATATTTCTTCATTGTGTTAAAACCTCTTCTATTTTACCTACTCATTTTTTCTTGTTTTCTTGGTGCTTGATTTATTCTCAACCTTCCTCTGTCAGGCTTCTGGTCATCTACCTCTTCCCTTCTGATAAAATAATATCCTATAATCATAAGATCCTAGATTTCAAACTGGAAAGGACTATGGAGGCCATCTAATCCAACCCATCATTTAATGTATGAGCAAATTGAGACACAAAGAAGTCAAGTGATTTGTCCAAGGCGGCACAATTAACAAGTAAAGTTGGAAACTGAACACAGGTGCTCTGACTCCTGATATAGTATTACTTTCAAGACATCAGGATGACTCTGTATCAGGCTTCCATACTTCTTGGTCCTTCTCTCAGACATACTAATAGTGGTTTTTCTCCTTTTCAGACCAACAGGGATGGATGATTTCAAAGCCTTCCTTTGTATTGAGGGATGAGTTATTTGTTTGGCTCAGTACTGCATAGAAACTCTATTAGAGGACGGGAACAGAGAGTTGATGCTAGGTTTATACCTAACCTGGTTGTTGTTGCTCAGGTGTTTCAATGATGTAAAACTCTTCATGACCGCATTTGAGATTTTCTTGGCAAAGGCATTGGAGTAGATTGCCATTTCCTTCTCCAACTCATTTTACAGAACAGGAAACTTAGGCAAATTCGGGGAATGCGGTGGAGGGGAGGAGATTAAGTGACTTGCCCAGGGTCCCAGATTTGAACTCAGGAAGATGAGTCTTCCTAATTCCAGGCCCTCTATCCACTGGGCCACAAAGCATCTCAGCACAAAAGTTAAGTTCTAAACTCATAGCTCTCATCCTTCCCAGCTGTTTGTTTACTCTCTGACAATCAAAAGAATTGACAAGGTCAATTCCTTTCACTTACAGTGACAGAGATGAAAGTGAGTTGTAGCCATGAAGGGAAGGGATAAAATGCTACCAGAGCCTAAAGTTAAAAGAGAGGCACACAATAAAGTAGAGTGAGTTCTATAGGTAAAGGCATGGGGAAATAGATTCTTCATTCAACTTTCCATTGTTATTTCAAAAGGCTTTACCCTGTGTGGAATTATTTGCTATTCTCTCCTCCTGCCACAATTTTAATTACTATATATCCAAAACATTATCTAATGATTCTAGATGCCAAGATTTGGGAACTATGCCAAGAATTGCTTACTCCACTGATCATGTGTTTATTATTCCACTTGAACAATTTTTAAATTTGCCATCTAGTCCTCCACCTTTGCATTTTTTTCTTTCTGCATGAACCACCCTAGGCCTGAGAAAATCTACTACTTCAATGTAATTTTCCACCACCTTGTCTACATATTCTCATGCTGTGTGAGATGATCTCTCAAAAGTGAAGACTCCTCAGGGGATCAATAGTTCTTGTTAATATTTGATTGTTGCTTTCAACAATCAGACCCCTCTCAGTCGCTGTTTTTAAGCACAAAACAGAAAAAATAAGTCCTGCCCCCAACCTGAACTGCTTGCCCTTAGCTTCCCACCTTTTCTTGTCTCTGGGATAAGGGGGAAGGGGGTTGGGGGGGGAAATTGCAGTAAAATTCGGTTTCCTAGGAATTACCTAACTCCCGGCCCTAAACCCCCTCCACGGCCCTAAACCACACCACTGCTAAGTCAGCATTAGGTTTACTAAATAAGGACATGTGTGTTTGGATTGGCTACACCCTGTGTCCTTGTTCTTTGTCTTTGAATATAAGCCCGACTCCCCAGCCAATGGGAGTAAGGGATAGTGGTGGGTGGAGGTTTTTTGCGGTTAGGGTATATAATCTCGTTTTGCTTTCTGTGCCTCGCCTCTCTTTTCCTGGAAGTGTACCAGGGGAGCAGATGCCCCTTCTCCCGAGATTGTAATAAAAAGTAATCTTTGCTTCCACCTTGAGAAGTCTCTGAGTTTAATTGATTTAGAGTCGCTGTCCAACACAATGCTAATGTTCTTGAATTCTTCCTTTACTGATCTTATCTCCAATCTTAAAGACATGAAATCTTCTTTTCCATCTCATTTTAATTCTAAACCACACTAATCCTATCTAGCCAATCCCCAGGATTTCAAGATCTCTAGAAACTCACTTTTCTGGAGGATGAACTATGAAACTCACACCTCATCATCCCTTGCCTTTGGGGTTCCCTCCTACCCCTAGTTGAAGAGGATGGGCTGGACATCTAGAAGCTCCTCCCAAACCTTCTATTTGAGGAGGGATCTCAGGAAATTCAACCCAGTTTCCCACCAGGCTGAACTCCTGAATTTGATGATCTTCAAAAAGTCATCATTCTCTAAGATTAATTCAATTCCATAACTCACTTTTCAGATTATCTTTATCTCAGGGGCAGGACTACATCATGCTTCTGGGCTAGATACTCCTCTCCCTTTTCAGCTTTTTTTAACGTGTTGTCTTCACTTATTAGATTGTCAGATCTTTGAGAGCAGAGACTCTCTTATGCCTTTCTTTATTTCCCCTGCCCTTAGCCTGGCACATAGTAAGCACTTAGTAAATGTTTATTGACTCTGACTCTCTAACTCTGAATGGAGGTTCTCACATCTGATCTAGATTACATCTAGAAATGTAGCTGCTATTATTGCAGTCTTGTTCTTTGCTACTAATGCCTTAAATATAGAAGGTGCCAAATAAATGTTAATTTATTTTATTTTTATTGGGGCTTCTTCTTTGATTATGTAATTCTTTGGTATGTAATTTTCCCTAAGAATGTTTCATTCCTTTCCCCTCTTTTTTGTTGCTGTTATTTCATTTTGTCAAAGTTGTTTTGAAAGTGCCATAGAACTCACTTCAGTCTTGACTATTGACTAACTACTGCTATAATTTGCTATCTCCAAGCTTTCCTAATATTTCTGCCTATGCTCGACAAGCCAATCTATCCCTTCTCTGATAACTGAATCCTTCCACATTCTTTAAAATCTAACCCAAAGGTAACCTCCTCTAGGAAGACTTCCCTGACTTTCCATCCCTGAGGCTACATATTCTACTTTCTTCTGTAGCACTCCAATACACTTATTTTATTGCGTTTTTACCTGTGTATCCTAAATTCTGGTCAGACTATAAGCACTCTGAGAGCAAAGTTTGCTCTTAACTAAACTTTGTATCACCAAGATTTTTTCACACAGCAGTCAATAAATGTTTGCTGAATTTAATTCTCTCCTTTGAGGCACCTACAAAAGTAATCCAATAGCGCATTCAAAATGAGTCTTCTGAGCAAATACTTTTTGATAGAGTAACTCAGGAGATAACCTTGAAATGTGAAGTACTTTGCAGACCTCTAACAAAGCAACTTAAAGAGATGAGATTTAATATTAATGCTTCCCATGATATTCCTTTTTAATGTTTCTAGCAAACTATTATTCAAATTTATGGCTGCAGCAGAAAACCTTTTTGTGTTCCTTCTCTCAAGTCATTCTGAAAAAAGGTTATTCATATTATTAAGCATTTTTATATGCAAAGAATGTGATTGCTATCTTACAGCAAAGAGTAATAGGAAAATAACATATTGGTCCATACTGAATAAACAACAAAAAGTAATACTTGGTTAGTTCTCTATGACAATCAATCCCATATCCATTAAAAGAATTCCTAGTCATTTACTCCTGGCTTAAGAAGTAGAAACCAACTCTGGCTTCGGTTCTTTCTCTCTCTCTCTCTCTCTCTCTCTCTCTCTCTCTCTCTCTCTCTCTCTCTCTCTCTCTCTCTCTCTCTCACACACACACACACACACACACACACACACCCCACTCAGCTACAAAATTCAATCCTACGAACCACAAGTGCGTGTATGTTTGTACATATGATACAGCAATGACTATAAAGAGAACAACTAGCTGTCTCTGAATCATTCTGAATTTTCTTTCATCTGTATTTCTAGCTAGTTGTACCCTTGTTAAATAAATCTGACTTCTCAGACTCAACATCATTTTTCTCTGCTTGATCACTTCATAATGATCTAGATCTCTAGTGCTACCCAATCCACCCTTCCTGCCTGTTGACTTCTTGCTTGCAGGGTCTTTCCAGCCTGGACACAGTCCCAGCCTTGCCCATTCTATACTGATCTGCCCTGTTCCTGCCCAAAGTATAAGAATGGACTGAAAGACCATTCTTTAATGATTCTAGGCATAGAGCTATAACTTTAGTAACATCAGATAAACTTCACAAGTTCCACATAAAAGAATCAGTGTATAAAACAATAGCCTAACTACCTACAATGAAATGTTTCTCAAATTTAATGTAAGCTTATATAACGGAACCTGAAAATTTTCTAAATCCCTGATCTTATCCACATGAGCTTTTAGACGACTTATTGGAGGGCATGAATTAACCAAATTAAAAAACTATATTAAATTTAATAAGATGTCAAGGAAACACTGAGATCAAAATATTCTTAAATAACTGAATTCTAGTCACTTAGATACTACAGGAAAATTCAGCAGATAATTATGTCCTTGAATATAAGAGTTCATCTTCTAAGAACTGGATTAAGGCACTATAACATTGCAAATCTCATTACAAATGCTGAACCATAATTGTGAAAGGTAACTGATAATGTCCAAAAATGTTACCCTAAAATTTTAGAAATTGATCAAACAAAAACAAATTGCTAACTATTTCTAGGTCACAATATGACTTTTCATCATTTAAATAACTGACATTTTATGTAGTACTTGACATATATTTTCTTATTTAATATGTCTTTGAGGGCATGGGTCATGATCATCTATCTTCTTAATGCCCCTGGTACTAACAATATACATAGTACCTTATACAGGATGGTGTTCAATAACTGATGATTGAATAAAAAGGTATCAATGTTCAGTTTTAGGGCTACTCCACATAATTAACTGAAAGTTATTCCATGTCAAATATATTAACACTCATTGACTTCCTTAACTACAAAAGGTTCTCCCAATATATTTTAGATAAGCAAATAATTATAATAAAACATATCTGGTCTTACCATTAGAAAAGCATATTTTGAAAGTGAAGACTTAGAACATAAAATTTATTTTGTTTTAAATTAGCAACTACATGTTCCTAAGAGTTGATACAACTGCTATTTTTGGACTTAACTTTTAAGCCATGCTATTAAAAACAAAAGCATGCCAATTTGATCAAATTAAAATTGACCAATAATTGTAGGTTAAAAACATTTTCATGCATGTTAAGAATTTCCTTTTGCCAACTGAAAGCAATAATGTAAACACTTCAAAATGCAATAATGTAAAAAATTCAATAACTTATTGGCTATTTTTAAAATATTACTATGCTTGCACATGCATTTTTTTTTAATACTGGAGTTAGAGCAATGCAGCAGAATTGTTAATCAAGCTCTAGAACACAGGAGAAATCAAGAACAACCTACCACATCATCAGTCAGTGTCCTAATATTTAAATGCTGTAAATACAAAAGAGATCATTTAGTGATTTACAATGATATTTTTTCCTGCTTTTAGATGCTAAAGTATTTTGAGGGGGAAAAAGAGTATTATACTTTAATGGGATTAAATCTTTGATAAATTTTTAATGAAATATATTAAAGTATTTTTATATTCTCACAAAAAGAGAATTTCAAACTTCTATGAAATTTCAAACTTCTACTTTGCTAACATATTGAATTTTCAACAAAAATCCAGGAACTGGACACCTAAACACCATATATTCCCTCAATTATTAGTTTTTTAAAATGAAACCACAAGATAAAGGATGCAGTTACATGCTTAAGTTAGAATCTCAATGTTACTCTTCACTTTAAAAAAAAAAAAAGGACAAACTATGAAACTTTAGATAATTCAAACATGCAAAATAAAGTACTTTGCTGGCTTAATTAACTAAAACTATCCTATACAAAAAGCATATATGAAATAATGTTTACATCTATAACACTTCTGGTTAATTTATTACTACTGTTGATAGTAGATACTTTTTAATTTCATTTCTAGACTCAAAGAAACTCTTTGCCAAGGCAATTCAAAGAAAGTATCATAAGACCAGTTTAGAAAAAGAATAAATTGGTTTCCTGCAAAATACAAGGCAAAAGAAAAATAAGTAATTCAAGAAAAAGGAGAATATAGATTTTTTTAAAGCCTAAATAGTCAAACCCATTCTTTTATTCAAATAGCAAAAAACTGACAGTACCATTTCTTGGCCCTCTCCCTCAAAGCACTGTTAGCCTCTTGAAAGCAAAAGAAAGAGAAAAGGTAAACTGTTTCAAACCAATAAACTAGTTCTTTACCTCTATAGAAAATCTTAAGTAAATCCTATTGAAACTAGCTGAAAGAAGTTCATAATATGTTCTCAAACCACTAAAGTTGTCTTTTTGCCTATCCCTTTACCTCATCTAACTTAAAATAATTTTAAATTGTGGAATGAAAATAACTTCCCAAACATTTCTCTGCTCTCCAGCCTAACTTTCAACTTTCCTTTAAAATTCAAGCAGTTAAAAAAAAATACTAAATCCCCCTTAATTCTAGAGATAGAAGCAAAGAAATAATCTTTATTTTTAACATTCTTTTTTTAGTTTTGAGTTCCAAATTCTCTCCCTCCTGCCACTCCCTCATCTACTGAGAAAGCAAGCAATACATCAATCAATACCTGTGAAATCATGTAAAATGTTTCCAAATTACCCATATTACCCCCCAAAAAAATATTTCCATATTAATCATATCACTGACTCCTCCTCACCTCCCCAAAAAAACGAGGCCAGAAAATTATACTTCAATCAGTTCTCTCTTGGGGTGGGTAATATGTTTTTATCATTGGTTTTTGTTTTCTCCACCTATGGAAATGATCAAACTGGGAAGGATAGAATAAAAATGATTAACCAAGGATTAGAACCTAAAGTAATAGTAAAAGTAAAAAATACACCTAGCTAAGCTCAAAAAGTTCAAATCATGTATTCAGAAAAATCTCAGGGAACTGAAAAAAAAATAAAAACCTTAAAAATATGATTACTGAATAACTGACAATGATTATCTGTGGAACTGTATTAAACAGGAGAAACACCAATAGACTAGAGAGAGATGAATGTTTTCCACCTTCTCCTTTATTAAATTAATGAAATTCCTGGTAAAATTATAGAGGTGATTTTGACAGAAGTCTGCAAATTTAAGAAGGGACCATGTGATCATTAAGAGACAATATTAATTCATAACAAACTAATCTTGTACTTTCTTTTCTGATATAATTACTAGATAAAAGGAAATGACTTTGATATAATATAGCTAAGGAAGGTTTCAGAAAGCCAAATAATGTCTGACTCTCTTTGAGTCTTTTCAACGGAGGAGATAGACACTTGAGATACATCAGTGAGTAGTGTCAAACTCAAATAGAAAAGTATCCTTGCTGGTAGCTTATTGACTTAGAAAGCTACAAATTAACATTATCTATTGTTATATTATATTTTTACTTATTTTGTTAAACATTTCCTAATTACATTTCAATCTGGCTGGAGTGAACTCTGGACTTTCCGCAGGTTGCTAAATTTGACACCTGTGGGCTAGATAAGAGTAGATTTAGGTGACATTTTAACTGGCTGAATAACCAGGAAAAAAAAGTATTAAGAAAAATGATTAAGTGCTCAGTGCTCAGTATTACCTGGAGTGAAGTCTGTAGAGGACTGCTGGAACACAGTATCACTGACCTTTTATTTACCATTTTTATCAAAAACTTGAATAAAGGTATAAATGGCATACATAATAAATTTTCAAAGGACAAAGCTGAAAAGTACAGATATTATGCTCATTGACAGAATTATAATTCAAATACAACTCAACAAGGAGAAACCATTCTATGAAGCAGGCATAGAATAAGGGTAGACAAAGAGAAGAGAAATTAAAGGTCATATTTAGAGAACAGGCAAGTACTATAACTCCTAGTGCCTAGAGTAATTTGAAATAAAGCTGAAAAGATAGGTTAATGCCAAATAGTAGAAAGCCTTGAATATCAAACTAAAGGAATTTGGATTTGTTCCCTAGGCAACCAGTTAAATTATTACAATAGCCTAGAAAAGAAGTAGTAAGGGCCTGTACTAGGCAAATTGGCAGTAGAAATCAAAAGAAGTCTATGTTACAACGTGGTGTCTTTAGTTCCTTCCATTTTTGGTAATGTGGTAGAAATGATGATAGGGATCATCAACCCACCAACTGGACCTACAAGATGTCCCTTTGCACGCCAAGTATCCACAGCTCAATTCTCCCTTCTAATGCCATGCTTAACAGGAGAAACTGTCTGGCTCTATTTACTAAATTAGGGTCAGATTCCCTTGCTTGCAGCACTTTCAAATATAGATAAACATTATATAACCCAAAAATTTCCAGCATTATTCCTAAGGAGGTGGAGCTGAAAGCAAACATATGGCTACATGTGCATGGTATGATCTGTAGTAGTAGGGTAGGGCTCCGGGACTTTGGGATCTTGTCCCTTTGGCTTCTATCCCTTTCTCATTTGCTAGCTAATAAGGGAGTAGAAGCCTAGTGACTCTGTTTCCACTTTTCTTCCCTCTCCTTCTGGTGGCCCAAGAGAACTCTGCACCTCCCTGCTGGATTTGCCTGCAGATCTGAATCTAAGTGACTGAAGTGAGTCAAGTGGTAGCTGGGCTTTGCTCTCTCTCCCTCACTTCCCAGGACTGCACATTAAGTTTACCTTAAACAGACCCTTCTGGATTTTAGACAAGCATTACAATAACCAATCTAACATTTAGCAAAATAATCTATGCTTTATATGTTCATGATAATTACTCTGGTTTTATTACATAAAATTTATTAGTAAACTTAAATGCTGGTTAGCCAGCTAGAGTTCCACTTCCAGGAGCCAAGACGGTAGAGTAAGAAGTAAGTCACAGGAGTAGGGAGGTGGCACAATGGATAGAACACCAGCCTTAGATTCAGGAGAACCTGACTTCAAATCTGGCCTTACTAGCTGTGTGATCCTGGGCAGGTCACTTAACCCCACTGTCTAGCCAAAAAGAAAAAAAAAAGAAAGTCACTCTCACCCTCCCTTACTGCCCTCTGAAAACCCAGAAAATATAGCCCCAGGAAAATCCCCAAGCCAGCAGAAAGACAGGGCACAGCAGTCTTGTATCCCAGGAAGCATGGGAGATTAAGGGGAAAGGCCCCTCTCCCTCTGGGAGAAGAGGAGCAGTACAGATGGGAGGCATCCCAGCAAACCAGTGGCAAGCCCCATCCTCAGTATACCAGGAGGAGATTCTGAGATCCAGGGTGGTAGAGCAGGCAAGTGCCAACACTAGGACCCCCTAAGAGCTTCAATAAAGGCAGGGGAACCAGTAGACATCAGCTCAGAAAATCACCATGGGTGACAGCATTCTCCAGCAGCCAAATCACCCGATGCCTCAGCACTCTGGGCAGCACAATTCAAAGAAGCAAAGTTCCAGACTGACAAACATCCACCAGCAACAAAATATCCCTACACAAGGCCCAGGTGAGCAAGAAAAGAAGCTTGGTAAGTGTTCCCTTCACTCCAGCAGGAGAGCTCAACTTTTTTTTTTTGAAAAAATCAAGAAATAGGCAAACACCATGAGCAAAAAGCAGAAACGGACAATGACCATGGATTTTTATTATGGGGAAAGGGAAGATCAAGGCACAAATTCAGAAGAGGACAACATTGTCAATATACCTGCATCCAAAACCTCAAAGGGGAATATAAACTGGTCTCAAGCCCAAAAAGCCTTCTCAAAAGAGCTCAAGAAGGATTTTAAAACTCAAATAAGAGAGGCAGAAGAAAAATTGGGAAAAGAAATGACAGATAGGCAAGAGAAAGTCAATAGCCTGGAAAAGGAAGGACAAAAATTAACTGTAGAAAATAAGTCATTAAAAAGTAGAATTGGTCAAATGTAAAAGGATGTACAAAATCTAATAGAAGAAAACAACTCATTAAAAATTAGAATGGGGCAAGTGGAAGCTAATGACTATGAGAGAACGAGAATCAGTAAAACAGAAACAAAAGAATGAAAAAAAGAAGAAAAGTAAAATACCTCATTGATAAAACAACTGACCTGGAAAATAGAGCCAGGAGAGACAATTTAAAAATGACTGGTCTACCTGAAAACCATGATGAAAAAAAAGAGCCTGGACAACATCCTTCAGGAAATTATCAAAGAAAATTGCCCTAAAGAATCCACCAATCACTTCCTGAAAGAGATCCCAAACTGAAAATGCCAAGAAAAGACCAAAACCAAAACCCTTGGTCCCTGCTCTCAAAGAACTTACATTCTCTTAAGGGAGAAAGGAAATCTACAAAGATAAATAAATACAAAGTATATACAAAAATTCTACAAAGTAATTTCCAAAAGGAGAAAGCATTAACAAGGGGGGAGGGAGGAATTCAGAAAAGGCTTCATTTATAAAGAGGCACCTGAGCTGTGTCTAGAAGAAGCTAGGAATTCCAAGAAGCAGACGTGAGGGGGCCGTACATTTCAAACAAGGGAGACCACTGTTAAGAACCCAGAGGTGAGAGCTGTATACAAGAAAGAGGTCAGTTTGACAGAAATGAAGACTGTATGAAGAGTTCTTGGCGAAGCTACAATGAATTAGAAATAAAAATGATATTTTCAAACAGTGTGTGAATTTGTTTTATTAACTACACTTCTTTGTTAAGAGTGCAAGTTTTTATTTTCAGGGGACAGGAAATAAGTCGCAATAGAGAAGAAAAAAACAAAACAAAGAAAAGTGTCAGTGAAACCTTTAAAAAATACACAAAAGTGAACAAAAAGATGTTCAGAATAGGACACAGCCAAGCAGGTAGTTTTGTTACTACCATGGCAAACTTAATACGTAAATTTTTAACTGGATGTCATAGAAGTTCACATTTTCACATATAATTCTTTTTTTCTTTATATAATGAAATGTCCATGTTTATTAACTTCACAATGTTTTAAAAGAGAAAAAAAGTGCGTGAAGAGATGGTAACACAAAGCATAATATAAAGACAGGAGCCTGATTGTGGAGAACCCTAAACATCAAGCTAAAGATTTTGTATTTTAATATATAGTGCCAATAGGTAGCCACTAAAGGTATTTGAGAAGAAATGGAGAGACATAGTCAGATTTGTGTTTTGGGAATATCAATTTCAGCAACTGTGTAGAGGATGGCCTCGAAAAAGGAGAGGTTGGAAGCCATAAGACCAATTATAAGACTATACAGTACACAGTCAAAAGATGAAAAGGGTCTAAACTATGATAGATACAGCCTATATGAAAGGACAGAAAGGAACTCAACCAAAATCACTTAAGAGAATAATGATACCTTTAACAGAGACAGGGAAGTTAAGAAAAACAGGTTTGAGAAGAGAAGTATGGGTTTAAATGTCCTGAGTTTAATTAAGGGGCAAGTGAGACATCCAGGTAGGGCTGATGTAAAAAGGACAGCAGTTGTTACTAAATCTATTGTCTATGGAGATGATAGTCACCTATGTATGCCTTGAGTTGTACTTTGCTGCTTAAGTATGGTTTCCCAAAAATTAGCTTCTCCTTTACCTGATCTAGGAATTAGATCAGTTTGGCATTGGGAAAATGTACTCCCTGTAACCAACCAATTAGTAGACCTTGGGGTGTAGGAAGCTGAAGCTCAAGACCAGTGTGATGAATTGCCATTTAGGGGCTAGCAAGAATGGATTACCTGGGTTGCTGATTTCCATTTAATCCTTTGGTTTTTTTCAATTAGCATCTCCGCCTTTAAACCCCTTAGATAAATAACTTTTAACACCTTGTAATATGGGGGGGGGGGTGATCACCTTGGACTGTTAGACAATACATAATGTATCACATGCCAGATAGACCACACAGACCAGACCACTCACTACCCCTTCTCAAACCCTAATGCAGATAGCACATAACCCAGAGCCCAAAAGCCCTGGGAATGGTAGTGCTCCCAAGCCCAACCAGCCCTGCTTTTAACCCTCATACCTTAGTGGGGACAACCCCAAGAGTAACACTGAGTTAAAAAAAGGGAGGAAGCACATTGTTTGAAAGAATGATTACAAATGTAACTGAACACATCAGGAAAGCAAATAGAAAAACATCAAAACTGAGTGAGTAGTGAACACAGCACCAACTGCTACAGAAAGATCAGAAAGAATGACGAATAAGAAAATGCCGTAAGAATTGGTAATAAGGCTATTAGTGACCTTTAAGAATAGTTTCAGTAGAGTGGTAGAGCTAAAAACCAGACGGCCGGTAAAAGCAGAGAGAACACAGTCAATTTATTCATAAAGTCTGGCAGCGACAAAGAGAATGATAGATCAGGGCATTAAACTTCTGAACATTTTCCCTTAAAATCTCTCAGGCATCCACATTTTCCTTTCTAATCCCACTGCAACTAGCCTAGCCTAGGTGATGGGCCTATTCCTTCATAAAAACTAATGCAACAGCCTAACTGTTCTCCCATTACCTCCCCCCTCACTAACTGTAAAGATGATAATAATAACAGGATCATACTGCTACTGCTACCAAATTAATTTCTTTAGTGTACAGATATGACTATGATACACAATTGCTTAAAAAAAAAGCTGCTTACCAAATAAAGTCTAAACTCTTGAACCTGGCATTCAAGGACTTCCACAATCCAGTTCCAGCCTGCCTTATCTCTTTTCATATAAGACACACTCCAGAAAATCTAGCCTGGTCACCATTCCTTTTCCCACCCTCTAACTTTTATTTATGGTATTCCATACACCAGTAATATCTTAATGATGCATCGTCCCCATGTACCCACCTTCCACTATCACAACATACTAACATTCTTTAATACTCATTTTAATTACAACTGTCTTGGTGTAGCTATCCCTGATCTCCTGGTTAGACAAAATTCTTCCTTCTCAGGGCACTAAATGTATGCCGCACTTATATATTTATGTTCTGTACATATTATAATTATGTACATATAATATCTTTCTGACTAAATTTTAAGATCCACATTGTCAACATATATTTTGTGCTTAATGTTTAATGTTAAATAGGTAACAATAAGCTAGTGCCATTAACCTAACTTCATCTAAGGATAGGTAATTTTCCCAGAAGCCTGAGGTTTCCTCTTAGATTCTACTTCAAACAACGTTCAACATTTTTTTTAAAAAAATACCAACAGGAAGAAAATGAAAACTATGTAACAATGGGTGTTTTTTAAGTTTTGCTATGATTTATGTTAATGAGATTTAATAAACTTTAAACACAACTTAAATTGCACAGCTTTCTACCTGTACCTCTTTAAAATAAAAGGCTGAGTAGCTTCATTGTAAGAAAAAGAGAATAACTGTTAGAAAGAAAAGTATGAAAAACCAATCCCCTCCTCTGCCCCTCTGTTATATAGAAGAGGCAAGTAGGGCCCAAAGGGATTAGGTAGCTAATGGCAGGCAGCACACTGACAAGGCTAAGACTCTTCATTTACACCACACTGCCTCAGGGATACATAAAAGTATATCAAGTACAGCAAGGCCCCTATTGGTACAAACAATGAATCTTATGAAGTAGTCATATCTGTTTGAATCTTAACTCAAAGTTATAATTATACAAAATGTGGTAAATAAGCTAGTCTTATTATCTCCTCCAAAGTCTAGCACAATAGTATTGCATACACAACAGACATTTCAATAAATTTTTGTTATATTGAAACAGTTCCAACCTGCAAAAATTTTACAATCTGGACAGCTAGGTGGCACAGTGGATAGAGCACTGGCCTTGGAGTCAGGAGGACCCGAGTTGAAATCTGGCCTCAGACACTTGACATTTACCCCAGGCAAGTCACTTAACCCCATTACCTAGCCAAAAAAAAATAATAATAATTTTACAATCAAATAGAAAAGATGGGGCTTACATGTAATAGACCACCAAGATCGTAAGGTAAGGCATAGGTGACAAATGAAATGCCACAATGGGACTTGACCAGAGCACTGAATGAAGCAAGAATGAGAGTAAATAAGCCTATGCTTACCACACCCTTCACCAGCCTAGGTCCAGGACTTAGATAAACCAAGAGGAAGTTATTTAACACGAGGACACTTAGATGGGAAAAGGTGCCATGGCAGAACATGTCATATTTGGAGAACAATGAACTGCTTTGGCTCAAGATAATTCCAATTAGGGCATTATGGGCGATAAGTTTTGAGAAAGAGGCTGGGACGATATTGAGGATGGTCTGGAATGACAGGTAGGAACTTCAGTCAAAATCCTGTAGGAAACAGAAGAGCCTTCAAAACCTGAGGAGGTGACAGAGTTAAACCAATGCCATAACAAAGATAATCTAGCTTCAGGGTATAAAGTGGATTACAGGTTTGAACATTTATTCAAATGCTCAGTTCATTTCTGAGAGTTTCAAAAAATTATCTTACAAGCATAGTACCTGAAGACAGTTCATTATCTCAAACTACATTATGACACAATATCTTATTTTACAAAATGACAGAATGACAGTTTGCTGACTTACCCAGCAAGTGTCACTTTACTTTTAATTATAATTTGTGATTCATGCACATGTTGAGGTGTCACTCAATTAAAAAAATTCACACACCACTGCGCTCCTTTCCCCTATGATACTTAGAAAAATAAACTTTGTAAACCTAATGGCAGCATGCCTTGTCCATACCTGAATTTATTTTACTATCAGTCATCAGGAATAATAGAAAACAACTACAAAGATCATTCACAGTCATTCCCAGAGACCAGATTGCAGAGATCCAATACTTAAAGGGCTCCCAAGAAGATTTCACAATTTACCATCAAAGTCTCCAAACAACACTAGTTATTATAATATCAATGACAAAATAAAATTGATCACTTATATAGTCCAGATAAGCCTTTAAGATGTCTGAGTTCAGGGCTAGAATCATTGATTTATTTGGAGTATTTTGTTGGAATTAAGAGGTTTGAGAGAGGTTGAGAAAGGAAGATTGTAATCTAGGTAGAATCCAAAGAGAAGAGGAGAAAAAAGGCATCCTACTTCTGCCTCTTCTTGAGTACAGGTCTTCTGCTCTATTCACTGTTCTAAGATCCCTACTTTTATCTACTCATAGTCTCTCCTCAGTCTTATATCACCAACTATCTGGTGGACATTCCACCTAGATGTCCTTTAGGGACCTCAAACTCAACATGACAAAAACAGAGTTCATTACCTGTGCCCACCCATTTCCTCCAAATCCATAACTCCTCCAAAGTCTATAGAAGGTTCGAGTCCCCTGGTTTGCAAAACTGTTGATTTTCTCACTCTCCCTGATCCATACATCCAATCATTTGTCAGATTTTGTCATTTCTATCTTCACTACACCTCTTGCATATACCACCTTCTCTTCACTTACAAAGCCAGCACCCTAAATCAGTCCTCTATGTCCTGTCCTATCTCCTGAATAATTACAATAGTCTCCCAATTGGTCTCTCTACCTCAGGTCTTTTCCTATTCCAAGCAATCCTCCACACCACTGCCAAAGTTCTATATAAAGTATAGTCTGATCATGTGATTCCTCTAATTAATAAATTCCAGTGATTCCCTATTACCTCTAGAATCAAATATATACATATTTGACATTTAAAGTTTTTCAACAAACTGACTCCAATCTCTCTTTCTAGCCTTAATACCTTTCTTTGACTAAAGTGAGGTTCTGTCAAATTGGCCTTCTTAACCTTCCTCATACACAATACTCTGCTCCCTATCTCTGTGTCTTCACATTGGCTGTTCCATATACCTTCCTTATCTCTGCCCTTTGGAAACTCTACTTTCCTTCCAGACTCAACTAGAAGGCAATCTTCACTAAGCCTTTCCTTTAATCAATCATCAACCAACAAGTATTTCTTAAATGCCATTTTTGTGCCAAGTACTGTGCTAGAGGCTGGAGATTTAAGTACAAAGAAAAAAATCCCTACTCCAAAGGAACATACATGTACATGTATAAATATACATAGTATAAACATAAAGGCAGGTAAGTGGCACACTGCATAGAGTGGTAGACCTGGAGGCAGAAAAACCTGACTTATTTTCTGCCTCAGACACTTACTAGCTGTGTGACATTACAGAATTATCTGAATCTCTCTTGACCTAAGTTTGTCATCTATAAAATGAGGGCAATAATAATTCCTACTTCCCAGGTTGGTTGTGAGAACAAAATGAGATAATTTTTGTAGAGTGCTTTGCAAACCTTGCTATATGAATGCTAATTATTATTATGATTACAAAATGAAAAAAATACAAATATATACAAAGCAGTTAGATACAAAGCAGTTTGGGAAAAGGAGGAGTAGCAATAGAGGGAAACAGGAAAGGCTTCATACAGAAAAATTATGACATTAGACCTCTGTCTTCAAGGAAGAGAGAAACTGACAGGAAGGAAACATTTCATGCATATTGGGACAGTCAGTGAAGAGGTGTAGAGCAGGAGAGTGTTGGTTTTGAGGAAGAGAAAGTGTTGTTTGCCTGAATCAGGGAGTAAGAGAGCAATGGCAAATGAGTCTGGAAAAGTAGGTCGGGGCCTGGTTGTGTAGGCCTTTAAATGCTAGCTAATCATGAGAGTTTATATTTTAATGCAAAGGAAAGAGAAGCAACTGGAGTTTACTGTGGAGGTGAGTCACCCAGTGACATTAGCATATTTAAGGAAAATTATTTTGGCAGCACTGTGTTGTATGGACTGGAGTCAGAAGAGACTTGAGGCAACAAAACGAATTAGGAGACTGTTAAGGCCAAAAATAGGGTGGTAGCTATGTAAGTGAAGAGAAGAGGTCAGATTTGAGAGATACTGTGAAGGTAAAAGCAGCAATATTTAACAAGTGATTAGATATGTGGGTTGAGTGAGAGTGAAGAGTTCAGAGTAATATCAAACATGTACAAAAGTACAAACCTAGCAATCTGGGGAAAAGGTGGTACTTTTAAAAGGAACAGGGAGAGGAGAGAATACAAGGAAAAGATAATGAATTCCATTTTGGGCAAGTCGAGTTTAGATGTCTCTGGGATATCCAGCAAGAAATGTCCATTAGGAAACTGGTGATATAGGACTGAAGTTCAAAATGGAGACTAGGGACTTCCACTTCCAGAAACCAAGGTGGCGGAGTAAAAAGGCAGTCACTCTCACTGTCCCCTATCAACCTTTGAAAACCCAGAAAGTGTCACCCCAGAAAAAAAAAAAACCTGGAACAGCTGAACTACAAGAAAGATGGGGAAACAGCAGTACAGCAGCCCACCAAACAGGTCTCCCAGTGCCTCAGCAAAAATAAGCGAAGCAGCACTACAAACGGCCCCAGGCGGATAAACACTCCGCAGCATTCATCTGAAAGGAGTTGAACAAAGCAACCTAAAGTCTTCCTAAAGTCTGGGCCTTGCTGATTCCAGCCCAACACCAGGTAAGCTGTCACAACCTCCACCTGTCAACCATGAAGAGATCCTGAAGCCCAGGTGGTAAAGCAGGCAAACACCAACACCTGGACCTCTGACTGCCTCAGTGAGGGAGGGGGGAACTGGTGGAAACCAGCTCAGAAAACCACCAGGAGCCTCGACACTCTACTGCCAAGGAATCTCCCAGTGCATTAGCAAAAAACGAGGGAAACAGCACTGCAAGGGGCCCCAGGCAGATAAACACCCTGAAACACCCATCTAAAAGAACCTGAAGAAAGCTAAAGGAAAGGAAGAGCAGGCAACCTAGAATTGCCTGAAAGTTCCAGCCTTGCTGATTCCAGCCCAACACAAGGTAAGCTGCCAGAACTCTACAGCCTCCAATTGCCAACATAAGAGGCCCCAGCACACAAAGCCAATGACCAAGACCTAGGCTCTCAACATAAGAAGCTTGGGTCAGTGCCCTCTGTTCCCCAGCAGGAGAGCTCAATCTCTTTAAAGACCAGGGAATAAAGAAACACCATGACTAAAAAGAAACGACCATAGACTCATATTATGAGAAGAGTGAAGATCAAGATAGAAATTATGAAGAGGACAACATTGTCAACAAACCCACATCTGCAACATCAAAAGGGAATATGAACTGGTCTGAAGCCCAAAAAGCCTTCTTAGAAGAGCTCAAGAAGGATTTTAAAAGTCTAATGAGAGAGGTAGAAGAGTCCTTAAAAAACACAATTGGCCAATTGGAAAAAAAGTACACAGAAGGAAACAAATCCCTTAAAAATACAATTGGCCAATTGGAGAAGGAAGTACAAAAACTAACAGAAGAAAACAATCTGTTAAAAACTAGAATTGGACAAATGGAAACTAATGACTCTATAAGAGCAAGAATCAGTCAAACAGAAACAAAAAAATGAAAAAAACAGATGAAAATGTAAAATACCTCATTGGTAAAACAACTGACCTGGAAAATCGATCCAGGAGAGACAACTTATAAATCATTGGACTACCTGAAAATCATGATGAAAAAAAGAGCCTGGACAGTATCTTTCAGGAAATCATAAAGGAAAACTGCCCTGAAGTCCTGGAAGCAGAAGGTAAAACAATCATTGAGAGAATCCACCGATTACCACCTCAAAGAGATCCCAAATTGACAACGCCAAGGAATAGCAAAATTCCAAAATTACCAGATGAAGACAAGGTGCTGCAAGCAGCCAGAAAGAAACAATTTAAATATCATGGAACCACAGTCAAGATTACACAAGACCTTGCAGCTTCTACATTAAAAGACCGCAGGGCATGGAACATGATATTCCATAAGGCAAGGAAGCTTGGATTACTACCCTGCAAAAATGAGCACGATTTTTCAAGGGAGGAAATGTATATTCAACAAAATAGGGGACTTCCAAGACTTCCTGATAAAAAGACCAGAGCTCAACAAAAAATTTGATCTTCAAGTACAAGATTCAAGAAAGACATAAAAAGGTAAATGGGACAGAAAGATACAATATGTTGTTAATAAGGGTGGACTGTTTACATCCCTACAAGGGAAGATGACACTTGCAGCTCTTGAGAACTGTATTGTTATTGCACCATGTTAAAGGAGTATAGATAAAGGGGGTGGATATTAGTTGACTTTGATGTAATGATAAAAAAAAAATATCTAATCAAGTGGGTTAAATGGATCCAAGTAAGTGGATTAGTCTGATCTTAGAAAATGTACTGAGAAAGGAGGAGGCAGCAAGGGTAAATTACATTACAGGAAAAGACAGAAAATCCTATCACAGCAGAAGGAAAGACGGGAGGGGGGTGAGCATTGTTTGAACCTTACTCTCATCAGATTTGGCTCAATAAGGGAATAACATAATCAGTTAGGTATAGAAATCTAATTTGCCCTATAGGCAGTAGGAGGGAAAAAGGGAAAGAAAAGAGAGAGGGGAATAGAAGGCAGGGAAGAAGCAGTAAGGCTAAAGGGGTAGAAAAGGGAAAGGGAGGTACTGAGGGAGGCGGTGGTCAAAAGCAAAACACTAGTGAGAATTTGTACTTACAACTTCACTAAAGTGAAAATATGTTTAACAGGAATGTAAATGTATAGCATATATCAGATTGTGTGCTGTCTTGGGGAGGGTGGTGGGGAGGAAGAGGGAGAAAAATTTTAAACTCAAAAGCATATGGAAGTGATTGTTGATAAATCAAAATAAATTAACGAAATAGAGACCAGGGCGATAGATAGATAGATAGATAGATAGATAGATAGATAGATAGATAGATAGATAGATAGATAGATGGATGGATGGATGGATGGATGGATGGATGGATGGATGGATGGATGGATGGATAGATAGATAGATAGATAGATAGATAGATAGATAGATAGATAGATAGATAGATGGATGGATAAATACAGACACATATAGCACCCATAGTTAAGAGGATGTGATTTAGATGATGAGCCTGAAAAGGAGTGGTTAGACCAATGAGAAGCAAACCAGAGAGAGGGCAGCTAGGCGGCGCAGTGGATAGAGCACCAGCCCTGAATTCAGGAGGACCTGAGTTCAAATCTGGACTCAGACCAAACACTTGACACTAACTAGCTGTGTGACCCTGGGCAAGTCACTTAATTGCCTTAAAAAAAAAACCAGGAGGGGAGAATAGTGTCACAAAAACCCAGGGGCAGTATCCAGGAAGGGAGGTTAGTCAAAATGTCAAACGCAGCAAATAAGTCAAGAAAGATGAGAATTGAGAAAAGGCCATTCGATTGGGCAGGTAAGACATCACTGGTAAGTTTGCAGAGGGCAGTTTCAGCTGAGTGATGACACTGGAAGCCAAAGTGCAAAATGTTGAATAGCCAGCGGATAGCCCCCAACCTATCCTACCAGCTTCCTAATGCAGGATTCCCCTTCACATACACTACCATTCAGTCAAACTGGCCTCTCTTCCTCACCCCATTTCCCATCTTCATGCTCTTCGCCTTAGCCACCACACCCCATGTCTTTAATGAAATGCGTCCCTCACCTCTATCTCCCAAAATCTCTCACCTCCTAAATATGCAGCTCAAGTACCATCTTCTACAGAATGTCTTTCTTGCTCACTGGCAACCTGATATTTAATTATCATGTATTTATTTCATTATTCAGTACGTATTTATTCTGTCCAGATAAGCTCCTTGGAAACAGAAATTGTCTTTTTTTTGTTTGTTTCTTTATTTTCATTGCCTGGCACGGTGTCTTGCACAAAGTAGGCACTTAATTAATGCTTGTTGATTGACTTATAAGGGAAAAAAACATTTAGTCCCATTCCTTTTCCACCAGGAAACCAAATAGATGCCCTCATTTCAGTATCTTAGAATTTAAAAGCTGGAATGGACTTCAGGAATGATTGTGTCCAAGCCCTCATACAGATAAGGAAATAGAAGAGGGACATGACTTCTCCCATGAGGCTATTTAATCATTATTAGAAGGTAAGAAAAAAGAGTGAAGCTAAGAGAAAGCCCAAACAAAAAATTTGATTCTGGGAGACCCTCAGAACCTCCCTAACAAGGCTGAATCAAATAATAACAGATTTTCCTGAGGATACTTTGGAATGAGGGAGTATTTGCCTTATATCTTGTTATGGAAATTTTTCTCCTTCCCTCAGTTAGCATCATACCTAAAAAAGGCAGATTCAGCCTTTTGAAAGTAAGCAGAAATATTTGGAAAATATACATAGCAAGTATAATCTCCCTACTTCTTCCAAGACCACTAATAATGTAAGTCAATAGATGTAAAATGGTAAAATAATAATACATTCAAAAATCAACTTAGCATTACTTATTAAGAGAGAAGGCTGGTAAACATTTTTTGTAGATTAGTTTTTTCTACAACTTTCTCTTTCAAATATGACAGGACACATTACTTATTTTATTTGGTAATAGTTGTTCTTTAAAAAAAATAAGATACACATAAATTGCCCCTACCTCAAAAAAAAATTACTTGGATTTGTAAATTGATACTGCCACCTACTAGATACTTAATTCCAATAAAAATGTAAGGACCATTTTACCACTGTGACACAAATCCTTTTGACACAAATTCAATTTCTGTGGCAACAACATATTGCATTAGTTTTACTTTTTATATTTTATGACACATATTAAAGGCATAGACAAATGTAACCTGTCATTTGTCTTTATTCCAAGTTAAAACTATACTGTACCATCTTGATAACATTAGTTTATACCATTCACTGATAATTACTTACCATTAATGAGAACATGATCACTATAACAAACATAAAAGAAATGACATCTGATGTTTACAACACGCAATTTTTCAAAAACTAATCTAAAAACACAATAAATATTTCCTTTTTAAAAAATAGATGTTTAAATTAAGCAGTTTAAAAAAAACATTTGCTGAAGTAGTAGGATTTTACATAGCAACTTTCAAGACAGAAGCTGGAGAATTCTTTCCTTCTAAGCCCAACCTTGATGCAACCTCCTGTACAAAGCCTCCCTCTTCCAATTATCTCTTACATTGCCCATCCCCTAACTCCCTTTAAATATTCCATTAACATACTACCATGTTAATGGTATGCCCAGACCTACCACTTACACACAATTTGCTCTCCACTCTAATACAGGTTTAGATTTCATGCCTGTCCTGCCATGCCCCCTCCTCCAAATCCCCTTCATTGAACTGTACGGTCGTCGAAAGTAACCTCTATCATTATACAGGCACAGCTTAGAGATATTGTGGGTTTGGTTACAGACCACTGGCATAAAAGCAAATATTATAATAAGGCAAATGATACGAATTTTGTACTATATCATAGTCTATTAAGTGTCTGATATTGTTATGTCTACAAAATGTACATACTTTAATTAAAAATATTTTATTGCTAAAAATATTCTAAGCATCATCTGAGTTGTCAGCAATTTGTAATTTTTGCCAGTGAAAAATCCTGCCTCAATGTTGATGGCTGCTGACTGATCAGGGTAGTGGCTGCTGAAGGTTGGGGTTATTACAATGAAGTTGCCAAATCGATTAATTCTTCCTTTGGCTTGAACACTTAGAGGCCATTGTAGAGTTATTAATTGGCCTAGTTTCAATACTGTTGTGTCTCAGGGAATAGGGAGCCCCAAGGAGATGGAGACAGTTGGTGGAACAATCAAAACACACACAATATTTATTAAGTTTGCTACCTTATATGGGCACAGATTTGTGGTGCTCCAAAACAATTAAAACAGTAACATCAAAGATCACCGATCACATTTCATCATAAAAGATATGATAATGAAAAAGTTTAAAATACTGCAAAAATTACCAAAATGTAACACAGAGACAATATGTGAGCACATGCTGTTGGGAAAATGGCGCCAACAGATTTGCTTGATGCAAGGTTGATACAAACCTTCAATTTGTGGAAAAAACAAACATACAAACCACAATATCCGTGAAGCACAATAAAGTAAAACAAAATAAAATAAGGTAAGCCTGTATCTTTGTTCTCTCAGTATCTAACACCCTGCTTTCCTTCCATACAGAAAGTGTTTAATAAACGTTTGTAATTCCCACACTACAGTGAAGTATGGAGTTCCATGGATACAAGAAGTTTCCTCTTTGTATATGAATCCACAAACAAGCAAAATTGTAATAACTGTATGCAGGAGGATCTGAAGCCAGGTCTTCCTGACTCAAACACCCAAAGACACAAAAATAATTAGATTAAAGGTGGGATGCCAAGATGTGTTAGAATCAATGGCATCTAAGCTCCCTTACAATTCTGAGATTCAGTGAACTTTTTCTTATCTGGGATTCTAAGAGAATGCAGCATCATGGTTAGGTGAGTTTCTAGGTATACAAGTGGTTTCCAAATGCTTTTGATCACATATCCTTCTCAGTTAAAAAAATATTTTTGAACATATACCAAATGAATTTTACTTAAGTCATATAAATTATAAAGGTAAATCATATGCATGTGTTGCAATGTGAGAGGTTGAGAGGTTGTGACCCCTCAAAGACTGAAGTACATGGGTCATCCGGAATGAATTCACAGACTCAAGCATTCTTTAAGCCAAGGTAGCAAAGTTTATTGTTACGCTTTTCAGCGGGCAAGGATTCTTAAAGGATCCTGCAACCTCAGAGAGGTACAGTTAAAGTTTATATAGGATAAAATACAATAAAACATTTGCCAAATATGCTAACTAGGGGATTCAGGGTGGGATTAGGGAGTGGTTAAGGAGTGGTCAGTTCTTAAAAGAACATGCACTTCTTGTACCTACTGCACAGGCGTTTTACCCAGAGTTCACTAGGAAGAGTCTACAAAGGGGGCCACATGAAGGTGTGGTTTTAGGCCCGCTATATCACTAAGTCAACTAGAGTTCAGGGTAACTTAGAGTTGTCCAGTCTGCCACCAATCAATGTCTTGTTTGACAAGATAGATGAAGGGAGTATACATATATCTTGAGTCTAGAATACAGTTAATGAGGAGCCCAGGATGTAAATAAGGTAGGGCGGTAGGATAGTACAGTAATGGGTAAGAATGTCTTTATGATCCCGTGCAAAGCCAGTTTAAACTAATAAATCCTTCAGGTGCTGTTTGGAACTGCACCAGGGAGAGAAATAAGGGTCTTGCTGGGGCCCACTCATGAGTAATTGCTAAGCATAGGGTCCTTGGGCTGGGGAGAAACTGTCAGGGACAGTGTTTCTGAGGATAGAGAGAAATCGGGGTCCAAGTACAAGCACCCAAACACAAGCACCCTATCACATGCACAATTATACTAATTATGTTTACAAAACACAAAAAGACATTTTGAAAGTATGAAATAAAGATGAAATAATACTTAATCCTTCAGTCAAAAGGGAGCCCACTGGATTCTACTGAATAAAGAAGTGACCTAATCAAAAGTGTTACTGTGGTAGTGGTGGTTGTGTCTTGTCGTTTGTTCTCAAAGAGGACCATGACATCAGGAAGGTGATGTTATGACATGCAAATGCATTAGATTTAAGTGAGGGAGGGCTATGCAAAGTCACCAGCCTCTCTTTCTACTTCCAAGCCATCTGGGTCAAGATGGCCAGGGATGCAGTGGGAGACTTGGCCTTTTTAAGCTAAGGTCTTTAATAGGTATCAGTTTGTGTGGGACAGCGACCCCAACCAAAATGAAACTCAGACTTCTCAAAGTGGAAAGCAAAGGTTACCTTTATTACATCTCGAGAGATGGCTGTCTGCTCCTCAGACACACAGGAGAGAGGGAGAGGGGGAGACAGACAGACAGATAGACACTGCCTAACAGGGGCCGCCTTATAAAAACAAATCTCCGCCCACCATGAAAACAAGGTGGGGCTTACATTCCAGGCTAGAAATTCAAAGCCAAGGACAAACGACTGGGGGTGGGGCAGGGCTTATTCTTTCTGTGAAGTGCTTAAAAACAGGGTCTGAGTGGGGGAGGATTTTGAAAGTAGTCATCAAGAATTATTTGACCCTTTGAGGAACCTTCACTTCTGAGAGTTCATTTCTCACACTACCTTCTGAACTCATTACCTTAATTACACTGAGAAGTCTTCACTGGGACATCCCATTCAAGTTTGACTGAGGCAAATACCCATTAGGTGATTAAGGCTAGGTAAAAATGAGGCAGAGAATGCCCTCTTTATCTAGTCAAAAAAAAAAATCAATCTGGGGGTTCTGGCCAAACAGAAACAACTGCTATTTACATTCACTCTGAGCTAATCAGGGCCCAAACAATGACCAAGTTGGGTTTGGCCTGTGACCTACTGTTGGCCAATCAATGACAGCCAGAGTGATTAGAGTTTAAGCTGGTCCTTATGAGAAAAAAAAAGTTTCAGTGATTAAAAGTTACATTCCTTTGGGCAGAGCACTGGAAGGCAAGGGTATGATACCCTATGTGAACAGAAGGTAAGAAGAAAGAAGAAAAAAAAAGAGTTGCGTTGCCCAACTGGCTTAGTTCCAATTGAGTCCCCAGTGGGGTAGCTCCTCTTTCTACTCATAGAGGTTGTGGTTTGCCCTTCATTCTCAAAAGAGGACCATGACATCAGGGAGGTGATTCTATAACGTGCAAGTGAACTGAATTTAAAGTCAACAGCCTCACCTCACTTTTTCCTCCAGAGCCCTCTGGGTCCAGTCGGGAGATATAGCTCAGGAGGGCTGGAGATGGCCCTGGATGAAGTGGGAGACCTTGGTCTTTTTAAGCTAAGGTCTTTAACAGGTCTCAATCGGACTGATCAGAAGTGCCCTTTAGGAGAATCACCTTGGTAGCTGTGTGAAGGATGGATTAGAAAGGAGAGAGAAGTGTGGCATTTAGGAGGCTATGGCAATAGTCCAGACAAGAAGAAGGAGAGCTTAAGTAGGGTGGTAGTTGTTGGAATAGGAGATGTGTTATAGAAGTAAATACAAAAAAAAAAAGATTTAACTGAGAAGGATATGTGATCAAAAGCATTTGGAAACAACTGATTGGGATTGGTTGAATGACAGTAAGGAGGTGAAGATAATGCCAAGGTTGTAAATCCGTGACTGGAAGGATAGTGGTGTGCTCAAAAAAAAATAAATAATAAAATAAGGAAGTTTAGAAGAGGGATGAGTTTTAGGGTAAGATAATGTAATGAGATCTGATTACAACACATTCATTTCCATTTCTCTTATGAGCCTCACACTGTTCCACACAAAAGGAAAAAGAAGGTAGGGGTGTGGTATTACTCCTGGGTAACTGCCACAGAACACCTTCAGAAAGGCTGGGGCAGTCAGGTGGCACAGTGGATAGAGCACTGGCCCTGGATTCAGGAGGACCTGAGTTCAAATCCGACCTCAGACACATAACACTCACTAGCTGTGTGACCCTGGGCAAGTCACTTAACCCCACTGCCTAAAAAAAAAAAAAAAAGGGCAACTGCCCTAGCCATCAGGTGATCTAGGAGACAAAGAGTATGTATACTTTGGGGGGTGAGGGAAGGCCCTGAGGCTCCCAATGGCATCATCATAGCTGTAGCTGTAGGTGCCCAGGAAGTAATTAGGTGATAACTGCCCTGAAGGGCCATATCCTGGCTCAGAAGCTAAAGCTGAGAGCCTGAAAAGCAGAGGTAAGGGAAGGAGTCCAGGAGCCAGGAGGGATAAGAGTGGGTGCAATTTTATTAGAGTCAAGCACCACAACTGAATGGGATGAGACTAATCTTCCTACCCTCTGATTGTTATCACATATCCCTTAGGGTTGAGCAGGTACTCACTTTGGAGAGCATTAATATAAATGATATCATATAATAATGATTTTAAAAACACACATTACAAGCATTACTTAAGCAAAATCTTCAAGGTCATTTCTAGCTCTAAAAATTCTATGAATTCTAGCTGCATCAGTATACCAGTAAACAGCATTCAATTCATAAGTAGAAAGGAGGTGGGGGATGTTAATAAACATTTATTAAGTTGCTATAAGGCAGCTAAGTGGCACCATGGATAGAGTGCCAGGCCCAAAGTCAGGAAGGCTCATCTTCATGAATTCAGATCGGGCCTCAGACACTTATTAGCTGTGTGACCCTAGGCAAGTCACTTAATCCTATTTGCCTTAGCTCCTCATCTATAAAATGAGCTGGAGAAGGAAATGGCAAAAACAGTATCTTTGCCAAGAAAACCCCAAATCGGGGTCACATAGAGTCGGACACAACTGAAACAATTCAACAACAAGCTACTACAAAGTGCCAGGCACTGGGGTTAAAAAAAAATCTAATAATAAAAAGGCAAAAGATAGTACCTGCCCTGAAGGAGCTTACAATCTAATGGGGAAGATAAGCAAACAAATATGTACAAATAAGCTATATACAGCATAAATACTAAATAATTAACAGAAGGAAGGTACTAGAATTAAGAAGGCATAGGAAAGATGTCTTGTAGTTGAAATTTTAGTTTAGACTTGAAAGCCAGATGAGGAGGAACAGCACTCCAGCCACCAAGGACAGCTAGAGAAAATGTCTGGAGCCAAGAGATAAAGAGTGTCTTGTTCAGTAAGGAGGCCAGTGTCACTATATCAAAAAGTATATGGTAAGGAGTAAAACATAAGAAGACTAGAAAGGTAAGAGAAGACTAAGTTATGAAGGGCTTTGAATGACGATTTTATATTTGATCCTGAAGGTGGTAGGCAGCCACTGGAGTTTACTGAATGGATGGGTGACATGGTTAGACCTGAGCTTCAGGAAAACCACTTTGGTAGCTAAACAGAGGATGGAATGGAGTCGGGAGAGACTTGAGGCAGGCAGACCCACCAGGGAGGTGTTGCAGTAGTACAAGGCATGAGGTGATGAGAGTCTGTACCAGAGTGGTGGCAATGCCAGAGGGGAGAAGGAGGCATATTCATGAGATGTTGCAAAAGTGGAATTGACAGACCTTCCCAACAAATTGGATATTGGGAGTGAGAGAGAGTAAGGAATTGAGGATGACAACAAGATTGAGGGACTAGAAGGATGATACTGCCCTCTACAGTAAAAAAAGGAAGTTAAGAGACAGTGGAGATTTTGGGGGAAAGACAGTAAATTCAGTTCTGGGTGTGCTGAATTTAAGATGTCTCCTGCACATCTAATCTGAGATGTCTGAAAGGCAGTTGGAAATACGAGATCAGTGATCAGGAGAGACATTAGGGCAGGATAGGTAGATTTGAGAATCATCAACACAGAGACGGTAAATACAGGGGAACTGATGAGATCACCAAGTGATCTCATCAAGTATGGTAGGAGAAGATAAGAAAGCCCAGAATGGAACCCTAGGGAAAACCTTTTGATAAAGAGCATGATCTGGATGACGCTCCAGCAAAGGAGATTAAGAAAGAGTGGTCTGGTAAGAGGGATGTGAACCAGGAGAGAATGGCCTCCTGAAAATCTAGAGGAAAAAGAGTATTAAGGAGAAGAGGGTGATCAACAGTTTCAAAAGCTGTAGAGAGATAGAGAAGAAAGAGGTTTGAGAAAAGGCCATTGGATTTGGCAATTAAGAGATCATTGGTAACTTTGGTGAGAGTAGTTTCAGTGGAATGATGAGGTCAGAAGCCAGACTGTAAGGGGTTTATGTTGAGAGAAAGTGAAACTACCTATTATAGAAACATCCTTTGCAAAGAATTAAGCCACAAAGAGCAGAAGGACTGGGCTAAACACTTTACAGATATTATCTAGCATTAACAGCAACAGGGGGCAGCTAGGTGGCAGTGGATAGAGTGCTGGCCCTGAAGTCAGAAGGACCTGAGTTCAAATCCAGCCTCAGACCAAACACTTGACACTTACTAGCTGTGTGACTCTGGGCAAGTCACTTAACCCCAATTGCCTAAAACCAAAAAAAAAACCCAACAACATTAACAGCAACAATATTTATATAGCTCTTTAAAGTTTTTGAAACTATTTACTTACATTATCTAATTGGATTCCCAAAACAACCCTGTGAGCTTAGTACTATAATAATAACTATTATCATGTTTTACAGATGAGGAAACAAGACTTGGACATGTCAAACAAGTATTAATCATGAGAGATGGGATTTAAATTCAGGTCTCTTCTGACCCAAAGTCTAGGATTCTTTCCATTATACCATACATCCTATCTGCGGTGAAAACAAACACTGAAGTTACAGTAGGAATCCCACCTCTGATATTTACTATTACCTTACATTCTCCAAGCCTCAATTTCCTCAACTATAAAATAGAGATTTTCATAGTACCCGCATCAAGAACTGCTGAGCTTTAGAAATATGAGCTATTAGGATCACATGATCAGGAAAATGCTATTAGTTGTTTTCAGGATAAAAATCCCTCAATGCAAAATGTGCCAAATCTTTAGCATTTAAAACTTCATCAAGAAAAAGAGAAAACAGGCACATCTTCAGAAATACCTCAAGAGCCAAAATACAGAGGGCTCTCAAGACAAACCTGTGCTGTCCAGCTTGCCCACATCCAATGCAAACAAGCTAAAAGCCTTGTGTATCAAGCCTAGGCTAGGAGAGAATCTATCCTGTATCTTGAGAACAAATAACTCGATACAAAAACAACATATCTTGTAATAGGAGAACAATGATCAGTCAGAGCTAGGTGATGGAAACGGGGTGGAACTGAGATAGGAGTCACCACAGTGCAAAAGACTTCTGGAGAAGAATTTCCATGGAGCTATGGAAATGGAAACACTTCTGTTTCCCCAAGGATTAATGTAGTATCCAGCACATAGTAGGCACTTAATATTGACTGACTCTCCCCATAGTTTCCACACACCAGCGACCCATAACACTCGTAAATTAGCCTTGGGAAGGGATAAGAGCATATAAATGATTGGTATACACCTGTCTTCAACAGTAAACAGGTACAGGCATACCTTGTTTTATTATGCTTCACTTTACTAAGCTTCACGAATACTGCATTTTTTACAAATAGAAGGCTTGCGGCAACCCTGCATCAAACAAGTCTATCGATGTCATTTTTCCAACAAGATATTACTTCAAACTTTTTCATTATTTATATCTGTTATATTGATCTATGATCACCGATCTTTGGCATTATTAATATAACTGTTGTGACACACCACACACCATACCCCTATAAGATGGCAAACTTAATTGATAAATACTGTATGTGTTCTGACTTCCAAGGAAGCCATGAACATGGGGCAAAACTCTCCAGCAACAAAAAGATTATGATTCACTAAAGGCTCTGATGATGGTTACCATTTTTTTAGCGATAAAGCATTTTTAACTAAAGTATGTACATTTTTTAGACATAATACTATTATACACTTAATAGACTACGGCACAATGCAAACATAACTTTTATGTACACGGGGAAAGCAAAAAATTCATGTCACTCGTTTTATTGCAATATTTACTTTATTGTAATAGTCTGAAACCAAACCCAGAGAATCTCTCATATGTCTCAACAGCAGCCCACAGCCCAGAACAGAACCTTGGGGATTCATCCACAATGGGACATGTGTTATGATCCAACAAAGGAGATTGGAGGGTCACATAGATGTTATTAAAAAAAAAATAGGCACAAACAAAACCAATACAACCAAGATTAGGAGAGAAGCAGAAAACTGGGAAAGAATTTTTACAACCATGACTTTGATAAAGGCCTTATCTCTAAAATATATAGAGAACTAAGTCAAAGTTATAAGAAAACAAGTCATTCCCCAACTGATAAATGGTCAAAGGATATGAACAGGCAGTTTTCAGATGAACAGATTAAAGCTATAATCACATGGAAAAAATGCTCTAAATCACTATTGATTAGAGAAATGCAAATTGAAACATCGCTGAGGTATCACATCACATCTAGTAGTTAGGGTAACACAACAAAACAGGAAAATGATAAATGTGGGAAAATTGGAACATTAATGCATTGTTGGTGGAGTTATGAAATGACCCGACCATTTTGGAGAGCAATTTAGACAGCAAAGGGCTATAAAAATATGCATATCCTTTGACCCAGCAACTTCCAGGGCTGTATCCCAAAGAGATCATACAAATGGGAAAAGGACCTGCATGTACAAAAATATTCGTAGCAGCTCTTTTTGTGGTGGCAAACAATTGGAAATTGAGGGCATACCCATCAATTGGAGAATGGCTGAACAAGATGTAGTATATGAATGTAATGGAATACTATTGTGCTATGAGAAATGATGTGCAGGCAGACTTCAGAAAAATATGGAAAGACTTGTTTGGTCTGATGCTGAGTGAAGTGAGTAGAACCAAGAGAACATTGCACACAGTAACTGCCATACTGTGCGATGACTAACTTTGACAGACTTTGCTCTTCTCAGCAATACAAAGATCTAAGACATCTCCAGAAGTCTCATGATGGAAAATGCTATCCACATCCAGAGAAAGAACTATGGAGTTTGAGTGCAGATCGAAGCATACTATTTGCTCTCCTTTTCTTTCGATGTTTTGCTTTATTTCTTCTTTCTTGCAGTTCCTCCTATTGGTTCTAATTCTTCTTTACAACATG
Organism: Phascolarctos cinereus; assembly: GCF_003287225.1. Taxonomy (NCBI): domain Eukaryota; kingdom Metazoa; phylum Chordata; class Mammalia; order Diprotodontia; family Phascolarctidae; genus Phascolarctos; species Phascolarctos cinereus. The sequence continues at coordinate 101,617,993 of NW_027556180.1, forward strand.
ACTAATATGAAAATATATTTAATAGGAATGTATATGTAGAGCCTATGTCAGATTGTATGCTGTCTTGGGGGGAGAGAGGCAGAGAGGGAGGGGGAGAAAATTTAAAACTCAAAAGCTTATGGAAGTGACTGTTGAAAACTAAAAATTAATTAATTTTAAAAATTAAAAGAATTGTTCTGTTAAAAAAAGAAGAAGAATTAGGAAAGAACAGTGCCATGAAATCTTAGGGAGGAAAAGGTAGTCCAGAACAAGGTGGTATTCAACAGTGTTGAAAACTAAAAAGAAGGCAAGAATGAAGACTGAGAAAAGGTCATTAGGTTTGGCAATTAAAGGACAATTGGTAACTAGAAAGATAATTTCAGACCAAATGGAATAATAGCTATAAAAAACTTTGCAAACCTTAAAGTGTTTTAAAGATCCTTGAGCACAGGGACTATATTTTGTGTTTGCAACTTCATGCCTTGCATACTCCGCACTTAATGTCTGTTGAATTGAAAGACTAGATGACTAAAAGCCAAGTAAGTTGTAGTGAGGATTACTGTTCTGGAATAGGTAGGCTAAACACCCTCCAAGATCCTTTCCAACCCTGGGATTCTGTGATTCTTCCTGTCACTAACTGGTATGTGCTTAGAAACCTCAATTTTACTACCAGTCAAATCACCAAGCTTTTATTAAACCCCCACTATGTGCCAAGATATAAAGTTAGTCAGTAAACTTTTATTAAGCACCTACTACATGCCAGACACTATATAACAAGCACTGTGCAGGGATACAAAGAAAGGCAAGAAAAAAAAAGACCCTGCCCTCAAGGAAGTTACAATCTAAGGAGGGAAGACAATATACAAAAGAAAGCAGAAAAGATGAACGAGGGTCATAACAGAGAAGTCCAGATGAATGCAGTGGACCTGACCGACCTGGGCTCCCTCCTTAAATAGAGCTTCTGGCAGGAGCTTTCTGACCAATATCCACCCTTCAATCAGAGGGAGGAAGAAGGGGAAAAGGCTTCCTGTAATCAGTTTGATGGGGGAGATGATAATGGACAAAAACAACTATGAACAAACAAGATATAATAATCTTGGGAGGGAAAGCACCAAGGAGCTCCTGGAAATATCAATGACGCATTTTTTTTTAATGAATAGAAAAGAATAAAAGGGAGTTCAGAGATCAATACAGACAGCTGTGCAGCTTTGGAACAAATGTGGAACAAATGCATTGAATTTATTATGTACTTTAAAAAAAAAGATGACTATAAGAGAAATTCACAGTTTCATATACAAAACTTTCTGTTCTTTATATATGGAAATGTTTTTTATTTGTATTTGTCAAGTTCAGAACAAAAAAAAGGTTTTAAAAATAATATGAGTTTTAGCAAAATAGGAAAGTAAATCCAATACAAAATACCTAATTTGGTTTTGGAATGAATTTTCCTATCACTTGCAACACTGCTACCTAATATTTGTGTAAACAAATAGGAAGTAAATACCTAGCCTCAAGCTCTTAAGATCTTCCTTATGAGCTATCATTTTCCTACTGAAAGGTAAAATTGACAGTTTTAGTTTTCCTTGTGTCACTTTTTCTAAGATATTCGAGACTTTACCAACTTATAAAGCAGAAGTGCATATACATAGTATTTTGAAGATTATGTGTTTATGATTATGAAATGAGGTTATTAAATGCTTAGTTCTTTCATACAAGCTTAACTGCTGAACACCTTTACGACATTCAGAAAAGTACCCTATTATTGAGAGGAGAGTCATTTTACTTAGGAATTTAGCTCAGGAAAACCAATCGTGAAGGAACAGACAAACAGCAGTTGGAAGAAATAAAGTCCAAAACAGGCATTTAAAAAAGCTGTTTTGTCCAAATGCAGGAGATGGCTATTTCTACCATAAGCAAGCTTGCTAAAATAATTCTTTAAAGGACCCTGAAGACACTTTCACATGATAATGCTATAAATCTGTATCAGTATTTTGTCTTTGTAGCTCCATTGCTTAGCACTGGATCTTTTATATATTTGGCTGAATTTTTTCACACCAATTGAATCAGGAATGACAGAGTGACAACCCAGGCATTACCTAACATCAAATAAAGTAATTTGTACAATTATGTTCCATTTGTTCATGGGATAGAAACTTCCTACACAGATGCAGATCTGCAACTTTTCTAACTCCTATTGAGAGTAGGAGGGAGGGGCCATTTACCCAGGATCACACAGTTAAAAGTAATCCTGAAGACTCAATTCTGACTTTCACCAAGGCTGGACTTTACGACACCACTCCATATTTGCTCTCATACAAACATTAAAGCTAATAATCAAAGACTACAAATCCACACAAATTCTACACCACAATTTAGATAAAATTCAGAATATACTGTATAACCTTTCTTCAAAATTGATTCATCAAATTACCTTATACCTCTGTCCCTCTTTAAATTATCAGAGTTTTCCTCAACAGATTACATTTTACTTGCAAATGTCTTTGAAATTCTACCAGGATCATGGGGCAGTTTTAAAAACTTGGTAACATAACTGCACATCAGACTCAGCAAAATCAAACCCACAAATTGAATATAATTATCATCATATTTACATGTCTACTTTAGTTGGAATTTGACACTCAAACTTTGTTTCCACCCACCACAGTTCCAAAGGACTCATGATGAAAAATGCTATTCACCCCCAGACAGAAAACTTAGGGACTCAGAGTGCCAACTGAAGCATATTTTTTTCTCTTTTTTCTTGTTCCTCCCCCCACACATACCTCCCATATTTAGCTAATTCGAAAATGTTTCAATGGGTAAGGGAGGGGTAGGAGAGGGAGAGAATCTAGAACTGAAAATAACATAAAATTAAAGGAAAAAAACTGTCTCTTTCTCAGTCTTGGCTACTGATGCTTTTAATTTTTGACTCCTCAAATGTCCTAATTTTGCAATGGTGCAAAAATATACTTAGAGGTTTGGGAGCTATTTTTTTTAAGGGAAGGAAGGGGAGTTAAGTAGATACCAGTCATTTTATATTCTTCCAAGGCAACTTGGCTGCCAAGCTGTTGGCTATTATTGGTTATATTCAATAACTAAATCTAGACAAACTTCTTGGTCCTATTTTCTATTTGGCTCAATGGCTCTAACTGGCTGTGTATACAGTGTGCAAAGCAGACACATAACAAAACAGGTAGATTCCTGAGTGCATTTACCTACCACTTTAGCTTTTTTTTTCAAAGCTTATACCATTTTATGAGACCTGAGATTTCAAGGAATGAAGTCTGAAAACTATAGCTATTGTGCAATATCCACCACTTAGTTGAAACTGGCCCACCATCAGTGGCCTAGCCAAGGTTTCTAGTGGCCCTCACTGACTTTTTTCTACCACAACCTTTGTTTGCTGTTCATAAAAAGGAAAAAGCAATTCTGTAGCTATTAAATATATTTTAACTTTTAAATTCTCTAATAATGGATTAGGGCAGTGGTTCTCAATGTGTTATCTGCGTACTCATGAGGTCCCCAAGACCTTTTCAGGACCTCAAGGTCAAAACTATTTTTGTAACAATACAACATTTTAATTTCTTATGTGGCAAATATCAATAGATATAATCTACATAAACAGACACTCTTAGGGGATAGGCAGGAGATGGTTCTCAATCATTTTTAAAAATCTAAAGGAGTCCTGAGACCAAAAAGTCTAGAACTGCTGGACTGGTCATCTTATCCAACAGGATGAATAAATATTGAAGCCCAAGCTACCATCAAGAACACATGTCAGGGTCAGGAACCAACAGTAAGTGAATCAAACTAGTCTGGCTACCACTATGACAACCAAGAGAAACCAGAACTGGGCCACATTAGATTAAAGCTAGAATATGTGCCAAACATGTCCAAATTTTATATTTGGCATGTGGGTGTGTGAATATACCTATCCCCCTCTGTACCAGGTACATCTAGGATATTTTTTTAAAAGTCATGTCCATTTCCTAAAAAGTACTTATAATATGTACATAAAACAAGTTAAACAACTAAAAATGTAATTTTTATCAAGGAGAGAGTACATACATATAATACAAATGGAGAGAGATTTTAGTGAGATCAGTTGAAAAAATATTCCTTTCAAGAAGCATGAATGGCAAACTAATGGCTTTTGAATGCACAGTATTTTGCTAGACAAGTCATAGGCTCATAGAACTAGAGTTACAAGGAATTTCAGATTTACATGATATTTTCCATTTTAATTTATTGGATTATCAAATTTTTCATTAGTAATGAATTTTAATTGTTATTTTGACTTTAATTCAATACATTCTGATAAACAACAGTTTAACTACACAGACTGTATTAAATTTACCATTTAACTATCTTTAGGATGTCTTCTAAGGTTCCTTCAGGATCAGAAAGATTGGCAGTGGTCCTGCCACCAAAGACTCTGTCCTTCCCATTTCACCCCACCAGATTACTGGATCTGCTTCTAGACCAGTTCCACCTAGCCACCAACTAGAGAAGCATCTAACATAGAGAAGGAGCCAGTCATCCCAACCAATGGCCACATCCAAGGAAAGCAAGCCAGCCTAGCTGAAGCACTCAGGCACAAAAGACAAGAGGTAGCAGAGGATAGTCAAGTCACATCACCAGGATCACCCCTTCCCCAATGGAGGCAGCCCAGGACCTTGAACCAAAAAGCCCTGGAAAAAGCAGTACCCTCTAGACCACATTCGTGCTTCCGGCAAGGGCCTTGAAGCCAGCATTAAGGAGACAAATCCCTGGGAAAAAGAGGCCCATATATGGACTTGTGACTTTTTCACTCATTGAAGGGAACTCAAAAATGAGGAAACTCACTCTTTCAATGGAAGTCAGCACCTTCTCTGTGACTTCAAGTCTAAGAAACTTGTCTAGAAACATTCATGCACTATTGGTGGAGCTGTGAATTGGCCCAGTCAATTCAAATGACCTTTCAAACTTCAAAAGAAAGTTGAAACTATGTCCAAAAAATTACTAAACCATGTGTATCCTTCGACCCAGCAGGCCTAAGCCCCAAAAATGTCAAAGAAAAGAAAAGGCCTCATACATACCAAAATACTTACGACATTTCTTTTCACAGGAGAAACCATTAGAAATTCACCACAGTAGGGATAAGAATAAGGACTAGAGCAGTGATTTCATTGGTATAAAGAAGACTCACCAAGTAGAATCTCAAAAGAGACTTGCTTTTTACTTTGAAAAGGAAGTAAGGTAAATAAGATGCTAAAGAGAAAGACTGAACAATTTTAAAACCCTTCAGAAACACATTAACATACAAACATTTGATACAATAATTGCAAATCACTCCTCTGACCATTAAGGTAGAACTTCAAGGAATTAGTCCAAGTTACTGAAGGTATATAAAAAAACAAAACAGAATGTTCCCAAAAACACTTTTAAAATTTTTGTTCCTAAAAACACTTTAAAATGTTTCAGTTGTGGGTACTGGAATGGTTTGCCATTTCCTAATCCAGCCCATTTTGCAGATGAAGAAATTGAGGCAAATAGGGTTAAGTGACTTGTCCAGGGTCACATAGCTAGTAAGTGTCTGAGGCCACATTTGAACTCAAGCCCAGTCCTCTATCCACTGCACTACCTAGCTGCCCCTTAAAAATTTAGACTTTTTACTAGCTCAAATTTACCTTCTCCATAATTACATCAAATTAAAAAATTTTTACTGTGAAGAAAAATCATTATTTATGGAATAACACTTGACAGACAACTAAGTACTCCAAAACAAGTAACAAAGAAGATGTAGGGAAAAAACAGCTTAAAAGAGAAATCAAGAACGATTTCAGTGTGCCTTTTAAAGAACAAGAACTATAGCAAGTATTCTGGAACAGTTTAATTGCTCATTAAAATGACCAACTAACTGTTCGTTCAGATGTTCTGGTCCCAGTAATTCAACTCATCTAAACTTTTAAATGCCCCCCTACGTTAATAACATCGATTATAACATACCATTTGGGAAAATTAGTCCCTTTGGATTAAGATGTTTCAGTGACACACAATGAATAACAGGGAAAGGCACCTTTGTAGATGCTGTTCAAAAAAGCAGTCCATACTTTGATCCTCAATATCCCATGAAGTTAAAAGGTTATGTCTAATCTATATTTTATAGATCTAAAAGTCAAATCAATTTCAGAAATCAACAGGGAAGACTGCATATATTCTGTAACCAATCATTTGTTTTCCATTTTGGAGGATATTATGGGCTAAGAGTTAGAGATAATTACTTTACTGTGACATACAGCAGCAAACACACTATACATGTATTTAAAAATTTATGTTACATATAAAAATGAAATTTATTTTATAGAGCAATAAATAAAGATACTAGGATGCAGCAATAAAGTTATGCCATAAAGCAAAGTTAATTCAAGCCAACAACAATAAAAGCATGAGAATTTCAACATTCTACAAACTGAACAAAGGCATTTGAAGCAACATCTCTTCAGAAGCAATTCCCACAGTAATTCAATAGAAATATAGGGTACCACAAGGCTGTAACTAATATGTTTACTAGAGCCATAATTAAAAATATACATAGGCTGTTTTAAGCAATTAAACTAGTTCCAAATCAAAGAGCCCTTCCCTCTGTTTTTACCCTTAGGCTTTGTTATTTTTCGTCCTGTCCAACCCTTTTTGACCCGTTTTGGGATTTCTGGATACTGGATACTGGAGTGGTTTGCCATTTCCTTCTCCAGCTCATTTTACATATGAGGATCTGAGGCAAACAGGGTTAAGTGACTTCCCCAGGGTCATACACCTGGCAAATGCCTGAGCCCAGCCCTTAGGCTTCAGGACTACATAGATATTTGTGGGAGAGAATGGAATAAGTAGAGCTACTACAAAAAGTACTTTGGTACAGTAACGAAAAGCACATTGAATTTGGAATCCAAAGACCAAGGCTTGAAAGGCTAGATAAGCACTTAACCCAAGTCTCATTTTTCTTCTCTATAAAATATAGATAATATTTGCACTACCAACCTCACAGGGTAATTGTAAGTATCAAAGAAGATAACCAATAGGAAGGGCTTTATGAATCATAAAGGGCTATATAAATGTCAGCAGTTTTTATTAACTGCTTTCACTGTACCAGACAAGCAAAATAGACTACTCAATATTATTTCAGAGATTAAAAACATAAAAATTGCTTTGTGATTCTGTGGCAAATAAAAGAAATAGCTAAAGCCATTCCAGTCCATTTCATTTATCAATTACCCTAAGACGAGACTGAAGAACATCTTCACTTATTTCAGTAACATCTATTACGATTTCTACTACCCTTTACACAATTCTAATGAGAATCTCAAAGTTACCAAGACTAAAGTTCTCATCTGCAAATAAGACCTCCAATTCCTTACAATCAAAAATATCACCCAAACTTAGGATTCAAAGAGATGGAAATGACAGTCTTGGGGAATTTGTTTAAAACCAAAGTTAACTCAAACTTTTCTTAATCCCCAGCCTGTGTTCAAGGCACTGCCTAGGGATACTAAGATAAAATCAAGTTCATCCCTGTTCTTAGGGGGCTTACTGTAATGTCTGCCTTGATGAAAACTCTAGATTACTTCTTGTAAAGGCCAAATCTTCAAACTATAAATTAGCAAACCTTCCACAAATAAAAATAAGTGGCACAAGGGAAAGAAATGTTTTTGGGTTTTTTTTAAAGACCAAGGAAGTTCTACATCCTGAATAGATACACATGAGGACAGGGACAATAATTATAGAGGACAGGGTATGGAGATCGCAGATCCACTGAAAAACATATCAATAAAATAAACTCTCATGACAAAATATCATTTGCAATCTGTCACTATGAAGATACTTGGGGGCTGCCCCAGAAGGCTAAATCATCAATGTGAGGCAGGACAGAGGAAAATTACAGTCCTCTTTAAACATATATCACATATATTTGTATGTGTATGGGGTGGTAAGGGAAGACTAGCACTCTGGGCCTCAATCCACCTTTAGTGTCCAACCAGTCACCCAACCTTCACATGCGGCTCCAAGAAGCTACAGCAATGAGCAGCAGCAGCCACGCTATCTCTAGAAGAGATAGTGAGGCTGAGGACTTTGTGCAACTCTGCCTCACTTAAATCCAATTCACATCATGAAGGACAAACAATATGACAAAACAATTCATCGTGGCTACCTTATCTATCCATACAAATAACCACATGTAGCTATCTAAAGGAAAGTGCTCGAGGGCAAGAACAATTTTCTGTCGTCTGTGTAACCCCAGGCCTCATGTAGCATCCTCTGTGTACTGACTTCCTGGGTTTTAGACTATTGCCATAAACTTATTTGTCTACTTTCTACCTAGTCCTGAGATTTGGTTACCTGTGAACTCCTGACTGACAGTTTCCTATTTGCTGTCTTGGATCACTGCAGTACGATATACGATAACTTTGCTCAGCAGAGTTCTTTCTTCTCAGGCCCTGCCAATTATCCTCTAACCACCATCTCAATGAGCTTTGGCGGCTGGGATTCTGGGATTCTTGGATTCTGGCAGCCTAAATTCTTCAACTGTAATTGATCTTGTCCTCCTGAAGTCAGTCATCTCTGTCTCGCTATCTCTATCTAGCTGCCTCTGCCTCTGTCTCTCTGTCTCTCTCACACACACATACAACTACACTATTAATTGTATTATATTTGTTTGTAGATTTCTGATTTAATTATACTAGACAGTAATCTCCTTAAAGGCACAGAGTGTTCATCATGATTGTGCTGGTCTGACCCTGGCTCCCAAGAAACAGAAACACAGATATAACCACCTCTACTCTAACTAAAGGGTTTATGACTAGCACATAAACCAACAGTGGAAAACACACACACACACACACACACACACACACACACACACACACACACACAATACAAGGGCTATGTTTTTCTGCCTCCTGATGACTCTTGGGCCCCAGCCTTCTTCTGTTTCTAGGAAACTTAAAGCACACCCACAACCAAAACCAGAAAATGGGTTCTATTCAGAAGTACAGATCCAATTCAAAGTCGAGTGGAATAGGTAGATTCTTTGTGAGCAACTATGTGAGTAGTTAGTGAAGAATAAATACAGAGGTTTGTCAAAGTCCTTCATTGTTAGAATCTGAACCCATGCAATTATTAATCTTTTCAGCTACTTGCCTACTTGTTCCTCCAGAAGGAAGAGATCTAGTCTAACCAACCTGCTGCACTCGTACAGGTGGAAAAAAGCCCAGGTATTGGAATCAAGAAAGAGCTGGATTCAAAATCTGCCTCCAACACATACTAGCTCTATATAGCCATGAATAAGTCACTTAACATTTATGCACCTTAGTTTCCTCATGTATAAAAAAAAAACAGGCATCATATGACCACCTGTACCCTCATAGGGCAGCTGAGAGGATCTAATAAATTAATCTATGTACAGAGCTTTAAAACCTTAAAGCACAGAGGAGGTTCTTGATTATCACTTATGCTGGCTCACGATAATAAGGAAATGAGGGATTCCAATGAATGGCGATGAGGACAGAGATCCATTCCAGGCTTGGAAGTATTATGGGCAAAAGCATGGAGATCCATTCCAGGCTTGGAAGTTATTATGGGCAAAGGCGCAGTGAAAATGAGGAAAAAGAGAATAGTTCAGGTGCAAACAAAATGCTAGAGGAATTTAGAAGAGAAAAATATCTTTCCAGGGGCCTAGAAATTAGGGAAGGCTTTCCAAAGAAGGTAACATTTTATCTGGGCCTTATGGGTAAGAATGTAAAATGTATATACCATGCGAAAGTTAGCAGGGCACCTTGCTCAAAACAGACCTAACATTATTTGCACATTTCACAAATAATCAAAAACTTTGACAGGGAAACAAGTTGCCCATTGCCACACTGCTAAAGTGCTGGAAGTGGTATTTGACCCCAAGCCTTTTGATTCATTCAAACATGCTCTCTACTATGTATATGTGGGTAGGATTTCAACAAATAAAGGGAGTAGGGAGTTTTGAAGGAAAGCATAGTCTAGACATTGAAAACAGTGCGAGCTAATGCGAGAAGACAGAAGAATGTGGGAAATATATGGGAGGGAAGGAGGGAGGAAGGGAAGAAGTAGACACATGCAGTCCAGTTTGGACAGAGCTTAGATTATGTGAAGCAGTTACTTTCATTTTTTCCTTTTTATTTTATTTACTTACATATACATATGTATGTATGTATGTATGTATGTATGTATGTATGTATGTATGTATTTAGCTTTCAACATTCCTTTCTATAAGATTTTGAGTTCTAAATTTTCTCCCCTCCCTTTTCTCCCCCCTCCCCAAGACAGAATGAAATCTGATATAGGCTATACATGTACAATCATATAAACATATTTCCACATTAGTCATGTTGTAAAGAAGAATTAGAACCAATGGGAAAAAACACAAGAAAGAAGAAACGAAAAAAAGAAGAAAAAAGAGAAAATAGTATACTTCAATCTGCATTCAGACTGTATAGTTCTTCCTAGCATTTCCCATCACGAGTCTTTTGGAATTTAGATCCTTGCATTGCTGAGAAGATTTAAGTCTATCAAAGTTGGTCATTGCACAATGTTACTATTACTATGTACAATGTTTTCTTGGTTCTGCTCACTTCCCTCAGTATCAGTTCATGTAAGTGTTTCCAGGTTTTTTTGAAGTCAGCTTGCTCATCATTTCTTATAGCACAATAGTACTCCATTACATTCATATGCCACAACTTGTTCAGCCATTCTCCAATTGATAAACATCCCCTCAAGTTCCAATTCTTGGCCACCACAAAAAGAGCTGCTATATTTTTGTACATGTATGTTCTTTTCTCATTTTTATGATCTCTTTAGGATACAGTCCTGGAAGTAGTATTGCTGGGTCAAAGGTCACAGTTTTATAGCTCTTAGGGCAGTTTCCAAATTGCTCTCCAGAATGACTGGATCAGTTCACAACACCAACAATACATTAATGTTCCAATTTTCCCACATCTCCAACATTTACCATTTTCCTGTTTTGTCATGTTAGACAATCTGAAAGGTGTGATGTGGTACCTCAGAGTTGTTTTGATTTGAATTTCTCTAATTAATAGTGATTTAGAGGATTTTTCCATATGAGTATAGGTGGCTTTAATTTCTTCATCTGAAAACCACCTGTTCATATCCTTTGACCATTTATCAATTGGGGAATGACTTGTAGTCTTATAAATTTAACTCATTTCTCTATATATTTTAGAAATGAGGCCTTTTTATCAGAGACACTGGCTGCAAAAATTGTTTCCTAGCTTTCTGCTCCCATTCTAATCTCGGCTGTATTGGCTTTGTTCGTGCAAAAACTTTTCAATTTAGGAGCAGTTAGGTGGCACAATGGATAGAGCACCAGCCCTGGATTCAGTAGGACCTGAGTTCAAATCCAGCCTCAGACACACAACACTTACTAGCTGTGTGTCCTTGGGCAAGTCACTTGACCCTCCACTGTCTAGCAAAAAAAAAAAAAAACTTTTTTAATTTAATATAATCAAAATTATCCATTTTGCGTTTCACAATGTTCTCTATCTCTTGTTTGGTCATAAATTCTTCCATTCTCCACAGATCTGAAAGATAAACTATTCCTTACTCTCTTAATTTGCTTATCGTATCACCCTTTTTATCTAAATTGTGTACTGATTTTGACTCTGTCTTGGTATACAGTGTAAGTATGCCTAGTTTCTACCATACTATTTTCCAGTTTTCCTAGAAGTTTTTGTCAAATAATGAGTTCTTATCCCATAAACTAGAGTCTTTGGATTTATCAAACAGTATATTACTATAGTTATTGACTACTACCTAACCTATTCCATGGATTCATCATTCTATTTCTTAGCCAGTACCAAGTAGTTTTGATGATTGCTGCTTTATAATACAGTTTTGGGTCTGGTATGGCTAGGCCACCTTCTCTTGAATTTCTTTTCATTAATTCACTTGCTATTCTGGACCTTTTGTTCTTCCAGATTACTATTGTTATTATTTTTTCTAGCTCTATGAAATAATTTTTTGGTAGTTTGATTGGTACAGCACTGCATATGGAGCAGTATTTTAAAATAAGGCTGGAAAAGCAAAGTGGCGCCAGATTGTAAATGGCACTGAATACCAAGATAAGACATTAGAAACTTTTTCAGATTTCCAGGGAGCCACTTAAGAATTGTGAATGAAGTGACATAACCAAATCTATAAAGATTAAGCTGGCATGGATATGCCAGAGAAGAGAGTGAAGGCAGGCTACACATCGCAGTAATCCAGGAGGGTAAGGAAGGCCTATAGTTGCAATGGGAACAGAATTGATAGGAGGGATTCAAAAGACTTGAAAGTAGGGAAAATGACAAGCTATCCAGATAGGATTTGGCAGGTGAAAGAGGAGGAAGTGGAAGACGACAACAAGGTTTGGAACATATTTATACAGATAAATGTGCTGCTGACAGAAATTCTGAGAGAACTAGTACTTTAGACACAGAATTTGAGGTGCCAGTGCAATGTTTAGGTAGAGATACTCATGGGTATTTGAAGATGTGAGTGTGGAACTTCTAAGAGAACATTAGTGCTTCAAAAGAATGTGAGGTCACTGAGTGCAACAAATTAAGCCAAGAAACACTAAAGGACATAAGTTTTGGTGAAAACACAATCTCTGTCTTGCTAAGCTTATCGTTTATTAAAAGGATGTGACACAATTACTAATTCTTGTCGTGTGATTTTACATGCATTTTTCCCTATAAAAGGTAAAAAATGATAGATAGGGGGGCAGCTAGGTGATGGAATGGATAGAGCACTGGCCCCGGAATCAAGAGAACCTGAGTTCAAATTCAGCCTCAGACATATAACACTCCCTAGGTGTGTGACTCTGGGCAAGTCACTTAATCCCAACTGCCTCACCAAAAAAAGGGGGGCGGGGGCAGCTAGGTGGCATAGCGGATAGAGCGCCAGCCCTGGATTCAGGAGGACCTGAGTTCAAATCTGGCCTCAGACACCTAACACTAGCTGCGTGACCCCTGGGCAAGTCACTTAACCCCACTGCCTAGCCAAAAAACAAAAAAAAAAGATAAATAAGTATTCAAGTTAGCTCACAAAAGCATATTACCTCACCTAAGCAGAGGTGTGTTGATAAACATTTAACAACTGACTCTCTAGAAAGGAAAAAAAAACATGCAGGACACACTTTTAAGTTTAATCTACTTTATTAACATTTTCTGGGCAGCTTGGTGGCACAGTGGATAGATAGAGTGCCAGGCCTGGAGTCAGGAAGACTATAGTTCAAATCCAGCCCCAGTCACTTACTAGCTGTGTGACCTTGGGCCTCAGTTTCCTCATCTGTAAAATGAATTGGAGAAGGAAATGGCAAACCCTCGAGTACCTTTGCCAAAAAAACCCCAAACAGGATCACATAGAATTGGACATGACTCAATAACAACCATAAAAACATTTTCTTCATTATTTTCTTAAGTTTAGACAATCAACAAAACAATAAATCAAGCCCTGATCTATAGGGTTTGCCAATGTTCACAGTGTAAACGCCCACAATGAAAATTTAACAACTGTTCTAAGTTTGAGCTGGCTCCAGTAAACTCATACAAGTAACCCATATTGTAGTCATAATGCAATATCAAACAGTAGAAAACTACCATTTATCACATGACTTGAAGTACAGTAATCTGGGCGAGCAAGCAAGTAAACTGTGCAGTGACGGGGGGAACTGGATTGAGTGGAAACCATTAGTACCCAGACCCAGAGACCTAACCTACCTAGAAAGGAGCACAACCATTTTGCCAAGAAGCTTCTCCTTAGCACCCTGAAATATATCCCCTCTATTCCCTTCTCCACCCCATCATACCTCATCCAAAATTTCTGCAACAAATTTTACTCAACCCACAGTAATATGATAATATGTGGCTTCATCCTATCTAGGGACAGTTCGGGATTTTTTTTTTATGTGTAAAAAGGTATGAGGGCATTTCTGTTTACTGGCTAGGATGAATCTGACTGTGGCAAAGCAGAACAGACGAGTTTGTTGCTGAATGGAATCGACTCCATTCCAAGGCTAAGTTATTAATTGTACGGCTCTGTGCTAGTCTTGGGATATCTTCCCAAAAATCCTCGATAGGCATTAGTAAAATAATGATGTTGATCTCACTATACCCTCTCCACCCAATACTATGTATTGCTTTACTCCTCTGTTTCAACATTTCCTTCCCAGACATCAGAGTAGACTTTAATGAAACAAGTATCATCTGTTACTGCTGCTGTTCAGTCCTTTCTGACTCTTCTTGACCCCATGGACCACACCGTCCATGAGTTTTCATGGCAAAAATACTAGTGGTTTGTGTGGGATCAGATTTGAACTCAGGAAGCTAAGTCTTTCTGATTCCAGGCCTAGCACTCTATCCACCGTCCCCTACCTTCCCCCAAGAAAGGGGAACCTGGTAGCACCTGAGAAAGGCCTTAAATTAATAATGTTATTATTGTCTTTTTTAACAGCTCACATCTATATTCCCCTTTAAGGTTTGCAAAACATTTTATATGTACATTGTCTCAATGACACTGCAAAATAATATGTGATAAATACATTAAAAATGTGCCAATGAAATATTCGCAAGGCAATTTTTTTTAAAGAAAAAGAAATCAGAAGAGGAAGGGATTGGAAGATGATAATAATAATAAAAATAATAATAGCACCTATAATCTGCCAGGCACTGTGTTAAGCACTTCACATATTATCTCATTTGATCCTCATAACTCTGTGAGGTAGGTGCTATTATCTCCATTTTACACATGAGAAAACTGAGGCAGAGGTTAAGGAAACCCAGTCACATGACTAGTTAGAGGCTTAGGTCAGATTTAAACTGGAGTCAGTGGAGAAAGGACATTAAATGATTCAGTGAGAAGCCAACCAGAAAAAAGAGAATAGGATAAAGGACCCTGGTTGAGACATTAATTTTAGTAAGATGCAAGCTCACCTCATCCTTTGATATCAGAGAGAGGCCTGAGAGGATTGGTGAAGACAAGACTCAAAGACTGCTAAACTGGAAGGGACCCCAAAGATCACCTTTGTAATGGTCCAGAGATTAAAGGTCAGAGTTAATGACACAGCTGTGTTGTCTGTCCAATAGGTAAAACAAGGTAAGACAGAAGGACAGCAAGAAAGTAGAGTGCTTTAATAGCTTTCCTTGAAACATGGGGGTCACACCCCCCAAAATGCATCCCTTACAGCATAAGGCTTGCTAGTACAATAAGCCTGGAGGCCACCAGAGGTCTCTCTATTCATCAGGAGCCAGAAGAAAAAAATGGCAAAGGGAGTGAGGGGAGGCAGACACAGAAAGAAGGAACTGAGAAGACATCAAAATGAAATTGCACCATGGATTCTCTGACTGTGACTTCACCAATTTGGAGTACTTGGAGTCATTTGGGGTTACTGATTTACGAAAACATTTTCCTACAATCTCCAAGGGTTGAACCAGCTGCCCAACCCAGGCCTGGAACATCTAATTTAAAAATCCTGACGTTAAACAGTGTACAAAAAGTTCAAGCTGAATTTTCTGAGGCCACTAAGTGCTAGTTAGCAAATCACTGCTCTGGGGTACCTTTGAAGGTACCAGAGATCTCCAAATTCAGTCTCTAAAGGGAAATGATTAACTCTTAAACCACTCCCCACCACACCCATTTTCAGCACCCTGGACTGACAACTGGCTCACTCAGCATCTGGCCCAGAAGGAGTTCCACCTGGTTCCAAATCCCACCTCTGAGGAGTATTACCTGTGTGAGTCTGAGCAAGTAGTCTCACCTCCCAGGACTTAGTCTTCTCATCTTCATAGTGAAGGGATTGGACAAGACAGCTTCTGGGGCTCCTTTCAGCCTTAAATCGAGGGGCTTGAAACTCCAGCCTTAAGGCATGATCTTGGACTCATGTCAAAATAAATGTTTCTCAATATTTGGGGGGAAGGAGAAGAGCCTTTTAAAAAAATTACAAAGGGGACTTGAAGATGAAGCTTTTCAATCAGCACAGGTACTCTCCAAATTTTAGGGATGGGCTAAAAGCTATTTCCCAAGAGATAAGTGCTCAAGGATGTGAAGTCCACCAGCAAGCTGTGATCAGATCTCAATCTACTAGTACTCCCATCCCCCTGCCACTTGGGGCAGGCCACTTTTTTTCTGATTAAAAGCTGTCCCTGGGTCTTGAAGGACCCAATGGATTGGCCTGGGTCTTGACTGACTAAGGCTTAAGCCCCACATCCCTAGATGAAGCTTCTTGGTAGCCTCTGGCCAGAAGGATGTGGCTTCCTACTTACCTATGGACATAAAAAGGCCTCACCTAGTGGAATTCCAGAGGCTGAAGGAATCACCACACCCTACCCTTCAGACCAGACTGGCAGAAGCCATCTGATTGAGTATCCTTTTGAGATTAGGGTTAGGTAAACTTCTTTTTGTTAACCATTAAATAACCTAGTAGAAGCTCATTTAATTCTAATACCTAAACTAACCAGAAACAATTTTGTCAGGTCTACCCCTTACACAAGGAGGTGAAAAAATTTTTCCAAATCATTAATTAGAGGAATGTAAACTTTAAAAAAATAAACTCAAAGGTATCACCTATCAAACTGAAAAAGGCTATAAGAAGAAAAAACTGTCAAAATTTTGAAAAGGAAAATAGGCACACTGGAAATTTGCCCATCCATTCTAGAAACCAGTTTGGAATTAATCCAAGAAAAGTCAGCACACTGCTCATATCCTGTGATCCCTCAATTCCAGCATTGGGATTAAACCCCAAAAGATTACTGACAGGTCCCAAATATATACATAGTAACATTCATATATTAGTTAAAAACTGGAATAAAGGTAAAAAACAACAAAGATTGAGGAACAATTGAATAAACCACAATACATGAGTGTAATGAAGTGATTACAAAGTAAAAAACAAAACTCATCCATAAACCACAAAAAAAATTTTTTTTTAAAAAGAGTAATGACCATCAACTCAAATGGGGCTTGAAGATGGATGACAGCTTGGCTGCTTTCTACCTTATGGAGAAATGGTCTCCTAAATTATTAGGGTTCTTCCTGAATTTCCAGAACAATATGAAACTATGTTCCTCTCCCTATTGTCTTAAATCTCAACAAGAGTTCCTAATCAAGATGATTTTGAAAGGAGCTCTCCACCTTCTCTTCCCAAACCTTTCTCCAAGCCTGGTTTGGGATTTTAATATTTGGAAAGTTTTTGAGACAGGGAAGAGGGTAGGTAAACTTATATCCATGATCTTTTCAATAAAATAGAAGTAGTCATTCGCTAAAAGTTCAAGTGAGTAGAACTGAGAGTTTGAGGATAGTATGGTGAATATGGTGATGAGACAACAAGAGAGGAATAAAAGGATTAGAGTGAAGCAGTTACATACAATTGAAGTCACAAGATCATATAATGTTATACCTAGAAGAGACCTTAGAGGTCATCTAGTCCTTTTTTTTTACTTCATTTTACTGGTGAGGAAACTAAAGAGCGAAGTTAAATTACCTTTGCCTTTGCACAAAGTCACAAAGATGACAAGTGACAAAGCCAAGAATCAAATCTAGGTCCACTGACCTGTCAAGATTCCCATGCCAAGACCACTTCTCTCTTTTTACTATTAAGAGACATCCTGTTTTCCAGAGCTAAGATCCAGCAAGTAAACTGTGCCCTGAGCTTGGCATAACAACAATCCTTTGTGTTCACTCTTTGGATGAACTCAGCTGCAACAAAACCCCAAAATTGTTTCACATCAGCATCAGGTGGTCCCTGAGCTCAGTCAAGAACCTGTAAGACCCATGTTGCGTTCATGAAGCCCTACTATGAATCAAACTTGTCTCACTGTTGATGTTACCTCTCATTGTCAGGGCTATAGCTCAATGTGTAACCATCACTATATGCTTTGAGGTTTGCCCACACTAAAGCAGGTCTCCTCCTAGAAGAGGCCCCAGCACGTGTCTAACTTCCTTCCTCCAAAGGAATACAGAAATTTTTTGCTTATACTCGCTGTTAGCCCTATTTTTTAAATGTCGTTTTGACTTCATTTTATTTTATTTCTCAGAGTTAACTGTGGTTGTGAGAGCCTGTGTGAGTTCTTTGGTAATTTTAGAGTTAACAGCAGTTGCATAACCTCTGTGAGTTTTGGTCATTTGTTTTCAGATTTGACAGACTCCAAATCAAGTGCTCTTTCCATTCTTGCAATCTACCTCCTAAGTAACACATACTTGTTGTGGACCAGAATACTTCTAGAGTGCTTAGCAGTTTGGGTCTAGAAGTCTAGAGTTACCCAGGGATGGATCAACAAAAACACCAAGAGGGAAAGGGAATTAAAGGAGGAAGAATAACTCTGAATTGGTTGTTCACTGGGCCATACCTAAGACTTCATCATTCCTGTTCTACCTTCTGTCCTCACAGTCTCAGGTCCTCCATATTCAAACCTCTTCACCTTCATCATGACCTCTGGTCTCTTAATCACTTCACTTTTTTTCCCCTGTGCCCATTATCCCCATTCCAGCTTCACATTCACACTACTTGGCCGAAGGTAGAGAAGGGGTTGATATATAGATTATAATAGATGAAAAGAAATTATTTGTCCAGATTAATTCTTCTCATATTGGCCAGAATCTTTCATTGCCAATCTGACCTACTGTATCACTGTCTGATTAGTATAGGGTAAAGAAAACAAAAACAAAAACATAAAATATGATCCAAGTACTAAAGGAACAAAATCTAGGCCAGAAGCAAAAATTCAAACACCCTCTGAGCTTACGTCCTTTCAAATCAATTCGACAACAATATATTAAGCAGCTACTATGTGCTACGCATGTAAGGTGCTACAGATAGAGACAAAAAAAAGGAGCTTTGAATGGACTGGGAAAAACATGAATATATAAATGCCACTGACAGAAGTTAGGAAGAAGGTACCACCATTTGTGCATTCACCTATACAACCCAAGTCACCTACAAGTCTCTTGTCCTTCATCCCCTGTTGCCAAGACTTGTCCCCTCACCCCAACACACACACACACACACACACACACACACACACACACACACACACACAGAGCTATTAAAGCTTAAAACTGCCCTAAGACTTTTGGAATTGTCTATACTCATATTTGCTTGTCAATGTATGTATTGTTCCCTGCCTCAACAGAATGTAAACTATGAAGGCAATTATTTTTCATTCTTGTCTTTGTATCCTATGGCACGTGGCACGTGGCAGGAACAATAAATGTGTTTGATTGAATTGAATAAATACAAGATGGAGGCAAAGTAATTTCAAGGGGTGAAGAAAGCACTAAAAAGTAGAGAGGATCAGGAAAGGCCTTATGTAAAAGAGGGCATTTGAGATAGGCCTTTTCTAAAGATTTCAAGAGACAACAAAGTGAGAACATTCCAAGCACAGAGAGGAAAGATGGATTGTACTGTATAGAGAACAAACAGCACATGGACCAGCTTGGCTGGAACACAGAGTGAGGGGGAGTAATGTGAAATTAGGGTAGAAGGGGAGTTTAGAGCTCAACTGTACAGGGCTTTAAATACCAAACAGAGCTAGGGGTATGTTATTCTAAAGGCAACTAAAGACCTCTTCAACAAAGATGGATTGGTGAAGGGAGAGTGACCAATTAAGAGCCTAGTTAGCATGTATATGGTGCTCTAAGGTTTGCTAAGCACTTTACAAATCTCATTTGGTTCTCACAACAACCCTGGAAGGTAAGTACTATTATCATCCCCATTTTACAAATGAGAACTACGGCAGACAGAGGTTGCCACTTACCCTGGATCACACAGCTAGTAAGTATCAGAAGCTGAATTTGAACTCAGGTCTTCCTGACTCCAGGCCTAGCACTCTATCCATTGTGCTATTGCAACAATCCAGGCAGAAAGTGAAGAAGATCCAAACTAGGTTAGTAGCCAGGTGGGTGAAAGGATGTGGGCAAAAGCAAACAATAGAACTAGACAGACTAGAAAGAGATATAACTAGAAAGACTTGGGAATTGTATGTGGGGGTGATTGAGAATGACTCAGAGGCTGGAAACATAGGTGATGGCAGATGAAAATAGAAGGATATGGAAGCCTCCAGAAACAGGAAATTTGGCAAGAGTCGGTTTCATAGGAAAGAAAACAAGTTCCATTCTGGATGTCTTGAGTTTGAAATCTCTACTGAACATCCAAGTGATGCTCAGCAGGCAGCAGCAAATTCAGGACAGGAGTTCAAATGAGAAATGAAGGATGGATTTAGGAAGCACCTTCAGAAAGAGCATTGTGGTATAGTGGATAGAGAGCTGGCCTCTAAGTAGCACAGTTGGTAAGAGACCCAAGGGAGAATTGGATTCAAGTCCTACTTCTGACACAGTCTCTTAAGTCACTTAACTTCTCTAGAGCTCTAAAGTTGTAAAGAAGGTGTGCTGGAGTTTCCTCTACCAATGAAATTATAGGTCCAGAGCCTATCCATATCCCTATCCCGCAAAGAGGTCCATACCCTTATTAGTTGTGTTACCCTGGGTAAGTCACTTAACCTCTATCCCCCTCAGTTTCCTCAACTGTAAAATAGAGATAATAGCACCTACTCCCCAGGGTTGTTATGAGAATCAAGTAAGATGTTTGTGAAGTGCTTTACAATTCTTAAAGCCCTACATAAATGCTAGCTATTGTTAAAAGAGCCTTGGGTATACCCTCACTTAGCTGGAAAGAAGATGATGATCCAGCAATGGAAACTGACATTTAACCCACCACATTCCCCATCTGTTATTATTTTCATATATATTGTAACTTTGGTCATAACATGTATGCTACTCCTGTGATTGCTAACCAAGTAGTTTTATACAACCTCTGTTATTGCTAACCAAAAATTATATTTAATGATACACTAATAGTTTTGGCGTTTTTATTGCCTAAAGCAATGAGTCACTACTAGTGTTTTTTCCATAAATTCATCACAATGACTACTTATCTGTAGCAGACATCATGTGTTAAAGCTTCTGATATACCACAAAAGTATTTTCTTTATCACTATATCAAATTGAAAAGTCAAGAATAAACTTGCAGGTTGGACTCATAAAAGATCTAAGATTGTGTATCAGGTAAACAGGAGACAAAATAATAATGGCTAAATAATCTCCAAACAGGAAATACCACTAAGATGTCAGACAACTGCAAGACGGCAAACCTATGTCTTCTGCCTCATTCCTCCCTTGCTGGGTGTTTGTGTCAGCAAGTAAGTCGGAAGGTTTCTTATATTTTAGACTTCAATCCAAGATTATACAAATACATTCCTCAGGAGTGACTACAGGAGCCGCCTGTCTTGCCAAGTTTTAAAACTAAGCTGTCTCCAATCCCATCATGCAAATTTTCTAACCAGACTGAAACCATACCTGAGAAACTACTAGCAGTTTTATTAAAGAACGCTCCCAAACTTATGAAAACTCAGCACCAATTGAAACATACAGATGAGGAAACTGAGGCTGACAGAAATAGAAACTTGGACGCAAACTGACCCTATATGGTGCTGCTCTACCCCAGAGCGGCAGTCAAGCCATAGCGGATAACTTGGAAGCCACTCCCCGCCCCAAGGTTGGGGGTCCCCATCGTGTTGGCTACCACTGGTGTCCGTGAAAATCATTAGTGGGCTGCTGGAATGTTGGATCACATAAATGAAGGACAGCCCGGCCCAGCCCAGGGGCGATACTTACAAACTTGGCTCTTTTCTCCCCGGGCTTCTCCGTGGGTGCGGGGCCCGGCGCGTGGCCCTTCCGCCGCTGCGGTTTGATGTCCCGGCCACCACGGGATGAAGACGAGGACGAGGACGAGGACGAGGACGAGGACGAGGACGAGGACGAGGACGAGGACGACGAGGACGAGGAGGGCGCCCCGGCCAGGCCGTGCGGCTGGTGGGGACGCCGCGACCGGCTCCTCTCCATCCTTCCCGAGCTCTGCCTGCGTAGCTAGAAAAAGCTGCGGTGGCTCCGCCCGGAGCAGGGAGAGAAGGTGGGGCTGCTGACCACACGCCGCGCTGCGCCGCGGGGCACGACGCAGGCCAGAAGCCGGGGCACCCACCGACCCGATCTCGGCACAGAGAAACCCCGGATGCGGCCAAACCCAACCGTCACAGCCGCCGCCGCCGCCGCCGCCGCAGTCCGAATACTCCCGCCACCCCGCCCCGCCCCTGGTTCGGCCAATCCGGAGCCTCCCGGGACGTGACGCACGTGAATTAAAGCCCGCCCTCTTTTCGCGGAACATAAGTTTATTGGTCGGAGTTGTCAAACCGGGAGCTGAAAACTGACCGAGGGTTTATGTGCTTTATGAACTTCTTTGGATTTTGCACTACAGCTCTTCCTCCCCTCCTCGGGGAGAGCTGTGACTCGATCCGCTCTGCACTTCAATAGTCGGGTCTTATTGACTAGCTTTTGTCCCCACTGGCCTACCTGTTTAGCCCAACACCCTTCTTCCCCCGCGCTGTTCAGAGTCGCGATGGCTGCTGGGAAATGTAGTTCTAGCTCAATTTCTCCTGAAAATGACCCAAACTACAAGCTTTGGTTGTTCAGAAACTGCAGGTGCCTGTTGTGCCCTCCAGCCTCCTCAACGTGTCAAAGGTCAACCAAAAGAAAAAGGACTGTAACTACAATGATCAATACAATGAGCCCTGATAACTGCAAAGGACTCATGATGAAAAATGTTATGCACCTCCAGTCCAGATGGACTCTGAGTACAGATTGAAGCATATTTTTTCCTTTTCATTTTTCCTGGTTGTTTTTTTCCGCTATGGTTAATATGGAAACGTTTTGCAAGACTTCGCATGTATAATGGACACTTCTTGCCTTCCCAATAGGTGGTGTAAAGGCTGGAGGGAAGAACAGAATTTGGAACCCAACATTTAAAAAAATGAGTGTTAGAGAAAAAATAGTAGGAAAGCTTATTGTATGTCATAATAGCTAACGGTTACATAACACTTCAAGGTTTGCAAAACACTCTTTATATATATCAGCTCACCGGATACTGCAGCTCTGCTGTAAGTGCTATTATAATCCCATTTTACAGATGAGAAATGACATGACTTGCCCTGCTATTATTATATCCATTTAACAAATGAGGAAACTCAGTCTGGGAGAAATTAAGTGACTTGCAGAACTAGTGTACCAGAGGTGGAATTCGAATTCAAATCTTCCCGACCCCAACTCCAGCACTCTTTAATGGTGCCACCTAGCTATCTATAGAGGTAGCTGTCAAGTCACTCAAAGTTTACTAAGATTCTGCTGCTTAGAGCTTGGTCCTTGTCTTGCTTTCTTGAAGACAAGGACAGATACAGAGGAGGCAGTTGAGAAGAGGGTAAAAATTAGCACATTATTCTAGTCCACCACCAGAAGATACATCTCATGAAAGAGGTAGAAAAGCATAGAAAATATAAAACAATTTGCTTCATCTTTTCAAAGATGCTACATATATACATTTAGACATGTATCCTAATGACAGCAATATACAATGCAATAATACTGAAGAAATATCTCATATTTCATAAGCTATTACCTTAATGGCTGAGGTCTGTGAAAGGAGAGCATAATGAGAGACTGATTATTACCATTAGCATATATCATGGTAGATATATCTCAACCATTAAAACTATCCCATTAGGTATTCCCTAATACCATGTAACACTGTGGTTTACCATGTTACACTATTCACCAAAGTTATGCTTTGTCTCTCCTTCTCTGCAGAAATACCCAAAGAAATGCAGCTTAGCTTAATTACCCTTTATTCAATCACCTATAGACCACTAGAGACAGGATCCAAAAAGATATGGAAGCAAACAGTATTGAATTATACATTAAGAACTAGGAGAAAAAATAGTAACCCCACTGGAAACTACTATAAGAATGATATCGGGGGGGGGGGATAAGGCATATCTATACAAAAATATTCCATAAGCATTATTCCAGAAAGCAAAAATCTGGAAACAACTCATGCGCCTATCTGGGAAATGACTAAATGAATTTAAGACTTTATTGGTCCTAAAGATAGCTAGGCCACACAGCAGATACAGCTCTAGGTCTGGAGTCAGGAAAACCCGAGTTCAAATTTTACCTCTGATGTTTACTAGCTGTATGACCCTGGGCAATTCCTCTGTTTGCCTCAGTTTCCTCAACTATAAAATGGGGATAATAATGGCACATATGTTGCAATGTTTATTCCTTTCCCTCTTTCTCCTCCCCCAACTACTGGTATGCCTCTCCTCACAAAATTACCTCATGTATTTTATCTGTACTTACATATATATTTACAAGAGGGAAAAACTAGAAGCTTACAGAAAGGCAAATGATGCTTTATTCTCAGGAAAAATTTCTTAACTAGAGGAATTAGAAGAACTCAAAATTGCTTGCAGGGATGCCTGTCAACTGGGGAATAGTCAAACAAGTTGTTGTATATGATTGTGATAGAATACTCCTGTGCTATAAGAAATTACGAGATCAATGATCTTCAAAAAACATGGATAGACATGGATGAAATAATGAAAAGCAAAATGAGCAGAATCAACAGAACATTGTATACAGTAACAGGAATATTGTTTTCAGAACAACTTTGAGCAAATAAGTTATTTCAACTATCATAAACACCCAAATTAACTACAAAGGACACGCATCCAGAGAAAGAACTGATAAATAGAAGTATTATAGAATGATTTTACATATATATACATATACATATATACGTATATGTGTGTGTGTGTGTATGTATATATATATATATACATATATATATATACTTATTTGTGACTAATGGCAGCCATCTCTAGGGCAGCAGAGGAGGGAGGGAAGGAAAAAAGGGAAAAAAAGAAATGTACATGATAACTTTATTATGTATTTAAAAAGGAATAGCAAGCTGTACATAATAGATTTACAGTTTCATGTGCAATCATCTTTTTATTATCCTTTGTTATGGAAATTCATATATTGTCCCATAAATTAAAAATTAAATAAAATTTTACAGAAGAAAAAATAAATAAGTGTTTATTGACCCACAAAAAATAATTAGAGGAATAGGCTCCCTCAAAATTAAGTCAGTTTCCCATCAGTTAAGGTCTTCAAAAGATGGATGTTGTAGTGGAGATTCCTGTTCAGATACAAGTTATCTCACTCAGCTCTAAGGTCCTTTCCAACTCTAAGATGATCTCATAGGCTTCAAATCCCTGGCCAATGAACCCAAATACTTCCACTAAGTTAGTCCCACTCACACAAAAGTGGATCTAGAAGTGGATCTTCCCAACCAAAAGACCTGAAAATGACAGCCTTTTGTATTTGTCAGAGGGTGTCCTGGAGACACTTTGGAGAGGGATGTTAAATTTTTAGTGTGAGCATTTATGAAATCTGAAATAAGCAACTGCTACAGATAGGCTTGATTATGTTTTCTTGATCATGTAGACTTCAGAAAATGATGTAAAACATGTTAATAATGCAGATTAAACTTAAAAGTGTGTCCTGTGTACATTTTTTCCCCAGAGAGCAACTGCAAAACATTTACTAGCACATCCCAGCCTATAGGTAACAGAGGAGAAGAAATAAGCAAACAAAATATGGAAACTGTGGTGCCTATTTAATTATGAAGCATTCATGCCCAGCAAACCCTCTGGACTATGGCTGCATCTCACACACACACACACCCATTCTTACCCCCACCTCTCCTTCCACACCCTTATCCCTACAACTCACACTCACAGTTCAGAGCCCCCAGAGGATTTCTACTCCAGGTTCAATGTAGTCTGTGAGTTCATGTTCCTAGGACTAAAGCTCACCGGTCACAACCTATACATTTACCTTTAGCAGCTAAAGAACACAATTAGCACCAAGAAAAGACATTTACTAACATGTTACTGTAAGTATAGTGGCTACAAAATGTTTCTCCAATAAATCTGGAGTATACCCTCCTACAAATTCAGAAGCAGTGAGGAAAGTGGGCACATTCATAGGGTTCACTAGTAAAGGCACACACTTAGGGAAATACATGTAGCCAGGGTAACTTATACCTCTGAGCTTCAAGACCCTAATGTTCTTTTTCTCTGGGCAGAGCATTTGTTCTTTATGTTATTCCATTGGGTTCTTCTAGCTCCCTACCTGATGTCTCCTATTGGGCCAGTATTTCCACAGCAAGACACATTGCCTGATGAAGGGAAGAGAAAGAAATCTTCCCAGCAAAAGTCAAGAAAGAGCCAACTCACTTTTCAGAGCTGGATTCTTCTTCCATAGCTAAAGCTCATGCTCCTCAAAGCTGCTCCCTGGCTCAAGTGATACTCTAGGCAGTGGCTCTCAAACTGTTTTTGTCTCAGAACCCACCCTTCTCAAACACTGAGAGCCCCCAAAGAGCTGTTTTTATGTAGGTTGTATCTGTTGATATTTACCATAATAGAAATGATAATACCTTAGTATTGTTATGAAAATTATTATGAAAAGCAAGAAAGGGTTTCAGAGATTCCTCAGGGATCCCTAGACCACATTTAGAGGAATACTGTCCTAGAGGGTATGTCTTATTTTTTTCTTTGTTAGTTTGTTTTAAATTTTGGAGGTAATGGGGGTTAAGTGACATGCCTAGCTAGCTAGTTAGTGTCTGAAGCCGGATTTGAACTCAGGTCCTCCTGGCTCCAGGAATGGTGCTGTATCCACTGCATCATCTAACTGCTGAAAACCAACTTCAAAAGGAATAAAAGAATACAGTTTTCCACCAAGATAGTATAACATTTCTGGCTCTACTACAAAAGAATAGGCAGCACAGTAAATGGAACACTAGGTTTGAAGTCATAAAGACTTGAATTCAAATTTGACCTCAGGCACTTACTAGCTGTGTGACCCTGGGCAAGTCACTTAATCTCCTGCTTCAGTTTCCTCAACTGTAAGAAGGGGATAATATTAGCACCTATTTTCCAAGTTTATTGAAATGATCAAACATGGTAATATTTGTGAAGTGCTTAGTATAATATTTTAGCACATAGGAGGAACCTAATAAAAGCTTGTTCCCTTCCCCCTCAAAAAATATTTTTTCTTATCACATTTTAGGTTCCTAGAACTTGTTTAGGGTAGCTAGGTGGCATAGTGGATAGTGTCAGGCTTGAAGTCAGGAAGACTCATTTTCCTGAGTTCAATAGCAATGTGACCCTGAGCAAGTCACTTAACCCTATATTCCTCAGTTCCTCATATAAAATGACCTGGAGAAGAAAATGGCAAACCATTCCAATCTCTTTGCCAGAAAAATCCCAAATGGAGTCATGAAGGGTCAGACATGACTGAAATGACTGAACAACAAAAAAAATTTGTTTGAGTTCATTCAACCTCCATTCACAGAGACCCCCTGGAACCTCCCATGAACAATCAGAATTAATCTGATGACTTCCCAGCAATGCAAGAAGACATTGATTTAAAATAGAAGGCAAGGCGTATAACCAGAAATGAGAATCAAATAGCAGTCATTTTTATCTACCCTTTCCAGGCTACAACTTCCCCAAATCCCAGGGAATTTAATTTCTAAGTACACTCTGCTATGATTCTTGTATCAGCTTTCAGGATAATTCCTATAAACTAGTAGAAGAAGAAAACAGGCTTTCCACTCCCTTCTTGGTACTCCTCATACTGCAATATCAGCACACCACAGCAAGCTAGCAGGACGGCAAAAGGATTTTCTGCAAACTGCCCAATCAGTGATTTAAACAACACTTCAGAATCTGAATGACACTGAATCTTAGTCCTGGATCTGCAGAACCTTGAAGTCTTACAATTTAGCTTCTTAGGAGAAGAACCCATGCTGGGAAGGTCTATAGCCTTCACTTCCAGTTTGCTGCATTTGTGTCCATTTTCTTCCCTGGTCTCTTCCTAACATACTGCTTCCCATATTCCATCTCTTTTCTAAGAGTTCACTCCCAGCTTCCACCAGACATACTATAAATGCTTCCATCCAAACACTGGGAAAGCAGCATCTTCTTTTGTTTTTGTAGTCTGAGCAATCTTGTGGGAAATGATTTCCCCAGACAAAATACACATACATACACACACACACACACACACATTTCTGTTTCCCCGACCAGAGTAACAGATAGGCGAAAGCAAATGTTCATCACAAAACAAATGTTTGCCATGGAGTTAAGCATATCCTCTTGCCACAATTACAAAACTGTGTGTTTAACAGGGTCAAGAAGATCTTGCTATTATAATGAAGTATAGTAGTTAACTATAAAGTGGGTGTGAAAAAGCAAAATTATTTTGTGGATGTGTGATTTTTCTTAAAATACATTTAAGCAATTTTTGCTCTGATAAGTTTTCTCCAGGGTCTTTTCCTGTAAGTTCAGATAGAAATTCTTCATAGGGAATGTAATTAGTACAACACTGTTTAATGTCATGCTTAATGATTTCCCAGAATGTTTTGATTAGAAAATTAATCTGCCTATGTTTGCAGATGATAGAGCTGTTTAAACGAGAACAGA
This sequence comes from Phascolarctos cinereus, assembly GCF_003287225.1. NCBI lineage: Eukaryota > Metazoa > Chordata > Mammalia > Diprotodontia > Phascolarctidae > Phascolarctos > Phascolarctos cinereus. Next base: position 101,646,459 of record NW_027556180.1, read on the forward strand.
GATCTTCCTATTAGTGTGAGCCTCTTAACTGTAGTTCACTTGAGAGTGGTGGATTTCACTACCTGGTTCCATTCCCAAGTTTTGAAATAGAAAGGGGAAAGGAATCAAGTAATTACCAGTATTGCTGTAATTGTACATTTAATGTCATCATGTTAAAGTGAATTACTGAAACCCAAATAAATTGGTAGAAATTATTTTGATAATGAAATAATTTTCCAGGCAAGAAGAAACATCAGTGGCATTCAAGCAAAAAAAAAGGAAAGTCCATCAATCTGTGCAGTTTGGCACCCAGAGGGCAGAACCAGGACAATGGGCAGATGTTCAAAAGATGAAAATTTATACTTTAACATCATTAGATCTTTCTAAAAAATAGACATACAAAAATAGGATGAAAGGCCTTGAGAAGCAAATGGTCTTCAAGCAAAGGGGGGAGATTATTTAGTGGTCATTATTTGGCAGGGAGGGGAGAGGGGGTTGGATTAGGTGGTTATTAAGGTTAGTCTCTTCCAACTCTGAAATTCTGTGATTCTGGGAATTCACAGCTCCATCAATTAATCAACAAGTATTTATTAAGTGTCTACTCTAGGCCAGGCAACGTGCTGGGTGCTCCAAAGAGACAAAAATGAAACAATCCCCGCTCTCAAGAAGTTTATATTATTTATCTGGTGTAACATGTACTTGCTTAAATAATGCACAAAATATCTACTAAGCACCTGGAGAGGTTCAGGAGTGAGTCTGGGTACTGGTTATTTCACTAGGTTACTATGAAACATCACTTAGCTAACTGTTATACTCAGTTGAAACCAATGGTTCTAGTATAGGAGATAGACATACCTCACTCCACCCTGACCCCTTCCTTCTAGAAGTTAACTTTTTGAAGTGAGTGGGGAAGCTCTCAGTGACACTTACAGAAATATCAACTCTTATTCTGCCCTTCCCCCCTTCCACACACACCCACTTCCACACACACTGATTCTGGCTGCTTCCCTTTATGTAAACAAGGAAGGAATTCAGGAGTATCTAGGCCTCAGATACTTTTGGTTTTCTTTTTTTTTTAATTAAAATTTTTTTCAATTATTAATATTTGTTTTTCCTCCCTTCTTTTCTTCCTTCCCACTGGGGAGAAAAACAAAACAAAACAAAGCCCTAGTAACAAATAAGCATCAGTAAGCAAAAAAATGTCCGTATTGGCCATGTCCAAGAACATGTGTCTCATTCTGCATATTACTCTATCAGCTCTCTGTCAGGTGGGGAGCGTTCTTTATCACTGGTCAGATTTGTACTTTATGAAAATCACTTTAGCAGTCATGTGGAAGGTGGATTGGCATATGGAGAGAACTGAATGATGAAAACCAATTGGAAAGCTATTGCAATAGTACATGCAAAATTATTTCTAACAGTGTATTAGTATGTCAGTTGTCCCACTGCCCACCCCACTCCTACTGAATTTTATTGTTTTTAATTATTTTTGCTAATTTAATGAGTGTAAGATGTTATAACATCCATTGAGAGTTATTCAGGTAATTCCTCTACCAGTTCAGATCACTATCCTACCCAAGAGGCAGATGGATGGTACAGTGGATAAAGTGCTGGCTTAAAATCTGGCTTCAGACACTTAACTAGTTGTGTAACTCTGGGCAAGTCACTAAACTCTAGGTAAACTTTGTTTTAAAAAAAAGGGCTTCTATGTTCAAAAATATTTATAGCAACTTTTTTTTTTGTTGTGGTGGCAGAGTATTGGAAATTGAGAGGATGCCCATCATTTGGGAAATGGCTGAACAAGTTGTGGTATATGGATGGAATACTATTGTGCTATAACAAAAGACTAACAGAATGCTTTCAGAGAAACCTAGAAAAACTGATGCATGAACTGATTTAAAATGAAATGAGAAGAACCAGGAGAACATTGTACACAGTAACTCAATTTTATGATGATTAACTGTGAATGACTCAGCTATTCTCAGCAATACAATGATCTGAGAGAATTCCAAAAGACTCATGATGAGAAATACTATCTACCTCCAGGGAAAAAACAGATGGAGTCTGAGTGCAGATTGAAGTATGCTTTTTTTGCTTCATTTTTCTTGGTGTTTTTATGGGGGGGCGCAGCTCTGTGTTTTCTTTCACAACATTATTAATACAGAAATATGTTTCACAGGACTGCACATGTATAACTTATATTAACTTGCTTGCCTTCTCAATGAAGGGGAAGGGAAGGGAAGGGAGGATGGGAGAGAATTTGGGACTCAAAATTTAAATTAAAAACATTTTTAAACTGTTTTTACATGTAATTGGGAAAAAAAGATAAAAAAAGAAAATCAGAATAATCTTTATGTGCATCTATATAATATTTAAAAATTCACCAACAGAAGCTCAGAAATTACATCAAAAAATTACTTTGGTACTGCAAAACATATGGGCCTAGTAACTTGAATTCATAGCAGGCAGGTCTTTTATCACCTCCTCACTTATCTGGGGTTTCAACTCCCTGTTAGCCATTTTTGTTCTCTTCTTCACTGTCTAAAGATAATTCTTCCAGATAGAGGAAACAGATCAAGAGAAAACCTGTCTAGAGAAAGACAGTCACGCAAACTAGAGATTTCTAAAAAGCTTTTGCTCAGGAAACTATTTAACAAACCTCTCAATCCAAGTGACTCACACATGCTTTAATTCATCTTGGGAGAGAACATTGGCACTGTAGAAATAGAACTTCCTCCCCGTAGACAATATTCCTATCACCATTAGAGATGAAATTTGAGATAAAAGTCAAAGCAGTGTATTTATATTATCTCCTTTTCCAATTTCACATCCCTCTCAGTTAGCAGATATGGCAACAGAAAAGAAAGAAACAACACATGAAAACCTTGGGGAAAAAATGGGCAGCTCATTTCTCGTAGTTGAATTTAACATAACTGTGTTGAATGTCTTAGAGGCTCTGACAAAGCCAAGACTAGGAATAGGCCAGGTAGGCATATACCTAGGTCACAACAGGTCAGAGGAGGAGGAATATTAAGTATGTGCCACTAATAGGTACTTATTGGCAATAATTCAATTCCCATGTTGCTTTAAATTTCAATCAGTTCAATAAACATTTATTAATTATCTCCTACATAGTCAAGATAGCTGTAGGAAAGGGGAAGAAAAATAACTATTAATATGTTTTGAAGCTTTAAAAGGTATACAGTGTATTGTCCATGTATAATAATGAAAATATCTTGAGGTTTATAAGCACTAATTTATAATCATCGATTTCGTTCAACAATCCTGTCTTCCACCCTGACCCTCCTTCTTGCATAGAGTTGAAACATCCTGCTCAATTCTTTAACCATAAAGGCGAAGCTTTTATCAGGAATACCGGCAGCAGATAGTAATGAGATCTACCAAGGTGTCTGTCTTATTTTAAAAGATTGTCTTCTTTCAGAGACCTCACAGGTCTGTCTTTAGGTTTCTAAATGTCTTAGAGCAGCCTGCTACCCTGAAAGGAAAACTCATTTATCTACATATTACTTAGTCTAATAGATTAAGGATACTATCCTGTCACAATTACATCAAACTTGGTATAGTTCCTTTTGATAGTGTCAAGAATGGGTGGTACCTTGTTACTATGGCTTTTCAACATGACGGCTTGTGTGTCTTGTAGAGTATGAGATCCGAACCCATGGATTAAATTTTAAAAACTGTTGCAATGCATTTGGTGACACAAATGTCACGTTTTAACATTTTTTCTTATCAAACCAATAAATGCACCTGAATTTCACAGACGATTCATCGTTCTTAATAAGGATGTTGGCCACGCTTGAGGGCCTTTCTGAAGCTAGCCAGCTATGTTTACAGCTGCATGACCCTATGAAAGGACAGCCATTTAATGTTCACAGTTGAGTTAATGAACTATATTTCATATTTGTCACATTTTCTTCTGCAAAATAATAGGCTTTCCAAAAGCCACTCACCTGAGACTCCTTTATATGCCATCATTGTTCTCTTCCACTTTATATTTTCAAGAGAATTCTGAACACTCAATCTCTAGACATTTTCTTTCATAGTTACATCTTGCTATTTGGGATATACATGACCACAAAAGTCTAATCATTGCTCAGCCCACTGGGACTAACTATAGATATAATGAAAGGTTATGTGTGTTATATAATGCATAGATATATGTTGTTTCTCAAAAGAAAACAGTTTCTCTTAAAATAACTAAAGATCACTGGGGCTGTAACTACAGAAGACTATTTACTCAGCTACTTGGTAAATTCAGTCAAACAGCCACATTCAATCAAACTTGGTAAAGCACACATATACAATTGTAACAATAAGGCAATACAGTGTAGGTGGTAGAGAGCCAGTCTCAGAGATATCTGTGTTCAAATCCTGCTTCTGACATATATTAGTTGTATGACCCTGGACAAATCATAATCTCTCAGTGTTCCCCAGGGAGCTCTTTGTTATATATAACAAAGCAGGTACCAATCTGCATTGGTAGAAGGAATTCCCTTAAGGAGAATTTTTATCCTAGTGAAATTATAGGACTGGTTCAAATGGATAACATTAAGTTAATCAGTTGCTGGATTGAAGGTACAATTCAGTTTAATCCAACAACAGTTCTTGGTCCTTTTTTTTCCCTCTAAATTAGTTGATTAGCCATAGTAAGGGACCACCTTATAAATGAAACCAATGCATAATTTTTTTTCCATATTTTAGTAACTAAGCCTCCTTGAATAGGGTCTAAACGTGTATTAACCATAAAATCAACAATGGGATGGAACCACTACTACTGATTTTTATTGGAGAGATAGGCTGAAGGGGTACAGAGCCTCAGGGTGAGTTTCCATATCACCATAAATTGTCTCAAGCACTGGTTGTCCAAAGCCTTTGTATGTTGTAAAAATTATTTTTTAATTGTGAGCTTAATAACAAACAGAAAAATTTCAATATACAAAAACGATCATAGGATAAATCTAGAACCAGAAAGTAGCTCAAAGGCCGTCTCATCCAACTCTCTCATTTCATAAGATATAGAAACTGAGTCCAAAGCTTATCAAATGACTTGCCCAATGTCACATAGAAAGTGATACCATAGGCAGGATTTGAACCCGGGTTCTCTGACTCCAGAGCCTTTCTAGAGACTTGTATAAGAAACTATGAGCTTCTGTCATGTAAGTTTTTTTCAAAGAAACAAAGGTATCAAAATTGCTTAATTTGCATATGTCCCCTTCCACACTTCTCTTTGTTTTCTTTTGTGCATTAAAAAATTGCTTTATTTGTTGTGTTTTTTTTGGAGGGGTGGGTGATTTCTATTACTACCTACCCTGCATTCACCCCACCCACACCCATAGAAACCCTCTCTTGCAACTAATATGCAGGGCCAAACAAAACAAATTAGTAGCACATAGGCCATGTTTGAGAGTACATAGCTCATTCTGTACTTCTAGTGTTGGTTCTGTCTTGGGCAGGGTGCCACACCAGTGGCATGAAATGTGGTTAAGCACAGGAAAGGAAGACAGGCCAAAAGAGTTATCTTGAAAGCCAGGGCTTGGAAAAAATTATAGGGCCAAAACCCATTCAACTCAGTAATATCTGCCTTTGATTCTTTTCAGAGATCTAGGAATGACCTTGGAGTTCATCTAGCTCAATATTTATTGAACTGACGACTAGAGAAAATAAATGACTTGTCTAAGGTCACGTAAGTAGTAACAGAGCCTGTTTTTGATTCTAAATCCAGAGCTCTTTCTACCTCACTGTATTGTCTCTATTCTACTTCTCTTTCTTCATAATGAGCTATGCCTTTCTACACATGTGTATATGTATTTATATACATACATTTATATTTATTCTGAACTCAAATGCCAAAAAAGACTTCAGAGTGGCTTCTTTTTTCTAGCTGGCTGCCTCATCTTCTTCCTTCTTCCCTTCCTCCCTCTCCCCCAACGGAGACTACAACAGATCTTTATTCTTGTCCTCTCTTCTGCCAGCTTCTGTTTGACTTGTGCAGTAGGCTGAGCTAGTCACTTGGAGGAAAGATCCTCCACTGTGCAAAAATTTCTCTCCCATGATTAACTGGGGGAGTGGGGATAGGCGATGGGGGGAGAAGGTGGGAGGTGAGATAGATGTGGATTTGGTTGCTTATATCCCAGTACTGCTTTGTTTAATCCTCTTGCTTTCTTCTTTAGTCAAGCTAAGATGCTCCAAGGAAGTGGAAATTTCGAAGGGGTTGGGAAATGGGAAGGGCTCTGGATTGATTTTTAGAGAAAGAAGAACTTCAAAGGGAAGTTAGGACTGGGTGGTGGCTCTGGAATGGCTGTTATGATGCCCTGGACGGCCTCCTGTGGATTTGAGGAGATGGACCAAAGAGAAAGGTGAAATGGAGACGCAACAGCGTTTTCTAGGGTAGGTAGGTAAGCACTACCAAAAAGATCGTAAGGTGGGCAGGTATGACACTGCTCCTAGGGAGGCTTCTGCAGTCAGGTGCGGAGACATCAGTTTCCATAATTCTACCCTCAGAGACAGAATGGGTGAAAAGATCCTCACCCTCAAGGGGTAGGTAGAAGCAAATCCTAGAATACTATGATGTGAACTTTGGCGAGGAGCTTTGGAATGACTACAGGTGGAATGACTCAGGGCTTTCTAAATTTCAGCATCCTAGGAAAATGTCTTATTTGCCCTGCCCTAGGTACAGATCTGTGGACAGGCTCTGCTTTCTCTTCTGTTCTCATTCAACTTGTCAGGTTCCTATCCAAGCCTGTCCATCCTTTCCTCCTCATCTCCCTTATTTCCTTCCCAGTCCTTGACAGTGTTAAGATGAGTAGAGATGAGAGCAAATCAACTTCAGTAAACTGGTTCTTTGGTCTCAGGGAGTAGACCAGGGGTGGGGAACCTGTGGCCTCAAGGCCACATGTGGCCCTCTAGGTCCTCAAGTGCGGCCCTTTGACTGAATACAAACTTCACAGAACAAATCCTTTTATTAAGGGGATTTGTTCTATGAAGTTCAAATTCAGTCAAAGGTTCCGTATTTGAGAACCTAGAGGGCCACATGTGGCCTTGAGGGGACAGGTTCCTCACCCTTAGACTACATAGCAGATATATGGAAAGAGGTACTTATTGTTTTATCTGTCCAGACAGACAAAACAGCTATGGCTGTATTGGGTTTTTTTACTTCAATACCTCAAAGAATTGTAATTTCAATCAATGTAGGTATTCCTCAAATGGTCCTTCTACTTGTGAGTAGACAGCCCTGTAAGTTGCTATGGCTAACATCAATTCATCACCTGGTAGTCAATCTTCCAAAATAGTTTCTTAGGTAGGCAACATACAACTGGAGCCTTACCAGCTCAGTGAGTTATAGGACTTGCCAGAATGCCTGCTCTGCTATCACAAAGTTTGGAACTCCATGCCACAAGCACTTAGAGCTTGGTTACACATCCAAGACACCAAGGTCATACACTGTATCCCAGGCCATTGCCAGTAGTCCTGACATTTGTCTTGCCAATGGACTTCGATGACTCTGGAAGAGAGAGTGAGGCTGATGACTTTGTGCAACTACGCCTTACTCAAATTCAATTCATGTGCAAGTCAAGACATAATTTGTGATATTATTGGTCCTTTTCAAAAAACTAAGGATGAATAACAAAGCATCAGAGCAGGGCTTTAGTGGAGGGATTTTTTAAAATCTAAGAATATATCGTTTAAAAATTCCTTTATCTCTGTGATCTTTGGTTATCTAGTTGTTACACATTCAAAAAATTTTCTGTTATAAACACAAGTATTTTGAAGTCAATTCATTCAGGCAAAATATCTGTTGGATCCACAGAACAGCAGAATCAAGATTTCCAATAGAAGAAACTGCTGGAGTTCTCTCTTATCTTTGGAATCCTGTAAGTGAATATTGCTAGAATTCATTGGTCCAAAGATTCTTGCCCAAGTAGTCTCATTTTCTCATAAAGCAACATTAATAAAAAAATCAAAGCAATTTATAAGTATAACAAGTCAATATAGTTTAATCTTACCATTTTATTATTATTATTTAGTTCTATATGACCATAGTTCTTATTTAATTTCAATTCAAAATTTTAAAATCCTTACTACAATTGATAAAGCTGACTTCTTGGTGTTTTCTGTTCATTCACTCATTTATCCATCCATTTATTTATTCACCATTCTGCAAACATTAAATACCTACTGTACAGAATCTTGAGTGGACCCCTAAGAAATATACAAAGTTTAGATAAGGTATGGCCTTGGCCCTCATGGAAAGTGCAATCAAATGCAGTAAGCCATTCAAGGCTTAATGACCCTAATGTCTTAAGAGAAAGCCTCCACTGAACCACATTTTCTTTCCACAATTTTTTAATTCCAACAATTAGTGAATCATGAGGGTTAACAAGTAAACAATATTTTGGGTTTTTTAAATAAGTTTTTATTTATATATTTTGTTTTTCCATTACTTATACTTCCTCCTTGTGTTTCTCTTCCTTTCTTTCCCAGAAAGAAATCTTATAAGAAATGGTTTTTTTTTAAAAAAGACAAAAAAAAGAGCAAAACATTTCAGAAAGAAAAATCAATACATTGAAAATAATCTCACATTATATGCAGTATTATAAACTTTGGGGATTCCCCTTCCCCCTCAACACACACACACACACACACACACACACACACACACACACACACATACACACCCTATGTCTTTAAAGGAGAAGCATCTGTTTGGGGGTCTTTGTAATTTTTCAACATTCATTTTCAATTGCTTTGTGGTGGTTGTTTCTTTCTCTTTACATTGTTGTGGTCATTATGTATATTGTTTTCTTGGGTCTGCATTGTGTTTACTTTGTATATGTTATTATTTATTTGTGTACATGCTGTCTTCCCCTAGTAAAATGTAAGCTCCTTGAGGACAGGGATTGTTTTTTTATTTTGTCTTTGTATCTTCAGCACCTAACATATTGCTTGGCATATAGTAGGCACTAAATAAATGCTTGCTGAATTGCAATGAATTAAATAAGATACAACATAGATAACCATAATACAAAATACTTAAAATAGAGATGCTAGATGACAGGTTCTTGACTCATTCCTCTGAGTGTTTTCCCCTTATTTTCTCAATATTTCCACAAATTTTAATGTATAACTGTTTCCATACTAGAGCTTCTTTCTCTTCATATGTGGCTGCAAAATGTCTCCCCAAAGTCATTTCAACAAACTGAACTAAGTCTCTCAGCCACTGCAGATTAATTTCTTCCTCCATTTAACAGCAGGTGTTACAGGGTCATCCCTCAGCAAACCCATCCCAGACTTGGACAGAAAACAGGGCTACACATAAGTTTTTAAAAACTAAAATTGAAATAAATTCAATAGCCATTTTAATTGCATTTAATCTCTGACCAAATTCTCATATGGATCTGCTGGTTTATGTGTGACTAAAATTTATCTTTGTTTGTTTTCAATTGTGACTTTGTCAAGACTTTTATTATTTGTAAAGTATACAAATTTCTTTTGATTTTTCTTGTTAAAGATTAATATTTTTGAAACAGCCTCCAACCTGTTTCTCTAATATCTCAGGCACAGGGCAGCTAGGTGTCACAGTGAATAAAGTACTGGCCTTGGAGTCAGGAGGCCCTGAGTTCAAATCCGGCCTCAGACACTTGATACTTACTAGCTATGTGACCCTGGGCAAGTCACTTAACACCTTAACCCCATTGCTTAGCAAAAAAGACAAAAACAAACAAAACAAATAAAATCTCAGGCACTTTAGAGACATCTTTAAGTTTTAAGGTAGTCATCATTTACTAGCAAATCTATTTCCTGTCTGGTATCTCCTCCCTGATGTGTTTGCTAATGTTCTACTAATGATCTTTTATCCTTCCTAATAGTAGCACAATTTTTTATTTGCCTTCCTTATGTAATATGTTCTTTTGGTTTCCTTGTCATCTCCTTACAATACAAAAATTATATGCCACAAAATCCCTCAGTAGAACTCAAGCTACTTTGGATATACTTTGCTCTACTTGGCCTTCACAATTTTTAGAGAAATTCAGTTAAAAACTACTAAGTTTTGAGTGTCTTGGAATCTGTCATTTCTGTATGCCCCTGGATTTTTTTGAAAACACTAGGGTACATATATAGGTTCAATTATCACTTGTGTAAATAAAACTGCCAAATCTACCCATCTAGCCCAATCTTTCCAATGGGATTTAGTCCCACATCTTAAACAGCCTACTGAACTTGCCCACTTGAATATCCCACAGACACCTCAAACTAAACATGTCTAAAGCTGAGCTCTTCTTTCACCTAAAACCTATTCTCTCTTGGGGGTTCACTTCAAACAAGGTTTTAGGATCACACAAGATTCCACGACAAATTAAATTCATAGGATAGATGCACTGAGTAATTCTCTGGCTATCAACATCAAGCAAAGTATAAAACCACAGAGACATCTTGCCAAAAAAAATGTTTGCCAGTTTCCTGGAGGGCAAACTCCAAAGAGAATAAGGATTCCCAATAGGTAAGTCAATCAATTAGCAAGCATTTATTAAGCTGTTACTATATGCTGAGCTCTGGAGATACAAAGAAGGCAAAAACAGTCCCTGCTCGCAAGGAGCTCACACGATCTATTGGGAGACGACATGCAAACAACTATGTTTATAAATAAGATATATACAGGATAACTTGGAAATCATCCCAGGGACTGGGAAAGGCTTCTTGTGCATGATGGGATTTTAGCTGAGACTTGGAAGAAGCCAGAGAAGCCAGGAGGTAGAATTAAGGAAGAATAACATTCCAGTCATGAAGGATAACCGGTGAAAGTGCAGAGTTGGGAGATGGAGTATCTTGTGTTACTTGTATTAGTTACAGAAGTCCAATACCACTGGATTAGAGAGTAGGTGGGAGAGAGTCAGTTGTTAGAAGACTGAAAGGTAGGAAGGAACAAGAATATAAAAGGTTTTAGAAGCCAAGCAGGATTTTATATTTGGTAGGGAACCACTGGAGTTAATCAAATGGAGGTGAGGTGGAGTTGGTGGGGAGGTGACATTGTCAGAACTGTGCTTTAGGAAGATTGCTTTGGTAATGAGATTGTCCAGATACTCTTTTTTGCAGATGACTTGGTGCTGATTCCATCAGGTCCTATTATAGCAAACACTACAGGGTCTCTTCACTAGTAAAAACCAAATTGACAAAAAATGCCTATTGATGAGATGATAGCATTCAGTTGGACAGACAGGGACATCTCATTGTGTTCATCTAACAATACTTACTCTTGTACTGTCACTGCAAATGGACAATGAGTTAGGCTCAGAGTTGAATAGGAGAAGAAAATCAGGCTGGATTGCACTTGGCAAATTGCTTGGCACTTTCAATGATCCCGAGCTGCTTTCCACCACAAAAATCCATTAAAAAAATAATAATATTCTCTTGGTGATACTAAGTGGCTGTGAATTATGAACCACTATGCTTCCAAATGAATTAAAATTACAAGATCATTTAAAGGGCAATGGGGTGCATTAAGGATGTAAATCGCCTGAAGCGTATTTCCAGTGATGACTTCCTGACTTCCTTTTCATTTTGGCCTTTAAGGGGTGGGATCATGTGTCTGGGAGAGGGAGGCATACAGGTTCAAATCTAGCTCTTTCACGTTCATTCGCTTCTTCCAGTTTTTACTTTGGGTTGGTTTAAAACTTGATGGGTGCTATGGCAGATTGGCCCACCTGTTTTTCCCTCAGCCTAGTTAGATAGATAGATTTAATAAGCACTTATTACATGCTTCGGGGCAGCTAGGAGGTGCAGTGGATAGAGTGCTAAGCCCAGAGTCAGGAAGACTCATCTTCCTAAGTTAAAATCTGGCCTCACACAAATACTAGCTCTGTAACCCTGGACAAGTCATTTAATCCTGTTTGCCTCAGTTTCCTTATCTGTAAAATGAGCTGGAGAAGATAAAAGCAAACCACTTCAGTACTTTGCCAAGAAAACCCCAAACACAGTCATGAAGAATTGGGCAAAACTAAAATGACTAAACAACAGAAATCTGCTTTAGCCCCAGGGGCTTTCCTGAATAATCTATTACGTTCATTTTCTTCTTCCTCCTCTAGAACTCCCCAAATGACCACATAACCAAGGGTATTGTGCTAAAAACTGCTTTTATACATTAAGGTGGATTAATTAAAACCTGAAATTGGGGCAAACAAAAAAAACTAAATGAAGGTAGAAGCTGATCAGCACAGTGAAAGTACAATAGTCAGGATTAATCTTACTGCAGGGCACAGGAATAGCTACCTATTTGAGATACAGGGAAGGCAATTCATTGTTAGCCTTCCTCTCTTTGTGGCAGAGGGACAGTTATGGAAAGGAAGAGCATCTGTGAGGGACTGTCTCATTCAGTTTCATACATTTAAGATATCCATACTTCCAGCAGCATCTCTGTGGTCCTTGGCTCAGTCCCTCTATGAAGGGTTCTTAACCTGAGGTCCATGAACTTATTTTTTTTTAAATATTTTTTATAACTGTATTTCAGTATAATTTGTTTTTTTTCATAATCCTATACATTTTATTTTATGCATTTTAAAAAATTACTCTGAGAAGGGTTTTATAGACTTCAACAGAATGCCAGAGGGATTTGTAATACAAAATATACTAGACACAATGAAGAAATAAGTCTTACTGCATATTCTTACTCCTCAGGATGGAGAAAGCGCCCACTCCTCTCCAATTCCCTCTATCTCTCTCTTCTTACCAGAATTCTCCATGCATCAATCCCAAACAGGCACTGCATACTCAGCCTCCAGAGTTTTCCCCAAATATCCATTGCAGTGCCTTGAAAGGTGGGGATATATACATATTCTTAGTAACTATACTTGTTAAATCTGTTAAAATTAGTTTGCATTCCCCGGACACCTACCAACTAATGATATGGGAAGGTAGTCTAAAAGTGTATCTGGATTGCATTTAACTATTTAAAATTTGCTTCAGGTAACTTAAAAAGTAGATAATCCACAAATAGATGCATAACCAAGAAGCAACTACATTCTGAAATCATGGGTAGAGGACTAGTTAAAATGCCTTAAGACTTAATCTGAAAAAAGTTATCTGCCTTTTCTTCTCCCACCGCCCCCACTTAATAGTATTTTATTTTTTCCAATTATATGTAAAGATAGTTTTCAACATTTACTTTTATAAGATTTTTTTCTCCCTCCCTCTTTCTCCACAAAATGGCAAATAATCTGATATAGGCTATATACATGTACAATCATATTAAACATATTTCGACATTAGTCATGTTGTGAAAGAAGAATCAGAACAAAAAGGAAAAACTACAAGAAAGGGGAAAAAAAAGAGAGAAAAGAGCATGCTTCAATATGCATTCAGACTCCATAGTTTGCTTCGAGATACGCATTTATATTCCATGGTTCTTTCTTTGGATGTGGATATCATTTTCCATCATGAGTCTTTTGGAATTGTCTTAGATCATTGTATTGCTGAGAAGAGCTAAATCATTTATAGTTGATCATTGCACAATGTTGCTGTTACTGTGTACAATGTTCTCCAGGTTCTGCTCACTTTACTCGGCATCAGTTCAGGTAAGTATTTCCAGGTTTTCTGAAGTTCACCTGTTTATCATTTCTTATAAAACAATTGTATTCCATTGCATTCATTTACTACACCTTGTTCAGCCATTCCCCAATTGATGGGCATCCCCTCAGTTTTCTATTGTTTGCCACCACAAAAAAAGCTGCTATAAATATTTATCTCTGGTTCTACTTTTTGCAATAGTTTATAAATATTTACATAATGTTTTACGGTTAAAGGACATGTGGGTCCTTTTCCCTTTTTTATGATCTCTTTGGGGTACATTATCTTTCTTTTCTTTCTGGCTTGGTTGGTAAGAATGAACAAAAGGCAATGAAAAACACTGTCTCACATTGGCTTCATTTGCAGTCTAATGTTCATCTGTAAAGATAGGCTGCATAGTGACCTTGGCTAGCTTCAGACCTGTTCTGCAAAGCTTACATATGGCATTGTTGGTAGAATAGGAAGACAGATGGCAGGGTTGTGACAAGGAGCTTGTTTGTTTTTTCAATATGAAAACTATTTCTCCTTTTCCCAGTGCAGTTTTTTTTTCTTGCAGAGAGGGGGTGAGACATGGCTCACATAGTTTATGGAGATCTGACCTTTCTTAATAAAATACAATTAGTGTACTTCAAGTCATACATTAATTCATGAATAATTACAATTCAACAAAGTGAGTCTTTCAACCTCCAAGAGACAAAGAGTAACTTAGCTTCTGTGAAGAAATTCCAGAGGAATCTAGGAACTCTTTCCTGCCTCCATCTTTCTCTCCTGCCACCACCACTTGTAAGGAAAAATCCTCCTCTGATTGGAAAAGGCTTTGGAGGAAGAAGCTAAGGCTGGGCTCCCAGCAATACAGCTTTGAACCTGGAACTAGCAAGGAAAAATTTGGAAAAGAACTATGAGTTTAAAAACAAATAGAATAGGAAATGGAAAGTAAAATATATGCCGTATAAAAAACAAACATAACATTTTAGAGGTGTAAGGGACCTTAGAGATTATTTGGTGCCAGAGGGGGGACCCTGCACCTTGAGGCCACATGTAGCCCTCTAGGTCCTCAAGTGTGGCCCTTTGACTGAATCCAAACTTCACAAAATGTTCTTGAGGACATTCTTGAGAACATTCTTCACAAAATACACTTGAGGACCTAGAGGGCCACATGTGGCCTCGAGGCCACAGGTTCCCCACTGCTGAAGTAAATTTGATTCACTTTACAGATAAGACAACTGAGGTCCCACGTGAGCAAAAATTACTTACCAAAGGTCATATTGCTAGTGAGTTACAGATCTAGGAGTAGGAAACAGTTCTCTTGAGTGCAAAGGCTATCTTTTCCCCACCACCTCACCTCAAGCATGACCTTGTCCAGAGCTCTGCATTTAACACTGGAAAACCCGGTTTTGAACCCTACTCATATGACCTTCAACAAGTCACTTAATAATCAATGATATTTATTTACATAACACTTTAAGATTTGAGAAGCAATTTACATGTAATTTCTCGTTAGATCTTCACAACAAACCCATTAAATTGAAACTCCAGATAATATTATCTCCATTTTACAGATGAGGAAATTTGGACTCAAGACATTAAGAGACTTACACATACTCACATCTCTGTTAAATATAAGAGGTAGAATTCGAACTCAGTTTTTCTAGACTCTAAGTAGTACTCCATTTACTATGCCACATCAAAATGTGTTTGCATGTGTAAAATGGAAATTTTACATGGGATCTCTATAGTATTCTTGTTAGTCAATCAGTCAAGAAGCATTTATTAAATGTTTACCACATGCCAGACTATGCCATCTCCTAGGGACACAAAGTTAGTCAAAACCAAGGTTCCTAACCTCAAAGACCTCACATTTTAATGGGGAAGACACATACAAATAACTGCTTACATACAAGCCATATAGAGGATTTGGAAGGTAATCTCATTAAGAAAGCACTAATGGGTTGAGGGGTGGGTTAAAGGTGGAGGTTGGGAAAGGCCTCTAGCAGAATATAATGTCTATAAAGAATATTTTAACCATAAAACATCATGTGAATATAAACTATTGAAAAAAGTAGAACCAGAGATCAATATACATTTACAATAATGAATAAGGATGCAGTGATTAAGCAAACCAATCAATTTCATTAACCCAACAGATTTAAAATAAGTCATAAGATGTTAAGCCCTTAACAATGTGATTAGACATCTCAATCAATCAAAGAGTGAAAAGTCTTTAATCAGTTTAAGAATGTCCTTGAGAGCTACTGAATGAATGAATTTCAGTGATGTTGAGCAGGAAGTCTATTTCAATCGACTGAGGAAACTTGGTAATGACCTGTGGGGCCTATATGAAATTAGGGAGCCAGTTCAGAACCCAAAAGATTAGAGCAAATGGAAAGGAAAGAGAAATTCAGCTAACCATCTGAGAAGGTATCATTTGGGGGAGAAGAGTAGAACCCTGGACCTCAAATTGACCTCCATTTCACTAGAGGATTACTTTATAAACTTCACAGGTCCAGATAACTTCCCATCTTTCTAGCTATGTTCCTGAGAAAGTTAACAGTGTCTGCATTGGGAGGTGCAGAATGTTATATAAACTATCCAGTGTGGGCACTGTGTCAATCAATTAGTTTTGCTCAACTTTATTTATTTTTTGCTGTAACGGAGGGTTTTGTGGGGGGGGGGGGAGAAAGGGTTCAGTAATGGTTATTGGGAAATAATTGGTGTAAAAAGCAAAAAGTCTCAATAAAACATAAAAAATGAACTTTTATTATTATGCAAGTAAAGTAAAATGGAGAATCGAAGGTGACATTAAATATTTTCCTTAAAAGCTAAGCTTTTGTACAAAGAATCTAGAAAATTACCATCTTTCCCTCACTTCAATTATATAAATACATATCCTAAATATGTATATATGCATATATATTTCAGTTAAGTAAAATGTAGCCTACAACACATCCAATTTAAGGAAAACGATACTTTTTAAAAAGATAAGTAGGGTTTTAGGTTTGTATTACTGCCAAAATGTAGTGCAGAATAGAACATGTTTCATAAATTTATCTTTTACATAGTCTGGGCAAGCCTTATAAATACCAAAATGAATTGTAGTTGAGATTTATATAGCCTTTAACAGACATCTCAGTTAATCTTCATAACAGCCCATGAGGGAAAATACTATTAGTATTCCCATTTTATAGATGAGGAAACAGAAGTTGGAGAGATTGAGTTATCCAGAGTCATACAGCTGATGAATGTCTGAGGTAGGATTTGAACCCAGATCTTCCTGACTTTATGAAATGTTATAGCTACTATACCACATTGTATATTAGTAGAAAAAGCACAGATCTGGGTGTACTTTTCCATCAGGTGAGATCAGAAAGTTTCTAATTACCCTGGGCAAAAAAAAAAAATTTCTCAAACATCTGGATAAGAAGGTCTTTTCAAATTGTTTTGGATCTGTGTGTTGTCTATGCTTTGAGTTTGTTGGAATCAGACAGATTTGCTTTAGTTGTGTTAAAGATAAGGGAGGCAGATGTTCTCCCGTGTTGTGTGCCAACTTTGCTCATTTCATCTGTCCCTTTATATCAGGTCTTTTGAAAACTGGTGTTGAGAAAGTGTGAACCAATCTTGTGCACTTCATAAAAGACATGTGATTGTGTACATATGCCATCCTCCAGCACCAAAACTAGTGCTTCCAAGGCAAGAGTGTCTATTGGCAATGTCTTCCCCATCTGCTTTATGTTGTAAATAAAGAATTAACACCGTGTTTAGTAACACAGAAACATATCAAAACTAACAGTACCAGAAGCAATGGCAGAGAAAAACATTTCTGAAATTATCAAAGGGAAAAAGATATTTTTGGATCTAACTCATTTAATTTAGTCTGGCAAATTCAATTACCAATTAAGAGCACCCCACACCTCTGCACACTCTATATTTGTACAAGTTTCTATATTGTATGTGTAGGCTTGCACATTATTTTCCAAACCACAATTCAAATATATTGAGTTCTGAAAGAAATTGATGTCTTCCATTCATTCACATTGCTGAATTTCCAGCATGTAGCTGAAAACACCTTTTAAATCAGAGAGAGTATCTCATATTTCAAACATGAGCCTGTCCAACATGAGTCATTACTGAGAAATTTGGTTCACTCTCAGACCTTTCGGAGGAATTCTAAAATGATCTCTCATTATGTGGCATACCTAGTCTTGGTCTATTTTAATTGATCTCAAAGTCTAGATGGTTGTTGTTACTTCTATTCTGCTAGTCTCATTAATTTGTCTTACTATTTTATAGTGTTTTGTTAACAAGAAGGTCATGGTTATTAGTTTTGGGTGTGGTACTTCCTGAATCCATGGGTAAACTTAGTGCCCAAAAGAACATTTTGCCTTTTCAACTACATTAATTTGTATATTCATTCCTTCAATAAATGTTTGCTAAGTGGCTATGGTTATATAGAACATTGCTAAGCACTCGGAGTGGTACAAAGTTTAGACAAACACAGACAGTCCTTGCCCTCATGGAAGTTACAGTCTAGTAGAGAAATGATATACAATTATGGAGAGCTGAAATATACAATACTAAAAAAAATGCACTAGACAGAAAATAAAGTGGAAGAGAAGGGAAGAGCTATTATTGACTAGGAGATCAAGGAGGGCTTAGTAATAACATCTAGCAATTACAGAGCATTTAAAGGTTTACAAAGAGCTTTTGAACCTCACAACAACTCTGTGAGCTAGGTGCTATTATTATCCTCATTTTGCAGGTGAGGTAACTGAGCCTAAGATAACGTTAAATGTCGTGTCCAAAGTCTGGGCAAACCCTGACACTAGTAAGGCTCTGAGGCATAACTTGAACTCAGGTCTTCCTTACTCTAATACTCTAATCCACTGAATCACACAGCTGCTTTATTTGAGCTGGGTTTTAAAGGAAAATCAAGAATCAATCTGGGAAAATGAAACAATCTCCCTATTACTTCCTTAGCCCTGTGACTGCAGTGAAGGAGGGGCTTCATCAGCTCAAAAAGGAGAGACAGTTTCTGGCTTACTCTCTCCCTTTGAATTTTCCATTGTGGCCAATAGCTCTTTTTCACTTATGTAGTGGTTGTTGTTGTTGGGTTCAGTCAAGTGTGACTCTCTGTGACCCCATTTGGGGTTCCTTGACAAAGGAACTAGAGTGATTGCTTGTTTCCTTCTCCAGATCATTTTAGAGCTGAGGAACTGAGGCAAACAGGGTTAAATGACTTGGTCAAGTCACACAGCTACTGGACTTTGTTATTTAGTATTTGCCTAAGACTATTTTAAATGTATAGAAGACTTTCCTATTCTTTTTGTTTTTTGATTTTTTGTTTGGTGAGGCAATCAGGGTTAAGTGACTTGCCCACACAGTCGCATAGCCAGTAAGTGTCAAGTGTCTGAGGCCAGATTTGAGCTCAGGTCCTCCTGACTCCAGAGCCAGTGCTCTGTGGTACCTAGCTGCCCCTTATATAAGACTTTTAAATGTGTACAGTAGTGTGGATCTCAGATAAATTTGGAACTTCTTATTCCTGTTCTCTATAGGGTGTTTCTGGATTAAGCTCCTATTCCTTTTATTCTCTCAACAGACCAGACAGGCACCATAAATCAAATAGCAAAGCATTTAATTAGGACCGAATACTCAGTACATCAAGGATGTATGATTTTTTCAGACAAACACAGAAATCCATCTATAATTTAGTATATAAGCCTTTGAGGTTTTTCTGAGGCTCAAAAAGTTAAGTTCTTTGCCAGTGATCCCATAGCTCATAAGTATTATAGGAAGGAATTGGACATAGGTCTTTCTTATTCCAAGTCGAGAACCCTAAGAACACTAGGCTACATTGTCTCATTTTGGACAAAACAGAAAAAGAAATGAGAAAATCAAGTAGTAAAATAATTCTTTATGTGCCTTTTCCAACCCCTATATGTGAAGGGAAGCACTGAATCAAAGAATTTAAGAGTTGGGAGGGATCTCAACCACCATCTACCCTAACCCTTACACCCCAAACACCTCCACTATAACCCAACAAGTGTTTGTCCAGCCTCTGCTTGAAGAACCCCCAAGAGGGGGCTCCCATTTTCTCTATCAGCAGCCCATTTCCCTTTGGGATAGCTCTAATTTTAAGAAGCTTTTCATGAAAAATAATAAATGTTAGAAAGGATGTGGGGAAATTGGGACACTGGTGCACCATTGGTGGAGTTGCGAACTGATCCAACCATTCTGGAGAGCAATTTGGAACTACGTCTAAAAGGCAATCAAATTGTGCATACCCTTTCTTTGATCTAGCATGGCCCAAAGAGATCATAAAAAAAAGGAAAAGGACCTACATGTACAAAAATATTTGTAGCAGGTTTTTTTTGTGGTGGCCAAAAATTGGAAGTTGAGGGGATGCCCACCAATTGGGGAATGACTGAACAAGTTGTAGTATATGAATGTAATGGGAATACTATTGTGCTATAAGAAATGATGAGTAGGATGGTTTCAGAAAAACCTGGAAAGACTTACATGAACTGGTGCAAAGTGAAATGAGCAGAAGCAAGAGAACATTGTACACAGTAATCGCATTATCTTTCCCCCTAAAAGGCCCCAATCCCCATCTTTCCTATCACTGTAGAGGGTAATACGATCTTTTTGGTCCTCAGACTTACCACCTAGGAGTCATTCTCAATTCCTCAATACCTCTCAACACACCCCCTCTCCCCATCCAATCTGTTGCCAAGAGCTGTTAATTTTACTTTTATAGCATCTCTCCAATATGCCCCCCTTTCCTCTCTGATACTGCCCCCATTCTAGTGCAGGCCCTCATTCACACCAAGACTACTGTAATAGCCTGGTCGGTGAGCCTATCCACCTCAAGTCTCATTCCTCTCCAATCCACGCTCTATTCAGCCACCAAAGTGATTTTCCTGAAGCACAAATTGTCACCAATATCTCCTATTCAATAAACTCCAGTGTTTCCTTTTTGCCTCCAGGATCAAATACAACATTTCTCTGGCATTCAAAGCCCTTCGTAACCTAGCCCCTCCTACCTTTCCAGTCTTCTTCTGCCTTACTCCCCTACAGCTATTCTTCCCACTAGTGACACTGGCCTCCTGGCTGTTCTACAAGTAAAACATTCCATCTCTCAGGTCCAGGCATTTTCTCTTGCTGTCCCCCCTGGAATACGTTCTTCCTCAACTTTGCCTATTGACTTCCCTGTCTTCCTTTAACTTCCAAACTAAAATCCCACCTTCTACAGGAAGCCTTCCCAACCCTTCTTAATTCCAGTGCCTTCCCTCTGTTAATTATTTCCTATTTATCAAATTATATATATACACATATAACTTGCTTTCATTTATTTGTTTGCATGTTGTTTCCCCAATTAGATTGTAAGCTCTTTGAGGACAGGACTGTCTTTCTGTCTCATTTTATATCTCTAGTGCTTAGAATATTGTGTCTGGAACATGGTAGGCATTTAATAAATGTTTATTGATTGATCGATTGCTTGTTTTTGTTGTCAGGTCCACAGACACACTCAAGTTGCACACAAAAGGGCTTCTCAGATGGTTATCACATGTTTTTTCTAATTCCTGATTTCCCCCTCTTCCTTAAATAGGAAGATGCATACCATTCTCTGTCTTAATTAAGTTAAAGAAAACAAATTATTTTAAATTCCCAAACAGCCTCTGTCTTCTAGTGCCAGGGCCAAGCAAATTATGAAACTTAATAACCTCAGAGGTTATTATGAAGGGAGGGATACATGGTGGAACTGATGAACTTTGACCTGCATCCCTGCTTTCACGGCAGAGCCAGGGGTTTGCCTAGCCAGATCAAACCAGCTGGAAAGTGCTGATTGTTAAATTTTGGAGGGAGCATTTAGACCTTGGAAAGCAGCAAATGCTACAAATTAAGGACCATATAGCTTTTCCATCTGAGTTGCAGCTTAAATCTCCTATTGTGTGTTGTTTCTCTCATTAGAATGTCAGTTTCTTTAAAGCAGGATATATCTTGCTACTATTCTTTTGTTATCGATAATGTTCAGTAGAGTGTTTTGCACATGGTAAGAACTTATTTTCTTCCACCCTTTCTTGAAGACAAGCCAACAGAATACAAGTTCAAATAGGTCTACTAAGTTAGAAGGGCTTTGAATATGGGTATGTCTATTATATGAGGACAAGTCTGGCTAATTTTGGAAATGCATATTATTAGAAGATTGGTCACAGCTAATGAATTGCTCTATCCATCACAACTCTCAAAGATGATAATAGTAGGCTGTGATCTGTGTCAGTAAAGGCAGTACCCACACCAAGAAAATCAGGGAGCCTTGAAATCAAATATTAAAGTAGGTGGTGATTTGAAACAAGAATAAACACAAGCATACTCAACTGGGAATCAGTTCTGTACCCATCAAAGTCATATAAGCAACTGTTCTGATGATTTTGAAAGGTGTTGTGTCCTAATTCAATCAATCAAGTGTTTATCCAGGGCTTTATGAACTAAAGGCTCCATTGTTTTATTTATTCTGTTTATTATAAATCAGAAGTCTGTCTTCTTAATAGTCCTCTTTCAAAGTATATTGATACTTCAGTTGACTTTGAATGGCCCTATTTCCATAACAATTTTTCCTTGTATGTGTATAGTGTTTTATAGTTTACAAAATACTTTCACATGTATTCCATCATTTTAAGTGATTCTGAATTTGGACAGAACTAATTTGGTAATTGTTAAAAGTCCCATGACATTGTAATTCCTGTTTGACATAATCATAAACTAACTATACTAACAATATCTCACATTCATGGCCTTTATATCTAAATATCTCTACATACAGATTCTCATTTGAAAATAATAATAGCTAACATTTATATAGCACTTTGAAGTTTACAAAGCCTGTTAAAAATATCACCTCACTTATCCTCACAATAACCCTGGGAGGTAGGTGCTATTATTATCTTCATTTTATAGATGAAGAAACGGAGACAGACATAGATTAAGTGACTTGCTCAGCATCACACAACCAGCAAGAGACTGAGACTGAATTTCAACTCAGGTCTTCCTGACTCCAGGTCCAGCACTGTGCCACTTTCTTGCCTTGGATCCTCACAACAACCCTTTGAGGTCAAGTGTTATCAACATTTTAAAGAAAATTAATATTTAGAAAGGCTAAGTGATTAAGTGACTTGCCCAAGGTCATAGACTTAGTAAAAGAAGAGGTAGGTCTCAGGACTGCAAGTCTAGTACTAATGGGCACGTTTCCATCAGTACATATAGCAAGGTATTCAGTGACACCTGAAACAGTGGGTAAATATTCTAGGAACTCCAAGAAAGAAATAACAGAGTTATAGAGGACCAGAGAAAAGCAAGAAAAGATCAGACATTTACATAGCAATTAAAGGTTTATGAAGCACTTGATGTAAATTATCTCATTTTATTTTCACAACAATCCTGTTATGGAAGTACTATATCTATATCTACATTTATATCTATATCTATATATAAAATTATCATTATTATTATACCCACTTTAAAAAAATGAGGAAACTGAGGCTCTGAGAAGGTCATGTGACTTTCTTATAAGCCTAATAAGTTTAAGGCATGGGATTCAAATTTAAGTTTGACAGTAAGTCTAGCTGTCTTTACGCTATGCCACACAATGAGGGTTGAGGTAGGAGAAGAAAGACAGAAAGGGGTAACAGGTTCCCATTGGAGAACAGAGCACAAAAATGAACAATCTTCAGTCTAGAAAGTTGGAGACTTCAGCCTTCAGACTGATTCAGGGTGTGATTAAAATGTGTGAAGGCATGAATCAAATGAATCAGTAAGCTTTTTCAAGTGCCCTCTATTTGCAAGGCACTATTCCAGGCCTTGGATAAAGACAACACAGTCTCCACTCTCAAGGAGCTTCCATTACAACTGGGGAAATACCAGGTACATATTTAAGGCTATACAAAATAAATGCAAGGTGGTTTCAGCAGAAGTGTTGGGAAGGTGAAGGAGGAGGTGCTTGACCCTTGAAGGAAGCTAGGGAAGTGAGGAAGTGAAGAGGGAGTACGTGGGGAAGGAGTGAATATAGCTTGTGCAAAGGTGCAGAGATGAGTGATGGGGTGTCGCATGTGAAGAATAGCAAACAGGCCAGCGTAAATGAATGGAGAGCTATGGAGGGGATTAGTCTGTAAAAACAGGCTGGAGCCAGACTGTGAAGGGCATTAAATACCAAGGAGGGGGACTTGGATAGGAGAAAAAGAAGAGTGAGAGTAATCTAAAGTTGGGGTTTGGCAGGAAGTGATGGAGGAAGGCGAGAATTTTTTTTTTGTTATTATGAAGAATGTTCAGGATTTGAGTGTAAGGATGAGACTAGATGATCTTCAAAGTCTCTTCTAGCTCTGATAGTCTATAATATCTCTTGCACACATACATTACATGTATACACACACATATGTATGGTCTGGGCAGCTAGGTGGCTCAATGGACAGAGTGCCTGCCATGGAGTCTGCAGAACCTGAGTTTAAATCCAGTCTAAAACACTCACTAGCTGCATCATCCTGGGCAAGTCGCACACAAGCTGCATGATTCTGTTTGCCTCAGTTCCTCGTCTGTACAATGAGTCGGAGAAGGAAATGGCAAACTACTCCAGTATGTTTGCTGAGAAAACTCAAATGAGGTCACAGAGAGTTAGACATGACTGAAACGATTCAACAACATGGTCTACTAAAAATGCGTATATATGCATAGGGGCAGCTAGGTGGCGCAGTGGTTAGAGCTCTGGCCTTAGAGTCAGGAGGACCGGAGCTCAAATCTGGACTCAGATGTTTGACACTTACTAGCTGTGTGACCATGGGCAAGTCACTTAACCCTGATTGCCTCAGCAACAAAAAAAAAAGGCATATAAACGTTCTATGGATATGCTTGTTTTATCTTATTTTAACTGTGGATGAAAGGTTTTGTATTCATTAAGACATTAAATGAAATAAAAGAAGAGAACATAGATGAATGACTGGAACAAACCATATTAATATTAAGAAAACTTACCTCTCTTTTTGCATTTAGTATGAGTGTGCCTTATTTATGTAACTCTGCAATGGGTATTCATTGTACTCCATATTTTGAAAATCTCACAGAGTAGGAGAAATAAATTTCTTAAATTAGATTGTAACTTTGGTTTTAGTGGAAGCCAGGACTTTACAGAATCCAACAGTAGTCTGGAACAATTAGACTATTTTTCCGGCTAACTCATCCCAGTCTTTGGGAATGCACTTAGCACAGTGCCTGGCACATGGGAGGTACTCGATAAGTATTTATTGATTTATTGATTGAAAATATATATATATATATTTTTTTTGCCTTTTCTGCAATAAAAATTATTTCTTTCACTAAAAGAAGACTAAAGTCTGCTTCTGATGCCCCATCTCTTCTTGGAGATGTGCCTGGTCCCTTGAAAACAGAAGAAAGTAAGCTTATGGGCAGCAGGTCTATCCCTAGTAGTTGGGCTTGGAGTCAGGAAGACTTGGATTCAAATCCTACCTGAGACATTTGTTAATTACATGACCCTGAACAAATCATTTAACCTTTCTCTGTCTCATTTTTCTCTTTTTTTAAATTTTTTTTTTATTTTTAGGCAATTGGGGTTAAGTGACTTGCCCAGGGTCACACAGCTAGTAAGTGTCAAGTGTTTGGTCTGAGGCCAGATTTGAACTCAGGTCCTCCTGACTTTAGGACCAGTGCTCTATTCACTGCACCACTTTGCTGCCCTGTTTCATTTTTCTCAAAGTGAAATGGGGGTGATATATAGTGACCACCTTACAGGGCTGTTGTAAGGATGAAAATATATGTAAAGGGTTTTTTTTTCCCTTTAGGTGCTACAAAAAAATACTGTTATTGCCACTAATTAACTATGTGACTATATATATATATATATAACTATTTATATATATATATATATATATATATAAATATATATATAATATAACTATGCTGTTATGATGACATAAGGCCTTTGTTTTTTCACTTAAAAAGTTAAGGGGTCTTTCTAGCTCTAAAATTCACTATGATTCTGTGTCCCCTATTTCTCCCTCACATATAGAACAACACACCTTTCCAGCAGGGTGAAGAGGCTGTTTTAAACAGTCCTCTGTTTAAACATAGTTTTACTGTCTGATATATTCAAGATGGGCTTTTAAAAGTTTAGAGAGAAAACCCTTCTGCATCCTTTTAAATGCTGTTGTTTCTGACAGAATGCCAGATTATAAACTACAATGAGAGCTATGGTCCCTTGTAAAATGTTAAGACCTGCAGAGCTTCAGTGGGAGATGATTATATGGTAATCCTGGGACCTGAGGGGAGAAGACAAAAGGCTAGAGAAGTGAGTGATTGACAGCCCAGTAGTCACTGCAATGTGGATGGTGGGGGGGGGGGTGGATCCAGGTCGGGTGGGAGGGTTTGGGGGGAGCACATCATAGGGTTTGCACTTGGTGGATGAACGGATGAATGCCATGATTTGGGAGAAGAGCCTCCTACTTTTTATTTTTGTTTTTCAATGTGAGGATACACGGAGACATTTGGTCTCTTCTGAACAGGGAAAGGGACTGAAGGTCAACTCTCCTGGTGAAGGACAGCTTAATATAGAAGAAAAGATTGGGTTCTAGTAAAAGTGACTAGGGAAATATATCATTAACAGCTTAGCTTTCACCCTATTGCTGCTGTGTCCAAGTTTCATATCTCAGGAAAAACAGCTGGAACTAAGTACCTGGGAGAAATTTTGGAGGAGGTTATATTTTTGGTCTAACAGCAAGACCTTTTTTTTGTTTACCTGGAAAGCTTTAAGAGGGTAGGGGAGAAGGTAAAACATTGCAAGTAGCCAGACCATATTACCAAAAATGATATATGTGCAGAAAGGAAGGAAAAAAAAGAAAGAAAGAAAGAAAGAAAGAAAGAAAGAAAGAAAGAAAGAAAGAAAGAAAGAAGAAAGAAAGAAAGAAAGAAAGAAAGAAGAAAGGAAGGAAGGAAGGAAGGAAGGAAGGAAGGAAGGAAGGAAGGAAGGAAGGAAGGAAGGAAGGAAGAAAAAAGAAAAGAAGGAAAGGAGGAGGGAGGGAGGGAAGGAAGAAGGAAGAAAGAAAAGAAGGTAGGAAGGAAAAGAAGGGAGGAAGAGAGAGAACAAAAAGAAGTTAAGACAAAGAAGGTAATATAGGAAATAGCATGTTAAACGTTTTTTTTTTAAAATTAATTAATTTATTTTTAGTTTTCAACATTCACTTCCATAAACTTTTGAGTTTTAAATTTTCTCCCCCTCCTTCCTCTCGTTCTTCCCTAAAACAGCTACAATCTGATATAGGCTCTACATATACATTCCTATTAACATATTAAATGTTTTAAAAGGGATAGGGATTGGACTCTTGATTGATATTTTTGCATGAGGCAATTCCTTTTACCAGTGTTATGTTGGTACTTTCTCTGTATGTTACGGTCTTAGAGAGCTGTCTACAGGCCTCAAGGCTTAACTGACTTGCCCAGGATCATATAGCCAATATGTGTTAGAGGAAGGACTTCCACTGAGATCTTCCTGGGTCCAAGACCAGTCCTTTCTGTTATACCATATTGCCTTTGAAATGTATACTTAAAAATGTTTTCATAAGAAGCTGCATGCAGTAGAGATTCACAGTATTATAAATGATCTCTGGATAAGGAAATGTTTCTGTTGAGGTTTTTTAAGTTCACATGATAAAAAAGAAAACTAAAGAGAAAAATAACAAATGATTATTGACTTACAGGCAAGCTCCATAAAATTCATTTATTTTCTCCCTTAAGTTAGATCTAGAACTTTGTCACCTACTCCCACAATTTTCTGTTAAAATCTTAAGGTTTAATTCCAGTGACTTTGGTGTTAGGCTCAAACCTCTACCAGATTTCCTTGCCTTCTAGGCCAAGTCAGTTCTTTCCCTATAAGGAAAGGAAGCTGTCTTTGAGATTTTTCCAAGGTGCTAAGGCCTGAATCACATCATCCTTGTGGTGGCTTTTGGTGTAAGCGAGGCCAGCCCATGTGGAGTTAGTGCCCTCCAGACTTGGCAGATGTCCCACAGCCTCTATGAGTCATCACACTCTGCCCACTTGACCAACAGCATTTCTGTAAAGAAAAGGTGGAGGTTGGGGGGTGGGGGGAATCTGTCTGAGCCAAAAGCTTATTGAGTATTTTTTTCCATTCTATGGCTAAGTAAAGCTCCTTTTGTTATCTGCTAAATGTTCTAAAAATATCTCATTTTGTTCCCATCTCAAACCTGAACTACCATCTCAGCCTGACCTGCTATAACTTTCTATGCTGTTTCAGTCAAGTCCTGCTAGATTGACATTCATACTCTTAATTTAGAAAGAGCCAAATGGCTCAGGACCCACTGCCAGATGAAGTGCATCATCTAGGGATATTTTGTTAAGAAAACAAGAGTGTGAATGAACAAGGAACTGAAGGACTAGGAAGAGAGAAAGGCTTGAATATATGAAAAGTAGCTGGCTAGAATGATGCACATTAATGTTAGAGTACTTAAAATTGAAAATAAGGGCGGAGCCAAGATGGCAGAGTGAAAGCAGTAACTTGCTTGAGCTCTCCCCCAATCCCCTCCAAATACCTGTAAAAAAAATGGCTCTAAACAAATTCTGAAGCAGCAGAACCCCAAAAAACAGAGTAAAACAAATTTCCAGCCCAAGACAACCTGGATAGTTAATCAGAAAGGTATATCGTGCTGGGCTGGCAGAAGAGCTCAGAGCAGGGAGTCTCAACTTCAGTTCCATGAGAGCATGTCCTGGAGGCGGAGGCTGCCTCCTGAGCTTCTGGCCCACAGACTGAGGGGGCATCAAGTGGTTGATTACAGAGGGATTGCAGGGATCTCTTTGCCAGTGCTGAGGCAGAAATCTCTTGCTTTGCCCATGCTTGGATACGGGTCACAGTTCTGGGTGGCAGTCCTGGGGTGAGGAGGAGTGCTGGCTTGGTGGAGCTTGTAGTGGCTGTGGAGAGAAAACCCTCCTCACAGTTCCAAGACAGAAAAGACTGCTTGTGGTCGGTCACTCATAGACCATAGCACAGGCCAGGAAAAGAGTCTCAACCCTTATCATACCACCTTGGAAGAACTGAAAATTTACAGGTCCCTAGAAGTATCTCTGAAAACAGCTGTACAAACCCCCAAAGCTTGGGACAGTACATTCTCCACATTGGAAGCAGATTCGTACCTTAACAAAGAGTTTATAACTCAAGTAATTGGCCAGGATCATGAGCAAGCAGTGTAAAAAGTCAGACTATATTACCTTACTTTGGTGACAAAGAAGATCAAAGCATACAACCAGAAGAAGACAACAAAGTCAAAGCTCTCATGTCCAAAGCCTCCAAGAAAAATATGAATCAGTTCCAGGCCTTGGAAGAGCTCAAAAGGGATTTTGAGAAGCAAGTAAGAGAAGTAGAGGAAAAACTGGAAGAGAAATGAAGTGATGCAAGAAAATCATGAAAAACAAGTCAACAGCTTGCTAAAGGAGACCCAAAAAAAATACTGAAGAAAATAACACCTTAAAATAGCCTAACCCAAATGGCAAAAGAGATCCAAAAAGCCAATGAGGAGAAAAATGCCCTAAAAAGAAAAATTGGCCAAATGGAAAAGGAAGTTCAAAATACTTCCATAAAAAGTAGAATAGAGCAATTGGGAGCTAGTGACTTTATGAAAAATCAAGATACTGTAAAACAAATCCAAAAGAATGAAAAATTAGAAAACAATGTGAAATATCTCATTGGAAAAACAACTGACCTGGAAAATAGATCCAGGAGAGAGAATTTAAAAACTATTGGACTGTCTGAAAGCCATGATCAAAAAAAGAGCCTAGACGTCATCTTTCAAGAAATTATCAAGGAAAACTGCCCTGATATTTTTGAACCAGAGGGCAAAATAGAAATTGAAAGAATCCACAGATCTCCTCCTGAAAGACTTCCTCAAAGGAAAACTCCTGGGAATATTGTACCCAAATCCTGGAGTTCCCAGGTCAAGGAGAAAATATTGCAAGCAGCCAGAAAGAAACAATTCAAGTATGGTGGAAACACAATCAGGATAGCACAAGATCTAGCAGCTCTACATTAAGGGACTGGAGCGCATGGAATATAATATTCCGGAGGGCAAAGGAGATAGGATTACAACCAAGAATCACCTACCCAGCAAAACTGAGTATAATCCTTCAGGGGAAAAAATGGTCATTCAGTGAAATAGAGGACTTTCAAGCATTCTTGATGAAAAGACCAGAGCTGAATAGAAAATTTGACTTTCAAATACAAGACTCAAGTGGAACATGAAGAGGTAAACAGGAAAGAGAAATCATAAGAGACTTATTAAGGCTGAACTGCTTATATTCCTGCATGGAAAGATGATATTTATAACTCATGAGACCTTTGTCAGTATTAGGGTAGAGGGAGGGGAAAAATTATATGTATGTATGTATAGATAGATAGATAGATAGATAGAGGGCACAGAGTGAGTTGAAGATGAAGGGGTGATATCTGGAGAATAAAATTAAGAGGTGAGAGAGGATTATACTAGGAGAAGGAGAAAGGGAGAGGTAGAATGGGGTACATTATCTTGCACAAAACAGAGAAGAAAAGGTTCTTACAGTGCAGGGGAAACAGGGGAAGGTGAGAGGAAATGAGGGAATCTTATTCTCATAGGATATGGCTTAAGGAGGGAATAACATACATACTCAATTGGGTATGGAAATCTGTCTTAGTCTACAGGAAAATGATCAGGGGAAGGGGACAAGAGAGCAGTAGGATGATAGAGAGAAGGACAGATTGGGAAAGGGGTAATCAGAAGGAAGTGCTTCTGAGGATGGACAGGGTCAAAAGAAAGAATACAACAAATAGGAGGGGGCAGGATAGGATTAAGGGAAATGGAGTTAGTTTTTCACAACATGTCTACTATGGAAGTGTTTTTCATAACTGCACATGTATGGCCTGTGTTGAGTTGCTTGCCTTTTCAGTGAGGGTGGTGGGGTGGGAGGAAGGGAGAAAGTTTGGAACCCAAAGTTTTAAAAGCATATGTTTAAAATTGAAAGTGCAGGGGACAAAGGTTGTCCCACCTATAAGCATAGCTCTGTACAGGTGGGTTAAATCTTTTCTTCAGCACCTTTGACTAAGAGTAGATTGACAACATTGTGACATTTTCCAGGTCTTTTTTGGGCCTTGTTTTTTGGCTACCTAGAATCTGATCAGCAGCAGAGCTTTGAAACCTGATAGATGGTAACAATCATCCATCATCACCATCTACAAATATTTATTGATCTAGTATGTACTATATTTTTACATCACATAGCTACACAAATGCCCACTGAGTGCCACGCTTGGATCATTCAATTATGTTGGGCCTGTTGGGTATCCATATAGATAGAATTTTTCACTATTTCAGCCCTTCTTTTCCTAAGGTCATTCATTATCACTAATTGAGGTTGGATTTGCCAGACATATATCCTGGCTATTTTTCTGCTTAAAATTTTTAGGTACAATTCCAGTAGCTGTCACCAAGGAGCCAATTAGGATAGAAAAGACTGGTGCTAAGGCCATATCCATACCTACAAAGAATTGAGGAACATAGGCAGAGATAACTGAGAAACAAGATTAAGTTAGTGACTCATTAAATATTGCTTTTTAAAATTAAATAATTTGATGGATCTATGATCTCAAAATGGTGTAGTGGATTGGCAGGCTCTCTTCATTTCTATTTATTATTATTATTTTCCGTGAAATTCCTAACCTAACATCCAGATTAGTAATGTCATTTTTCTAGTTTTATGAAGTAACCTTTTGGCAATTTGGTATGGCACTGAATCTGTACATTAATTTAGGCAATATTATATTTTTCATTGGGGCAGCTAGATGGCACAATGGATAGAGTGCCAGGCCTGGAGTCAGGAACACCTGAGTTCAAATCAGACCTCAGACATCTACTAGCTGTGTATCCCTGGGCAAGTCACATAATCCTGTTGGCCTCATCTGTAAAATGAGCTGGAGAAGGAAGTGGCAAATCACTCTAGCATCTTTGCCAAGAATACCCCACATGGGTTCACAAGGAGTCAGACAACTGAAATGATTGAACAATTACTATCTTTATTTTATAGTTGAGGAAACCAAGGCAAACAGAAGTGGGTGACCAGGTTCACACAACCAATAATTTGAGAGGCCAGATTTGAATTCCGGTTTTCCTCACTCCAAACCCAGCTGTCCTCAAGCACTCTATCCCATCACCTAGCTGTCTCTATTTCATAGCATCAAATTGCAGTGTAGTTTCAAACAGCTAACTAAACTTGAATTAGCTGAACAGAATTCATAATGCTGATACTGGGAGACAGGTCAGAGATCATGATAACGAGGAAAGGAAAGGTTTTGGAATTGGAAATGGAATGAAAAGGGGAACCAACTATGGCACTTAATTATACTGTTTTTCTGGTAGATAATGAATCAGCCAGATTTTCTGAGCAGGTAGCTGTGATTCCTTGGATCAAGTTAGTGAGTTTTCTAGCTTGATTGTTGCCTTACATCTCTGAGAGTACATTTGTCTTGATGTTAGTGTGAGCCCCACCCCATCCCCAGATGCTGCTGAGCCTGGCAGCCTTCATTCAGACCTAGGGTTTGATTACTCTGAGTACTGCTCCTTGCTGTCTTTAACACAGATGTTGATAGCAAGTGCTTGCTTTCCCAGCACTCTGATCAGCTGTCCTTGCTGGCCTCTAGTGGATAGATGGATAGATGGTTAATGCACCGAGCTCCTAAGCTTGCATTCTCATCCTGCTATGGCTTTCCCCTTTGGCTCAGTG
This sequence comes from Phascolarctos cinereus, assembly GCF_003287225.1. NCBI lineage: Eukaryota > Metazoa > Chordata > Mammalia > Diprotodontia > Phascolarctidae > Phascolarctos > Phascolarctos cinereus. The sequence continues at coordinate 101,678,826 of NW_027556180.1, forward strand.
TAGGATATGACAGTCAGGATCAAAGAATCAGAAACGTAGAATCAGAAGGGACTTCAGAATTCATCTATTCCAATCTATAACTGAACAGCACCTCCTCTGACACAGTATGCAGACATCACTTTTAAGAATATAAACTGTGGCCCGTACCTCAGCAGAAGAACAGCTCTGGAATAATGGAGACCTAAGTTCTATCTTGGTAGCTCCTCAATCATTATTACTCTCTCCGGCTCATGCTTGCTCCCACCTAGGGACTCTTGGAACATCAGAACCAGGCTTATTTTAGTTCTTCCCTAGGGGTATTCAATTACTTTAGTGAAAATACCAGACTTTCAAAATGTGGAACATAGAAAATGTTTTATTTATGTGCATGTAAAGAACAGATAAGAGATGCCCCTGAGTCCATTTAGCAAGGAGAGTCATATATTCCACCTAAAGGGAAAAGGCATTTTCTGTCCCATTTCCCTCAGAATGGTTCCATCTAAATTCCTGCAAAAGATTCATGTCAGCACAAGGGGAAGTCTCAGTGGTCTAGTTTCACTGCTACCAAATCTAAGCCCCTTTTTCCCCAACCCAGATTCTTCTGTGGGGTCAGTCCTTCCTGGGTTTGTGTGTCCACTGCCTTTATCCCAGCTCTTAGAAGATTAACCAGTTCACTCTTTTACAGAAGTTGTCTCTGCCTGTGTGATAAGACTTTTTGTGTACTTCCTGGGAAGTGTTAGTCATAGTTAGCAGGTATCCAAGCAACCTTTGCTTTTGCCGCAGCTTTTCCTCATCCGTACCACTCCAGGAATATTTTGCTTTTTTTTTTTTTGAATCCTTATGTTTTTTCTTCTTACCAATAGTTCCTGCTCTGTCTGGGTATGAATGCACAGCATTAATGGAAGTGTTTGTCTTAGTGAATTTGCCCATTACCTCTCTCCCTCAATCCCAATAAAGAAGGGAGAGAGGAAGAGAATGGAAGTTTAGCTGGACTGTTACATGTTCTCACACATGCTTGCTGGAAAAAAATATTCTAAACTCTACTTCCTTAGCTTCTTAAAGCTGGAATATCTATAGTGAGAATAACTGATGCTTGAAATCAGTATTTATCAAATCAACTTCACCATGTAACATTTATGATTGTAGTATTTGGATAGAACTCATAAACACTGACTTAGGGAGTGGTCTGGGATACACATAAAATTAAGGGTAGATTGGGGAAATCCTGAAACAAAATGTAGGAAATTAAGTCTATTTTCATGCCAAGCTTCACATAAGTGTTTTTGGGTTGCTCATAATTTTACATTTAATATCTGAGAAGGAATAAATAAATGTAATGCCAAAATCCTCATAGAATCCTCCCCCCACTTCATATCACATAGAAACAAAGTTCCATAAAAGCCAGCTTGGCAAATGCTGCCCTAGATCAACTTAACTGAGTCACACAGTTTTATTTTGCTGTAGTCTCTGGTTATTCTTAAATATTTGAATATACTTAGCTTTGCTAGGTAACAGCCTCAGTTTACTTATCTATAAAATTGGGATAATAATGGCATCTACCTAGGGTTGTTATAATACTAAAATGAGATTATAGTTGTAAAGTGCTTTGAAAATCTTAAAAGCCAAGTAAATTCTAGCTGCTATTATTATCATTATTTCAAAGTTTATGCTACATTTTCTTACCCATAAGTTGAATACTTTTTTCTTCATATTCTTCCACAGTTTTCCTCACCTTTAAGTCACAAGACTGCTTTCATTTTCCTGTTTTTCTGGAGTGACTTATTTCAAGCTTAGATAGTCTTGATTTGTTCTCAGGGTTTACCATTCAAGAAAGTTGGTGTTGAACCTATTCTATGGGTGCCATTCCATTGGAGGTTTTCCATGTAAACTATAAGTGATGAGACTTTCATCACTTATAGTTTGGGGGAACTCCTATTTTGAAACAGCAGTTGTCTGAGATAAATTGTTTGTCTGAGACAGATTATTTTTATTATCCTCAAAGGTAGCAAATCTTTGTCCTTTGAGAGCAAGATTGATTTGGAGGAAATTGATTTGTCTTTTAGAGCTAGATCTGGTGTATAAGATGAATTATCAAGCTGATAACTGATAAAACCCTTCAAATCAAATTAACATACTTGTTGATACTTGGTGACTTCAGTGGAAAGGTAGGAAAAGAGGAGAACAGGGAGGAATACTTGGAAAAGTATGGTTCAGAAGAAATAAATGAGAAATTCCAAAGACTTGTAAGTTATACAGAAACTTCATGCCTGTACGTCATAAATACTTTTTTTAGGAAAAAGGAGCAATAGGTGCTGGGCAGAGTGAGCACCAAGCAACAGTATGCACATGCACGCGCCCGTGCGTGCGCGCACACACACACACACACACACACACACACACACACACACACACTCACTCACTCAAAATGAACTTGACTACATTTTAACAGATAGGAAAAGACAATATGGACATAGGAGTTATCCCTGTCAGCCAGTAAGTATGTGTTAAGTGTTGACTATCCCTGAGTTAATTGTCTTCACACAGTCAGACCATCTAATTATCAGAGCTGATACCAGAACTTACAACAAACAAGAAGGAAGAATAGTAATAGGAAAAAAAGAGGTAAGGCATACAGTTTGGAAAATTTAACCCTGAATATTTAAGTAAGCTATTGAAAATCGAAAATGAAAAATGGACGGAAGAATGGCAGATACCCACTATAATAATTTTATCCGGAAGTTAAACCAATGTAAATTAATGACTACAATAAGGAATTAGAGAGACCTGGTTGCCTGAGGTAAGACTAGGTTACAATATAAATTTATTGTTTAAAAAATATTACAAAGAAGAATGATGGATAATTGATGAGCACCATCATTTCATAAAGCAGACAGAAGCACTAAAGGGTGAAACAAGTCTACAAAGAGTTTATAAGATATCCAAATAAGCAAAATCTTCCCCAGGGCATTCAAGGACAAAATGGAAAAAGGACCACAAACAAGAAAAACAGAAAAAAATATTCAAAAATTATCATAACAAAATCTTCCCCCTCAAGGATAGTGAAACCACCACCCTTGGATTCTAACATTAATTCCTATAGAAGAGTTATAAATGGCACTAAAGAGAACAAAAAGAGGAAAAGCAGCTGTATTGGATCAGACTTATATTGACAGGGTCCATGTTGGAGACAATATAATTATCAGGGCATTGAGGGACCAATTTATAAAGTGTTGAAAAGAGGAGAATATGTCAAAGTTGTAGAAAAAAATCTCAAAACTCATTGATTCAAAAAAAAAATGTGACCAAGAAAACTTCTGTCCTATCTGCTTACTCCTATCAGTACAAAATCTTTAAGAGGGTCATCTATGCACAAATTAAGGATACTTGTAGGGAACAATCAGGCTTTCTCAAATGATATTAAACAAAGCACCATACCTTTGCTATCTCACAAGTGACTTAAAGATGTAGAGTATATAAAGTCCCACTGTGCTTATTAATGTAGATTATGGGGAAAAAAAGCATTCAACTCCTTAGAACAAAACATTATATCACATGCTGTCTTACAACTATGTCTCCCATCCATGTATCAAAATTATTCAATATTTATTCAAATATGTAATAGAAAGAGCTCTGTTCAATGACCCTCTGATAGGAAAAAAACATCAGGTGAAAAATAAAATAGGTTGACAAAAACATTTGCCTCTTTGGAGGAGATCCAGCACGTAGTCCAAAATGAATAGAGATTCTTTGTGGATCATGAGCACCTCCAGATGCTCCTGTTTTCAGATGACAGTATGATTGCATCTTGCCCCCAAGACATTCCAGAGCCTCCTTTAAGAGAGCTATAGTCATTCAAAGGAATTTGGTCTGTCCAACCACTTAGGAAATGTTAATATATGAAAAATGTTTGTTGTCCGGATTTCAATATGCTTGTGAATGGACAACCTATAGACCTTGTCTAACAGTATAAGTTTCTGGGATAAATAATAAAGATGGACAATGAGCTAGTATCAAATTAGAAAAAGAAAAGAAAACTGGGATGGATTGTTTTCAGGAAACTGTACAGCATTTTTTTTACTGACCCCAGACTTCCCACAGCTGCAAAAGCCCATCTTTTTTTACCAGTGTTGCTGTATGGCAGTGAGAAGTGGGTCAACACTACCTCCAAAGAATTAAAGATGAGCATCACATGAAGGGCAATGAAGAGTTATGGTTGGTGTAAATGGACTGAAACACATAACCAATAACGTGCTCCAGAGAACAGGAGTAAAGCATGGTATCCAAGAATTGTATAACAGAAGGAGAAGATGGGCTAGTTATGTGGTGAGAGTGAGGGGTGACAAGTAGACAGCTGAAATGTTCCATTAGTATATTCAAGTATATGTTAAGAAAGGGAAAATTAGCCTTCAGAACATTGGGTGGATTACCTGTGATGAATTTTTGGGAGGAAGTTGCACAGGATGGGCAGGCATGGATGGGCTGTGATCCTCATGTCTGGAGGGAATTCACAAATACATGCATAGAGCCATTTGACTATCAAACTAGTATTTACTGATGAGCATTGATGCAGCAACACATGTTTTCCAGTGTCTATTCAGCATCTCAGTTCAACTGAAGACCGTACAATGGGCTAGAAGATAGTTGCTTAACCTTGTATCCTGGTTTCCATGAAATTTTCTTACACAATAAAAAGAGACTTGGGAAGGAATATCCTGTAGACTCAGCTCATAATCTCTAGCATATATCCTTCTCATTCCTACCTTCCTTTTGTTGGCTGAGCTGTTAAACAATTACTTTCGTATGAGTGCTTTTTTTTTACACTTTTTTTCTTTTTTGGGCAGGGCTAGGCAATGGGGTTAAGTGACTTGCCCAGGGTCACACAGCTAGTAAGTGTTGCGTCTGAGGAGTGCTTCTCTTAAGGTTGCAGGGAATGTTAACTGACTCTCAGACAAACTGATTTTCTACTGACAGTCACTTTCTCCCCATATTTCATTACCAAAAATATTTAAACACATCTATTTTGCCTTCTCAATAAGATCAGGAGTGAGGAAAGGTTGTCCATTAACACCACTAGTATTCAATATTGTGCTAGAAATGCTAGCTATAGCAATAAGACAAGAAAAAGAAATTGAAGGAATAAAAATAGGCAATGAGGGAACAAAACTATCACTCTTTGAAGATCATATGATGTTATACTTGGAGAACTCTAGAGAATCAACTAAAAAGCTAGTAGAAACAAAGAACAATTTCAGCAAAATTGCCAGATATAAAATGAACCCATACAAATCATCAGCATTTCTATATGCTACCAACAAAACCCAGCAGGAAGAGATAGATAAATTCCGTTTAAAATAACTGCAGACAGCATAAAATATTTGGGAGTCTACTTTCCAAGGCAAACCCAAGGGTTATATGAACCCAATTACAAAACACTTTTCACACAAATAAAGACAGATCTGAACAATTGGAGAAATATTAATTGCTCATGGGTAGGCTGAGCCAATACAATAAAAATAACAACTCTGTGTAAGTTAATTTACTTATTCAGTGCCATACTAATCAAACTATCAAATAATTATTTTACAGAGCTAGAAAAATCGTAACAAAATTCATTTGGAGGAACAAAAGGTCAAGAATATCAAGGAAATCAATGAAAAAAATGTTAAGGAAGATGGCCTAGCAATTTCAGATTTCAAATTATATTACAAAGGGGTAAATAATTTGGGACTGCTAAGAAATAGAGTGGTGGGCCAGTGGAATAAATTACATACACAATACACAGTAGTAGCTGACAATAGTAATCTAATGTTTGATAAAACTAAGGATCCAAACTTCTAATGTAGGAACTCAACATTTGACAAAAATTACTTGGAAAATTGGAAAGCAGTTTGGCAGAAGCTAGGTACAGACCAAGCAGCTGGGTGCTTCAGTGCATAGAGCACTGGGCCTGGAGTCAGGAAGACCTGAGTTCAAATCTGGCCTCAGACACTTACCAGCTGTGTGACTCTGGGCAAGTCACTTAACCTTAGTTTGCCTTAGGCCACCAGAGAAGGGAATGGAAAACCATTCCAGTGTCTTTGCCAAGAAAATCTATGGACAGTTTTGGCATGCTGTGATCCGTGGGATCACAAAGTGTCAGACATGAGTGAACAACAACACAAGGCATAGATCAACATCTCACGTTGTACATCAAGAAAAGGTAAAAATGTATAAATGATTTAGACAAAATTGGCGATATCATAAGTAAATTAGGGAGCCTAGAAAAATGCACCTGTTGGATCTATGGATGAGGAAAGAGTGTATGTCCAAATAAATGATAGAGGGGATTATAGGAAGTAAAATAGATAATTTATATTACATGAAATTAAAAAGCTTTTGCACAAACAAAACCAATGAAGCCAAAATTAGAAGGAAAACAGGAAACTGGGGAAAAATTTACAGTAAGTTTCCCTGATAAAGGCTTCATTTCTCAAATATATAGGGAACTGAGCCAAATTTATAAAAATGAAAGTCATTTTCCAGTTAATTAATGGTCAAAGGATATGAACAGGCAGTTTTCAGAAGAAGAATTCAAAACTATCAATAGTCACATTAAAACATGCTCCAAGTCACTACTGATTAGAGAAATGCAAATTAAAAGAAATCTTAGAAACCACCTCACACCTATCTGATTGGCTAACATGACAGAGAAAGAAAATGACAAATGTTGGGCGGTGGGATGTGGAAAAATTGGAATATTGATGAACTGTTGGTGGAATTGTGAACTAGTCCAACCATTCCAACAACCAATTTGGAACGATACCCAAAGGCCTATCCAGTGGTGCATACCCTTTGATCTAGCAATATCAGTACTAGCTCTGTAACCCAGAGAGATCAAAGAAAGGGAAAGAACCTATTTGTTCAAAAATATTTATAGCATTCTTTTTGTGGTGGCAAAGAATTGTAAACTGAGGGATGCCCATCAGCTGGAGAATGGCTGAACAAGTTGTGGTATATGATTGTGATGGAATTGTGCTATAAGAAATGACAAGCAGGATGGTTTCAGAACAACCTGGGAAGATGTATATGAATTCATGCAAAGTGAAGTGAGCAGAACTGGGAGAACATTGTGCACAATAACAATAATATATATAATATATCAACTATAAAAGACTTAGTTACTGTGATCAGTACAATGATCCTAGAAAATTTCAAAGGACCAAAGGTGAAAAATACTATCCACCTCCAGAGAGAGAACTGATAAAATCTGAACACAGACTGTGGCATACTTTTTTTTTACTTTATTTTTACTGTTTCATTTTGTTTTGTGTTTTATTTTGCAACACAGCTAATATAGAAACATTTTGCATGATCTCACATGTATAAACAAAATCAAATTACTTGCTTTCACAAGGAAGGGGAAGGATCAGGAGGGAAGGAGAGAATTTAGAATTCAAAATTTTAAAAAATGATTTGTTAAAAATTTTTAAGTATAATTAGGAAATATTTAATGAGATAAATAAAATACTTTTAAATACATATCTATTTTGAATAGTAAAAAAGTTTGATTTTCTCTACAACAGGGAACAAAAACTTCCCCATGTGCTAAACCAGATCTAGAATTTAAGGAAGAGATGAATTACTTTGATATTAAGCTTCATTAGCACAGATCTCAGACAACATATATTTGATTTAGAATTACTAGATTAATTGACTCTTGAGCTTGAGTAGTGTAATTTCCATGGACAATAGACTCTACTGACGAATTATGTAAATACCTCAGAAGATGTTTAGAGAGAAAATAATCACTTCTGGAAAAAGAATGATGAGACACTGAACAAAGAGTACTCTTTTCACTTTAGGTAGAGTAGGTGCCATGCGTCAGATAACACTGGATTAATTTAAGCCTCAGAGAGCATTCAGATCTGGCTGTTCTCTGCATGGGACTTCCAAATTTATCTTCATTTAAGCTCTTTGCACTCTTTATGCCAGCTGTTTATTATTATTGGACAAGAGCCTTGTGCTTATCTAGAACCAGTTTATTGGGACATGAGTCTCCATTATATAGGCGTGAGGCTGAGAGGCAGGAGGTTGGGGCTTTAAGCCGTGGGACAATTTTTTTTCTTTTTCTTCTTCTTTTGGCTAGACAATGGGGTTAAGTTGGGACATATTTTTTTAAAAGGTTTATATTTTAGTGGATATAGTCAATATTCAGTTTCAAGGGAATACAAGGCAAATAAAACAGAGTCTTGTGGCATATTATGAAAGTTCCTATTTTAATAATTATATTTCCTGTTTGTGAATTATCTGGCCAATTAGACTTGCATTGAGTTGCTTCTGATCAAAAGTCGGTTGTCACTGACAAACAAGCACCAGAGGGAATGCATGGTCATCTGCCATGAAATTGTGCCTATTTCAGATATAATTATTTCTGAAGCCAATATTAACGTTTGCCCATTTCTGCTTTCATGCTCAGATGTACAATAACTCTAGCTGTCAAGGGCTGACGTAAGATACAAGCAATTCAATTTTTCTTTTTCTCTGCAGGAGAGAAGAAGATCCTCCCATGCAATCTTTTGGGGTACTGTCATGGGGTGTGATTTATGGATTTCACGTGTATTTCTTTCTTTTTAAATCTGGAAGTGTATTCTATTGTTTTATTGGGCTATTCATTCTCTTGACATCCCTGGACATAAGTTAATGGAGTCATAATAAAAGGATAGAGAAGTATAACAAACAAGCCAGATGGTATAGATTTAGGGCTCTGACAAATTAGGGAAGCCAAGGGTAAGGACAAGAGATAGAATCCTCTGATTCATGTGCAGTGGGCTAGTCCAAATAAACTAGTGTGGAAAGGTTTCATTATGTCAGAATTCAGAGGAAAAAATAGGGGAAATATTGTGAAATGACAGCAGGAACAGCAGAAATGATGTTTTTTTTCTTTGATAACATTTACTTTTGATATATGAGATCCAAAAGCTGAGTCAGAGAAAGTGGTTTAATGTGAGGAGGAGGAGGTGTCTTTGGTTTAGGGGATAAACAGAACAGACCTAAGACTATATTGTCTGGTTGCCATTGGCAGAGTTCCTATTCTACTGGATATGTAGGTTCTATTGGGTGTTGCTAATGTTCTCTAACGGTAGATGGGGATGAGAGAGAGAGAGAGCACTGAGTGGAAAGGATTACAGAATCATAGGATCATAGAATCAGAAGAGTTCTCAAAACTCATCTAGTTCAACCAGAACTTGAAGAGGAGTCCTTTCTCTAACTTTCCTGACAAGTGATCATGCAGTATCTGTTTGAAGACCTTCAGTAATGGGAAATCCACTAAAGAGGCAGCCCCTTCCACTAAGACAGCTCTCATTGTTCTCCTCTTTATGAAAAGCCTGAATCTGTCTCTGCATCTTCTACCCATTACTCATGTTTCTGACTTCTGGTGCCAAAAGGAAGAAGTCCAATTACTCTTCCATATGACAGGCTTCCTAATACATGTAGACAATTACTAAGTTCCCACTTAAAACTTCCTTTTATAGTCTAAGCAACCCCAATTTCTTCATCTAATCCTTCTACTTCATAGTCTCTAAATCCCTCAATGCCTTCGTCTCCCTCCTGTGTGTCTGTATTACAGCTTAATGTACTTCCTAAAATGTAGCTTTTGGAATGAAATATACTTCAGATGTGGGCTAACCAGGGCACAGGTGTCTATAAAATAAGCTTAGTTATCCCTAGTAAAAGCTGTACCTTTGAGGGCAGGGACTCTTTTTTGGCTTTGGATTCCTAGCATTTAGCACAGGACCTTGTATATAATAGGCAGGCAATAAAAGCTTATTCTAAATTTCCTAAGCTATTTCATATTAAGGGCTACCTAGGTCTCACTTGGTCCTCCTGGTTCCTTCTCACCTGGAAGTGGCCACCATTTCCCTTGTACCCTAGGAGGAGAATCTGATCTGCCTTTCAGGACCCATCTAAGCCAGACTGAGAATTTATTCATCTGAGGTTCTGGGCCAAGGACTTCCATCCAATCTTTCAATCCTAGGCATATTCTTAATCAATGGAGAAGCCTCTCAATGGCATGACAGGCCTATAGTACCACTTAATCACTCAACTAACGAGATACATAACCTGGAGACCCACACAGTATTGATTATTCCTGTTTCACTAAACCTCTGAATCGGTAACTTGATTGAGTCTCCTCAGCAGTAATCAATTTTTAATTCTCGCTTGAGGAAACTAGAATTTCTTCTAGGAAAGCGAATAAAAATGTTGCTTCATCACAGATATCTAAACTTGATTATGGGGTGATAGGAAAATGGAATATGGCTGAGAGAACATGAAAACTTATGAATTGCAGACTGACTTTTATTTTAACCAATTTCTCCAAAAAGAAGCTGGAATAAAATATCTCTAAAGTGACAGCATTTCTAAGTGAAATAACACATTTTGAGATATAAACTTAATGGGGAATTCATCTTTTGCTTTAAGACAACCTTCTTATTAATAGGGAAACTATGTTTGTATCCATAATAATACAATTGGATAAAGGAGTGTGATTCATATAGTGCCCATCCCAAGGTATTATATGAAACACTTTGATAAGGTCATGGGAAGACAGCTAACACTCTCTTTTTGTCACTGAATGTGGTTTCATCTCTGGCACATTTTCAAGCAGTTTGCTTTCAAAGAAATCAGTAGTATTAAGAACGAAATCAGGACAATAATCCTTACTCTATTATTTTCCATACCTTTCCTTTTAATCTTTTTTTTTAACTTTAAAAAGCCTGTTTTGTAACTTAGTCTAAACTATTTTTTTCAAATGATTGTTGCTTAACTATTTCAACTTTCTGCAGAAACACACCCTTTTTTGTCCCTTATCCAATAGGACCCATTGATTATGGATGACTGGCTTGAAGTCATTTTTGAAAATCCTTTAAACAAGCAACTTATTATAAATGTAATATTAAGCATTAATATAATTGATTTAAAATCTTTTGCAACTATATTTAAAGAACTGAATTTCAATTGATAAAATATCTTAAGGTGTTTAAGACCATGGGCTTCCTGAGAATATGGCTGGTTTTTAAAAATTTGGTGTTTTTTTAAAAAACTTTCTTTTTATGCACAGTGCCTGGCACATAGCAGATGCTTCATAAATGCTTGTTGACTTGACTTATAGTAACTCGTCAGTTATCCCCTCCATTAGGATTCTTTGTCCTTTATTTCTCATTCACTTTTCCTGCTATATGGCATTATTAAATGTGTACTGCTTTTCTGGCTCAACATTTTTCACTTTGCATTATTACTAATTTCCTTATAGTTCTTACACTTGTCGATCTTAATTATATTACAAGCCATAATATTAATGTATGACAACTTTCTAACAATTCCTTTATTTGGGGTCATTTGGGCTACTTATAGTTTTAGGGGTTTTTTGGTTTTTATTTATTTTTTTTTTGCAATTGCAATAATGCTATTGTGAGGATATTTGAAAAGATAGCTTTTTGGGGGTATGTTTTGGTAATAGCCAGTATATTGATCAAAGGGTATGATTATTTTTGTAACTTCTACGCAACTAAATATCAGTGACTGTCTTTATAGTTGGGGAAAGGGAGATGACAAAAGGTAAATTATTCAATACCATATGAATAAGAAGAAATGTTAATAAGGTAGAGCAATATCTCTTTCAACAAAAAGGATATGTTTCAATGACATGTTTTCAGAAGCTTCATTATAAGGAGGAATTCCATGGCAGCCCCCATAAATGTATTCTAAGTTGCTAGTTCCCTCTCCCCTACCTCCGCAGGGTACTCCCAGCTTCCTTCACTTCTAGATAAGACCTCTCCCCCCTTTCCCCCAGCCTTCTCGATCCAATAGTGAACTCAATTTTCCACATACATATCTGGATGCCAGTATTTTCATAAGCCTGTAGAGAGATGTTCGTTCCTTTGAGTTCCTGTACAATAACACACAACAAAATTTTGCCGCTTTGTAGATCATGTAATAGAACTGCTTTTAGAACACCTAGTATAATATTACATTTTAAAGATAACAATGACAATGACTTCGATACTTCATTATATTTGTCATTTCTGTTTGAATACTTGTAACAACAATCAAATCATAACCTATGACCGTGTGTTTTCATCCTGCTGTTCCATCCATATCTTTTCATACATCTCCTAAAGGGGATCCACCACACGCATGAGGGATCTTCCTTTAGACATCTTAACATTACTTGGATGCCAATGGAGCATGTCAGCTGCCCATTCTTCTCATCTCCTTCCTTTTCCAATCATTTGTCATCCTGATGACATCCCTTATGCCACTCCCCTGGATAATTTTTTTGTTGATAATATATTGTGCCCAACTTAAATTATCATACACATCTTCCCTAACCTTTAGGTTACCTTCAACTTTAATTCTTTGAGGCTTGTAGCTAGATAGCATTTCTGAAAGAATATTGATGTTAAAAAAGATGTCTATTTAGTCATGAAACTGAATTTAGAAATTATTTTTGTATTGATAAGCAGGTGTTTATTATCAGTTAACATATAAACAATTTGATTTTTGGAATGTTACAGCACCTCCTGTCTTCTTCTTTTTTTTGTTGTTTGGCTAGGCAATGGGGTTAAGTAACTTGCCCAGGGTTACACAGCTAGTAAGTGTTAGGTCTCTGAGGCCAGATTTGAACTCAGGTCTTCCTGAATCCAGGGCCAGTACTCTATTCCACTTAGCTGCCCCTTGCCTCCTGTCTTCTTGAAGAAGGTATTCATGGTCTACTGGTACTGTATAGTTCACAGTTTTTTGATCTCTCCTTCCTTATGCCTGAACATGTTTTTGCTCACCTTTGTGTAGAATTCACTGATTATTAAAGAATATGTTGATTTAATCTGGATTTTGTAGTAGTGAACATTGATCCTAGGCCCTCCCATTCATAACAATTTACAAACTCTTTTTCTCTGTACTTATCTATTAGTAATGCAATAAGAGACATGGTCAGCAGTTTGTAGTGATGGTGAAGGCGGCTGACTGGCTGAGCCAGGTGGATGTAGATGACAGTAGTGCTACCACAGCTGGGCTACATAGAGTCCTAGATTCAGAGCTAGAAGGATTGCTAGAGGCCATTGGGTCTAACACTCTCATTTTATAGATAAGAAAACTGAGGTTAAGGGAAGTTGGAACTTTACTCAGGTCATAAAGATAGGAAATGCATGAAGCAAGATTTGAATTCAGTTCTTACTGACACCGAGCCCAGCCCTTTATCCTCTGTGCTTGGGGAGCTATACATGAGGATAGCATTGGGAGGGATACTTTGATGATTGCTACCCATGTGACCTTGGGTAAGTTGCTTTACTTTTTTGGGCCTTGATTTCTTTATCTGTAAAATGAGAGGATTGGACTAGATGTCTTATGAGGTTCCTCCCAATTCTAAATCTATGATCCTATGAGAAGGAAAAGCTTTTAAAGTGGCATTATTAGATTCAATGAGGCTGACAAGTCTTTGTACCATCCAAACTGTGGTTTGGAGTGTTCCCAATGTGACCTAGGTGAGTTCTGTATTACATTATGCAAGTTTCCTGATGAAAAACTTCCCTGACCATGGGCATGTCTTTGGGATTCTTCCTCTGTTCCCCATTTAGTGGGACAGCATGACATAGTGGAAAGACCACTGAATTTGAAATCACATGTCCTCTCTTTGAATTCCAGTTCTACCACCTCTTAACTGTGTCACCTTGAACAAGTCACTTAACCTCACTAGAAAAACCTCAATTTCTTCATCTGTAAGATGAGAGGTTTGGACTGGATGGTCACTGGGATCCCCGTTCAGCTCAAAATCTACGATCCTATAAACATGGATGTGAGAGATCTTGTGGCAGGGATTGCCACAGTTATCTATAGCAAAGTGTCAGTGTTTCACTAAAAGCTAAGTCCATGATGAAAAGGTCTTTCAGAGACAATGTTAACTACATTTCTGACATGGCGCTTATTCTGAAGTGACATATCACATGAGACTGTGTTTTGAGAGCACAAATATAATACCAACTCTTTTTAATCCTCCTGATCAGAATTAGATGATACCTTAGAGATGGATGATACAATCCAATCCCATTGCTTAATAGATGAAAATACTGAGTCACAAAGAGGTTAAACAACTTATCCAAGGTCATTTATTTTAAGAACTAATCCTTCCTAGAATACTAAAGACTGGAGAGTACATACAGGTAGAGGTCTTTTAAAAAAATTATTCTTGACAAAAAAAATTCCTCAATTTTTTACAGTTGATTAGTAAAACATTTTTTCATCAATTAGCTTTTCACATAATTTTGTAAGCACTGGGCCTCACAACTGAATTTTTCATTCTTTTTTCCTCACCTTAGCATTGGTGAAAATTGCAAAACAGCAGCTAAAAAATTAAACCAATTTTGAGTTTCAACAAGAAATGCATAACTATGCCAATTGGCTGTTTATTGTTAACACCTGTACTGTGAGAAAAGTAGTAAAGATATGAAACTCATAAGTCTATTTCATGAATTGTCATATCAGAGATGGTGAGAAAACTATCACAGGGGAAAAGTGTAAATTGTTATATTGGACAGGAAGAAAAGCCTATTAGAAGGGGGGGAAACCCTGCATAGGTTTATAATTGAGTAACAACATGAGGTCATTAACAATGGCCTCAGCAAGACACTGTATATTCTTCTCAAGTAGGTAACAAATAGTATCTCATAAGTAGGATGAAGAGTATTTGATATGATAAAAAGGGTGACTAAAGTACCAAACCAACTAGTAATCCAGTCTTCTTTGGAGAGTCTTTGAAGGTTATCAAAGGGAATAGAACATTTAGTAGTTGATGGGGAGAGCTCAGTCGATGTAGGGAAGTCCATAAATACCCTTATGGAGAGAAAGAAGACTGTCTAGCTCATGTCCCAGAAAACAGTGATCTGAGTAATCTTTGAAGTACTTACTAGAGTAGACCCCTCACTACCCTCACTGTTCTTTGTGATGAGATCTGTAGTAGTGAGAATATTTTTCAAAAAATGATTTCTGGTAGTCTTACAGTGTAGATGAGATAAGGTTCTCTCAATGAGATTCATTAGTCAAATTTCTGACTCACATCATCCTAGAAGTCAATTTAGGTTAACCTCTGGGGCACATTAGTTGCTTTCAGATGCCTCACACATTGTTTCCAGGAGCAGTAGATTCCACCTCTAAGCTAGATTGATCGATAGAATTCGATGATATGAGCAAAGGTAGTGAAGGTTAAGGAAGAGAAAGAAGGCATCTTTTCCACTAGAATATAAGCTTGAGATCAAGATTTTTTGTTTGTTTATCTTTTGTGTTGTGTTATCTTCAATGCCTAGGATAGTGTCAAACTTAGGATCACAGAAAATGGACAATTTTTATTACATAAAACTTTAAAAGTTTTTTTGCACAAATAAATATGATGAAGCTAAGGTTAATAGGGAAACAACAGGGGAAATCTTTGCAGCAAGTTTCTTTGATAAGGGTCTCTTTTCTAAGATATGTAAGGAACATATTCAAATTTATGTTAAAAAGAGCCATTCCCCAATTGACAAATGGTCTAAGGATTTACAATTTTTTTCCCCCAATGAAAGAAACTCAGGCTATTTAAAACCATATAAAAATTTCAATTCTCTAACTAATTAGAGAAATGCAAATTAAAACAATGCTTGTTGAATTGAATTCAATCTTTAATAATCTCTCCTTTCTATCTAGCATTCAGGCATGATCTCCTCACCTCTAAGCTGCTTCCCTGACATCTTTGGTGCTAGAAGAGTCCCTGAGGCAACATGGTACTCTATCTGGGCTACATGGCTATGCAGATTTATCTTTTGGGAATCGAGTCAATATGTGTTCAAATGGCTGCTGTATCCAGCCTCACAACTCTAATTCTCCTTCATCTATCCCTGTGTCTCTCCATTTTAAAGGCCAGGTTTAAATGTAATTACAGTTTGATTGATGATTCAATCATATATATATATACATATATATATATATTTGTATGCATATATATATTTGTATGCATATATATATTTATATGCATATAAATATATATGTGTGTGTGTATGTATATATATATTTGATGTTGGGAGAATAAGGAAGAGAGATAGATGACTATGCCTGCCTCAAATAATAAATGTGGAAAATTCAATTATAATAAACTACCCTAAACAACTGAAAATGTCTGAGCATAGCAAAGAATGAACTCCCAAATCATTGAAGAAAAGGCACAATGATGCATGGAGCCTTTTAATAGTCAGATGGGAATGACTTACTTGGGATATCCACTTCTCTAACTGATTGACATCACTGTACTGTCTATTCACTCTGAAGATGAACATTCTATTTCTGTAATTCAAGGTTACACCATTCTCACAATTCAAAGCTGGGCACCCTGTTTACATGCTTTAGTTAAAGGGAAGAGGAGGCTAAAAAGGGATGAGATTAATTTAAGGCAGTGCTATACTCAGCGGGACAAATAATGCTTTGCTCTAGAACATTAAAATTTAGTGTGTGAAAGTCAAAACAATTATTTTTAGAAGATTATCCAATTTAAAAATGTCATGTTTATATTTAGATAGCACTTTCACCTCTTCAACAGCATAGAAATGTGTGTGCAAGAATAGTTAAACCTAGACATACCAGATGACACTCTTCCTTCTCCCTCCCCCCTAAACTAACTAAACCAACTAAATATATGATGAGCTCCTCCGTGGATGGAATTTTCTCCTTCCCTCCAGTAGACTTGAAATGTTTTTGAATCTCTCTTTCCCTTGGGTTAGAGTCCTAGCATCTCTGCTTCTATGGTTGACTTAAGATTGCATTTAGTGCTATTTGCCTTGGCCTAGGAAACCTTTCAGGATGCTTGCGTAACAGCCAAATAGCTTTACTTCAGTTTGGAGGTGGTAATGAAATTCATATATTCTATTAATAATTGCTGTAGAATAAATTCAATGCTGATGGCAAATTCTTAAGTGGAAAGGTTTTCTCCTTTGTTTGTTGGTTGGTTGGTTTTAAAGGAGAGACTAATATGAAGCCCATACAAGCAAATCAACAATTCTTGCAATCTGACTACCTTAACTTCTAGATCGATTTTTTCAATGCCTTTCCAACCTTTGGGTCCAATGTTTGTAAGGGCTACTTGGGTGATCAGCCATTTTCATGATCGTCTTTTGTAGTTATCATTTCTAATATTATACAAACCATGTTGCTGGGTAATAAGTTTGAATATTTCCAAGAAATTCAAAATTTAAAAAAATTTCATTTATCCTCACCTTGTCTCATTTTACAAATGAAAAGCTGAAGTACACTCACCCAAGACCACATAATAAAGTCACAATTAGAGCTGGACTGTGTTACATGCCTTCCTAATTTAGTTGGTACTATTGAATATACCTGTAAATCAGTGCCAATTTGCTTATTCCATGACTGCTTTTATCTTGTTCAAATGGGAAAAATAACCCCCACCTAGTGCTAAAATTTTTAAACTCATAATGGCATTAAGTAAGAAAGAGAAAAGTTTTTGAGACATAGATATTGAGAGGAAATTGAAACACCCAGATGTTAGGCAACATGCCCAAGAAAAATCTTTCGCATTTTGTTCCAGGGTTCTCTGAGGGGTATATGGAATCTTTTGTAATGTTTTTATTTAACATTCAACTTAATTCTGGGGAAAAAGCAGTAAGGAGCAAATTAAGATTTTGCAGCTGGTGCTAAACTAGGCATTTTAGACATATACACAACAAATGGGAAATAATATATACAGAGCTAACAAGATTAGAAATATGTGGTTAGAAACTCATGACATGAGATTAATCTTGGGAAAACACCAACTAATGTAATTAAGGGGGAAAACCCAGTAATATTACTCTAGTCAAGAGAAATCTATAAAGTATTAATGCTAAAGAACTTCAGGATTGATACAAGTTAATAATACAATCCTCACCAACACAAATACTCAGCTTGGAGAAGCTTGAGGAGCAATTTAATAACAATACATGAAAGTCTATAGATAGGCATAAAGAGATGACCAGATGTTCTTAATCTCCTCTGAGGATGAAACAGAAAGGAATAGTTTATCTCTGGCATGAAGGGTTTAGGTTAGCTTTAAAATAAAATGTCTTGACAGTGAGTTTCATTGAAAATCTGAATTGTATAATATGAGCTATGGGGTTTTCCTTTGTCTTTTTTTTTTAAGCAAGATTTTAATTTTCTAGGGATGGTTACTTAAAAGTGAATAGATACATCTTTTCAAGGTTTATTGTAGGAGAGAATTTCTCATTGATAAATTAAATGGAAAATCCTTGAAAATGAAAGATTAAATATAGAAAAATCTAAGGACCTAGGAAGATGTTGCCTTCTTCATTAGAAGAAGAATTCCTAGAGAATAGGGATTGTCTTGCTTTTCAGTTTGTGTAACAGTGGCTACTCTGACCCTCACTGCCTGAAGGCTCGGGATATTACATCTCACCTATCCCCCAAGGTTCTACTTCACTCTTAAGGAGGCTCAGGAATGTGCAGATTCTCTGCCATTGGCTCCAGCCCCCATTGATTGTGTTCCAACAATTTCAATTTCCCTTCTATCCCAGTTCAATTAAACCACTGAACTGTCAGAATAGCTTTTACAAAGAAATGTATAATAAAAATAACTCTACAAACATACCTCTCCCTCCCAATATGTGGGGCATAATCCTCCCCTGTACCACCTCCTACTCTGGGCCAGGACTGCCAGGAGAGGGGCTTTCAGTTTAGCTTAATCCCTGTATAGCACAGTCCTAAATCCAAAGTCCCCCTTGGGCCCCAGTTCTAGGCACCATGGCTTTTCAAGCATTTCCTTCCAGTCTGGGTAACTAACTTACTGCAACATCCAACCTGGACAAGGTCAACTAGGTTCAATTTCAGGGTGAGTGGTGATTCTACCCCCTGTGCCTACAACTGAAAAGGATAAATGAAATAAAACAAAATACCCCAAGTCAGTTTCTTGGAGCAACTGTGATAGGGGAAACAGGGTGATAGGGGAAATGGGAGCAGAGGAGGTTATTCCTTCCCTCCTCATCGGTTTAGTTCATGGCATCCACCATGGGTGAACTCAGACCTTCACCCTTTGTGAATGAAGGCAGAAAAGAGGGTATCACAGTCTGGCAGTTTTTAAAAATGCAGACTATTCAAGCTATGCAACCATTGGAAAGAGATTATACCCACTCATGTTGCAGAGAAACACAGAACATCTCCAAAATTAGATGATCTACATATGCTCCAAACCCACTCTTCTTACATTTATATCTCCAATGCTTAGTGCAATGCGTTGCACATAGTAAATGCTTAATAAATACTTCATTCATTCATTCATTCAGAATGTCTATAATTATTTTCTAAAATTGAGTTTTCTTAAATCTTTAGTGTTGAACAGCATTTCAAACAACTAAATTTGTTTAGTATTATTTACATTTAAATTAATTAATTTAAATGAATAAGGGATCATAATAATTTTTTGTCACTCTAATCCAGGGTTATAATATGAGCCTTTTTGTGTAGCATCTTTAATTGGTGAAACTTATAGACTCTTCCTCAGAGTAATGTTTTTAAATGCATAAAAAATATATGGAATAATAAAGGAAATCAAAGGTTACTAAAAATAAAGTTATACTTTTTTTCTTATCCAGCTTCACAGATTCCTCTTTAATACATCCATAGGTTGTAAAACTCAAGTCAAGAACCACTGCTCTAATCTCATCAGTACTCTTTATTGATTCATTCTCATTCTTTTTTTAATATGTTCTAGAAATAATTAGCAATTTTTAAAATTTCTAAGTTATGTTAATGACTTTAATTTTTATATTATAGCCATTTTGGGATATATCTCATTGCTACCCTCCAACCCCTCCACTGAGTCTTCCTCTACTAAAGAAATGCAATTAAACAAAAGGAATCAACACAGTGACTCTGCCATTGCAACAAATATGCATCCACAGTCTTCCCAACTCTCCAAAGAAAAAGAAGAGGTACATTTTCTCATCTTATTTCCAGGGCCAAGATTGGCCATTTTGGGGTCTTTTAGCCTAGCTGAAGCATGCAGGATATCCTGAGGGACAAACAGGAGACAGCATGTGCTAATCAAGTCAATCTGCCACAACCACCTTTACCACCACTTCTCCTGGCACTCAACTGGGGATAGTCGAAATTCCTGAACCTAGGACCCTTGGGAATAACAGACCCTCCATCCATCAGTATTGCTTTTAGCCTGCATCCTGCAGCCATCATTGAGGAAGCAACTGTGGAGAAAGGGACACTACCAACACCAACTATTAACCAACTGCCATAGCTGGGCAAGAGCCTTGTGAGTAGCAGCATCCTTCAGACTATTGGTCCTGCTTTCAGCCCACCCTCATATTCATCATTCCAGAAAATAAGTCCTTTAGTGATATGGCCTGGCAACTGCTTCTTCAGATTCTTACAGCCACAGCTATTGAAATCCCGGGGGGGGAAATAGTTCTCAGCACCAAAGTCCTTGGTACAGTCAAATGGTTTCACATAAAAAAAAAACTGACACAATTTTGTCAATTAAAATAACATTAAAGAAGATTTTTGTCTACTTTGTTCATACACTCTAAGGATCACGGGACTTTTTCAAGCTACTTGAAACTGAAATTCCCCATATGTATTGTCTTCCCATTTGAGTGGGAGCTCCTTGAGAGCAAGGACTATCTCCATTTTTATATTTGTAATACCAGTAATTTGCACATAGTAATACTTAATAACTTTTTTCATTCATTTATTCATTCAGGCAGTTTCACAGCACTGAGTTCATTTTAGCATTCTTTTTATTTATATTATTGTAGTAGTGTCTTATTTTTCTAGTTCTGGGTTAGTTTACAGAAATCTCTAAATTTTCTAAATATCTCTAAATTCCTCATATTCATTGTGTGTTACAGCCTAATAATTTTCTATTACATTAATATGCCTTATTTTTTCAGTCATTTCTTAATTAATGAGCACCCACTTTATTTCCAGGGTTTTATTTTTATTTTCATTTTTACTGCTATAGAAAGTGCTGCTATGAATAGGTTGTACACAGGACCTTTTTCTCTCTGTATATGCCCAGGGGTGGGATCTCTGGATGCAAGAATGTGAACAATTTATTGGCTTTTTTCACATAATCCAAATAGTTTTCCAGACTGGTTAGGCCAATTCACAGTTCTACCAAGAATATATTAGTGTGCCCATCTTACCAAAAACCTTTTGGCCTTTGTCATTTTTGCCAATTTTCTGGCTGAAAGCTTGAGGCTATTTCAATTTGCATTTTTCTCTTATGGATAATTTGGAGAACTTCATGTGATTGCTGAGAGTTTGAAATTCTTTTGGAAATTGTTCATATCCTTTGACTACTTAACTACTGGAGAATAGCTCTTTGTGTCAACTCCCTATGTAACTTCGATATCAGTCTTTTATCAGATTTACAAACACTTTAAAAGGTAAAGCTCGAGAAGGCTGAAGAATTACCTAGTTTAGTCCTAAGGATATTATATTCAAGAGTACAAAATAGGAATCTTGAGATGAAAGGAAGTCAGAAAACCTGGTTTATATTTCTGGCTCTACCCAAGTTGCTATGACCTGGGGCAAATCTTCCTTCTGAATCAATTATAAAACGATGTGAAAAATACCTGTCTAACAGAACAGAAGATTTTATCCTTTAAAAAAAAAGTAGCAAAGTAACATTCTTTTAAAGTAGATTTAGCAGCTCCTATTTCTATAGAGCTTTATAGCTCATCTATTTCTTTCTTCATAATAGCCCTGTGGGGTAGGTGAGGACAGATTATCATACTTCATCTACGTTGTTCTTTTAATTCCTGAGAGAAAAGTAATTATATAGAGCATATCAATGCCTTTGAAGCCAACCAATTAAGTGTCTTAACATTATTACGGTCTGCTCTTTCCAGTCATTTATCTCCAAATTGCAAGCTTCTCACTCAAGGTTACAAAGAGGGACACTATATAATAAGGTGGGTATGATAACCTCAACATAGAAGAAGCAATAAATGAATGCTCTGCCTTTCTAATGTTTCCTAAAATGCCCAGGTCTTACCTATGCCAAGTAATTTTTCTTTGAACCTGCTACCCATTCAAGCCTATCACCCTCTATTTTTCAAACCCTTCATTGTAAAACTTCTTTCGAGAGAGGGTCATCTTTTATATACTTGTTGCATAGTGCCACATATTTCATTCCTCAGACCATTATAATCTGGTTTCTACTCTCACTAATCTATTGCAAATATTCTCTCCAAGGCCACTCACTACTGTTCTGCTAATTGCTAAATCCTGTAGCATTTTCTCAGACCTCACCTTCTTTGGCCTCTCTGAAACATTTAGCACTATGGACCACCCTTTTTTTCTAGATCCCCTCCTAAGGTATGGATTCTCAAACATTGTCCTTTTCTTTCTCCCACTCCATCAATATGGACAAACCCCAAATTTCTGACCTCAGTCTGTATCTCTTCTCTCACTTTCCTTTTTCTTTCTTTCTTTATCTTACAAACTTCCACAGCTCCATTTACCATTTCTATACAAATGACTTTGAAACTTGTATCTCCTCTTCTATCCCTGAGCTCTAGTCTGATATAGCTCCACTTGGACATCCTGATGACATCTTGAGCTGAATATATCCCAAAGCAAATTCATCATCTTTTTACTCAAGCCTGATTCTTATCCTCACTTCCAGGGCCTGGCATATAGAAAGTGTTTAAGAAATGCTCTTTCCCTTCTTCCTCCTTCCCTTTATTGGCACTATCTTTGTCCCAGTCACCCAGGATCAAAACTTCAGAATCTCCTTTAACCCCACCTGTACTTTAACCCCCATATCTAATCTGTTGCCAACTTCCTCTGACTCTACCTCTATATCTTTTGCATTTATTCCCTCCTTTCTTACTTCCATCTGTATTACCACTACTCTGAAGGTCCTCATTACTTCTCACTTAGAAATACCAACAAAATATTTTCTAAATATTCTCCCTACCTGCAGTCTTTCACTAGTCCAATTCCTCCTTCAGGGAGTTGCAGACTATTCTTTCTAATACACAAGGCAGATCATATCACTCCCTTAGTAAATTCTACTTTGACATTCAAGATCCTCTATTGTCTGCAAGGGGATATAGAGCTAGAAGGGAATGGGAAGGTTCATTTAAGAAAAGGAGAGGTAACATAAGGAGAGTTAAGGGCCCAGGGTGCCAGGAAAGATTCCTGGGCCCCTAACTCGTATGCTTACATACATGTAGCTTAGGCTCATATTTGGATAATGCAATTGGGAAGAAGAAGAGTAAGGGAAATGGAATTCACTTCTGGCGGGGGGCATAGTAATTACCTTTCAATTGGGGAAATTCTAAGTCCTGGCCTTTAGCTCTTAGATTGGTTTCAAGAGCAAAGACTAGATTTTTACCAGAAATTTTTCCAAAATTTTCTAGGAATTGATCTCTTTTCTTTTCTTTTGTGGGGCAATTGGGGTTAAGTGACTTGCCCACAGTCACATAGCTAGTGAGTGTTATGTGTCTGAGGCCGGATATGAACTCAGGTGCCCTAACTCTGCTGCACCACCTAACTGGCCCTTGATCTATTTTCTAGGTCAATGGTAGGAGCATATTTCTTGGTCTTGTTCTTGATCTCGTTTAAACCCAAAGGCTTTGGAATTCCTGAAGCTTTGTGGGGCATGTGCTGGTGCTGATGGTGGTCAAATTACCAAAAATTTGGTGTTCCCCAAACAAGTAGCTCTGAAGCTTTGCTCACTAGGGATTTTAACCAGCTTTTGGAATGGTGGTTAAGGTAATGCAGCTGGACTACAGGGCTGACAAGAGAACAATTAGTACCAATAGCTTCAGAGTTTTCCAGCCTCCCTTCCATTCTGGAGTTGCCCTTAACTAAGCACATTTAAGTAGCTTATGTTTGTAATCTAGCAAAATAATTGTGTACAGGGTATGAGGGAAGAAATAGTGCCCAGGGTGTAGCTTAACTTCGGTGTTGTTGGGTCCCTGGGTTCTTGCCTTGTATGTGTTAGTATGCTCTGATCAGTAGTGTGCTAACAAATGTTTAACAACTCATTCTCCTACACACAAAACACACTGTGGCTGAGACTAATTCCACCAGAGCAGGTCTGAGAGAGAGATGGCAGGGTTATAGCCCGGGATGTTCCACCAGGAAGCCTCACACACAATGGTCATTAGGTTATGACAGAAAGTTGATAAGAGGCTTTTCCCCAAGGCTCAGCACATGGATACAACAAGCTGTCACCAGGACTCCTGGGCAGATCAGATCTGGGGGTCAAGGAAGATTGGGGGTGGTAGCAGTTTCATATATTAGAACACATCAGAGCAAAAGAGAAGGGATGGGATCCCAATGAGTTGGATTTGATGGGTTTCCTACCTCTGAGGTCACTAGCAGGGAGTCATCAATCAGCCAGAAAGCTGGAATTGTCTAGCCTAGAAACCTCTAAATACTGAAAATCCAGGCTTGGTAAAGTTCTAGAAAAGGGGCAGGGTAGGAATAAAGAGATATCAGGCAAGAGGAAGTGACATAGTTAGAGAATAGACAGAGAAATGGCAGAGAAAGACTAGACCACAAAACCCAAGGTTTTTCTGGACTATAATATACATAGACCTTTGTGGGGTATCAGCCAAGTACATGTGATATTTGGCTCCCTTTCAAGGTGTCTTGTCTACCTGTAGTCATGGTCAGATGTCAGCATACAGGTAGTGCCTAGTATAATTTGGAGGTAGTCTGTGGTGACACCTTACTCTCAGGTTCAATGGATGCTGAATACTTGTTAATGCCTGTCTTAGACTATTCCTCCCAGCAGGGACCTAAAATGTGACAGTAATCAGCGTACACTCAGGCTTGTAGATCCATTATTTTGTCTTTTCACCTATCTGTCTGACAGCATAATGACTCACAGCTCAAGACTCTCATAGAGTCATAGAATTTTAGCATTGGAAGGAATGAACCTTAGAGGTCAGAGCAGAGTAGGGAGATAAGAGCAATCAGGGAGAGTATAACCACAAAGAGCATATAGGCAAGTCTCTCAAATGGCCCTCTAAAAGCATTTTTTTTGTTATTTAGGATTTATACTCCACCTCAAAATTATTTTTAAATGAACTTGCCAAACATCAACAAGCATGAATATTTCCACATAAAAAAAGAAAAAGATGATTATATATGAAACTTTGAATCTCTATCACATTTAGACTATTTTCTTTTAAAATACACACTAAATTTAACATGGTAGTACCAGCACTGCTCTGCTTGTGTATCCCTTCTGACCTTCTGTCTCCTCTCTGTTGTGTATTTTTAAATGTTTCGTTTGACACTTTTCTTTTGCATTCTTATAATTGCCCTCCCCAAGCCTTCTACAACTTCTTTCCAAAGTAAAAACCCTCCTTTGTAACAAATAAGGTAAGTAGAATTAAAAAACCCACAATTTCATATAACTTGTCTGAAAATGTATGTCACATTTCATGCTTCTAGTGCATCACCTGTCCCTTATGAAATGGGAAGTATGCTTCACCATGGGTTCTCTGGAGTCATTGTTGGTTATTATATTGATTAGAATTCTCAAGTCTTTCAAAGCTGTTTTCCTTTACAATGTTATAGTCATTACATACATTATTCTGGCTATATTAGTTTATATGAATCAGTCCATTTCACCACTTTTTTACTGCAATGATATTCCATTCCATTCATTCTTGTTCAGTCATTCCCCAATTGACAAGCATCCATTTTGTTTCTAGTTCTCTGCTAGAGACAAAAAGCACTGCTAGAAATATTTTGGTGTATATGTGTCCTTTCCCTCTATCTTTGATCTCTTTGTTGTTTTAGCCTAATAGTGATGTTACTGAGTCAAATATTTGGCATTGTTTAGTAACTTTTTAGGTATAGTATCATAGTATTGCTTTCCATAGTTGTCAGGCCATTTCTCAACTCCATCGATAGTACACTAATGTACCTGTCCTCCCAATGCCCCTTTAGCAACTGTCTCTTTTCTTTTTTGTCATCTTTGCTAATCTGATGGATGCAAAGCGGAATTTCTAAGTTGCTTTAATTGGCATTTTTCTTATAAGTGATTTGGAATATTTTCCCATGTGTTTGTTGATACCTTACATTTCTTCTTTTGAAAACTTCCATTCTATGTCCGTTTACCATTTATCTATTGGAGAATGGCTCTTTGTCTTATGTATTTACAAGACTTCCCTATATGTCTTAACTATAAGACCATTTAGGATAAAATTACGGCAAACACTACTTACTGGTTCGCTATTCTCTATTTTATCTTCTTATTTGCTCTTCTCTTACAACATTACCATGTGTAGGTATTTCATAGGTTACAGCTAGAAAGGCCCTGCAAGTTTTTCCTTTCTGTGACAAATTGGATGGGTTTCAGAGAAAACAGAGAAATGTGTATCAACTGATACAAAGTGAGCAAAAACAAAAGACACAAATCAAACAATAACAACATCAACTTTGAAAGAACTGAGAACTCTAGCAGTGACAAACTAAAATTCCAGAAGACCAACAAAGCTTGTTACTCACGGACTCAAGCTGCAGAAGGAGGAATACATTGTTGGTTGTAGCTAATCAAGGAATTTATGTTGCTTGCTTATGCATATTTATTACTAAGATTTTTTTCCTCTCTTTTTCTAGTGGGAGAGGGGAGGTGGGAAAAGAGAAAATAAATACTTGTTCGTTGAAAAAGATTAAATTAAATTTTTAAAAGGCCATCCTTCCTGAAACAGGAATCACCTCTATAGCATCCCTGCCAAGTTTGCTCCCCTTCTGCTTGAACACTTGCAGAGATGAATAACTCAATAGCTCCCAACGCAGTTTATTTCCAGTTTCGCATAGTTTTAACATTTGTTCAGTAACATCAAATGCTTATTGTGAATCTACTATGTACTAGGTATTTTGCGAGGTGCTAGAAATAGAGAGATAGAAATATACCCCTCTTCTTAAGGAAATTATGATATAAAAAGAGGAATATTACAAATACTAAAATAAGTGTGATATTACAATGTGATGGGTCAAGGAAAATTCAAAATGTTGTAGGAAAATTTCTGGACAATGATATATTTTTAGCAAGGGGAAGTGGGGAAGATTTCTTGGAGTAAATAATTCTCAAGTTGGGCCTTAAAGGAAAAGAAGAATTTCAACAGTGAAAGTTTAAAAAGGAGTACACTGCAGGATATGGGAGATAAGCCTTTGCTGAAGTGGAAGTTGTGTGCATGTAAGTAGAAGGAAGCTATATGAGACCAGGCAACAATTAGTATCATGCAATTAAATTTGAAGTTGGAAGACCTGAGTTAAAAACCAAATTCTGTTTCTTACTATATCTGTGATCTTGGTCAATCCACCTCTCTAGGCCTCAATTGTCTCATCTATAAAATGAAGGGGTTGGAATGGGTGGTCAAGTAATGTCAATCAGTCACTCAATAAGCATTTATCAAGGGTCAGGAACTGTAGGATTCTGGGGATACAAAGACAAATATGTAACCATCTCTATCCTCCTTATATTCTATAGGTTCCATCTTGTTCAGTTATGGGTCCTATGATCTCATCATCCCTAGTAAGCCAGTTTGACAGGGAGATAGTTTGTGAAGGGGAGTAGTGGGAAATACAATTGTAAGAGCAAATTAGGGATTTGTGTGATAAAGGGAAAAGGCTAAAGGCCAGGTTGAGGAATTTGTAATTTATATAAGAAAACGTTTCTTTTAACTGAGCTGAAATAAGCCTTCCTATAACTTCCATTCATTCATCCTTAACGCATCCATCCTAGTCTGTCGCATACACCAGGAAGTTAGGGATAAATGACTTACCCTGATTTATCCAGACTTCACGTCTCCCTGCTTCCTGGCACAATGCCCCACACAGATAGATGCTTAGAGACATGGACAGAAAATGGGCAAGAAATCAAGCATAAGACCCAACTACCTGGGTGTCTTTCTACAACAATAACAGCTAAGCAAGGCAGCCTTCATCAGTTTCAGTTGTCGGTTTCAGCACACGATAGCCAAGGATTGTAAACACACTGTTAGTGCCAGGGAAAACTGTCTACAAATGAATATGCTAAAAACTAAAGATGAAACTGGAAATATGAGCTTAGCTTATGTTTTGGTATTTTTGTGGACACAACAGATTTTGTGCTCGTGAAAGCACTATGGGTTGTGTTCTCCTCAGAGAAGCTTTGTGAAACTCAGTAACTTGAGGGCCTTGTCTTTGTAGAAATTTTTAAATGCAGCAAATGTTTAATGGATCAGGGTGTGAATATCCACATTTTGTTCAAGTGTGCTTCTCCTCCTCCTCACTTTACTCCTTATCAGCTACAGTACTCTAAACACTTGTCTCCATTTTCAGATCAAAGCTGATGAAAAAACAGACCTCTGAGTCTCTGCATTTTTTGTTCATCAGAAGGAAATATCTATTTCACTGAAACTGGCTGGGTTTTGGGGGGGTAGGGAGTGGTGCTTCATCTTCTGATAGTGAATTCTCCTGCTCTAGTCTCTCTGCTTTGCTTATTTCTTACTCTGTCAATGTCATCCGCCTTCATGAAATGTTTCTTTTAATTAATTATTCTTGTCTCAAGTAGTCTGCTGTGGCTCACTGGCAAGGCAAAATAGGATCTGTCACTACAGGGAAATATCTTGGCTTATTCCAACATGGAATTAACCTCATTTAACCAATAATCACTTTAATTGATTGCTAAGATCAATCTTTTCTGTTGTTGTTTCTACTCCAAAGCTGTATCCAACAATGGTTTTTTGGTTCTTCCCCATCCCCCCTCCTCATATTCTTTCATAAGCAGCCACAAGAAGCAAGAAAAAAAAAACAAAAACACTGCATTATGCCACTGCTTTGAAGTCTGATGGGGAAGACAGGCAGACAGTTTTCTGAAGGAGGGGAATGAACGGACAACCTCAAAGTTTCCTTCTAGCTCTCAAATTCTATGATACTAATTGCCAAATTCAATAAAAACAATTAAAAACCCGAACAGATTCTGCCTTGTGTATATCCTTGCATTTTGGATTTTTAAATTTTTGATCCCCATTTATAAATTTAGGTTGTATGCAGGATCCCACAACAGGGAATGAGTTTTAATGAAAACTAGTCCTAAGAAAACAAATAACCACAAATTATCAGGCAAAGAGTTATAGGTTTTATGTAGGTCGAATGAAGTTTACAGGATGATGCATTTAGAGGAGGAAAATATCTTGGAAATTGCAGAATCTCAGAATTGAAAGGAACCTCAGAGGTTACCTAGTACCATTCTGGAATTGCAGACCTGAGTGACTGAAAGATGGTGGCGTCCTCGACAGAAATAGGGAAATTAGGAAGGGGGATCTGGGTACGTGCTGTGTTCCTTACCCTCTGCTCCAAGTAGAATGTAAGCTTTTTGAGGGTAGAGACTTTCTCTATATTGTCTTCATATTCTCAAAGCCTAAGTATGGTCCCTGGCACATAGTAGGCATTTCATAAATTTTTGTTGAAATACATAGAAATTGAGAAGTAGTCCACACTTCAGTATACCTAATGAGCATTCATCTAGATGAATGCTTGAAGATGTCTTGTAAGAAAGAACCCCATACTTGAATACTGCCAGCAAAAGAAAATCCACTACCTCTTAAGGCACCTCTTTTGTACAGCTTTGTTGGTTAAATTGCTTTTCTTCATATCATGCTTAAAGCTATCTCTCTGCACTCCCAACCTACTACTTCTCATTCTGCCTTTCACGTCAAGCAAAATAATTGTCAGCTTTCTCTTGACAGCTCCTCAAATACTTGAAGACTCTTAACATCTGTAACTTGTCATATCTCTTCCATATCAAACATAGCTAGTTCCTCTGCCAGTCCATATGTCAAAGTCTCTAGCTCACTCTCCATCCAGGTCATCCTCAAATGGACACACTCCAGATGATGTCACCCCAGAACTGAACATAATATTTGTAATGGGATTTTGATCAGATTAGAGTATAGCAGAATAACCTCTCATTATTCTGATTTTTTTAACCTAGGTATAGAATTTTATATTTATTACTGTGAAACATAACCTTCTACAGCTCAGTCCATTTTTTTCTAATCCATTCAGAATTTGTTGGATTTTTCCTCTGTCATTAGTATTAACTGTCACTCAATTTCGTGCCTTCGAAACTTTGACAACCATGCTATGTTGTCAAGTGTATTCTGCCCAGGCCTTGGGTCCTGAGAGTCTGATTAATGCTTAACTAACTAATTAATGATTTGGTATGATTAATTATTTGGCCTTTGGTTGTGGAGAGTCAGAAAAAGAGTAGAATAAAAGTCAGCTTTGGAGAGAATCTTATATAAACTCATATCAATTAAAGGAGGTAGATCTTCAGATTTGATAAATGGTTTATTCTGAGGAAAGCTACTTTTATTATTGACCTACATCTGTCCTGGTAGAAATCAACCTGAAGAGCTGCACTTATATCCTCACTGAATGTTTGTTTGCTCTATGTTTGCATATAGTTAATAAAAAAAATTTTGTTGTCATTATTATTATAAGTTTTGTAATTTAGTCTCTCCAGATCCTCACCTCAAATTTGGGGCCAGCATCACCTAGGCTAATACATAATACATAAAAATGCTTTCATTCAAGTCATTGACAAAAATGTTGAGATATAATATTAGAGATTTCCTCTCAGCTTGACACTTCCCTATCAGTAATGATTGTTCCTTTTCATTCAGCTAGTGGCCAGAACTATATAATTGTGTATCCAATATATGATCTCTTCATTTTGCCTATAAGTTAGCATGAGAAACTCTGTAACATGACACTATTGTTTGAAGATATTTCTCCCCTCATCCTTTTTTTTCCTTTAAATCAGGATATTTGTCCTTTTCTATTTCTGTGATACTTCTTCCACTCTGCAAGATCAAAGATAGCTAAACCTATGTATCTGCCAGTTCTTTTAAAACTCTGTAATGTAGTTCATCTGGGCCTATTGAATTGAACTTACTGATGGCAGTTAGGTACTTTGTTACCATTATCTAATGTAATCTCTAATATGAGATTTCTTACATTGCCTTCTATTTTTTCAATCCTTTGACATTGTTTTAATATTTCTTGTTGTCTCCTGAAGTCATTAACTTCTGTTTGGGCCATTCTAATTCTTAAGGAGTCTGTTACTTGGGTACAGTTTTGTACCTTTTGTGTTAAGCTATTATTTCTCTTTCCAAATCTTTCCTCCAAAGCTCTCATTTATTTTCTAATTCTTTCCTCTATTGTTCTCATTTCATTTCCCTATCACCTCCAGGATCAAATAGAAAATCTTCTGACATTTGAAACTCTTTTTAAGCTGTCTCTTCCCTACCTTTCCAGTTTTCTTGTATTTTTCACTCCTTTTAACTCTGCAATCCAACGCCATTGACCTCCTTGCATAAGACACTCCATCTCCCAATTCTGGGCATTTTCACCAGCTATCCCCTATGCTTGGAATGCTTTCCCTCCTCATCTCTACCTTCTGGCTTCCCAGACTTCCATTAGGTCCCAGATAAAATCTCACCTTCTAAAGGAAGTCTTTCCTCATCCCTCTTAATTCTAGTGCCTTTCTTCTATCGATTGTTTTCAATATATCTTGTATATAGCTTGCTCTTACATGTTTATTTACATGTTGTATCCCCCATTAGACTTAACTAATAGCTCCTTGAGGCTGTTCTTTGTATCCCCACCACTTAGTACAGTGACTGGCACATAGGTGTTTAATAAGTGTTTATCAGCTGATCGACATTTACTTTAAACTCTTTAAAACAAAACACTCTTGCTTTGTTTCTTCCAAGAATTCTCATCAACCTTGTGATCATCTTATATCTTCATTGGATCAACTGTGAAGAGAGTTAGGCTTATATTGCTTCCTCCTACTCAGTGATCTTGAATGGACTTCTAATCCCCTCTTTATATACTTGAAAAAAACTGAAGTCCAGAAAAATTAAATGATTTGACTAATCAAATAATGACTATTTATTAAGCATTTACTATACCAGGCATTGTTAGGTCCTGGGGATTCACATACAAAAAATGAAATAATTTCTACTCTCAAGGAGCTTACATTCTAATAGAGGAAACAACAAATAACCATACCCAAAATTTAGATATAAAGTGAATAAGTCTAAAAACATATGAAGTAACTAAATACAAGTTATTTTGGGAAGGAGGGCACTAACATTGGGAGATTAGGAAAGGTTTCATGCAGAAGGTGGTGTTTGAGCTGTGACTTAAAGGAAAAGAGGGACTCTGTGAGGTGAAGGCAAGGAAAAGTATATTCCAGGCATGGGGGACAGTTAGTGTGGGGGCATGGAGATGGGAAATGGAGTGTCATGTCCTATGTGAGGAAGAGAGAGGTGGTCAGTTTGGCTGGATTGCAGAATATGTGGGGAGGTGGGGGTGGTGATAATGTCCAATGAGACTGTAAAGCTAGGTTGAGTGCAAGTTATATAGAGCTTTATAAATTAAAAAGTGGAATTTTTTTTTCAAGTTTGGAAAAGGGAAGTGTTTGAGGAAAAGATATTGAGTTCTATTTTAGGTAGATAAAGATATTTCCAGGACATCCAGGTAGAGATGTCTTACATGAAAGACCACAAATGAAGTACATATCCATTCTGGGATTTAAACATAGTCTCACTGATTCCAAACCTAAATTCAAACACCGTGCTGTATTTTGAAAACCAGAAGAAATGAACCTTTTGCTGACTTAAATCCATACCCCTAAACCAACAAACCCCTTCCTATTACTAGTTCTTTCCCAGTCTTTTTAGACTGTGAAAGAATAATGAATGCCTTTAGCAACTTATCTAAAGAAGAAACCAAAAAGAGAGAGGAAATTTTCAACATTTCAAGTATTTTCTAAAATTAATATACTAGATTTCCCTACATTTTTAAGAGCTCTAAGTTAAATATTAATGAGGTTTGTGGGACAAAACACTAAGTTATATGTTTCCAGCACTTTTCCCAACATGGTCCATCTGAACTGAACTTACTCTCTGGTAATCAAATGGGAGAATAGAATTCAATCTTTTTTTTTTAGGGTAAACATTGGAGGTTGTATGTTATATTAACTAGGGCAACAGCATAGTGTGGGATAAAGAATGCTAAATAGAGTTAGAATCCCTGCATCCTAGTTCTAGCTATGCTAGTAACTAACTATGTGAAACCTCAGGCAAATTATTTAACCACTCTGGGTCTTGTTTTTCATCTGTAAAAGGAGGCAGTTGGACCAGAAGACCCTTAATGTCCCTTCTAGTGCTAAAGTTCATATTCTGCGAGGCTAGATCAGATGATCTCTTGAAATCTCTCTTAGCGCTTAAGTGTTTGAGTCAATTACACAGAAACCCAGATTTTTCAGGTCATGGAATACCACTCTTCTTTGTTTCTTCTTCCTTCTTTGTTCTCAAGCCCTTAAGGATATTTCACTGCTTATTAGGCAAGGCAAGAAAAGCCGGTGAAAGTTAGATCATTTCAGTCTGGCTGCTTGTTAGCAAATCTTAAAATGGTTGAACAAAGAAGACTGAGGCTGAAATGAGTAGTCTCACTAACCCAAAGTTTGAAGACTCAGGAGGATGAAGTTTAAGGGCAATTTTTAAAAGTAATTGAGAATGGATAATTATTATGCCCAGAAAGAAACTGAGATTAGGCCATATGGACCCTCTCCACCCCGAGACATTCTAAGTAAAATACAGAGACCTCTTCTTTCCCACAGAATTCACAGCCCAATCCAGCAGGACAGCATTGGCAATTGGGAAAAAAGTAGTGTTCACCTCAGGAAAACGTGGATGGTAGAGGCAATGAACTGTGAATCAGTGGCAGGGATTAAAAGGTACCAGTAGGGAATTAAGGATCAGAAGGCTTCACCCTTTTCAGGACTGCACAGGTGGGAAATAACATGTCAGCTAGACCCTTGTGCTCCCTTGTGCACAGAGAATGGTTTCCATCTGTTCCCCATGTCTACTATAGACAGAACAAAAAAGAATAGGGTTACATTACAGGATGAGGTATTTAGGTTAAATGAAAGCAAAGGTTGTAAAGTCTAAGGACAAATTTAGCAAAGATAGCTCCTATACTGAATATCTTTTATAAGAGATGCCCATCTGACTAGAATGAGGGCAGAACTAGGCAGACATTTTGGGGAGTCAGATTTCAGTCCAACATAAAGATAAATGTTCTAAAAATTATAGTTGTTCAGAAAGGGAACCATAGTCTTTCTGTGTTGGGGAGGCAGGTAACGGGTTCCTTATCTCTAGGGGTCCTCAGGTACAATCTAAGTGACCATTTGTCAACTTTTAGAGGCAATTCTGTTGTACTTATAGAAACTTGGGCTTCTCCACATACATGGGCTCCAAGAAAAACTACCTCGGTTCCAAGTGCCATATGGGTCAAAACCCTCTCAAAACCATAATTCAAGAGCTATTACTAATGCGTATACTTTTACTAGTCAGTGATCTCATTAATTTAAGACAGAAGATTGAAAACAAAACATAAAACAAAGTGACAAGAAAATATTCCCTTTTGTACTCATGGGGGTACACCTTTCCAATAGTTACCATACCACCAGTGGGAGAGATCAAACATGTGGAGAACATGGATGACCCAAGAATATACATGAAGGGTACACATATAAAAAATGCATGTGACTAATGGCTACACACCAGAGATCCTCATAAGGCAAACATGTGGAGGGCTAATGTGAAGGTGACGTGTGTGGTCAGGGCATATGCATAGACAAAAGCACATGCTAGATGCCCAGTTGGCCAGTGAATACACATAAGGAAAGCATATATGTAAGAAACTTCATTGAAGGAAAGGCTACATGGCTTAACTAGATGCTCAAAACTGGAAGCATGAAAGGGCAGGTATGGGAAACAAAGGAATACAACTGTATAAGACTGTAAATTGCAGAATAGTTGCTAGCCTTCAAAGGATTTTCCTAATTGGCAATTCCTTATACTTATGTTATCCTCAGTCCCAACCCTCCCTAATCAATCTAGATAGGGTTGGGATTGGGGACAACATAAATATCCCCTCTGAAACCTGACAAATGGTCACAACAATGAAATGAAGGTGAAATGAGATGCTTTATGAGAGTGCTTTGTAAATACCAGCTATTATTTTTGTTCTTTTTAGAAGCAAAAAAAAAGTCACAGATCTGGCACATGGGATTTTTCACAAACAGCTCACATGGTGCTTAGTAAGCAGCCCATCAAAAGGATGATTCAGCACACAGGTGCATAGACATAGGCTGTGATTAGCCATTTCATGAGCAACCAGCGCCTTCTGATGACTTTCTAGATCAGGCAGGATCCACCCTCGAATCTCCTCATCGTCCTTCTTGTTAGGTCCTCCTCCATTCTTTGGAAATACCTTCCAACTCTTTCCTCTATTCTGTTTACGTTTGTCCGTTTACCCCCATTCTCCATTCCTCTTCTTGTTTTTTCCTCTACTAGGACCCCTCTAGTTTCTGTCCTCTTAGCCTAGCTGCCTCTGGACTGTTCTTTTAACTTTGGTAGTCCCTTTCCTTCCGATTCTGACTCTCCTTCCCAACTCAGACTGAGTTACTTGAGCTTCAGGGTTAACCTCAACCCCACCATCTACTCCTTTAACCCACTGAGGAATAGCCACAGACCTCTGACCCTGAGCTATGACAGCAATTATGCATACCTTTAGTACTGGAAAGGACCTTAGAAACCACTGAATCAATCAATTAGTCAATCAATTAACATTTATTAAGTACCTACTATATGCCATGCACTGTGCTGAGCTCTGGGGATATGAAAAAGGGTCTGAAGTAAAGTTGTGGCAGTGTCAGAGGAGAGAATTGAGCATATTTGGGTAGCAAAGGTAAAATTGGTGGGCCTTGCCAACAATTTAGATATGGGGTGGGGGTGATAGATAGTGAGGAATCCAGGATGACTCCTAAATTGCAAGCCTGAGGGTTTGAGAAGGCGGTGTTGCCCTCTTTAGTAACGGTGAAGGTAGGAGGGGGAAAAAGTTTAGGGGAAAAGATAATGACTTCTGTTTTGGGCATATTGAATTTAAGATGTCTACTGGACATCCAGTTTGAGATGCAAGATTGGAAGTAAACAGAGAGATTGGG
Source organism: Phascolarctos cinereus (assembly GCF_003287225.1). Taxonomy (NCBI): domain Eukaryota; kingdom Metazoa; phylum Chordata; class Mammalia; order Diprotodontia; family Phascolarctidae; genus Phascolarctos; species Phascolarctos cinereus. Next base: position 101,714,935 of record NW_027556180.1, read on the forward strand.
GCAGGAAAGGCAGATTTGAAAATCATCAGAGGGTATACATATGACTAATGGCTAAACACACCAGAGACCCACATGTAGAGGGCTGATGTGAAAGTGACATGTGTGGTCAGGGCATATGAATAGACAAAGGTACATGCTAGATGCCCAGTTGGCCAGTTAACACACATAAGGAAAGCATAGAAATTATACTGATAATTAAATCCATAGGAGTTGATGAGATCTCCAAGTGAAGTGTATAAAGAGAGAAGAGTGCCCAGGACAGAACCCTGAGGGACACCTATGGCTAGAAGTTGTGTTGTGGATGAGGATCCAACAAAGTAGACAAAGAAAGAAAAGTCAGATAGGTAGGATGAAAACCAGCAAAGAGTAGTGTCCTGAAAACAGAGAAAAGAATAGCAAGGAGGAGAGAGCAATCAACAGTGTCAAAAGTTGCAGTGAGTTGAAGGAGGATGAGGCTTGAGGAAAGGCCACTGGATCTGGCAACTAAGATCATCAGAAACTTTGGAAAGAGCAGTTTCAGTAGAATAATAAGGTTAGAGGCCAGATTGTAAAGGGTTAAGAAGAGAGCAAGTGGAAAGAGAGTGAAGAGCCTTTTGTAGATGATCTTTTCAAGCAGTTTAGCTAGCAAGGCCAGAAGAAACAAGGCACAATAGGAGGGATGGAAAGGTTAAGTAAGGATTTTTTCAGGGTTGGGTAGACCTGGGCATTGTTTGTAGGCGACAGGAAATGAGCCAGCAGAGAGGAAGTGATTGAAAATAAGTAAGAGTGGGCATGACAGAGGAGGGGCAATCTGTTGGAGGAGATGGGATGGAATGGGATCAGTTGGAGAAGTAGAGGGATTAATCTCAGTAAGAAGTAAGGCCATTTCATCATGTGACACAGGAGTGAAGGAGGAGAGAGTGCAGAAGGCATATGAGTGATAGCAGATGAGGAAGAGGAGAAGAGAGGGAGTTTACAGCAATTGCCTCCAATTCTTTCTGTCAAATATGAGGTTAAGTTTCTCAGCTGAGAGAATGGGGGGAGGCTTGAGGAGAGATAAAATGGTTTGGAAAAGCCACTCTCAGGTTTTAGAGGGGATATTTATATTGTCCCCAATCACAGCCCTATCTAGATTGATTGGGTAGGGTCAGGACTGGGGATAACATAAACATAAGGAATTTCCAGTTAAGAAAATCCTTCCAAAGTTAACAACTATTCTGCAATTTGTAGTCTTAGAGGAGAGTGGGATAGTGAATTGATAGGGGAAGTATAGTAAGATTGCCTATTAGCGGTGAACACTCAGATGAGGTTATGTAATATAAATTTGTGGTGGACCCAGTCAGAATCATTACATGATTTTCTCTAACTTCACCCATCAGCACATGTGAAGGTGATGAACGGTGGACGTGATCCATGGCTGAGGTTGGCTGGACGTAACTGGCAACATAATAAAGGGGCTAGGGAGTCAAGAAAGGAAGATGGTGTTGAGTTGAATTGGTTCACTAAGGACTCAAGATGGGGGGATGGAGAGTGGCTGGTGCAGGAGAGATGACCTATGATAGAATTGAAGGGTCAAAGGGTCTAGAGATCACGGTGCAGATGAAGAACAGGGTTATGTAAGGGAAGGCAGAGAAAGAGGGGTGAAAAGCCAGTAGATGATGGTCAGATAAGAGGACTTCAGAATTTTTAAACATGGAGATGGTACTTTTGTGGTTAAAGGAAATATCAAAGTTATAACAATCTTTCTATGTCACTCAGGTGGGAAAGAGAAGTAGTTCAGGGTTGGTAAGTAGATTGAGGAACTGAGAGATTAGTCTATTTGAGGGAGAATCAACATGTATATTGAAGTCCCCTATTATGAAGGCAGAAATTGATAAGGAGGGAAAAATTGTAAGATAGGTATCATACTCATTGAGGAAGGAAGTGGAGTGACTTGAAAGGTCTGTAGATAATAATTGCCAGGATTTTGATTGGGCGGTAGATACGAATAGCATGACTCTCAAAGGAAGAGAGGTTGCTGAGTGATGGAAGAAGGAGAAGAACCTGGAAGTGGCCATGGGGAGCCTGCCTCAACCAGTGAGCCAAGGAGTGAGTGAAGGTGCTGTCAGTACTGGAAATAGTGGCCAGGAAGGCTGTGTCATCAGGGGGAAACTAGCTTTCAGTAAGAGTTAGTAGATGAAAGGAGTGGGAAAGGAATAGACTCAAGCTGAAGGGAAGTTAGCTTCCTTCGGAATTCCAGAGAGTACAGTGGAAGGTCTGGGTAGAGTTGGGATGAAACTTTGGGGTGGGATGATTGAGGTGCCCTCAGCAGCTGGAGAATGGAGTTTAGATGATGATCTACAGGAGTTCAGAGTCACTGGGATGTGATGGGCATCACCAGGTATAATTGAATGGACAGCGTCATTCCTCTACTCTCAGTGGACAAGCACAGCGAGAGATGGGAGACCTGAAGTCAAAGAGAGGATTGCTCTTCTTGGACTGAAGGTTCTCCACATCCCACTTGGGAGATTGGGCTGGCAGCAGGAGGCGGTAGATGACTTGTGCTGATGGTTCAGGTAGAAGTAGATGCTTTGAGGCACAAGCAAGCTGCCCCTAGACCCTAGAAGCCTGCCCTCATGGAACACATTGCACCCAGCAGAAAATGGAAGCATAGCAACAATACATGAGAATCAGTTTTTCCTTGTACTCCTATAGTGTTTTCTGGAGACCAGTTTGAGATGTGGTACATTATAGTTACCATTCCAATTCGTCCACTGGATTGTGAGCTCCATGAGGGCAACCCATTCAACTAGAAGCAACAGTCACCCGAGGAAAGGCAGCTTCAGGGAGCATAACCCTTTATGGTGGTGAGAAGTGCTGACTATGTACACTACAAAGAAACTGGCACTTGAAGCCCAGCAGAGAGCTGTACCTAAGCAGAAAGTGATAAGGACTCTATGAAGAAAGCTAAGGACCTTCCATAACCAGGAATTGTGAGTTGCCCCTTTCTAAGTATTTTCTATATGTGTGCCTCATTGCCTTTGTACTTTTAGTTTGTATCCCTGTCTCCTTATGGACCCTATGTATGTTTGTGTGAGAGGGTGCTGCAAATATTTGGGGAGAATATTTTAGGAACTACTGTTCTTGGCACTAGTAGTTCTGTCTTTCTGATTCTACTTGGATTCATTGTCTGCTTTTGGTCCAGGCTTTGATGACATGGTCAATTAGGAGAGGATAGGCAAGAGAAAAAAATCTCTTCTCCTACCCAACAGCAATTGCCTTTCGGGAGCTTGGCTCCAGCTGTTAAATTGGAATTTGTTGAACTGGAACTCTTCCACAACTAGACTGTTGACATTTCTCCAGCTATTTAAAGTTCTCAGCTATTTAAAGTTAGCTTACTTGATTAGCCAATCAACTATTCCTTTCTTAGGCCAACCAAAGAAGTTCACAAAGTTGATTCTAATCAATGAGATCACAAGGTATAGATCTTGTTTAAACATTTAAAACTTCATCATGTCCATTGACTAATTCATTGGAGGCATTAAGGACTACCAGAGCCACCCCTTTACATTTATACCTTTTTTGGTTTGCAAAGGAATTACATTACTATTTTTAAATTTACAACAATACTGTGAAGCAGGATCTACATCAATCTCCCTTTTTTACAGAAGAGAAAACTAAGTCTTATAGAGGTTAAGTGACTTGTCCATAGGTAGTAAATGTCAAGTACTTGCAGGGATATCATTTGGGAGAGGGAATCAGCTTAGGTTGGTCATAGAGGGCAGAGCTAGGGGAAATGTGTAGTAGCTGGAGAGAGTCAGATATTAGTTTCATGTAAGGAAAAATTTCCAACAATTAGAGCTGTCCAAAAGTAGGAGGTAGTGAGTTACCTAGCACTGGATGACTAATTATCAGAGATGTTATAGAGAGGATTTCTGTTCAGGTACACATTGGACTAGATGATTTCTGAGGTTCCTACATGTTATATCCCCCACAAAATATAAGCTCCTTGAAGGCAGGGATTGTTTTCTTCTTCTTTTTTTTTTTGTCTAGGCAATGGGGTTAAGTGACTTGCCCAGAGTCACACAGCTAGTAAGTGTTATGTGTCTGAGGCCAGATTTGAACTCAGATTCTTCTGAATTCAGGGCCGGTACTCTATCCACTGCGCCACCTAACTGCCCCGTTTTATTCTTCTTTTTATTCCTAACACCTAGAATCATGCCTGGAACATAATGGGTACTTTAAAAATTTTCACTGAATGAATGAAAGCATGTGGCCAAAATATATGTCCTGGTGAAAATGTTGTAATTACTTACAAAGCTGAAAATGTCGGTGTAGTTTACTTTAAATGTACCAAGAGTGCTGAATTTTAATTCCTAGAATTTGAGTTCAAATTCTGACTCATCTATTCAATACCTATGTGACCTTGGAAAAGTAATTTTTCACCTATCTAGGACTCAGTTTCCATATCTGTAAAATGAAGGAGTTGGGATACATGACTTCTAAGGTACTTGTCAACTCCAAAGCTATGATCTTGTGACCGTGATGTGCAAATCTCACACATGATTAAGGACAACATGGTAATGGCATTGAACAGAGAGACCATATCGTCTTTACCCCTGTAATGCCTAGTATAGTCCCTTATTCAAAGACAGGCTTACCAAATGTTTTTGAGAAAATGACTGAATGACTGGAATGTTTACAGTAGTCACGAGTCATATTCTAGGGAGGAGTTTCATCATAGCTTTTAAGTATATTTGCACATATTCCTTTTTCCAACGCACATCAAGAACCAACTAACCTTGTGACAACTTGAAATTACAGACGAAGCATTTCAGAAATACACTCAGAAACATGTAACCAGAGATATGCACCATTTCCTATAAATTCAGGAAAAAATGAATATAAAGTATGACAGCTTTACTGAAGGAGATATTTTCTCCTGTGTTTTTAATAGCACAAAATCTTCACCAGCACAGTTCTTGGTAAAGGTAACTGAGAAAGCTCATTTCAGGTGTCAATTCTTTCATAAAGCCATTTTTTGATTCCCCTGGTTATTAGTTCTCTCTTCCTCCTCCAATCTACCTTTTATTTCCTTATTTTTACGTTATTTCCCCAATAGAATGTAAGCTCCTTGAGAGTAGTTGCTATTATTCATTTTTTGCCTTGTATCCTCAGTGAGTCTAACAGATAGACAGCTGGGCATGGAGTCAAGAAGACTTGGGTTCAAGTCCAGCCTCTGTCTGGTAATACCATTAACAATCAACTGCCTCAGGCAACTTCCTGGGAATTATCTAAGTTAAACTGTTGTTCAATCTATCTGACTCTTTTTGACCTTGTGGATGTTTTCTTGCCAAAGATACTGGAATGATTTTGCCATTTCCTTCTACAGTGGATTAAGGCAAACAGAGGTTAAGTGACATGCCCAGGGTCATGCAGTTTGTATGTGTCTGAGACCAAATTTGAATGCAGGTCTTCCTGACTCCAGGCCTAGTGCTCTATCCAGTGAGTCACCTAGCTGCCCGAAGTTAAACTGTGAAATGGTTTAATTAGTGAAGGAAGGGTATTTCCCATGCTGTCAAAAGACATATTTTGGAAGATCTTTCTATATATTACCAGTGCCTAGCACTTCTAGGCACTTAGTAAATGTTAATTGAATTCACAAGCTTAAATTTTGTATACATAGTGATCAGTTACCTTTATAAAGACATACAAGCCAAGCAGAAAGCGGTTCTGTGTCTATTAATCAGTAATACCCACCAGCCCATCTGGTACCTAGTTTGGAATTCGGGGAGGGGAGGTTATAAAACCAATTTAGCTGTTTTCAATCAATCAACAAATATTAATTGACTGCTTTGGACTTGCCAATTCTGTGCTTGTTGTTGTAGTGGATTCTAAGAAGAAGAAGCTATTTCTTGCACTTAAGGAATTGAAGTGTTTCTCTGGGGGTCAGGCTTACACACACACACACACACACACACACACACACACCCCAAATCATTAGAGAAGAAAAGAACATTAGGGTAGACTTATAGTCAGGAGGTCTAGGTTCTAGTCTGTAATTCATCATTCCTGAGCCAAACCAGTTTACTATTATGTATGCTGACTACTGTGTTGGAATACTATATCAGATTTACACTGAATGTATGCAATCATTCTTTATTAATAGACAGTATGCAATTATCTATTCAACAATTTATTGGAAATCATCCCCGTTAGGAACAAAACACTGATATGATTCCAAAGATGCAGGTAAGCATGTCCATACTTGTACCCACGACAAAGTTCCTCTCTGTCCAACCCAAGATCATGTTTTTCCCAACAAGGTGGCATTCTGGCAAATCTCCATCAACCAGCACTGCTTTCAAATAAATACAAGGTGTTCAAATCTCTGAGTATGAGGGTCATAAGAGTTAGTTCTTATAGCCACCCAGAAGCAGACTGATGGCTAGGACCTCTAGTGGGTTTTTTATCTAGGTTCTAATTGGTGATTGATTACTTAAGCTTATGATGAAAGGAAACTACAAATCAAAGTTTTCATTTCCAAAATTTCATTTCATTTCTCATTTGGTTTTCTGACTTACTAGTGAGCTAGTATTTATCAGTTATTTCCCAAATTTGGGAGGCACATGTGCCATTAGCTGTTTATCAGATTTGGGGAATACATGTCATTGCCAAATAATACTATTGAGAACATGCATTTATTAGGCACCTACTATATGCCAGGCATTGTTAAGTGCTTTACAAATATTATCTGATTTGATCCTCACAACAACCCTGTGAGGTAATTACTATTATTATCCCATTTTAGAGTTGAGGAAACTGAGGCAAACAGAAGTTAAATGATTTGCCCAGTGTCACACAGCTAGTAAATGTCTAAAGTTAAAAGCTGAACTTAGGTCTTCCTGACTACAAACTTAGTGCTCTGTCCACTCTACCACCTGGCTGCCTCTAATGGCAGCACTTATTATAGTAAAACAGCTTATAAAACAACTTTTGTTATTGTTTCACTCATGTCTGACTCTTTGTGACCCCATTTGGAATTTTCTGGGCAAAGATACTGGAATGGTTTGCCAATTCATTCTCCAACCCACTATACAGATGAGGAAACTGAGATAAAGGGGGGTAAGTGACTTGCCCAGGGTCACACAGCTATCTAGTAAGTATCTGAGTCCAGATTTAAACTCACAAAGATGAGTCTTCCTCACTCCATGCTCAGAACTCTACCTACTGCTCCACCTAGCTGCCCTAGAACAAGTACTTTAATAATAAAATGGAGGCTTAAAACAAAATAGAGTTGTTTGTGCTGTTAATATATTTACTACGCTTATATTGCCAAGAAAATCCTGTAGAGGGTTGTGAAGAGCTGGACACGACTGAATGACTGAACAACAATGTTTATAATATACTTATTGCTCTCTGCACATTCTTACTTCTGCCGTCAGTGAACTATATGACCTTAAGTGGGTTAATTCGTCTATCTGAACTTCAGGATTCCTCATTTGCAAAATGAAGAAGATAGGACAGAAGACATCTAAAGTTCCTGAAAATTAAAAAAAAACCCTTGCACCTATTACTTATAGTGTAAATAAGGAGAAATATAATAGTGGTCCTGAGTAGACTGACACCAGTGTTGGCCTTAAAAGATGCTTAAGATTAGATATGAGAGAAGAATCCATATAGGAAAAAAAAGATTAAGCCAAGGTCTGGAAATGGATATAAGCATGTGTGGAGGAAGAGTGAGAGACCAGCCTGATTAGAATGAAGGGTACACACTGAAGAGTAGCAGGGAATAATTGAAGTGATGTTTTAGGAAGTTTCATCTGACAAGAGAATATTGGATGAATTGGGGAGGGGGATGATAGTGGCTATTGCAAGAAGCTAGGTGTGAGGTGATGAGTGATGGGACTAAGATGCTGGTAGTGTCTTTGGTTTTCACTGAAAATGTTTTAGGCATGTTATACGATCATCATATCACTAACTATCTTTTGGCAGTAGAGTGGGAAAAGCAGTCTTAGACTTACTGTCTTCTTATGCATAACCCTCTTATGTTTACTACCTGAGTGACTCTAGGAAGTCAATTAACTTCCTTAGACCTCATTTTGTTCATCAAACAAAAGGTGTTTGACTAGATGTCCACTTAGGATTCTACAGTAATAATACCTAACATTTTTATAGCACTTTAAAGTTTTCAAAGTGCTTTTATAAATATTATTTCATTTTATCCTCACAACAACCCTAGAAGGCAATTGCAATTATTATCCCTATTTTACAAATGAGGAACCTGAGGCAGATACAGGTTAAGTGACTTGCCCAGAGTCATAAGCTTAGTAAGTTAGATAGTAAATATCTAAAGCCAGATTTGAAATATCTTCCTAATTCTGGGTCCAACATTCTATCTACTGTGTCCCTAAGCTGCCTCCATATGAGTCTATGGATTCTCTACTCTTAGAAACATTTTAGGGTTATTTCAAATTAGAAGCAACTTTTTGGTCGTTTGTGTTTCGGAGTTGGTGTGGAACTTTGCCATTGTCCCGAATATTTGTGTGTTCATTTCAAAAATACAGTTGTAAGTCCTATCACTTAGGAACTTCTGATAATGTTTGCATTCTGTTGAGTTAAAGGTTTGTTCCTTTTAAGCATCATTGATTTAGACCTGGAAAGGAACTTAGAGGTCATCTACAGTGGTTACATCTTAATTTAATTTAATTTAATTTGGGACAGCAGGTGGTACAATGAGAAGAACATCAGCCAAGAAGACCTGAATTCATATCTAGCTTCAGACATTTACTAGCTTTGTGACTCTGGGCAAGTCACTCAATCCCAATTGCCTCCAAAATTTTTTTATTTTACAAATTTAATCATCAACAAATACATACATTTCAATATTCAAAGAATAGAGAAGGTATGTATGATGTCATAAATTTCTGCTATGTACATTTTTAAAAGTGTATGTTAAATGTAACAAATTGTTAACAAAATGACCCCATTTATTGTATGCCCTTCAGAATATTTTTCTTGTTTATTTTTAATGTTTTAGTGATGCTATTTTCTTTCTTTTCCATTTTTTGCATGTTACCTCCTACTAACTCCCTTCCCCTGTACACATAAACATAGATGTTGTCCCATATAACAAATTAGTAAAGTCAAGCCAAATAAATCAACACATTGGCCATGTCTGAAAATGTACATCTCATTCTGTACTGCTGCATCATCAGTCTTTAAAAGTAATGATTTATCACTGCTTCAATCAGAGCTCTAAAGTCTTTCAAAGTTGTTTTAAGTTGAAAGAGTTTTCCTAAAAGACAGGAAAGATAGCTTATAAGGTCCTGGTAATACCCTTAATCATGGCTGCTTGGAATCCCAGACCTCCGAGGCAACCTTGCTTCACTCAGTTTCCTTATCTGTTAAATGAGGGGACTCAGATTGCTCATTTAGGTGCTTTCTAGGTTTCCTACCCAATATAAAAATGTTCATTCCTTTGGTATTGAAAGAGTGACCCTGATATGGTATCACAACATAAATATATATCATATATGTCATATAGCATCATATATTAGATTTAAATGCGGTCAGGTACCGTGATTACTTGTCATTTTCTAGCAGTGAGACACCTGACCACATCAAAATGGAGAAAAGCATTGATAAGTATCATAAAGATTTATGCGGTATTATCTAGCTTTTCACAAGTCCTGAACAATAGAAAATGAATGCAGCGTCAGTTTGAAAAGAGATCTCTCCTCAGAGACCCTGAATAAAAGTTATTCATTGAATCAGAGCTGGAAAGGACCTCCAGAGATTAGTCTTAGAATATTTGCCTTGAAATACTCAATCCATTTAAAACACGTGACAAAGATTTTAGCTTCCCATTTTATATCCTGATTGATAATGAAATTTATTGCTTTAATATCTCAAAGTTCAATTGCTAATTACCTACCCGGAACACACTTCTTGAAAATATTCATACTGTTTTCATTCTAATGGTTTTGTTTTTCCAAGGACTTGTAAATCTTATGCACAGGGGTTTAATTGCCTTCTGCAAAGAGAGGAGGAAATTATGAAAATGTCTGGTGTAGGCTGCAAGAAAAGAGAGAATTTATCTCCATTTCCGTCTTTTTTTGAAATGTTTTAAGGTTAATAATTGAGAATTGCTTATGGTAAAAGGCACAGCACATCCAAAAAATGGCATGTGCTTCCTGGTGATAGGAGTTTTGGGCTTCCTGGAATTTATTATAATCTTATGCGAGAATATGAATACACCAGTGATCAAATACATTTTAATCATTATTTCAGAAAATCCTAAGTCCTTCTAATTTTTAAAATTGTGAACTTCTAAATTCCAGGTTATTTTCTTGTATTGTTATATTACCAGGATTTGGAATTTCAATGGTAGTTTTCTCTCATTTAATATCAGTATGATATACATTTTATCTTCTTGGGGAATATTATTTCCAGAGGTAATAAGAACAGTCATCGGTTACTTGTCTGCTTTTCTTGAGTTGTTTTCTATGGCTCCTTCATGTCACTATAGGAAAATTAATTAAACCAGTTCAAAGATCAATTGATAATTTACTAGATCTTAGTAAGATATTCAGAAAGGGTTATGTTAGCATGCAGCTTAGAGACAAACTTTGAAAAGGTGCTAAGGCCTCCATATGGAGCAATAAATCCAGCAGTTACTCCAGTCACAAACACTAACTTCTGTTAATCATGAGATTATACTACTTCACAAACTTGGTGAGTGAGTAGTAAGAGTACTATTGGCTTTAGACTCAGAAGGTATGATCTTCAGTCTGGATTTTCCACTTACTTGCTTTGTGACCCTGGAAAGTCATTTAATCTCTTTGAGTCTTGATTTCCTCAGCTGTAAAAATAGGAATAATCATGTCTGTACATCCTATCTCCCATGTTGTTGTGAGGATCAAATATAAAGTACTTTGAAATTAGAAAGCACAACCAAATGTCAGTTATCTTAATTGCTTACTTTTTTAAAGTAGTATTGTCTTGTCTTAGAATTTACTTCTTTCTTTCTAAGACGTTTCCTTATATTATAAAACAGACGTGACGTCTCAGCTATTTGTGGATACTTTGATACTTAGAGAGTTTCACAAAAAAGACACATTTTTAACTCAACACATTTTAGCTTTAACACATTTTAGTAGCACACTTAATGAAACTGTAAGAGGTCCATCCTTTTCTAGATTTCAACTTGAAATTACATAAGAAAAGTGACTAAATTGTACATACCCTTTGACCCCACAGTCCCACAGTAATGCATAGACTCCCAGGAAACTAAAGAGAAACAAAGGTCTAATACATGGAAAATACTTATAAATCATTCTTTATAGAAAAAAGACCTAGAAACAAAGTGGATATCCATTAATAAAGAACAGTGATATTCAATTAAAAAATTGTGATTTTAAATGATAAAGTAGTATGATTTACAATGAGAAATTTAAAATGGTGGCATTCAATTATAGAATATTATTGCTCAATAAGAAATGAAAACTATGGCAAATTCTGAGAAACATGAGATTTGTAGGGACTGATGAAGAATAAAATGAACAGAACCAAAGAAAAGATATACATAATGATTACCAAAATGTAAATGAAAATATCACCAAAAGGAAATTCATCTCTTAGTACTGGAAAAACCAGCGGAGGACCTAGAGAAGAGATAATGAAGCATACCTTCTTTCTCATGGGAAACTAAGAGAACTAAAAATATTGTATATGCAGCATACAATATATAAATAAAATACAATATATACAAAACAAATAGAAATATCATGTATATAATATTTAAAAGAAAATATAATATATAAATAAAAGTATATTGCATATATACCAGATAATGTGTAAACTAAGAAAATAAGAATATTGTATATACACTCAGATAAGGTTTCTGTATTGGAAGTTTTTGTTTAGTTGTTTTTCTTTGTCATGAAAGGAGAGTTTAGTGAAGTTGGGTGGGGAATAACTGCCATGTTAAGACAAAATGTATCACATATATAAATATAAGTATATAAATGAAACCCAGTACCCCAGAGTCCGAGGAAGGTGTTACAGGATATGTATTAAGGGAGATAGATCCTGCTTAGTAGAAAGAATGTTAAGCTAGATGGCGTGTACCTGCTGTAGGGACATTGTGAATTGATGCCAGAGACTCTCCAGTTCTTCTGGAGAGACAGACATGGACAGAGTTCATTCTGGGGTGAAGAGAAAGACTTTGGAAGTTGTGGACATATAGGGCAAGCAGGTTCCCCAATCTGTTCCTGATTTCCAGATTACCCACATTAATGACTCTCATCTCTATAGAAGGTCATTTTTATTCCCAGAGGCTGAGCTCTTTAGAACAAAGAGCAGGGTCTTTCCCATTAGCTGACACCCTCAGGCTTAGTCTTTCCTTTGGACTGCTCTTCTTTGTACAGAAGTTGAGATCACTCTTCCAGGAATTTCATCCCAGCTTACGATGCTGTAGTTGTTGTTGAGTCGTTTTAGTTATATCTGATTCAGTTATGTGACCCCATTTGAGGTTTTCTTGGCAAAGATACTGGAGTGATTTGCCATTTCCTTCCTATTTTACAGATGAGGAAACTGAGGCAAACAGGTTTAAGTGACTTGCCCAGAGTCCCACAGTTAGTAAGTGCCTGAGGCCAGGCTTGAACTCGGATCTTCTTGACTCCAGTCCCAGGCACTTATGATGAGCATTTCCCAATATTTACCAATTTTAACAATTTCTGAAAGATAATCTGTAAAGCAAGCAATGTGTATTTGCCCAATAACCACCAAATAGCTCTCAGGTTTGGCCCACCCAGTTTTCAAGTAATAAAAATAGTCAGCATTTATATAGTGCTTATTGTTTGAGAAGGTCATACTTTATATACGTCATCTTTATGCGTTTTAGCTCTTTTGATTCTCACAGCAACCCTGGGAGATAGATACTATTTTCCTCATTTTATAGAGGGAACTGAGGCTGAGAAAAGTCGAGTAATTTGCTGAGGGTCACACAACTTACAAGTGTATAGACTCAGGTCTTCCAGACTTAAAATTGGGCTCACATTAGCTACTACCCCACTTAGCCACCTCACTCTCTTCTTTTCTCCCATATGGATAAGTGGGTAGGGAAAAGTAGAACTTTCCTATCTGCTCCAGGAATGAGGTCTTTGTTTCCGCCACTTGCTCAGCCACATTCCTATCCTTTTCACATGAAGGTGAGGACAGCCAAGGGTTGAAAAGAACTCGGAGGTTATACCATTACAGTAGCTTTAGAGCTAGAAACTGTAGTATTAACTGTGAAACATGGGAAATACTGGCATGGGAAATGCACCATCCATTATGGTGTTCCTGCATCAAAAAAAGTGCTGTGCTCCATGGATAAAGCAGAATCATAGAAGCACAAAGGAACTGTTAGCTTCACAAACCCAGAGCCACTTCAACTCTAAATGTTCTAACAGACCACTTGTGTCTAATTTGTGGTAGTGCCTTCTGAAGTTATATTGGTCTGCTCAGCCACAGCCTAACACACTGTAGCCTGACTCCAACATTGTGATATCATTGGTCTTCTTCAGAAATGAAGGATGGATAACAACAGAGCTAGAAAGGACCTTAGAGATTATTTAACAATGGAGTTTTATACTTTTTTGGATGTGTCAGGTGCTCTTCTGGTCATTTGGTGAAACCAAACATATTTGTTGCCTACAACAGAGATGTCAAACACGTGACCAGCTGGCCCCCTGAGGCCCACAACATTCCCAAGTATGGCCCAAACCAGATTAAAATGCAGTTCCTATATAATTTTAGTATGTTGATTATCAATAATAAAAAAGAAATGTACATAGATGTGTGGTTTTCTAAGTCAATATGTGACTTGCTAAAATCTTTATGCACTGTTTAGTGACCACCATTTTTATTTGAGTTTGACACCACTGGTTTATATTCAAAATTGAGGGAAATGCTAAATTTCAGTTAGTTTAGTGAAAATAAAGATGTAATTTTTTTCCCAACCAAGTTTACAGATTCTTTGTCCAGTGCTGTTTATACTATTCCCCATACTTCACTAATAGCTTATAGTTGTTTTAATGAAGGTAGATTCATTAAAAAAAATTGTCTTTGATATTACAAGTGTAAACATGGATAATCTAATTGTTCTCTGCTATGGGCATTGTGCAGATATCTCTATCTATATAAATATAGGAAGATTTCTCTGCCTCACTGATTTGCAGCATATCTCCGAAGTACCAAAATTGATTTCTTAAAATGCTAATTTGAAAACAGCAGAGATAAGATTCAAGGATGCTTGTTCTTGGATAAGGATTATTTATTAAAGGAAAGACCGGTCCTTTGAAAATTATTATCATAATTATCACTAAAAACCCAATTCTCAATTTGTTATTAAGGCAAAATCCCTATTGAGGTTAACATTAAGGATGGCTGTTGATTACAGTGGGATTTCTATCTGAACAGGGCTATGTAATCAACTCTGAAATGTCACTCAGACAGCCTGCCTTTCCACAGCAGCGTAGGCTATGCTTTTTTTTTAACACCCTGACTTGTAGTGGATAATAGAAATCTGTCAATAGTCAGTCAATAAACATTTGTTAAGCACCTACTAAGTGCCAAGAACTGTATTAAGTGAATAGTGGTAGAAAGTACCTTGGCTTTAAGTCAGAGGACCTGGGTATAAATTATTGAATCCCAGCTCTGCTTCATACAATCTATGTCACTTCAAGCAAGTCACTTAACTTTTCTGATCTGCAGTTTTTTTCATCTGTAAAATGGTGGTGGGAGGTGGCACGTGCATTGGATGACATGGTCTCTGAGTCCTCTTCCAGCTCTAGATTTATTGTCCTGTGATTCTAAGTTCATTTACTGGAATAGCTACTGTGGAAACATTTGTTATAGTAATTGTGAAACAATAACACTTATTACAAACATTTGACATTTCCTTTACAAAGTTAGAATTTTTTGTAGTCACTGTATATATATGTATGTAAGTATATAAGTATGTATGTATGTACGTACATATGTCAGAATTCACAGATAACTTAATAATTATTCACCTGGGCTATAATTTGCTCTCTAATACAACAATATGATATGCTCAATAAAGGAATATTCAAAGAACAAAGAGAGAGTTGGAGAAATTATTTGATAAATTGCATATAATGCAAAAGGGAAGGCAACATATTTCACCCTCCCCTTCCTAATGCAAAATTCAACCATTTTCTTCAAGAGATTTTATTGCCTGACTTATTTGAGTAATCACCTCTACTTTTTTATTTTGTCTACTTTAATTCAGTCTCTAGGTGATCTCCACAACTCTCTATTTTACAAAAACAAAGTACTATTTATGAGGTGATTCATTATTTTTGCAAAATTATCCACACTCATTTTTTAAAGATAAAAATTCCTTACCTACAATTTATTTGAAACCATCATTTAGTAAGAGCCCTGAAATATTTAACTTATCAGAAAGTGAGGACAATTTCCCCCCAGAGAGTGGATAGTAGTTTTAAATTTTAGCTGCACAAATTTCTATATCTTAAAATAGAAGCAGGATTTTTCTCTGTTTCATATTTTTCCAAGATATCCCAAGTCCTTTTTAAACTGTCTATTTATTATTAAATACAAGCAATTTAGCTCCTTTGTAAGGTTATGCAAATAACTTGCCCAGAATTAGCATTTAACATGCAGTTCTTATAGCCACACAAATGTTTTGTATAAAGTTGTTTTAAAAGATTCAAATCTCTATAATTAGGAAGGGAAAATATATTAATAGGAATAAAGGGATACTTCCTAATCTCTCAGTATGTAAATTAGCTTATAATTTCTATCATTTACTTTAGAATCAACAGAACAATGGGGCTTTTATTCCTCATATTGCAGCCTCTCTCATGCTTCTGCTTGACAGTTATGTGCCTCTATATGTATATCTAAAGGGAATATGACAAGAAATGTTAAATTCTTTAGTCTTGTGGGTATGAGATGGCTGGTTAACCTGTGAATGGGGGATTGAATCTCATAAGCCTTCTCTATTCTTTGAGTTGTTATTTGGCAAGCCACCAAGGCGAAACACAGCCTACCTAGATTTCAAATCTCAGCTTTCTTCTGCTATCACATTTTCCTTTTCTGCTTCTATAAATTGGGCTAATCCCAAACTGGATTCTATATCTACCCCTTTCTAGCACCTCAAGACCCCAAACTTTAATTGTTGAGAGAGTCATTGTAGGATGTAGAAGGTCATATCTTACTCTCACAAATGGTTGGGAGTCATTCCACATCCATCTTGGCCTGTGGAGGCCTCAGATCATATAGCTCTTAGAGCACAGATTCTTAACCAGAGGTCCATGAACTTATTATCATTTTGATGATTATATTTCAAAATAATTATCTTTCTATTAAATTTTATGTATTTAGAAACATTATTCCAAAAGAGATCTATAGATTTCACCAAACTGTCGAGGAGTACCAGGAAATAACAAAAAAGTTAAAAAGTCCTGCCTTTGAGGGATACTGGTTAAGTACATTAGAGGTAGGCTTCCTCAAGGCCTCTACTCTCATAGTACTTGCTCATTCTGCCTATACATTCTATGTAACCCTATGTATACTTCAGAGCCCAGAGGATAACCAGAAGAATCTTTTCACCTTTATCCTTCCATGAAGTGATTGGTGTCATGCTTTTCTCCATAAGCCAATTTCAGGATGAGTCACTAAGGGGGCACAGTTCAATCAAGCAAAACCTCTGTAGCCAAAACATGATCAAATAAACTTTACAAAAAAGACCAGGCAAATTCCCAGAACACTGGATCACTTCGTCAAATTTCTAGAGTGAGTAGGTCATTGATTCTCCCTTTTTATTTTGGAAAAGTATAGAATATTCCACAAGCATTTGTTCTTTTCCTTTCTGGGGAGAATTAACTTGCCAAAAAGACCGTAATGGATGAGAATTGCACCAGATTTAAAGAGAATTGCTAAGTGCAGACATATTTTTGATTGAGATATCTGAATAGGAAGTTTATGATAGCAACTCAGGTCTAGGTCATCACCACCAGAAATTACAAAAGGATTATCTGAAAGTGGACAGACTTAGTGATCAATGCATATTATTCAAGGAAATGGTAGAAACTATACAAAGTATCACTGCAGGCTACAAAAATGTAGTAACTACTGAATGCTTCGCAAGCTATAACTCATGACTGTAATTATACATTGGAAATTCACTCTTTTTAATAGAATGACAAAGGAAAAATCCTCATACTACAAATATATGTCAAAATATTCTTAAGAATTCAACCAACAAACCATACTAAAATTGGAATATTACAGACCAAAGTGTTGCCCACAGTTGTCTGGATATAACATTGGTCCATAAAAACTTTAAAACAATGTTGTTTTTTTAAAATACAGATGTTGCTATATGAAAGGCTCATATTCTCCAAACTACATGGGACAAAAAACTTTTACAATATATATAGAGCTCTCACAGAAGTGAAAATTAAGTGAGAATAGGAGAAATATTTTCAAGGAACCTATAGAAACAAGCTTAAATGCTCATTTACTGATATCCTAATACTTTTATTCAACTACCAAGAAAAGTAGCCATTTTATCCACCAGAGCAATAATCTTTGGAACATTAAATGTTAAAGAATAATAGGACTGCAACTTCTCCCAGGACCACTTCTATCTAAACTCCAACAAAAAGATAAATAATTCATAATGACAATAATGATGATGGGTATCTTATTGATCATTTGATATATATAGGTAACACCAAAAAAAAAGTATTAAAGAGCTTTATTTCATGTAAATCATTTTAAAGCTACCATTGTATTATATCATTCATCCAATGGTCCTGGAGCAAGTCATTCTTTATTCTTTTTAAATTTAATATTCTGCAAGCTATCGCACAGATGGAATAAATAGTAAATGAATAAAAGTATAGGGATGTAACCTCGTTTTCTGTAGGCTCACTGAAAGCATCTTTAGGACAAATCTAATAGCATAATTCAAGACAACAGAGATGATACATACCTTACTCATAGTTTAAATTTCTTCTGCTAGACCTCTGGTAGATTCTAGATTATGGGGGAGAAGATAAAGGGGAGTTTTTAGAGAAGTAGAAAGAGAAAAAAAAGGGTACTAGGATAATAGGTAGGAGGGAAGGGATATAGCTAAGGAATAGATAATGTGTTGAACAGAGGACAGCTAAGCCAGAAAAACCAGAGGTTTTCCAGATTACAAGCAACTTAACAAGCAAGCAATGAAATTGCAATGAACTCCACAAAAAGGGATTTAATTTTAAACCAATCAGAGACCATACCATATCAATTGCAAACACCTCTAATGGCTCTTCAGTGATACCAAAATATCACTGATATTTGATAGGTGTCAAATTATTAATTTATATGAAGGTAAAATAGAGACTGAAAGCTTTGATCTTGAAACCAGAGGTCACACTGAACCACTGAAAGAAAGTGATACTTACGAACACCTTATTCTTTTCTAGGCAATATACATAGAATGTAATGCTACCAAGGAGAAAGTTGTAGCTGCATATATCAACACATTAATGGCACTCTGAAATCAAAGCTCAATGAGAGGAATGCATTTAACATTAATATCTTCATAATACCACTCGACTTATACTTTTGGAACCATAAAATAGACAACAGCAGATTTGAAACATAGTCTACCAAAAAATGTATGATATTAAGGTATTTTCATACTAAGGCAGCTTTAGAAATTGAACACTTCATCTTAAAAAAAGAATATGGATAAATATTCTCATAAGATAGATAAACAGGTTAAAAACTTGCAGAAATACTTTTGGAACAAATAGACATCACTAAGAAAATAGCAAAAGGGCCTTGACTAACCCATTACAGAACACAATAACTAAATCTAGCTTTCAGACCCAGTAATATCCTATCTTTTTGTCCTAAAATGCAGTATTTAAAAGATCTGGTCATACTGACTTATATAAAGCAATTTGAGAAATATAAACCAGTTACTGCAGTAAGATATAGGCATAGCTAAAGAAACAAGGGAAAAGACTTTCTTTCTCCATTCCCTAAGGTAGAATTCCAATCCTGAACATTTCAGAGTGTACTCATTTGAAATTTCCATCAGTGCTCTCTGCTGTGACAAGGAAATTACGTTCAATGAAAATTATTCCTCTCCCACAGAAGTGATCTACTTGATATCCTTTGCACCATCAAGTAGATATTGATTCTCCACTTATCAGTCTAGTTGGACTACCTTAATGAAGAACAGTTTTGCCCAATGGTAAGAATGGGAAAAAATACCAATTTACCAAGTTCCAAAACAGAAATAATGCTTGTCAGCTTGGCATGCATACAGATCATTCACTCAAATCCCTCTGGATAATGACAGTCTAAAGTGTATTTTTCTTCCTCAAAGGCAACATTTTGCAGAAGGTCATTATGGTAAGAAATGTAAGATATCTTTATATACAACCTACAAACTTAAAGGCCAAATTATATTTCTAGAGGAATTTAGCTTCAGCTAAACATAAATTGAATAACTCATATTTCTTATCCTTCATAATTTGTTGTATCTGGAATTTAAACAAACCTAAAGTAAACATTATTTGCCCTCTTGAGGTTAAGTTTAGGGTCTTTCTACACAAAGCAACTTAATTCCTTTCAGTTCGACAAATATATATATTAAGATCCCAACCTATACAGAAAACTGTTAGACCCTTGAGGAAAGAGAAAAATTTAGATAAGACTCAGCATCTATTCTCATGGAGCTCACAGGCTATTTATTGTCGGTTACATTGTTTATTAAAGAGAATTATACTTTTTATCATTTATATGCCACAGTTATTAGTCCCCAAACATTACAGAGACAGTTGAGAATTGGCGCTAATATTTATATACCTACCTGCTTTCTTGGAAATGATGATTACATTGTTAATAATTGGGGCAACTAGGTGGCACAGTGGATAGAGTACTGGGCCTGGAAGACTCATCTTCCTGAGTTCAAATCTGACCTCAGATATTTACCAGCTGTGTGACACTGGGCAAGTCACTTAACCCTGTTTGCCTTAGTTTCCTCATATATAAAATGAGCTGGAGAAGGAAATAGCAAAGCATTCCAGTATTTTTGCCAAGAAAATCCCAAATGGGGTCATGAAGAGTCAGACACAACTGAAAAATGGCTGAATTGAAGTTAATAATTACAAAGCTACATGAATTCTATGGACTATATTTTACCCAGTGTCCAAGGCTTTCCTTGGAAGCACAATGACATAATTTGTTGGAGTGTCATGGCCAGATCAAAGCACCATAGAATGTTAGAGCTGAAGTGACCTTAGGATCATCTTATTAAACTCTTTCATTTTACGGGTGAAGAAACAGAGACCAGAAAGACTATGGGATATGCTCAAGGCCATACAACTAGTTAATTGCCAGGATGATTAGGATATGGGATCTTGATTCCTGATTTGGCATTCTGAGGTACCCAAACAGAGACCCGAAAAAGAAAGGACTGAATAATAATACTACATTATATTTTAATAGGGCTGATGAGACCTGTGTGTGTCTCCCGGAAGACATAGGCCACTCTAATTCAATCCAGAACTATAAGGTTTGGGTAAAAATATAATTAATTAATTATCTTAGGAATGCAAGAGAGCATTGTCAGGTTCCCATCATTCAGTGTTTGATCTGTGATGCTAAGTTGGGAGACTCCCAACAGTGTCTTAGGATCTTCTTATACCTCTCAAAGTCTTCACTTGATAGCCCTTCAAGCCATTTGAAGAGCTGCCATACCATGTCTCCATGGTTTTCTGGGATTCCCAGCAGGAGAGGGACCATAGCTGGTAATAGTACATTCTCCCTTAACCTTTGACCTCCCTGTTATTATTCCCCCACATCCTCCAAACACACTTCATCTTGCCTCCTGTCCTCTAAGAATCTAAAATTTCAGGAAAAATAACTTCTCAAAAATATAAAAGTTTAGGGATTTCTGGAGGCAGTATGGTATGGTGGAACGAATACTGGATTTGTCATCAGAAGGACTAGATTCAGATCCCAGCTCTGTCACTTATTATCTATGTGACTTTGTACAAGTACTTGAACTCTCGGTCTCAGTTTTCTCACCTTAATTTGGACTGTGGCTCTTAGTTCCTTTCTAGTTCTAAATCTCTGACACTATGAATCTGGTGGCCTGAGAGAGTTAACGTGTTTATATCCTTGGATGCCTACATTCTGTCAGGGATGGACTTGGAGAGAATCTCATACTCTTTACATCAAAATCAAAGTATATTTGAGGACACAGAATTCAGGTTCAGGAAAAGGAAATCCTGGATGGGAACAATCCTTGATGATAACATGAAGGTGAAAGATGAAATATTTTCATCTTTGTATAATTATGAATAAAGATGCTTATGGATTATTAATGAGGACTAACTCTTAACAGTGTAAAAACAATTTCAAGTACCAGTTGTGGTCTACTTCCAAGAAGTGCTGTATATTACATAAGAAATGAATTTAGCATTTTAGCATCTTTAGAATGCTACTAAATATCTCAGAAAAATCCATGAAAGAGAGAGTGCCATGCAGCCTAAGAAAGTGATTTGAAAAAAGCAGAAATGGAGTTTCCATTGTATTATTATTATTTTCAGAAAGGAGCTTTGTCGTTCCATAGATCTTTGTGAGAATTTTGTTGAATTCTACCTTAAGTATTCAAATCTTTCCCAGGAGTATCTTGACCTTAAATTAGTGCTTATGGTTTAGCTGACTCTAAGTTTTGTAGTTTAGTGGAAAGTTTAAGGTTGAAGAAGGTAAATGGATTAAATTGCTATTGTAGATTAAATCTTGAAAGAGAACATATTTCTACAACTACCACTTTCTGCATTTATTTCCCCCTCTAGAACAATAACAACAATTGGTAAAATATCTGAAATGCATTTTCTTTCATGAATAATACATTCTAATATGGTAAAGTCACAGAAATGGGAACAGTTCAACAGTAATGCCAGTATTAATGCCGTGCTTTTATGAAAAGAAATGTATATGACAATGTAAGCAGTAGATGACCTTGATAATGCTGCTCCCTATATGATGCATGATGTAAATGAAAGGCTGAAAGGATATTGACTCAGTGTTAAAAAATGACTTGTAAACTTAGAAAAGGAGAAGAGGAAAATGTAGTGATACTTATAGATGTTTTTTATAAAGCAAATGAAAATAAGATGATAACAATTCAAACCAGGAATACTTCCTGCATAAATGAATTAGGGGGTTCTGGAAAGTGCTCTATAAAACTGAGCCATGGTGGTTAACACTGATAATGAGCTGCCCCTTTGGTGAACTGCAAATATGAGAGGGGCTATCAATATAAATGTATGCATGTATGTATGTATGTATGTATTTGTGCATATACATATATGCATGCATGTATATGTAAATATAAATGTGCATTGTGCACACATGTGTGTGTATGTATATAGGCATATATACCTATGTGTTTTATATACACATATGTGTGTGTGTATATATATATATACATGTGTGTGTGTGTGTGTGTGTATATTTTCATATACATATGCATATATCTATATCCTTGTGGGTCTCATCCAGCCCAAATTTTATAATCTTGATGGGAAAACATACTGGGAAAGTACTTTCCTGATAGCATTGTCAGGTATGTGACAATATCAAAGCAAAACAATTTCAACTTTACCCCCTCATAATGACATTCATTAAATAAATTGGGTAATGCTCCACAGGGCTATGTTGGATTGTCAGGATAAAAATCCCAGCTGCATAAAAGAGCCTTCCAGACCAGAGGGAAAAAACACCAAGGTAGGCTAATACAGTCATATTTAGAATAAAGAGAGTAGTCAAATTTGGCTGGATTCTAGAGTGCAAAGTATGCTACTGATCTTCACTAAATACTCTGGTTAGTGGGATACATTCATTTGTGCTTTCCACAAAATAATGTTTTTAGTAGTTTAGGATAGTCTCTCATGTGGTATGCCCTGAGAGTGTTTAGGAGAATTAAAGTAGTTATGGCCAGCTTATGTGGGAAAGTTTGTGTGCAAAAGATCTTGATAAGACTGGGAAGGGTGACAGAAGATTTGGGAGTATGTTGAATGCCAGGCAAGGAAATAAAACTTTATTCAGTAGGCGATAAGGAGGTACTGAAGATTTTTAAGCAGAAGAGTGATGATTTGGAAATGTTCAATTGCTCAGTAGAATTTAGAATATAAGCTCTTTGTAAGCATTGGAGTAAAAACTTGAAGCCATGAACTATTTGCCTTTTGCCTTTGCATACCCAGAATCCCTGCCCAAATGGATGTGGGATCTCATCAATTTGAAAGTGGTGCAAATTGTAATCATATTTGCCTGTTTATCCTGTGTGACTTTTGTCCATATTCTCCTAAAAGTTTGCCACGGGGGAGGAGAATCCACCCAATATGTCCAAGGTTTTTCTCATTTTCTCCTGACACGATGAGGGTACTAATAGAGCACTTTATCTCTTTACCTGTCATCACTCACTCTTGCTACATGACCACCCACCTTCACTTTCTGTTGTACACTTTCTTGATGACATCTTTTACTCTTGTCCTTTGCACGAGTTCTTTGTTGATTATATGTTGCAGACTTCTCACAGTAATTACACCTTTCCATTACCCTTCCTGAGATTCCCACCTTTAGCTACTTGGTGTTCTTGATGCCCCAGGTCTAGCTTCCCTTTGGGAACCCTGAAATATTTGCATTGAAAAGACTTGCTTTTGCTGTTATAGGAAGTTTGGAGTTGGTAAAAGTGCTTTGCAATGTCCTGAAAGCAATCCAACTTGCTCTCTTCCTCCTTTTCAATTCTGGGCCTAGCTCATTGTCAATCTGTGCTTTCTGTATAAGAGTGTTCAAAAAGCCCTATGGAATGTCTATTCAAATGTATGTTGAAATCTGTATAATAGTCATTCTTCATCCATTTGGTCTCTTCTATGTTGGATGGACAGGTCAAATTCTGAGTGAACATAAATCCAGTATAGGAGGCTCTGCAATGTTGTAGGGCTTGGTAAAATCAAAGTCATCTGAAATCAGAAGTATCTAAAGAACCCCTCCATATACATGTAATCCCTCCTTAACCCGAATTCTGCAATGGATCTGCTCTTTTGTGGCGTCAAATGCTTTTAGTGAACATACATCTCCCGTTTCATTACTCACCTGATGTTTACTATCAGAGAATTACTGAGCAGTATTATTTTTGTTTTGTCTTTGGGTAACTCCAGTTTCCATCAATGCTTCTGCTTGGTTTTGACTCCACAGAACATCATGCCTCCTCCAGAATAAGTTTATCATCTAAAATCTCATCACCATATAGATGGATTCAGTTTTTAATATTCAACACCTTCTCAGCTCCTCCAGTTGCCCCTCTCCTCTGATCGGAAGACTGGTGGGTACAGCCGTAAACCACCCCCTGCCAAAGCTTTCCTTTGTAGAAGGCTCAGAACTTTCAGAACCTTCTAGGTAACTCTCCATTTTCGATCAGCAGCTTTGCTTGGTTTCCACTCCACAGACCATCACATTCCCTGCTGGCATTTTCTCCCCCCTTTTCAGCTTCCTTTTGTATGTTGTCCTCTCCATTAGATTGGAAGCTTCTTCAGGGCAGGGGCTGTCTTTCTTTTTTTCTTATTTTTATCCCCAACACTTCGCACAGTGTCTGACATAGAATAGGCACTTAATAAATTATCGAATTTAATTAAAAAGTGAATTTTTATATGTTCCAAGGAATCCTGAATGATCTTAGTGTATGAATAGCAGATGCTTTGTGAAGGTGGTGTTTTGTTCTAGAGTCAGGTGCTCTTTTTTTTTTGTAATTAACAAATAGTAAGCACTCGTATATCTTGTGAAGTGGTAAAGATTTGGTTTATTGCTGAATATCATTTATTAAAATCTACTTGCTCTCTATTGATGCCTTTGATCCTTCCTTAATGAGGGATTTATATGTAGATGACCTTCAAAGATTTTGTATAGGTGGAAAAGTAAGTAAAAATTACAGGTAATTTTTGCTCTCTCAGATATCATTTTGGGAGGTATTAGCAAGGTTTGAGGTTTTTTGTTTTCCCCATACCTTTGATATTTTCCCCTCCTTGAGATACTTTGTTTATCATTTCTTCATTGCTCTAATGCTTTTCTTGCCTCCAGCATGGATCTCCTCTACACATGCTAGCTTCAATCTGGATACATGGATTTTCACATCATTTTCCTTATTCATACTATTTATAGCTCCTCTGAAAGGACATTGGGAATTGAGATGTTAAGGTTCATATATCTGTTCTACTATCTTTGAAGGAAAAAAGGTTGGTGGAATAGTTTTTGTAAGTATTTATTTCCATTTTTCTTCTGTTTGTACTCTTCCCTGCATTTTATCCTTTATCACAGACACTTGCTGTAAAGATTGTTTCCCAGCTTTCTGCTTTCCTTCTAATCTTGGTTGCATTGGCTTTATTTGTACAAAAGCTTTTCAATTTAATGTGACCAAAATTATCTATTCTACATTTTGTAATGCTCTCTATCTCATTTGGTCATGAATCCTTCCCCTCCCCATAGATATGACAGGTAGACTATTCCTAGCTCTTCTAATTTGATTGCTTCATTGTCTATGGTGCCTTTTAGAAAGGTGTAGTTTCTTTCCTTATCTCTCTTATTTAGGTCTATTTTTGCTTTTACTTTGTCTAAGATCAGGATTGCTACCTCTGCTTTTTTTACTTCAGCTGAAGCATAATAGATTCTGCTCCAGCCCCTTACCTTTACTCTGTGTGTGTCTCTTTGCCTCAAGTGTGTTTCTTGTAAGCAACATATTGTAGGATTCTGGTTTTTGATCCACTCTGCTGTCCACTTCCATTTTATGGGAAAGTTCAGCCCATTCACATTCACAGTTATGATTATTATCTGTGTATTTCCCTCCATCCTATTCTTCCTCCTGTTTGTCCTCTCTCCTTACACCCTTTCCCTCCTCACCAGTGTTTTGCTTCTATCTACCACCTCTCTTCTGCCCTCTCTTCTGTCAGTCCCTACTCCCCTCCCAATTACTTAATCTCCTCCCTTCCTAGTTCCCTGTCAGGTAAGATAGATTTCTACATTCAACTCATTGTGTATATGATTCCCTCTTTGAGCCAATACTGATGAGAGTAAGGCTCAAATGATGCCCATTGCCCACCTTCTAGCTTCCCCTCCACTGTAATAGGTCTTTCTTGTCTCATCATGTGAGATGATTTATCCCATTCCACTTCTCCCTTTCTGCACCTATTGTACTCCTCTTTCTCATCCCTTAATTTTTATGTCATTGCCTCAAATTCACCTTACATCTTTATGATCTGTCTATATATATTCCTTCTATCTGTACTGTTAGTGATGCAATTTATAAGTGTTACAAGTATCATCTTCCCCTGGACAGATGTAAACAGTTTAGCTCTATTGAATCCCTTTTGTTTTCTTTTCCCTTTTTACCTGTTTATGCTTCTCTTGGCTCTTGATATTGGGGTCAAATTTTTGGTTTAGTTCTAGTCTTCTTCTTATGCGGGCTTGAAATTCTTCTGTTTCGTTAAATGACTGGGTTTTTTTTCCCCTTGATGCATTATGCTTTAATTTTGCTAGGTAAGTGATTCTTGGTTGTAGTCCTCTATCCTTTGGCCTTCTGGATTATCATGTTCCATGACCTCTAGTCCTTTTATGTTGCAGCTGCCAAGTTCTGTGTAATCCTGATTGTGACTCCCTGGTATTGTAATTGTTTCTTTCTGCCCACTTGTAGTATTTTTTGCCTCACCTGATAGTTCTGAAATTTAGCTATAATGTTCCTTGGGGTTTTTATTTTGGGATCTCTTTCCTGAGGTGATTGGTGGATTCTTTTAATGCTTATTTTGCCCTCTGGTTCCAGGACATTAGGGCAGCTTTCCTCAATAATTTCTTTTTTTTAATTGAAAAAAAGGAGTTTATTTCCTTCTATTTGTGATGTTCTCTAGTAGCATTTATTACAAGCAAAATTATGAAGTAGATAAAATTTGGTTTTGCCTTCCAACTCCTCTTTGCTCCCTGCTATCTAGAGGCAGCTAGGTGGCACAGTAGATAAAGTACTGGGCCTGGAGTCAGGAAGACCTGTGTTCAGATTCAGACTCAGACACTTATTCAGCTGTGTGACCCTGGGCAAGTCACTCAACTTTTGTTTGCCTTGGTTTCCTCAGTTGTAAAATAGGGATAATAATAAAACCTACCTCCCAGGTTCTTTGTGAGGAGAAATAATATTTGTAAAGTGCTTAGCATAGTGCCTGGCATATAGTAGATACTTTAAAAATTCTTATTTCCTTCCTATCCCAATATGGCTTTTTCCTCCTTTCCCTTTATCCCAGACTCTGGTACTCTGCTAGGACTAATCCATGAGGTGCTTTCACTGTACCTAACTTCCTTTCTTGTGCACAGGCTATTTGATAGCCTGGCTTTTTCCCCTTCCACTGAATTGTGAATTAATTTATGAGTTGTCCAGGGTCACAGGGCTAGTAAGTGTCTGAGGCTGGATCTGAACTCAGGTCCTTCTGACTCCAGGGTTGGTGCTCTCTCCTCTATGCCACCCAGCTGCCTCTAATATCTTTGCATTTTACTCACTTATTTATTTTTTTAGTCATGCCATTGTCAACTAGTTTTTATTTTTTTATGTAATAATGTTATAACATATATTAATCTAGGTAATTAATATATGATTAGCAAAATATAACAAAATATATTAAAATGAAATATAATGCCATATTAGTATAGCATAATATGATTAATATACCATAATGTAAAGTAATATATAATATAACTAATAGATCATACAGATTAATATGACCTATTATGTAGATTTATATATTATGCAATATGTTAATAGAATATTACTTAGCATTTAAAGAGCACTTTTTTTTAGGTTTGATTTTCTTTTTTTTAAAATTAATTTATTTTGATTTATTAACAATCACTTCCATAAGCTTTTGAGTTTTATATTTTTCTCCCCCTCCCTCCCTACCTCCTTCCCCAGGATGGCACACAATCTAATATAGGCTATACATATACATTCTTATTAAACATATTTTCACATTAGTGATGTTGTAAGTAAGAATTAGAACTAATAGGAGGAACCACCAGAAAGAGGAAATAAGACACAACAAAAGAAAAAAATAGCAACTTGGTATGCTTTGATCTTCATTCAAATTCCATAGTTCTTTCTTTGGATGTGGATAGCATTTTCTATCATGAGGCTTTTGGAGATATCTTAGATACTTGTATTGCTGACAGGGGTTAAGTTTATCAAAGTCTGTCATCAGTCAATGTGGCTGTTACTGTGCACGTTCTCCTGGTTCTGCTCACTTCACTCAGCATCAAACCATACAAGTCTTTCCAGATTTATCTGAAGTATGCCTGTTCATCACTTCCTATAGCACAACAGTATTCCATTACATTCATATATCACATTCATAATTATGATAACTATCTGTCTTTCTCTTCATCCTTTTCCCCTTCTATTTATGCTTTTCTTTCTCCTTTCTCCTTTTCCCTCCTCACTAATGTTTTGCTTTTGACCATGGCCTACCTCAGTCCCACCTCCCTTCTATTAGCCCCCTCCCTTTTCTTTCTCCTTTTCCCTCCTACTGCATGTTAGATTTCTATACCTAACTGACTATGTTATTCCCTTCTTAAGTCAAATTTAATGAGAGTAAGGTTCAAACAATGCTCATCTCCCTCCCTTCTTTCCCTCCACTATAACAGGTTTTTGTGCCTCTTCCAGTGTTGTAATTTACCCTTGTCTGACTCCTCCTTTCCTTTTCTCTCATTACATTTTCTTAGTTAGATCAGATTAATCCACTTACTTGGATCCATTTAACCCACTTGATTAGATTTTTTTCATCAAAGTCAATTTATACCCACTCCCTTTATGTATACCCCTTTAACATGGTGTAATAACAATACAGTTCTCAAGAGTTACAAGTGTCATCTTCCCTTGTAGGGATGTAAAGAGTTTGCCCTTATTAATAACTTGTTGTTACTTTCTGTCCTGTTTACCTTTTTATGTCTCTCTTGGGTCTTGTATTTGAAGATCAAATTTTCTGTTGAGCTCTGGTCTTTTTATGAGGAAGGTATGGAAGTCCCCTATTTCATTGAATACCCATCTCCTCCCCTGAAAGATCATGCTCATTTTCGCTGGGTCCTTGATAATTTCTTGAAAGATGCTGTCCAGGTCCTCCTTTTGATTATGGCTTTCAGGCAGTCCAATGATTCTGATATTGTCTCTTCTGGATCTGTTTTCTAGGTCAGTTATTTTTCCCATGAGGTATTTTACATTTTCTTCTATTTTTTCATTCTTTTGAATTTGTTTGATTAATTCATGATGTCTCATACAGCCATTAGTTTCAATTTGCCTAATTCTAACTTTTAAGGTGTTGTTTTCGTCAATTAGCTTTTGTACTTTCTTTTCCATTTGGCCAATTGTAGTCTTTAAGAAGTTGTTCCTTTCATTGAATTTTTGTATATACTTTTCCATTTGACCAGTTCTACTTTTTCAGCAGTTTTCCAAGAGGTTGACTCTTTTTTTCATTACACTCTTGCAGCATTCTCATTTCTTTTCCCAATTTTTCTTCTACCTCTCTTATACAATTTTTAAGCTCCTTCTTAAGCTCTTTCATGAGTTCTTTCTGGGCTTGAGATGACGTTCCATTTTGCTTTGGGATTTTGCCCATAGCTGTTTCAACACTGTTGTTCTCTTCTGAGTTTGTGTCTTGGTCTTCCCTGTCACCATAGTAATCTTCTATGGTCAGGTTGTTTTTTGCTAGATTTTTTTGGCCTTTTTTTTTTTTAATTTGAGCGCTGTTCCCAGGGCAGGTGGGGAGGCACTATCTCGGACTTCTTGTGCTAGTGGCAACAGGCCTTGGCTATTTACCTAGTGCTGTGCCAATGTTGCCCTGAAGCCCACAGGGGACCCTCAAGTCTGGTGCTGCACTGAGGGGTTGGGGTTGGGGTTGCCTGGTGCTGCTGGAGTCCATAGGGTCTGGTAGCTTTCCTGGTGCTGAGCTGACACTAATGGTGGTGTCTGGCATGTGCTGAGGACCAGTGGGGTGTTTCTGCATTTCCTTTGGCTACACTGATACACTTGGTGATCTGGCCATTGGAGGCTGCCTGTTTACCTGGGCAACACTGAAATGGTGGCAATCGCCTGTTTGCTTAGGCACCCCTAGAGTTGGTGTCTATCAGTTTGCCTGGGGCTGTGCTGAAATATGTGGAGATCTGGCACCTGGAGGACACCTGCCCACCCAGAGCTACACTGAAGCAAGGGGAGGCCTAGCTGCTGGAGGACACCTGCCTGCCTAGGCTGGGCTGCCACAAGGCAGAGACTCAGCTGCTGGAGGATGCCCACCTGACTGGGCTAGAGGACGCCTACCCATCTGCAGCTATACTCAACCACAGTGGTTCCCAGAGCTGGAATCTGTGTTTCCCTCTAACTATGTTAAGGTGGGGAGGATGGGGGCCTGGTATTGGTGTTTGCCTGCTCCACTGAACTAAGGCTCAGGATCTCCCATTGCTTTGTTGAGGTGCGGCTTGCTGCTGGCTTTCTGGGACTTCCTGTCCTGGACTATGCTCCCCTTTCACCTGAGTGAGATGGGCCTTTCTTACCAATCCTTCAAGTTTTTTGGGCTAAAAGATTTTCACCCCATCTTTTTGCTAGTTCTGCTGTTCCAGGATTTGTTTTGGGGCCCTATTTTATGGTTGTTTGAAGGTGAGTATGGGAGAATTACAGCAATTTACTGCTTGCTCTACCATCTTGGTTCCCAGAAGTCAGCTGACAATGTTTCTTGATGAAAATCTATATGACTGTGGTATAATAGAATTTGGATTCCTGAGGTGGGACTACAAAGAAAGTTAATCAATAAAATTTATTAAGTGCCTATTGTATGTCAGGCATTGTACTGAAAATTTTATGCTACTTTTTTAGCAGTGACATGAAACAGAAATGCCTTAGTTATGTCCCAGTATAATTTGAAAATTTCTAGGCCATATGGTAAAATGTAGAAGTGTATGTTATAAATAAACTGTGAATTACAGGTCAGAAATGAACCAGTGCCAGCAATATAAGGTAAGTTCTTCACACACACATATAAAATCAATTAGACACAACATTTCCAAGTAGCAATTTCCCAAAGAGTCCCATAGGGACAATGGCATGACTAAAAATGCTTCTCTTGGACAGACTTCACTGCTTCTTACAAAGCAGAAAACTCCAGCTAACATCTGGTTGAGATACATTATTGAAACATATTCCAAACTGTTATTCTTTTTAGTCATGTAGCACCTGGGGCACCTCCCTCCATCTAAATCACAGGGTGGGTCCTTCATCAGATGAGTCTGTATCCCCTAAAACTATAGTTCACAAGTCCCCACTGATTTGCTGGTCTTTAATAATCAGGAAGAGGACACGATTAATTCAAAAGAAAAGCATTTATTGAATTTGAATAGTAAGAAAAGTGGCGACAAATCATCCCCATAAACCTAGGGTGTACTCTCCCACAAATACACGCAACAGTGGGGAGAATAGATACAGAATCCATACATGCAGAAAAGCATATAGGTAGGTAATATGTGACCAGGGCACCCGTAAGGAGTGGGGCAAACATAGGGAACACATGTGACCAAGGCAAACATGAAAGGGACAGCTCCTACCTCCCACACTGTGTGGCCACTGATATCTTTCAGTGATGGCATTGTGCTGCTCCTAGTGATGGTGGTCTTATAATCTTTTCTAGACATTGTTCTGGACTTCTATATTATTCCCACTTGAGGATCTTCATTCCCTTCTTCCATACCCTTACTCCTGATTTTTAGCTCCTTTTGTATATTGTCTTACCTCATTGGAATGTAAGCTTCCTGAAGGCAGGAACTGTTTTTCTTTTTATTTGTATTGCCAGGATTTAGCACATTGTCTGGCACATAGGCAGTACTTAAAAAATGCTTGTTGCTGCCTACCTGCCTCATCACCTACCTTTCCACCTTTATTATATCATAGCCCCCTTCCCCTTTAAGATCCAACCAGAGCAGTGTTCTTGCTCTTTCACACAAGTACTGCTTCCTTCTCTGTCTCCTTGCCTTTGCACTGCCTGTCCTTTATTCCTGGAATATACTCTTCCATTCCCCCTAACTTTAGAATCCCTTGTTTCCTTCAAGACTCAGCTCAAATAGCATCTTCTAGATGAATCCTTTTAAACTAGGGTTCAATGCAACGATTGGAATAAGAGCTCTCTGAGTTCAAGGAGCTTAAAAATGAAAAGAAGGCAATCAATATCTCCAACTCATTTCAATTCCTTCCTTTGGTGGTGGCAAATGCATGTCCAAATGATTGATTATGTGGTAACCCAGTATCTGTGCATCAAGTCATTTACATTTCCCATAGTGAGGAAAAATGATATTTACTGTTAAAATTTTTTTTTGAAGGAAAATTCTGAGAGGCGGAGCCAAGATGGCTTTCAGTAGGAAAGGTCTGTTGCACAAGAGTGAGAGAGGAGAGCAGTCCAGCACAGCCCAGGCCCCAGCAAACCAGGAGCAGGCCTTGAAAGCCACTCAATCAGTAGCAGCAGCAGCTGCTTCTGGAGCTCTCAGCCCACAGACAGTAAGGGGGTTGAATAACTGGTCAGAAGGAGATTACAGGGGTCTCTTTGCTAGCACTCAGGCAGGATGCTGTTGCTTTGCCCATACTCGGATCCAGGTCACAGACCTGGGTGGCAATCCCAGGGCAACAAGGAGCCCTAGCACAACAGAGCTTGTGACCACAGTGGAGTGAGAACCCTCCTCACCGTTCCAGGGCAGAAGAGAGTGCTTGTGGTCACTCACAGACCAGAGCACAGGCCAAAAGAGTAGTAAACACCTCTCTCTAGATCATACCACCTTGGAAGAACTGAAAACTTACAGGTCCCTAGACGTATCTCTGAGAATAGCTGCACAAAATTCCTGAGGCTTGGGACAGTGCACCATCCACCCTGGAAGCAGATTCCTACTTCATTTTTATTTTTAAAAATATTTTATTTTATATTTTATTTTATTTTTCAGTTAGCCAACTACCATTTATTAAGACATCCTATATGCCAGGCACTGTGTGAAATGTGGGGTTCAATCCAAGGAATGAAGCTGATGGGATATGAAGAAATGGCTGGTTTATGAGCCCTCTTTTTTTTAATTTTTAAAAGTTTTTAAAAATTAATTTATTTTTATTTATTAACAATCATTTCGATAAGCTTTTGAGTTTCAAATTTTTCTCCCCCTCCCTCCCGACCTCCCTCTCCAAGACAGCAACACAATTTGATATAAGCTATACATATACATTCCTATTAAACATATTTTCACATTAGTGATGTTGTAAGAATTAGAACTAATAGGGGGAATCACCAGAAAGAGGAAACAAAACACAACAGAAGAAAAAAAATAGAAAATAGTACGTTTTGATCTTCATTCAAACTCCATAGTTCTTTCTTTGGATGTGGATGGCATTTTCCATCA
The DNA here is from genome assembly GCF_003287225.1 of Phascolarctos cinereus. Classification (NCBI taxonomy): domain Eukaryota; kingdom Metazoa; phylum Chordata; class Mammalia; order Diprotodontia; family Phascolarctidae; genus Phascolarctos; species Phascolarctos cinereus. Next base: position 101,748,439 of record NW_027556180.1, read on the forward strand.
TGAGGCCTTTGGAGATGTCTTAGCAGATCCCTACTTCAACAGAGTTAAAAGCCAATCTTTTAAAAGTTAATAGGCTGGGAAAACAAGCAAACAACACAAAAAAATTCTGACCATAGAAAGATACAATGGCAACAAGGAAGATCAAAACATACACTCATAAGAAGATAACAAAGTTAAACCTCCTACATCTAAAGTCTCCAAGAAAAATATGATTTGGTCTCAGGCCATGAAAGAACTCAAAAAGGATTTTGAAAAATATTTTTTGAAGAAGCAAGCATATCCTTATATAAATGACAAGGATGGCCACAAAAATCACAAACAAGACACTATGACGTGAACCATAGCAGTATAGTTTAAGGGGTATTATAGCTTTTCCCTTCTACTGACATATTTCATTTTCACATTGGATGTTCAGTGGTTTATAGGAGCTCTGAGTGCTACTAGGAAAAAGAAAAATCAGGACTGAGCTTCTTGGGGCTTCCAAATTGGTTCATAGACCAAATCTGTCTGCTGTCTTCTAAGAGGAACTTATTCTTCATGGGACCAGATTGGGACACTAAGATTTACTTAAGCATTTTATATATTTAAGCATTAAGATACATCTGATTCTCCTAGGTTTTTTTTTCCTAATCTCATATTCTTATCACTATCACTGGGAAGGGAAGAATAAAAAAGAGGAAAAAAAAGAAAATCACATAATAACTTTATTATACATTTAAAAGGAATAGCAAGTTGCACATAATAGATTTGTCATTTCATGTAAAATCATCTTTCTTTCTCTTCTACTATGTTATGAAAATGTTTGTTTTGTTTCTGAAGTTCAAAATAAAATAAATAAAATGAGAAAAAAATCTGGAGTTTCTCCTACCATGGCCAGAGGCACTGGGTGTCTCAGAAGGATGAAGGAACAAGATTATAACAACTTCAAACTGTTCTGTTATGTCTGCATCTGAAAGCTACAGGCTGACCTATCATAGGCATGATGGGACAAGGCTCCCTCAACTCTATGGGATCCAGGTAAAGGTTGTAAATATTTTTTGAAACAGTTAATTTATGCATTGTAACCTTGCATTATTCAAGAGGTATACTAACCAGGTCCATGGTCTAACTGGTGTTTAAAAAGGAAAAAGAATATTGGAGAAACTAAATCAGAATGGCCCTGCAATTGCATCTACAAAAAACCACCACTTTCAAACTTTCCCAGCAATCTAAATATATATCTGGAACTGATGTAACATTTTAGGCACCACATACTGGGGGCATGTGTTGGCATTTCACATTGCATGATAGATTGTTGATTTATCAGCATAAACATAAACTATAGTCAGTAGATAACCCAAATTGAATGTCCCAAGAGATTCTACTTCATGCAGTAAGTTCCATTGCTTATGATTAAGTAAGAAGCAGTTATTTTCAAATTAACATTAATGTCACTGGGTATTGATGACTTGCCCATATATATAGCATATGGCAGTGACAGAACTTGAACCCAGGTCTTCCAACCTCTGAAGCCAGCACTCTACCCACATTGCCACGCTTACTAGCTGTGTGACCCTAGGGAAGTCACTTAACCCTTTTTGCCTCAGTTTCCTCATCTGTAAAATGAGCTGGACAAGGAAATGGCAAAGCACTCCAGTATCTTTGTCAAGAAAACACTAAATGGGGTCACAAAGAGATGGACACAATTGAAAAAGACTGAACAACAATCCTCCCCACAGCCCTCCCTCTTCCCCCAATAAAAGTCCTCCCCTGAAACAAATACTATAAGTATAATGAAGCAAAACAAATTCACACATCATGTCTGAAAATATATTTGTCATTTTGTACCTCTAGTTTATTATTTATCTTTCAAGAAGCATGAATCATGTTTTTTCATCAATCTTATGGTGTCATAATTAATTATGGCATTGATCAAAATTCTCAAGTCTTTCAAAATTGTTTTCATTTACATTATTGTAGTTGTTTAAATTGTTCTCTTGGTTCTGCTCACTTTACTGTGCATCATTCCATATAAGTCTTCGGTGAGTTCTGTCGTTTCTTAGGTCACAGTAATATTTCATTACATTTATGTACCCTAATTTGTTCAGCCACACTGTCCCCAGTCGACAGTCATCCACATTGTTTCCAGTTCTTTGCTACAGTAAAATATATATTGCTATAAATATCTTTGTACATATAAGTCCTTTCCGTTTTTCTTTGGTCCCTTTGAAGTATATGCTGAATAGTTCTGTTACTTAGTTTCTTTCAGAGTTGAGCTCCAAGTTGCTTTCCAATTGGACCACTTCATTAGTGTGCCTGTTTCTCACAGCTCCTCCAACAACCGTTGTTTTCCATTTTTGTCTGATTAGTTGTTTTGATTTACATTTCTGTTACCGGTTATTTGGAACATTTTTATGTCATTGTTGAAAGCTTGTATTTCTTCCACGTCCAATATCTTTGTAGTTTTCTATGAGCTGTAAATTACTTTCTTGTTTATGGTGGAAATTTTGCATTGGGTAAAATTGTGCCTTATTTAGCACAGTAATGAAAGTCATTATTTTGCGGGGTTACTGGTTTATGACTTTCAATCCCACTGACTTCCTTTGTACACACAAAAACCAATCTACTGAGGTTGTAGCAAATCAAGCTCTTTTTATTATATATTTGTTTCAATTCCTAATCCCATGTTTTTGTCATGTAGGCTCTGGTTCCTGCACTTGTATAGGAGCAAAGAATATTTGGTTGCATTGTAGAAGAGTGGCCACTGTGACAACCCACAGGAAGCATGTCCCCTCTCTAACTGATGCTTCTCTTTGTCAAAGGCAATTCAACTTAACAAAGGAAGAAAAAAAAAATAAGGCAAGCCTTGTCCTTAGGACACACATATACTCCTAGGGTGGGGGAAAGATACATCACTATGCAGCCCAGGTTTTTTTCAAGGTACTATCCCCCACTCCCATACCAGCTACATTCCAGATCTTGATACTGTTTGTTTGTTATCTTGTCAAAATCATAGTTATGATAGTTATCCCTCCCAATGTATAATGATATACCTGAACAAACCAGATGACATTAATTCAAAGCAAAAGACATTTTTTATAAAGCAGAAGTTAAATAATAAGGAAATATCCTTCATGTGATTCAAACAATTTCTATAGATTTCCCTGCTATTAGTGGGAGAGGAAACTCATATTCTTTGGTTTACATCTCAGTGGGAACATTTTGATAGCTCTGTTAAATTACTGTCCCAACAGCTTCTCATGCCTCCGTGTTGCTCTCTACCTCTGAAGCTACCACATTCTACTTCTCTACAGAGTTGCTACCATCATATTTTGCTGGACTTTTTCTCCTGAGTTGTTGCTGCCATCTTCTGGAACTGTCTCCTGCTTTGTGAGATGGCTCTAGATGAATATGCCGCAGAACATATTTTTCATCATTTTTCAGTACATTTTCATCGCTTTTTTTAGTCAGGCCCACAGCCGCACTTGGCCAGTACATACAAGTGTCTTGGGTCAAAATCTTTCTGTTTGACGCACTCATTCTCCATTGGTGGGAATACCTAGAGACCCGTTTGCTATTTAGTTTGGGGCAAGTTAATTCCTTTCAACTCACATCATGCCTCTAGTAGCAAGTCTTAGAAATACTCAAATTACCCCAGAGGTTCTACACACCTCAAAAATACACTTAGCAATTGTGGAGCTAGTGTCCTGCATTTTTACAGCTACACCTGGATCCAGATCACTTTGTTTTTCCATTTACAATTTAATTTTACAGACAAATACAAAAGATTTAGAGAAAGGAGAGATGACTAAGAAAAGGTGGGATTAGGAAAGACTTTGTGTAGGAAGAGGAAACTAAACTTAACTTTGAATGAAGCTAAATATTCTAAGGGGTAAGAACCCTGAAGAGAAAGTATGTTTTAGGCATAGGGAAAAACCAGAGCAAAGATGCAGAGATGGGAGTTGGAAATGTGAGTTCGGGGAGCAAAGGATGGGTCAGTTTAGCTAGAATGTTGAGTGTGTGAACAATTGTAATATGAAATAAATCTGGAAAGTGAAACTGTGAATCTCTATTCAGAGGTAGATGAGAGTCAGATTGTGGAAGGCTTTAAATGCCAAGCTGAGAAGTGTGTATTTTATTTTAGAGATAATAGGGAATTGTTGAAGATTTTTGAGTGGAAAATGACATGATTAGACCTGTGTTTTAAGAATATTAATTTGATGTCTGTCTGGAGGATGGGTTAGAGAGGGGATTGGAAATAGGAAGACCAATTAGGAGACTATTGTAGTAGTCAGCTGAGATGTGATGAACTAGGATAGTATCTGTCTGAATAGAGAAAAGCGATAGATGTGAGATATATTGTGGATATATATTCAACAGGACTTGGCAACTGCTTAGAAATGGGGAAGGTATGAGGATAAGGAAGACTGAAGAGTAGATGATGACTGTGAAGTTGTGAACCTGGGTAACTAAAAGAATAGTGATGCCCTCAATGTTAATAGGAAAACATAGAGAAGGCACAGATTTTAGGGGAGAGATATAGAGTTCTGTTTTGGATGTATTAAACTTGAGATATCTATGGGATATCTAGGTACAGATGAGCTACTAAAATCAAAGAGATTAGGAATGGAAAGATAAATTTGCCTCGGATGAGAGATACATATTTTATGTTTTTGTGCCTTTCATGTGACTAAGGCAAGTGTTTCACTTGCCTCACCCTTGTAATGGCTCTGGTGACAGGAAGTTTGGTGGTGTTCTCAATAGAAAAGATTGGACATGATGAGGTTGAGGATGTCTCTGGCTAGCAGTGTCTAACAGGAACTAATGATATGGGGTTGGAGTTTAGGACAGAGAAGTCTGGCTATAGAGATCTTGGGAACATTCATGTAGAGATAATCATTGAACCAGTGGGAGCTGATGAAATCATGAAGGAAAGAATGTATTGAGAGGAGGAAGCTGTGGAAAGAGCTCCGGCCTTGGAGTCAGGAGCACCTAAGTTCAAATTCAACTTCAGACACTTGAAACTTACTAGCTGTGTGACCTGGGGCAAGCACTTAACCCCAATTGCCTCACCAAAAAGCAAAAAAAAAAAATGTATTGAGAGAAAGGAGAAAAGGGCACAGCATTGATAAGAACCAAACTTATTGGGAAGGAAATAGATAATGATTCATCAAAGGAAATTGGGGAGAAGTCAGTAGGAAAATCCAGGAAATAGGGTCATTTGGAGACAATGTGAAAGGATCACTGGAAGAATCAAAACTTCAGAGAGTTCAAGTAGGTTAAAGACTCAAAAAAGGCCAATGGAATTAGTAGTTAAGGGATCCTTAGTCATTTTGGAAAGAGCAGTTTCATTCAGAAGGTAGGTTTGGAAGCCAGATTGTAAGGAGTTGAGGTAGGAGTAAAGAAATGGAGACAGGTGTAGATTCTTTTTTTTTTTTAAGAGTTTGGCTACAAAAGGGAGAATAAGGTGTAATTGAGTAGGTGACATGTTAAGTGAAGACCCTCTTCATCTTATCTCCTAGGCAGGCCTGTCCACATCAGGCTAATGTTGTTCCCAGCTCTGACATCCCAACAGAACAATTGATTGTCATTTTAAAGATCTACCCTGGCATGTGTCCAGTCCACTCAAGATTACTCTTTGCCTAGGTATGGGGTTTTTTTCCTGGCATTTTTTAAAGGGATAGGAAAGCACAGGCAGAATCATGCAGTGGAAAGAATACTTGTGGATTTGGATTTAAAACCTAACTCTACCACTTAACTATCTGGGTAACTGTGGGTAAATCACCTGTGCAAGCTCTCTGGCTGTTAGTTTCCTCATCTTTAAGCAAAGGCATTGACTTCCAAAGGTCCTTCCATTTCTAAATTTATGATCCTATGAATCTAACCATGGTTAAAGGCAATAGATTACACAAGGAGAAACCAAAAATGAGAGAGGTGAAGTGATCACAGAACAAGTTCCCAGAAGATAAGTGACAGAATGGGATGAAGGACACAAATGAAAGGATTAGTACTAGAAGAAGAGCTATATGTTGCCTAGATTCTAGAAAAAAGGAATGTGGAATCATGTAGAAGGGTTTTGAGGTGTAGAATAAGGGAGAAGAGGGAACTTACAATGGATGGTTTCCATTTCTGTCAGTAAAGTAGAAGACTCCTCTGAGAGTGAGGAGCAAAAGATATGGTAGAGAAGGCTTCAACTAAAAAAGTTTGGAATGTGACAGAGAATCAATTTAGGGAAAAATTAAAAGATAATTGGGAACAATGGATTCAAGTTGCAATTAAATAATATAAATTTTTAATGAATCAAGTTATCTGTTATATTTTTTTTTGTTTGTCGCATCAATGCTTTTTGTTTTTTATGCCACATGGCTGTCCCTCTGCCCCCCTGCCCACTGTAGTCTCCTTCATAACAAAGGGAAACAGTCAAGCAAAGTTGGTTCACAAAATGACTGCATCTGACAACATTCCACAGTCAGAGTCCCCCACTTCTCTACTGTGAGGAAAGAAAGCATTTCTTTTCTAGCACCAAGAGTGGTCATTACAATTAATCAGAGTCTGGTTGCCTTTCAGCATTGTTTTTGGTTACATTAATGTAGTCATTGTTTTTAGTGTTGTTCTGGTTACTTTCCCTGCCTCATTTCATCTTCTTAGGTTTCTCTGAATTCCTCATATTTTTTATCTCTTACTGTTTACTAGTATTCTATTACATTCGTATACCATAGTTGGCTTCAACATTCTCCAACAAATGGGCACCCATTTGGTTTGCAGTGTTTTGTTACCACAAAAAGTACTACTATGGATATTTTGGTATAAATGTGATTTTTATGCTGTGACTATTTTAGGATATATGCCCACTAATGGGATCTCTGTTTCAACAATTTAGTCATTTTTTTCTCACCTAATTTCAAGTTGCCTCCAAAATAGTTGGACTAATTTAAAAGTATATCAGAGACTGAATGGTAAAGGGAGTCCATATACTATATATACTATGTTACTCCAGATGGCATTATTGCAGATGACATTGTGCTGATTGTATCAAATTATCCCAAATGAAACCCATAATCACTCAAAAGAGTTCAACCTAATTAGCCACGCAAATAAAACTATTGTTTGAATGAAGAATTCCTATTGTTAAGATTATGATATGCTATTGTATGGCTAGAACATAGAGCTCAGTTGTAAGTCCATATAGCTTGGAAAGACCTTGAAGATGGATAATGAACTAAGCTCAGAATGCAATAGGATAGGGAGAGCATATTGAATAGCATTTGGGAAATTGTGCAGTACTTTTAATGATTCTAAGCATTTCCCTGAAACAAAGGCCATTCTTTTACATTATATGTATGCTATCCAGCTGTGAGTCATGGAATACCAGTCTCCAAAGAATTAAAGTTGTGAGTCATCCAAAGAGAAATGGAGAGACAGCTTATGGGTATCAGTAGGCTGTAACACATTACCAACAAAATTTCCCAAGAGAAGCAACCAGTGCAAAGGATATCAACCAAGAGTCAAATTACCAGAAAAAAAAAAGAAGTGGGCTGCGCATGTACTAAAAGAAGGGGATAACTAGTAGATGACCCATGTCTTCTATTGGAATTAAAGTAATAACAAGAGGTCTATGTGAAAGTCCACTGAAAACTGGATAGATCTCCTACGGAAGATTTATTGGAGGCAATGATCATGAGTCACCCATAATGACAAGCTACAGATGGGTTGTGATGTATACCATGAGAGGGAGCTCCTATATCAATAAAAGCACAGATCCATCAAAGTATAGTAAAATTAAGCACTTTGAGAGCAGGAACTATTTGTTTTTGTCTTTGAATCCCTGGTATCTTTCATATAATAGGTACCCAAGCCCCGCAGCTCATTGGTATAGCACTGTCTTCTCATTGGTGGAGATCAGTGCTCCCCCATCTACATGGGAGATGGGGAGGAGCTGGTGAGATCGAGGGAGGAGACAGATCCTAGATTTTTCAAGCTTCCAGCTTCAAGAAAGAAGATGCATGATGCCAATCTCTCTTCCTGTTGTTGAAGGGAGAGAAAAACTAGGTCACTAGGAAGAAGTCAACATGAGAAGAACTGGGAGTCTCTATCATTTTCCTATACTTAGCTTTCTATGTTAGTGACTTCAGGGAATTTTCCTTTTGGGTGAGATATGGAACTTTTTGAGATAAGTTGAGATGAGTTACCTCACTTGCAGTGGGAGAGCTCCTTCAGTCTGTATTGTCTGGCATGTCGTCTCACATGTAAAGTTTCTCTGATTTTCATTTTGCTATCAACTTGAATAAATGGATTTCTTTGCTATTTATTATGTGTGTTCATTTTGGAACTGATATTTGGTGGGAAGGGATTCAAACCTTGGATACAAGACTTAGAGTCCCCTTTCCCCATTAATGAATGGTGATCAACAATTTAGCTTAAAATTTAAAGTTACTTCCTCTAGACTATTAATATTTAAAGGAGCAGATAGGTATAATTCTAGCCCAGTACTCCCTGTCTCTGAGGAGAGCAGAGTATCCAGGCTCCACCCTGTTGCTTCCTCTCCCGGCAGGAATTAAAATGTCCCTCAGAGAAGGGAGAGAGGGGGAAATTCTTTCCTCCCTATGAGACAGCTGTATTACATACTTAATAAACATTTGTAGAAATAAATTGATTTTTCGAAGCATACTATTTGCTATTTTTTCCCCTGTTGTGTTTTGTTTCCTCTTTCTGATGGTTCCTCCTATTGGTTCTAATTCTTACAACATCACTAATGTAAAATATGTTTAATAGGAATGTATATGTATAGCCTATATCAGATTGCATGCCATCTTGGGGAGGGAGGTGGGGAGGGAAAGGGAGAAAAATTTAAAACTCAAAAGCTTATGGAAGTGACTGTTGACAATTCAAAATAAATTAATTTTAAAAAGTAAAAAATAAACAAGAAAAAAAGAAATGAATTGATTTTGCTTTGTTTCAAAACATCTTGTACCTAAAACTTTCAAGAATATTTATTCTCTAAATACCTACATATTTAGCTATAGCAGTGATTGACCACACATGTCCCATAGTACCAACTAGTTACCAATAACTCTGAGCCCTGCCTCTGAAATGACTTCAGAGGAGATAGGTTTTGCCAGAAGAGCCACCTTTCAAGGGTACTGAGATGTCAGCTCAGATATTTTGTACTGTATTTTGTACTCTCTCTTCTTTGAAGTTCTAGACCAAAGTGTAAGAAGGAATAAAAATATTTCTTCTTTTTTACCCCTTCCCCTTCCAACACCTGAAACAGGAAGTGGCAACTTGTAGGTGAAACACACAACAAGAGGTATGTGCCTACCCAGGTGAGACGGAGAGGGAAATTACTGTACCCCCAATTTCCTGGCTGCCTTCTTTTGCCTTTCTATTTCCTTTGCTGAGAATAGCTTAGAGACTAATGTTTCTGAGAATGGAGTTTCCATGTGAATTTAGAAGTTCCTGAATTTGAGTATCTAGGCACCAAACTTCCTGGAGAGGGAAAATTTTCCAGCAGCTTATTGCATGGAGAAGTAAGAAGACTGCCAATGGAGGAAGACCTGGCAGCTGAAGGACAAAAGCTGCACTATGGGGGCAAGAAAGCTGGGTCTTACCGACCCCATTATTGTTATAAATTGCTTGGAAAGTCTATTACTGGTGAGAAGGGGAATTGTTTGCTCAGCAGCTTCCTCCCAATCCTCAGCACAGCATATTTATTTTCTGGGGAAAGTTTAATGAGCCTAACAGATTATTTAAATGCTTGATATTTCTGTATTTGTTCATGGGCCCCTGAGAATACTTTGTGTTTTACACATTTTCTGTTGTGGGTGAAATAAGGGTTGTTCTGTTCCCAATACTCATCCTATCTGATGTACACATCCTGTTGGAGTACATCTGTGGCTGTAGAGCCCCTGTTTCAATATGTGGTGAAAGCTAGTTGTGGCTAGCATAGTTGTGGCTCAGACTAGATCTGACCTTGGTTGTGGCCACTAGACAGGATCAGAGTCCCAGTCCTGGTTACAAAAGACATAAACTATACTGAACTTTTGTTTGAGAGATTTCACCAAGGTAAATCTCTAGGATGGGGAAAAGAGTCAAAGAGAGAAAGTGACCCTCTTGGGGGCTAGGCTCCCAGAATCTAGTTTGTATAATCATTAAGCTTTTTTGGGGGGGAGGGGGAGAGAGTATGTGAGAACTGCGTCTTCGTTCACACAGAAGAATATCTTTACTTACTTAAGAAGGTTTCCCCCTAATACATTTAATATGGATGTTCTATGTGGCTCTCTGTGAGGCAAGACAAGAAATCTCTAATATCTCCCCTCTGTCCAAGGAGAACTTCAATTCCTGCTTAGAGAAGGAGCAGAAGGTTGAGGCCAAAGCATGGACACTGCTATCCTTAAAGAAAGGGTCTCTCAGGCTACAATGATATATTTCTGCTCCCTTAAATATTGTTTGTCTAGTGATTTTTAGGTTCAAACTAAACTCTTGATCACTATTTCTTAGTGGGGAAAGGTGACCCTAAGCTTTATATCCAAGTCTTGACTCTCTTCTCACAAAATACCAATTCCACAGGGAACATACATAGTAAATAGCAAAGAAACCCATCTATCCAAGTCAGTAGCCAAACAAAAAATGGAGAAAGTATAATTATGAGAATATATACCACCCAATACAGATTGAGGGAGCTCTCCCATTGGGGGCAAAGTATCTCAGTTCACCCAAGAAAGAGTCCCAGATGTCACCCAATGGAAAAATTCCCTACAGACTATAGTGTAGCAAGCTGTAAATGAGGACATGATTAAAGTTCTATATGCTTGCTTCTTCCCAGTCTTTCTCCCTTCATGGCACTGAAGAATGGTTAGCATTGCCCATGTTCTCTCTTGAAGCTACAAGTCAGAAGAACCTGAAGAAACCAAAAGAGAATCAAATCTCTCCTCTCCGATTTTCACCCAGCTCTGCTCCTGTCCCTCATACAAGTTCCATGGGGCATTGATCTCTACCAACGAAAGAGAGTCCCACACCAACAGGCTTTGGAGCTCGAATTACATTTCTATCTGAAGACAAATCTACCGTGTTTCACCACATAATCATCGCAGATTTTATGACAATTTTTTTGCCCAAAAGTGGGGTGTGACCATGATGTGAAGCTTTTTAAAAAATCGTATTGGTATTACTTAAAAATTGTAAGATTAGGATACATGGAATATTTGTGAATATACATTAAAATTGGGAAGATGCAAGTGTTATCATATCACACGACTTACTCCTGGCAGCTTCACTTGCCAGCTTACTCCCCTTGCACCTATGGCTTTTCATTGGATTGAGTGACAACACTGTTAGTACTGCAGTGCTCTAAACAAACCACACAAATTGGCTTCCAGAAATATACTGACAATGTGCATGCCCTGAGAATTCTAGGTTTGCAGCTCATAATGCTTGAGAAATAAATGCATATCCATGTGCCACTGGTGAATACGTTGATGTTCTGTTTACCTTTTAAATGGCATGAGGAACAGAATTGTACCATGCAAAGATTATGTGATGAAAAGTTATAAACCAATTTTTGGACAGAAAAAACAGGGTGTGATGATTATGCGGTGGTAACAATTATGCAGTGAAATATGGTAAATAGAAGAGCAAGTTAACCATGCTGTTTTCTCAGTTGCACACTGAACCTGTTTCATTCTTTTTTATTTACATACTTAGAGCCTAGAACAGTGCTTGTTACATAATAGTGGTCAATAAATGCCTGTTGCTTGACCTATCGATACCTTTGGCTTTAGACAGGCACAAGACAATAGTCCAGGGACAAATTCATGATGGTAGGCACATTTTATTGTGGCTTTGGAAGTGAGTGGGTAGAAATAGTGCAAAAGCAAAGGCACAAATGAAAAGTCCAAGAGACCTAGTTTCTAGATAATCAACAAGCACTTTATTAATTAGGCTAGCAGATAAAAAATCGAGGTCAATGGTTCCCTCAGAAACCAAAACCCCACATGGGGCTGCCGAGTATTTAAACACCTTTGGAAAAGGGGTTCCCTTAGGGTGAAAATCAATTTTGATTGGTTAATGTTTAATGAGAGAATGAATATTATAATGAGAGGTGGGCTGTTTTCTAATGAGGAATTGGGGTGGGGAGGAAGGGAGGGAGGAAAAATGTGACTCTGAGCACCTCAGCCTCTTGGACAAAGAGACTCATCTCCACTCAAACTACTTAAATCAAACACAATGGGCCAGACTTCACCTAGACTAGATTATCTTTACCCTTTACATCAGAAATAACCTTTCCTAGTTGGTTGGAGTGCTGCGCAATCTTAAAGAGAATGTCTCAGTGGCAGCCCTCTTCTTCACAAGCAAATAAAAAGAAAACCAAATTTTCTACTAATAAGTGACATACTAATAATTGGTTATTAATAAAAAGAGGATCTTTGGGTCCTGTATAGGAGGTTGGTTATTAATATAATAAGAAAACAATCATTTTTCTCAGCAATAATCAGGAAGAGAACCTATTGTCTAAGTGCTCTCCATTGTAAAATATATTTAAATTTTCATAATAATTTTCCTGTTTCAAGATTACTTTTGGTTTTACCTCATCTCATGTATTCCTTTTCTTGATCATTACCAGTAGTGGCATAAAGATTTTATTCTATTTTTCCAGTAGTGGAGATATAGTTGCCCTAGTCTGTCTATACCATTTTTCTTGGTTCTTCCCTGTGACCCACAGAAAGATGCCTTGGGGTAGAGATGTTATCTTTAGCAATGGAATAGAAAAACTCTCGTTGTCCTATAGGACAATTGTACAATTTTATAAACAACAGGAATTGCACAAATGACTTAGAGGCCCAGAAAACAAGTAAGTTTTTGGCATTGTATAGGACTTATTTTCTTCTCTAACTTTCTACGTGTGTGATTGATTGTAGAATGTTAGAGCCAGAAGGGATCTTAGAGATCAACTAATACAACTCATCAAATTCCACCCCATTCCTCTTTCCAAAATACCATTATTTTATAGATAGGGGTATTGAGAACTTAAATGACTTTCCTAAGGTCACATGACCTGTTAGTAGAAAAATTAAGACCAGAACCCAGATCTCCTGATGTTCTTTCCGCTTTTTCATAGCCTTATATTCTGACTCAATGGACAAAAAGTAAATTGTTAGAACACTGAAACTACAGTGAAAAGTGACTAAAAGAAAAAAAAATAGTTCAAGAACAAGTTGGTTGCAGCAAAATTCATTAGCCTCCTCTAGGATGAAAGCCTGTCTCTGGGTGACATTCTGAGGTTACTAATGCTTGTCAGTCCAACAGCTTGTACACAGTACATGATGGGGAATCTTGGGGGTTTGGCATCAAAGGAGAAAAGACATAAAAATGGTCCTGATGGATGTTCTGAAGTTGTTTGATCTAAATCCAGAGAAAATAGCAGCTATCACAACTGATGGAGTACCAGCTATGACTGGGAAGATAAATAGTGCCAACGAAAAAAAATAAAGTCAGAACGGCTTGAGCCAGATGCTTTATCCTTTTTTTTTTATACCCATGCCTGACAACTTAAAAATCCCTTTGTGTGGTTTATAAAATAAGGAATTCTAAATGAAGTCCTGAATTCACCAACAGACCAAGCAATTGTGTAAACATTCCTGTTACCCAATATGGCTTCCTGTCAATTCACTTTCAAGTCCGATCACTTCTATGAAGGAGAGCAGTTACAGTCCACATAACAAATGGCTTTGAATCCTCTGCTATCAGACACAGAGTGATGCCATCTTCTTTGTGTCTAAATGACACAGGAAAGGTATACTCTGTATTATACTCTTACTTTTGATTTTCAGTCAGATAAGATTCAACTAAAAGAAAAAAACGTACAAAAATAAATTGTCTCCTTGGATCTTTTCTCTATTCAATAACGTTTCTTCTCTGATGTCATACTAATGCCTTTTTCTCTTGCACTCAAATTTTTGTATGAATATGTATGTACCACATGTTTATATGTCTCTGTAATATGGTTATTGTATAATAATATAGTATATTATAATTATGTGATATTATGGTATGATATGGGAAACTAGGTAGTGGAGTGGGCTCGGAGCACTGGGCCAGAGTCAGGAAGACTCATCTTCCTGAGTTCAAGTCTGGCTTCAGACATTTACTAGCTGTGTGACCCTAAGGACATCACTTCACCTTGTTTGCCTCAGTTTCCTCATCTATATAATGAGTTGGAGAAGGAAATGGCCAACTATTCCAGTATGTCAGCCAAGAAACCCCCAAATGAGGTCACAAAGAGTCAGACATAACTAAAAAAAGACTGAATATAATATTTATATATCTATTCAGTTATAATTATCCATGTGATTACTTATTCAAGCCTGCTCTTCGTTGCTATATCACTTGTTCCTATCAACATTATCCCCCCTCCCCATCACACAATTAAGTTATATTATAAGTTCTTGGAGAATGGGGACCAAGTCCACTATGTCCTTATAGTTAATTCTCAGGAAATAATGTTTACTGACCCACCTCCCCTTTTTCTAATTGTCTCTTCCTTTTAGAATTAATATTTTTTTTAAATGGCAATATCTCTCCTACTCTCATCCTATTAGAAAGCTCTCCTTAGCCACTAGACATTTCTTCATGTTAGGTTTTCAACAATAGGTAAAATTCCAAGTGGTGAGAAACAGGTGTGAGAAGCCCATTTTTAATTGGAGTGTGATAGAAATATCTCTAGGATGACCGAAAGCTTTTTTTTTTTGTAAGAACAAGGCTCCGCTGCGGATCTCTGTTGAAGTAGCCATTAAAAAAGAAAAAAAACCCCAACAAACCCTGAGCATCCCACACCTCTGAGCCCAACAAAGAATATATTCAGGGCAGGGAGCTCTGTAGCACTATCTTTTTTCTGTTCTACAATGGCTCAGAGGAATAGGCTATATTCTATATCCCTGTTTTTCCCTTAGAGAACTTACATTACTGATCCTTCTCTTGTTGAAAAAAGGAGCCTAAGCCATAATTATTTTTTTTAACCTTACCTAAGGAAAAATCCTGGTAGTTCAGTGATACCCAGAAATATGGACTTTTCAGGCCACATTAAAGAGCACACTCTATCAAACTAAGTATTGTTTGATCTCACCAAGGCCTAGTAATGGACTTTTATTACTGTTGGCTTTCTCTATTATGGCTATTATGGATTGTCCCGTTGTAGGAAGATTGTTACAAGGAGATTACTCTCATGTCAGAGTCTTCCATTTATGTCAGCTTTGCTGGATAAAGTACATCAAGGAGAATTTTGACCTAATGTGGCACCTATCCTTCAGAGACCTTTATATAAACAGCAATTGCTTTAAAATAACATTCTTCTTACACCATTTTTATATTTCCCTTCTCTTTTCTTTAATGCTTTGTTTGTTTGTTTTATTTGAGACTGGGTCTCCCTATCTTGTCCAGGTAGGAAGTACATTGGCCATACACTGGCGCAATCCCAATGTTGATTGGCCCAGAAGTTTTAATCTGCCTTTTTTTTTTTAACCTGGGGTAGCTTGCCCCTCTTAGGCAGCTTGGTGGCCCTCTACTGCTAGGGCCTCACCAGATTAGTGCTAGACTTAGTTCAGATACCTGATTGGTTTTAGCCTTCCTTCAGCTCACAACTCCACCCACCTCAGCAACCCTGGGCCTCCACACCTGCCTCCTCTGATATTTAAATTTATTCACTCAGTCCATCAGTCAGTGATTCAACAAGAATTTAAGTACCTAAAATTGATCCCAAAATCCTTTATAAAATGGTAGCATTCAGTGAAATACTAATTTATAAATTAAATCCATTGATGATTAACATAAGCAAACCAACATTGAGCCATTTACAAATCTACCTACCAGAATAACAGCAAAAAAGGATCTGCTTGGGGCAGCTAGGTGGTGCAGTGGATAGAGCACCATGCGACCTCAGACACATAACACTTACTAGCTGTGTGATTCTGAGCAAGTCACTTAACCCCAATTGCCTCAAAAAAAAAAAAAGGATCTGCTTGTCCTATTGTTGGTGATGACATCTTAATATCCAAAGCAATGTTAACCACAGGAGGATCTTAAACTGCATTTGGCAATACTGATATTATGATGGGGGGAAATGATTCCTGAGGAAAAAAATGGCCTTGTCAGATAAGGCAATCTGGTGGGTCCTTCTTCCCAGAGACAGAAACAACCAGCTTTAACAGTTTGCTTATCCTTGTTTGGAAAGGGTGCCAGCTCCCATTGTTTACTCCCCAGTAGAAACCATGAGGGATAAGCCACTCACAGTGTATAGTCCTAGAAGAAAAACCAACTTCTGGATGAAATCACAGGGATTGTAGCAATCCCCAAGCAAGAGGACAAAAGAATTTTATTGACTATGTCACAAGCTGGTACAGGCATATTGGCTGTACCTTGTTTTTGGCTCGTTTTTATACTATTCACAGGGTCATAGCTCTAAAACCATAAAGGACCTTAGAAATCTTCTAGTCCAAAACATCCTCATTTTACATATGAGGAGGTTGAAGCTCAGACCTGCCGAAGGTGACAGAGGTATAAAACAACAGAGAAGGAATTTGAACCTAGGTTTTCTCCAAATTCAGGGCTCTTTCCGCTGTAGTATCAATTCATAAGTATTTACTACTAGGTAAATTCCCTATAAGCCTCAGAGGGGTTTAGTAGACTCATAGAGGACATGGACTCAAATCCTGCCTCTGGCACATATTGACTGTGTCATTTAACTTCCCAGTAACCCAGACAATTATTTTTATTTCATTTATTTACTCATTCATTTATTTGTTTATTTGTTTATTTTGGTGAGACAATAAGGGTTAAGTGACTTGTCTAGGGTCACACAGCTAGTATTATGTGTCTGAGGTTGGATTTGAACTCAGGTCCTCCTGACTTTAGGGCTGGAGCTCTATCCACTGTGCCACCTAGCTGCCCCAACCCAGACAATTATTAATAGGAAAAATTGATTATCTACATTACTAGAGAGAGTTTCCTCACTGGGAATTCCCTTTTTATTGTTGTCCAGTCTTTTCAGTCACTTCTGACTCTTTATGACCCCATTTGGGGTTTTCTTGACACAGATATTGGAGTAGTTTGCCATTTCCTTCTCTAGGGAGGTCCATACATCCATGGAAAATTTATTGGCTCTAAAGTCCGAAGACCTGAGTTCAAATCTCGCTTCTGATTTTTACTACCTGTGTGACCTCAGGCAAACCACTTAACCCCTGTTTGCCTCAGTTTCCTTTAAAAAAAGTTTTTTTATTACATGATTTTTAAAAGTTTATTTAAGAGAGGGAAATGGAAAGATGGAAAGACATTGAAAACCCCAAGGGCAAACCTAACCAATTCTATTCTCTCCTTCACCCTCACCCTCAGGCACTACGGCGTTGGTCTCAGTAATGGGACCAGAGATGCCAGGCAGAAGGAATAGTCCCCAAGCCTAGCTCTGTAAAATGGGAACAATAATAGCACCTACCTCCCAGGATTGTTATGAGGATCAAATGAGATAATTATAAAGCACTTAGCATAGTACCTGGCATATAGTAAATACTATGTAAATGTTAGCTATTATTACAGTAATCCTATGTAATCATGTGGCATTTTTTCTCACAAAAAATATGATTCATTTTAAGAAAATAAATGTTAGAAGTATGTATATGTATTTATATGAGGGGGGTTTGAAATAATGCAATACACACACACATACACACATTTAGCCTTGTTATGAGAATGTGTATGCATATATATGTGTTTGTATATATATAAAACATAAATATATAACACATATACATATACATATATGTGTGTAGGTATGTATGTATAGCTATATAGATATATAACTCCCTGATTAGGAAACTCCCTCTACCAAGGCTGATCAGTACCTTTTCTGCAACTTAAAGTCTTAGTTTCCTGGAGCTCTGGGAGGTTAAATGACTTGGCCCATAGCCATCCTATCAGAGATAGGACTTAAACCCAGTTCTGCCTATGTTCAAGAGCAGCTCTCTATCCACTCTACCATCCTATCAGTCCTCTCTCTTTCCCTCTCTCTCTTCCTTCCCCTCCCCTCCCCCCCCCTTTCTAACATATACATTCACAAAGGGATGATCACTGGATCTGTAATTTCATATCCATCACATACGAAAAAAATAATTTCTACAAGTAATTTTCTAGGTGGGTGTACCTATGTAATACTCTGGTAAACCATGGAAAGAAGCTTTTGAATCTCATTTATGCACATCATTTTAGAGTAGTCCTCTCCCATATACTTTTTTTTATATGAGACAGTGAACCTAAATTACATCTTCCCTGAATTGTAAGTGTCTTTGTGTTTCCATAATTAGAGACAAGAGGAAAATGAGCTAAAGTGGCATGACAGGAGTATCCACTGCCAATAGCCCCTAACAGGGGTATCGACTCTTCCCTCAATCAAAGGCTGCTTATAAGCATTGGATAAAAGAAGAGAAAACGAGAGCACCTGGGGTAGTTTACTGAAGTTTCAGAACTAAGTATCTCAGAAGGTGAAAGAGGGGTGGGGCTCCAGGGATCTTGTGTTCTGAATGACTTTCTCTGAGTGTCTCTATTTGTCTGTGTGTGGCCTGAGGAAATTTGAGATCATGCTGAGAATTGTCTGAGGTCTTGGACATACAGAACACCAAAGGGCTGCATAATGATGACTCTGTGTCACAAAGTCATTGAAAGCTACATCCTTTTTTTTTTTTTTGCTAGGCAATGAGGTTAAGTGACTTGCCCAGGGTCACACAGCTAGTAAGTGTTATGTGTCTGAGGACAGATTTGAACTCAGGTCCTCCTGAATCCAGGACTGGTTCTCTATCCACTGTGCCACCTAGCTGCCCCCTTGAAAGCTATATCCTTAACAAGAGCTTCTGCAGCTTCCCTTCTTCTCTCAAGCAAGTCTGTGTCAGTGATTTGGGAAATCTTGAAGCCAGAGGCTGCAGGACCCTGATGACTCCATTTTAGTAACAACTTCTTTTTGGCTGTGGACATATGTCTCTCAAAATGTTACAGAAATATAAATGTATGCGTGTATATTTATGTGTGTATTTAATATGTATATTTAATTTATATCATTCCTATATATACTTCATGAAGTATTGTATGCAGATACATGAATGCACGCATGCCAATAAAAGGTATGGCACATTTATTTGTCTATGATGTGGATTTTTCCCAAGAATAAATTTTTTTTTGTAAGAGCTCTAAGAGAATTTTTTGGGCAAGAACTTGTCCTTCAGGTATCACTTTCCCAGTATTTGCATTTTTATTCTTTAGGTAATGATTAATTTAAGATTCCCCAATGATCTGGCTGTGGCTGGGTCTCTACTGACTAAATAAAGAATAGAATTAAAGCAGTCATTTAGGCAGCTCAGTTGGAAAAAAAATCTATTTTATTCATGCAGATATGGTCACTTCCTGAGCTATTAACTTTTAGACTTCCTACTTTTTCTTTTTAAATTAACCATTGTGGTCTTTTATTTTTTATTTATTTAATTTTTAATTTATGGAATAAAACAAGCATTTCCACAACATAGTATAATTTTTAAAAGATGATTTCACGTGAAACTGCACTATTGTATACAACTTGCTATTCCTTTTAAATATATAATACAGTTACGTAAATTTCTTTTTTCCCTCCCCCCCATGGCTACAATTAGACACAAATGTGTGTGTATGTGTAAAATCATTCTATACATACTTCTATTTATCAATTCTTTCTCTAGATGCAAATAGCATCTTCACATGTCCTTTGTAGTTAATCTGGGTATTTATAATAGTCAAAATGATTTATTTGCTCAAAGTTGTTTTTAAAACAATATCGATATTACTATATACAATGATCTGGTTCTGCTCATTTCACTTTTCAATATTTCATGCAAGTCTATTGATGTTTTTCTGAGATCATCGAGCTCATCATTTCTTATGGCACTATAATATTGCATCACAATCATATCCCACAACTTGTTGAGCCATTCAGTAGTTTTATTTATGGCATTCTAAGATGCTAATGCTTTGTTAACTTTATGTTAACAAAGTGGTACATTTTCTAGTAGCAAGTTTGAGCTATTTTTAGTGTTTGTTAGATAAGAAGGTCCTTTCAATTAGGACTGTGAGGTATGTTACCTCTGTACTCCCTACAGTAGCCAACAGTGTGCTGGATAGAAAAATATGACAGGCATTCTGTAAGTACTTGTGGGGTGACTGATAGTGGCTATCAGAATCTGACTATTCTAGAGAACAAATGAGCACCTTCAATTCCAGGGCTTCCCCCCCCCATTAGTAGCCCCTGTAGCAGCAGTAGGATTTCTGCTGTTTTAGGAATGAGGTGTTTCACACCATAGGGTTCTGTATATATAGTGTATGTTTCCAAATATGTGTGTATTTATATAGTCTAATAATTACCCACACAAAACAGAATAGAAACTATGCAAAGATGTTGAAGAAAGTGATCTTGTTTAGCTTAGAGAAAAAGATTTAGTGAGAATATGATAGCTGTCTTCAAGTATTTGAAAGTTGTATGTGAAAAAGGGATAGAACTATTTGCTCCCAGAGGAACAGACATGAGCTGAAAAAGTAGAAATTATAGGAAGACAGATTTCAGCTTACCATAAAGAAAAGCATTATAAGATTAAATATTTAGAACTGGAAGAGTCTATCTCATCCAAACCCCTCACTTTACAGATGAGGAAACTGAGATCCAAAAAGATTAAATAATTTTTCCCATGACCATATAGGCATTGAGTGGCAGAGCTGGGATTCAAACTGAAGGCTTCTGCTTCTAAGTCCAGTATTCTTTCCACTGTATCATACTGCCTCTCCAACTGTCCCAAAATAGAAGGGGTTGCCTTGGGATTCTATTAGTTCTCAATCACTGGAGGACTTCAGGCAGAGACTAGATGATCATTTGTTGGAAATGTTATAGACTGGATGATTTGGATAATAATTGAAACCTCTGAAATAGCATCTCCAAAATCAATGGTAATTATAATCCTACCATTGGAATAATTTACCTTTAATGACATTTTCCAGAGCAGAAAAAATAGTGTCTGGATATTGTGAGAAGTGCTTAACCCAAGACATTCTGAATCTGGCAATTTGTGGTGAACATTTCCCACACTCTTGCCCCTTTTACTTTCTGGATAAGTGAGATCATTATTTTCTGAGGAATCCTTTGCTCATGATAAGTTAGAAGGCTTTAGACTTGGAAATATGATCTCCTTGTTGGACCAAATCTTAGCTATACTTGAACTGGAACTTTTTTATGCCCTTGTCCTTTCCACTTATAACATAATTGCTTTTTTCTGCTCAAATCATTCCTCTATAGAAGCTGACACCATTCTCCTTTCCAAGGATATGGTTGGCAATCATAATGGAAATTTAACTAGCATGTTCCTTTGGCAACTAGGTTGAGAAAATATTTTCCATTTTACACTTAATAACACACACATAAGTTATATTAAGCTCAATAAGAGGTGGTCCCTATCCAGAGGGGTACAGAGTTCCTTTGTCAGCCCTTGCTTTCTACTAGTGCGTACATGGTGCTGTGTTCACCCACAGTAAGTGTGATTACTGACAAATTAAATCCCCTAGTATTCAGCTTGTGCCTTAAGGAAAGCGACCCCACAAGGGGTTCCAATTCAGGTCAGGGAGAACAAGCCTGGTTCTTTGGACATTCATTGGGAAAGATCATGCTGGCAGTAAGCAGGGAATAACGGATTAATCACACTTTAATAAGGGGGGAAGATGATGTCGGGAATGGGGTGGGAAACGGAGGCAGACAACTCAAGAAAGAGATGGGGAAGGGAGGGAGGCAAAAGGAGTCATTTACTTAACTTAGGATGGCAGCTGGAAGCAGTTGGGTAGCATGGACCAATAGCAGTTGGAGGAGTGCTTGAGAAGCAGGGTTTTGAGGTCCCATTCTTTTGGGTGTTAGTGAGAGGGAATAGACTAAACCTGATATGTACCATTTTAGGATTGACTCATTAGCATATCAATATCATCTCAAAGATAACATTGCTACTTTAGGGTTCCCTTTTTTTCCCCGGCAATTGGGATTACGTGACTTGCCCAGGGTCACACAGCTACTAAGTGTCAAGTGTTTGGTCTGAGGCTGGATTTGAACTCAGGTCCTCCTGACTTCAGGGCTGGCACTCTATCCACTGTCTCCCTAGCTGCCCCCAGGGTTCCCTTATTAAATAACATTTCTCTGGTTTTACTGTGCATGCCTGATGTTTTTTGTTTTGTTTTGTTTTGTTTTGTTTTGTTTTGCAGCTTGCAGACTGAGAGCCATTTATTGGGGCCTAGATGCTTTTCCTTAATTTAGCACATGCTTTCTAGATATAGCCTTAATTAATTTAGGAGGCACTTTTGGCAAGTCTATGCTCTCCCTTATACTCCCAGTTTCTACTTCCTATTTATTGTTACCTTACACTGACTACCTACTTATCATAGTAACTAGTGGGGTGGTCATGGGGACCATAACAAGATATGATTTTAAGACAACACACGTGTGTGTGTGTGCGTGTGTGTGTGTGTGTGTGTGTGTGTGTGTGTGTGTGTGTGTGTAGTCATGGGGAACATAATAAGAATTTTTTTGGTTTTTGTTTTGGCAATCAGGATTAAGTGACTTGCCCAGGGTCACACAGCTGGTAAGTGCCAAGTGTCTGAGGCCTGATTTGAACTTAGGTCCTCCTGACTCTAAGGCCGGGGCTCTTTCCACTGTGCCACCTAGCTGCCCCTATAAGATACCATTTTAACACTAACTACACACTTACACACATTTAAATATACATGTCTGTAAGAACAGAGAGAGAGAGAGAGAGAGAGAGAGAGAAGAGAGAGAGAGAGAAAACAAGCATAAGCCTTGGAGATAAAACAAACAAACAAACAAACAAACAAACATGCAACAGAATCCTGACCTCAAAAAGCTTACATTCTAACGAGGGAAGACAATTTCTATCGTAATTCAGTTTCCCAGGGGCAGAGTCCAAGGTTTTAGTGGGAAGGTGATAAAGATGACAGTCGAGTAGGTTGTGAGGCATGGAGGTAGCTGGGAAGTGATATGGAGGCCTGGCATTCTATAAGACAAGACAAAAACTCAACTTTCAGGGCCCAGTATCCTGGGGCAGTCCCAGGAGGGCAAGAAATTAATTTCACAATTTACTTTTACAAGGAAAATTTGCAATGATAATTCATAGAAATATACCAGAAAAATCATTGGCTTTCAAAGGAGAATCTTGAAGCCATTTCCAAATGTCTTTTATAGCAATGTATAGTTACTACCTACCACTCCATCACTAAGTCAATTAGCAGTTGCTCTTTATATGTTATAGTCCTTACGCACCCATATGTCTTCAGAGTTTCATGACATTTGTTTATTCCCCATGGTGCTTGAAAGTTGCTTAAGCCCCTGATTATTGCTTTGCCATGAGCTCTGATCACTCTTCTGGATAGTAGGCACTCAGATGTCATCTTTAATTTGTGATATTAATATTGAACTCCATCACTGTTCAGTGGTTTTAGTGAAGAATTTACATACAGACTAGCAGAGTGTTGGTGCCATACACGGAAAGCTATCCGAGCTTAATTAGAACTGTAAGGTTTATCACAGCCTCTGTAAGATATGGATATGATTTCTGGTTAGAAAATGGCCTTGGAGGTATTGGTTCAAAACACGAATGTGATACATTCCCTTGGCATTCCATCTCCTCACCCACTCAGATCAATGACAATTGGCAGAGAAAGTATTCTGAGAATTTTTTTTACCTGACCTTGTGCTCTTTTCAGAAAGATAAACTATCTCAATAATTTTTTAAACCAGGAATTGTATTGAAAATTAATGGACTAATTAGTTAAGAAAGATATTGTTTGGTTATAGAATGAGAAACCTTGCACTGAAACAATAGCATGAAATGTCCTTTTATTTTATGATGTTAGAAGAAGGTGGACTTGTCATGGAACATTTGGGCGATTATTAATTATCTGATTTAAGGGTCACCTCTGCAGGGTAGAAAGACTGATAGCAATCAGCTCTTGGTCGAATCAGAGTGATGAAAGGAGAGACAGGGAGGAAATAAGAGTGAACATCTTCCTAGTTTTGTGAGTAGATGACCTTGTGCCCTGGTCTGTTTAAATTGCTTACTTCCTATAACTCTATAAACTTCTGTGTTTTCATTTGCTGGATTAGATTGAAGTGTCAACTCTTTTGATGAATGGCATTGGTAAAATATGTTCATGCTCTTCTTTGCTCTTTCTGCTCTTAGTTATAGAGTCAGGGTAATTTATTTTTCCTGCAAGAGCTTTCAGCAAAAAAAGATTTTTTAAAAATCCAAATACTTTTTATCTGAGGGGGGCTTTGGGATATGAACTGATCAAGTCACTCATCTTTGTCCCTTCATATTTAATCAGTGTACGCCTTTTCCTTGCTTCATTTACTTTTGATCCCTGTCTGGGAAGAGTCCTGTCCTGGGCGGGCATGGGAAAGCTCACACTGGAAGCTTGTAAAAGTCAATGAAAAGCTTTTCCACAATGGCCAGATCGTTAGCTACACAGGTATGTGTACACAAAGTTAAGTGGGAGAATTGATACAATTATCTGGATAATTTAACCAAAAAACACATGTGTGCTTCCCACACAATGGAAATGTTTCATTCTCTTGAGTGACAGGTCAATGCATAAGGTATAGAAATACCTTGTTATTTATAAAGACACAAAGATAAACTTCCATTTATTAGTATTAAGTATTTTGCTAATACTTGAGGACAAAATGAATGGTCTCAGCATTATAATAGCTCACTTCTCTTCTACTTCCTTTACATTCCTCTCTGACCCATGAATACACTACAGTCATCTAAAGTTATGGACTGTTGAGTTGCAAGTTCATGAGTATTCTTACATCCATTCGTGACATCTTTGTTTACTTCTTCATGCATGGCTATGGTTCCTTGGGGTTCCCAAGTCTTTGCTTCTTTCTGAGATGTGTTGCCACTGAAGCATTGCATCATACATAGCTTTAGAGATGGAAAAGATTGCAAGGGTCATGTAGTTCAACACCTCCTCCCTTGATTTTTTTTTTCTTTTTGGTGAGGCAATCAGGGTTAAATGACTTAGGGTCACACAGCCAGTAAGTATTAAGAGTCTGAGGCTGGATTTGAACTCAGGTCCTCCTGACTCCAAGGCCAGAGCTCTATTCACTGTGCTACCTAGCTGCCCTGACTTGATTTTATAGATGAGGAAACTGAGACCCAGAGAAATTATGTGGCCCAGTCAGAACAGTGTGAATATTCACCCCATTCACTAACTCCAAGTCCAGTGCTCATTTGATTCATACTATGTGGCTTTTGGGAGGAAGAAAGAAAGAAAGAGAGAGAGAGAGAGAGAGAGAGAGAGAGAGAGAGAGAGAGAGAGAGAGAGAGAGAGAGAGAGAGAGAGAGAGAGAGAGAGAGGGAGAGAGAGAGAGAAAGGAAGGAAGGAAGGAAGGAAGAGGAAGGAAGGAAGGAAGGAAGGAAGGAAGGAAGGAAGGAAGGAAGGAAGGAAGGAAGGAAGGAAGGAGCACTGATTCAGCTTTTACTATGTGCTAGCTGCTAATATTCTCTATTTAACAAAGGCATATGTACAACAAAATTCTGCCTTGGTTATTGAGCACACACCTGTTTCAAAGCAATTGAGGGATTATTAGAAGAAAAAAAGGTAAAGGAGCTGGAGAAACTCAAGTGGCAGGTTCAGCACAGAGACTGAATCTGAAATCCAGCTTGAATATTGGGTAGTGGGTGGTGAAGGGAGGCACTGGAGAAAAATAATACCAATGACATGTTGACTTTCATTGGGTTCCTGGTTCTTTTCAGGATGTAACCCTATCCTAAACTAGTTTTATCCATTTTCATATTCCTTCTTTGTTCTTTCTTCATCCTTACACTGAAGACACCATATCTCTTGTTTCTGGAAATTCAAGATTGTAAAATGGCCAAAGGTCAAGGCTAGCATTTAGAACTAGAAGAGACTTAGAGATCATCTAGCTCAGTGGTGTCTAACTCAGCTAGAAATGTAGCCCACTAAGTCATGCATAAGGATCCTTGTAGGCCTCATATTGACTTAGAAAAACATATATTAGTATTATCTACATTTTACTGTATTTTTATTTATTTTGTTAAATATTTCCCAATTACAATTTAATCTGATTTGGGGTGCACTTAGAAGTGGTATGGGCCACATGTGTGACACCTCTGTTCAATCTCATCATTTTCACATAAGAAAATCCAAGCCAAGAGAGGCTTAATGACTTCCCATAGTCATACAGATAGTAAGTAGCAGAACCAGGATTTCTATTCTGCTACAATGTACTGCCTATAACAAGGATATATCTAGCAACGGATCTGCCTTTTAAAGAACCTAATCATAACCAATTTATTCACAGGAACAGCACTATTCATATAGCTGCTCTGTTTCTGTTCTTCTTCTCCATTTTCCTTGGTCAATATTTGGTCTATAAGAATGAATACCACAATCCATTCTCCTTCTGATCCTTGGGTCTGAAAGCTCCATGCTTCAATCTTGGCTTTTCTAGTGCTCTGTGACATGGAAGGTGATATGCTCTTTTTTAGAAAGTGCTGGCTACATTTGCTCAGACAGTAGAGAGAGAGTCAAATAAGCTGAACTTTGAAAATGAAGAGCAGTTGTGTGCAGTAAATTACAGTTCAGGAGGGCACTGCTGAATGGAGGATTTCCTAGATTCCCAGTGTAATCACGGTTTATAACCAGAGTTTCAAAAACAGGCCAGAAGTTTAATTTATTTCCCATGTTCATGTGGTTGAGGCAAGATCAATAGTTTTAATTTTCATGGCACTGAAAACACAAATGGCTTTGGCAGTAAAATCAACATGAGCTGGAACAAGAGAATGATGTTTATCCTTTTTTTAAAGGTCCCCATATTGTGAAATTAATGTGCAAAACGATTTAGATCAAATTCTACCTTTGGCTATTTCTGTTCAACTCCCATTGCTGTCAGCTGGAATTATTCCTGTTTATTTGAGAAAAGAATGTACTTTGGGACTTCAAATAACTAACTTTTCATTCTTTTCAATACAAAATGAAATAAAGTCGATTTTTAAAAATCTAATATAGATATACTAGATTTTAAAAATAGAATATATATGTATGATTTATATGGTATATATTTGATGGGGGGAGGGGTCAGTGTCAGACTTGTGACCTCATCAGCATGAGGAGCTACTGTTGTGAAAACTTCTATCCAGACAGAATGGCAACTGCCTTATATATAACTTTTATCTTAGAAAGCTGCCTAGGGCATTAATGTGTTAAATGACTTGCCCCTGATCATATAGCTAGTAAGCATGAGAAGCCAGACGTGACCCAATTATTCTTGATCCCAAGGCCAGTCCTCTGTCTACCATGCCATACTGCTTCTCATACATTAATTATGCAAATATTAAGAATATATTAAAATCAAATACTATTGTACTGTAAAAAATGATGGAGATAGTTTCAGAGTCATAGGAAGACTTGCATGAACTGATACAATGTGAAGTGAACAGAACCAAGAGAACAATTTATAAAATAATAACTTTGAAAGACTTAGAACTCTGATTGACACAATGACCAACCAGAGTTCTGGAGGATTCACGATGAAACATGCTACCCACCTCCTGGTGATGGCTTCAAAGTAGAGAAATAGATACATATACAAATTTTTTTGGATATGGCTGATGCAGGAATTTGTTTTGCTTGACAATACATGTTTATAACAGGGGTTTTGTTTTTCTTGCTTTCTCAGTGGGGGTGAAGAAAGTTGGAAGGGGATAATGTGGATCTGGAGATAAAATAATTTTAAATTTAAAAAAAAGAAGGCTAGATTATATTAAAAATAGATCATTGGTCATTTTTATGATCTAGGGAAATGATAAACAGAATAAAATATTCTCTTTTTTTTTTTTGGCAAGGCAATCAGGGTTAAGTGACTTGCCCAACATCACACAGCTAGTAAGTTTGTCAAGTGTCTGAGGCCGGATTTGAACCGAGGTCTTCCTGACTCCAAGGCCAGAGCTCTATCCACTGCACCACCTTGCTGCCCCAGAATGAAATATTCTTGATCTCACTACTCACTTGAATGAAAGGTTACATTAGTCTGGACTTGTGTTGCTCATTTTCCCCTTGAAGTTAGGTAAGTATATCCATGTAAATTGTGGTTGAGTTCATGTCCAGCCACATACATTCTGTAGGTTTCATATTCCTTTACTCTGTCTGACCTTTAGCTTTCTTTCTCCCTTTCTCATTCCCTAACCATACACCTCATCTTACCCTGCCTTTGGGGCCATATATGAGCACTCATCAATGCTCTTTACCTCCACTCTGTTGAGAGGTGATACACTGAATCAATGTGGTCCTTCTATTTCCTCTTCATTCCTATTCCAGCTAGTATCATCCCCACATTGCCACATGCACACAAATAAACTGAGCAGCATCAGCAAGGTCGGGCATCTGATATTTGATATTTCGTGTGGTTATAGCCTTCATTGACACCTGACTTCTCCTATATACCCCCGCATTCCAGGTTTAGCAGCCATGGTTGCTAAGATAAATCCTTAACAACCACTCACTGGCATGGGGTTCATATTTACTGCTATACAGCTCTACTGGCCATATAGATTGGACCAAAAGACCTGAAGCACCTATAGATGGGATTATGAGAAAAAATAAATTGGATATTTACAGTTGGGCAGAAGCAAAGTTTTTAATGTCTACCTATTAAACATTTTTGGAGTGGAGAGATTTGGGACTGGGAGAAAAATTAAATTATTTCCAGAGATGATAATAATCTGAACTAAGTTGGTGGCATTTCAAAACCTTCATGGCCTTCTCTCCTCATACTCATTGGCACAAGAAAGTCTGGCTTTCTTGATATTCTTGATATTCCTCATGCAAGACTCTCCATATTCCTTTCCCATGCCTTTGCATAGACTGTCCTTCATGCTTAGAATGTACTGGCTCCTGACCTCCACCTCTTAGAATACTTAGTTGCCTTCAAAGCTCATCTCAAATTCCATCTTCTTCATCAGACTTTTCCTGATCTCACCTGCTAGTGCCTTCCCCCCAAAATTATCTTTAATTTTTTTTTTGTATATACTTACTTTGTATGTGTTGTCCCCACCAATAAAATGTAAGGGCAGGTACCATTTCATTTTTATCATTGTATTCCTAGTACTTGGCACCTAAAAGGCCAATAAATACTTAATAAATACTTGTTGATTGATTAGTTAAAGTTCACCAAAAGGGCAGCTAGGTGGTGAAGTGGATAGAGCACTGGCTCTGGAGTCAGGAGGACTTGAATTCAAATACAGCCTCGGACACATAACACTTAACTAGTTGTGTTAACCTTGGCAAGTCACTTAACCCCAATTGCCTCGCCTAACATAAAATAAAATAAAATAAAGTTCACCAAAGCATAGCTTCTAAATCCAAGGCATGGATATGGATTGCATGGAAACCGTAGCAGCAGAGTAGACCAGTTCAGCCTAGAAGCATCAGGAAAATTATCATTCTTTTTCAAGCCCAGGCATTTAGGGCTAGTCACAAAGGCACAAGGTTCTACAACTGTGACTACAGTCAGAAACCTAAAGGCAGTCTGATTTTATGCATATTCCATATGGGGAAAAAAATTATCAGTCATATGTGTATACATCATTATCTTCAAAAACAATGGACAAAAATATATTTCTATATATTAGCAGATTATTACAAAATTAAAATTAACCTATTAACTATTCATTCTCCAAAAATGCAATAACCCCACCTACCAGTTTGTCCTGTTGCTACTCAGATTGGACTTTCTCTCCACATCAGTTTCTTTACTTCCCAATTGTACCAGTGGTGATCCAGGAAGCAACTGGCAAGGATTAGTCCATTAAGCTATTGTTATGAAGGGACATTTTGTTTTGTTTACAGGTGACAAAAAAAAGTAACAAGTCTAAAATTGTACTTTTATAGAACAATTTACCTTCATATACTTGCTGATCTGTCTAGCAATTTATCTCCAATCTGCTCCTATAAGGTAAGCAGGAAAGGAAAAGGGTACCTATATTTACTTAGAAGATCTTTAGTGCACTTCATCTACTTACACAATCCTCTTGCACATGATCAGAAGTTGGAGATAGACTGTTAAATTGACAGGTACAAGGAATTAAATTCTTCTGTAGAGACACGAAGATTACCTCCCATTTTAGATTTAGATTTCCTTTTGCTGTGACCTGTAAACAAAACAAAATATCTCTTCATATTATTAGCTCATCTTTCCTCACCCATCCCACAACTCTCTGGTCAATAGGCTGCAGTTCTATAAAGGGATGGATTATTGAGTTGTAAGTTAACAAGCATTGCTAAATTAAAACATACTAACTATTTTTAATTTTCCAAAGGTGTTTATGTATCCTAGGGTCCCCAGTTCTAGTTTGCTTTCTGAAATGTATTATTTTCAGATCAACTCATGTGACCAAATAAGAAACTTGGACAGATAAGAGATATGTAAGTGCAATCATCACAGCAGTCCTTCTATTTGTTGATTACTAGCAGAGAGTGGGTTGTGCTCTTAATTAATCGAACTCTTAGTTTTTTTTATACCAACTTATGATTTTTCCTGGGGAATCATGCAACTTCATTTCCTTTCTCCCAGTCCTCTATGTAAGGTTTTATTTTTGCAATCTGAAACACCCACAAATTTGATTTTCTGTATGAATTGGCCTCAGATGGAGTTGGAAACTGCAACTGTGCTTTCAATATGGATTGTGCTTGAGAGGCACATGTCCTCTTATTTTCTTCATCCATGTACAGTATTTAACTTTAATAGTTCCATATATAACCAAGCCCTAGTTTTCCAAAGCCCTTCTTGCACCAGCTGTTTTGAACAACTGTCCCTGTCAGCTGCTCTGGGATTTCATGCTGATAAATCAAAGTAACAAGGACTCACGTAATGGAAATGGCATTAGTCTTCTCTCTTCAAAGTTCTACTGACTTGTCTGTTGAAAGCACTGCCATCCAATCAAAAGTCTGAGGATAATTTCAAGGTGGCACATAGAAATAGTCTAGGGGTTATTTGAGGATACCTCCATAAGGTATCAGTGTCTCGAAATATATATGCTATATATTTGTTTGTATGTTCTAGTACCATTATAATTTGACTCATTCATTCAGCAAATATTGATGAGTCCTACTATGTATGAGGTGTAAACATAGCTTGAATTTTCAAATAAATTATAATAGCTTTTCTTTATAAGCACTTCAAAATTTACTTAAAAACACTTTGAATTCATTATTTCATTTGAGAAAATGCTATTGGAGGTTAGGTATTATTATTATCCCCATTTTGCCAATGAAGTACTAGAAGCTGACAGTTGAATGACTTGGCAGTGACTACACAGCTAATATCAGAGGCAGGATTTAAACCCACATCACTCCAAAATTCAAGTCTCCTGCTTTTTCCACTATGCCATGCAAAATTGTTTTTGTCTGAGAAGTAAAGAGTTAACCCCATATTTTCTGGGTTTTGACATGAGCATTATGTCAAATCTAAGTTTCTCAGTAGGTAGCACTTAACTTTATGGAGTACAATCATATTTAATTGTTGAAGTAGAACAATTCTGGCAAAAGGCAAACTTTACATGACGGCAGGCATTGAAGGCACATAGTATCTAATAGCTGCTGGGATTTCTGCATGTTTAGGAAGCATTGAATTACTACTCTTTTGGTGCTAGTTGTCAGTCATGTCTTGCTGGAAACCGGATCCCAGGAGAAGTGGTAGAGCATGTAAACCAAGAACTTTAGCCTAGCTTTAGTCAGTTGTTGATCAGAAAGCCAGACTTGAGGACAGAGAATGATTTTAAAGAACATGAAAGCTACGGATTCAGTGAATCTGTGTGTATGGAAGAAAGAGTAAGTGCTAGGGCAAATTTAGAGGTTAGCCCAACTTTTCACTGAACCCTGAACAGCAAGGGGCAGTGTATGGGATTCTGTGCATTGATACCTATGTATTGATACCACATTGAGGGAGATGAAAGGCCTTTAATCAGATCTGGTCTTGTACTACTTATCTGAAACAGAATGTCATGAGCCCCCTGTACTTTACTCATGAGAAAAAAAATATCAGGGGCAGGAATGAGTGTAGAACTCACAAGTCAGAGCTCACAGCATGAGTGAGAGTTGGTCCATGTTCTTACTAGTGTTATTTAGAAAGTCACATTTTGAGACCATATACTCAGAATTTTTCAATGCCTAATTATCTGGTTCAAAATGGAATAATACATTTGGATGCTAAAGAAATGGCTTCCTGGCAAACTGAAGAATCATGACCACATTTTATACAGGAAAAAAAATTGGGGGGGGGGGGAATATATGCTGTTTCCCATAATTTGGCATGGGGTAAGGAAGGTCTTCCATGAAGTTGGGGTAGCAAGCTTCTTTCATGAAGTTGCATCTAAGATTCGGGCAGGTAAGACAGCATCTTTAAGAATGAAGCAATCTGAGTCCATAATGGGTAAATGAAAAGGGCAGTTCAGATAAACAGGAAGGATTGATTGCTAGACTATCCAATCCAGACTCTAGAAAAGGTTCAAAAGCAAGAGGAATATCCAAGCATTAGCAGACAAGACTCAACAGTAACATGTCTGCAGGATCCAGGGAAACAATAAATATCTACAGAATGAAGCCAGCTGAGGCACACAAAAAAACAACAAACAACCCCCCCCCCCAAATCCCAAAACCCATATCAAGCAAAAGCAGACCAAGGGTCCAAGCTTGAGTAAAGAGATTATTCTATTCTGTCGAACACGGTCTGTCAACAATTTATTCAGCACTCACTATGTGCCAGGCTTGGGGATAGGAAGAAAGGCAAAAATATAGTCCCTGTCCTCAAGGAGCACACATTCTAATGAGGAAAACAACATGCTAATTATCATCTACACACAAAAGAAACACAATGTAGATGGAAGATAATATCAATAGGGAGATACTAGGTCTGGGAAAGGCCTCCTGAAGAAAGTGGGATTTGATCTGAGTTTTGAGGGAAGCCAGAAAAGCTAGGAGGTGAAAATAAGGAAGCTGTATTCCATGCCTGGAAAAAGATTCTAGGCATGGCATACAGTCTGTGAAAAGGTATAGAGTTGGAAAATAGAGCATTTTGTGTGAGGAACAGAAAGTATTCTAAAGTAACTGAATCATAGAGTGTAGAGAGGAGAATAAAATGTACTGCATGTATTTAGGTGGCAATATGCAGGCATACATATATTACCCCTCCACGCACACATCCCAAACACACCAATCCCAGCCCCTACCTCTCCACCTCTCCAGCCAACAGAACAGAGCTTCAAATTGGGCTTCATCAGAACATCAGTCTTGATGCCATAGTCCTCTTTGAGAATGAAGGACAAACAACAACAACAACAACAGAAGGGGCAGCTAGGTGGCACAGTGAATAAAAGGCTGGACTTAGCAGTCAGGAAGATTCTTCTTTGTGAGTTCAAATTCAACCTCAAATATTTCAAGTTATTTAACCCTGTTTGCCTCAGTTCCTCAATTGTAAAAAAAAAAATTGAGCTGGAGAAGGAAATAAACCACTCCATTATCTTTGCCATGAAAACCCCAAATAGGATTATGACTCTTCAACAACAATAATAGAACATCAGAACGATTGATGTAATTAAGGATCAGATACAGTTCCTTAGCACATAGTCATGAGAGATCTGGTTGAGTGGGGACTACACCATCATGTTGATGACAATGCTAAGAAGCAGTCACATGCATTGGAGGAATCCTATAGTCAACAGCCATTGCCTTATTCAAAATATGACTTCTGTATGCATACATGCACAGACATCCCTGGGTAGCCATGGATGGATCTGAATGCCTTGGTTTTTCAGCCACAGTAAAATGAAGAAAAGCACATCACTGGAAGTTTCACATTCAGATATGAACAAGACCCACATAGAAAAGGGTGGAACCAATAGGAAAGGAAACAGGATGATACAATGGTCATACTTAGAATGTACGGCTTTTTGTTCATGAAACTTTGGAAAGCAATAAAAAAGACAATACTTAATAAAGGGCTTAATCATTTTTATTGATAATAAAAGTCTTTGTGACTAAAAATGAACTTCTTAATTAAAGTGAAAAGCAAAAGCCAATTTTTGCTTTTATTTTTCCAGGGTCCTGCTCAATAAGTGGAGATTAGTCTCAGTGGAGACCAGAGTTCTAATACCAGCTCTGTACCCTTGAAAAAGTTATTTAACCTCTCTGAGTCACAGTTTCCTGCTCTATTATACTAAGAGGTTGGATTAGATAAGAGATTCTTAACCCTTTTTGTCCCATGGACCCCTTTGGCAGTCTGGTGAAGTCAATGGATCCCTTCTCAGAATAATTAAAATTTTTTTTTAATTTAAAAAATTCATAATTGAAGGAGATTATAAATTTCAGTTAGAGGTCAGTTTAAAAAAATGCAATTTTTTTCCTATCCAAATTTTTCACCCCCCCCCCACCTCCACCGTACACACACACACACACACACACACACACACACACACGCACACGCACACGCAGACACACCCAGGTTAAGGACCCTTGGATTCTTGTACAGTTCCTTCTGGCTCTAAAATCCTCCATACAGCTGCCAAATTGGTTTTCTTGAAGCATAGTGACTATGTCACTCTCCTCCACACTAAACCCAGTAGCTTCCTCTTGCCTTTAAGATCAAATATAAATCCTCAATTCAGCCAAACAGGCTTTCTTACACAAGATGACACTCTATTTCCAATCTCTGTACTTTTGCTCTGTAATTCCCCATTCCTGGAATGTACTATACCTACTTATCTCCACCTCCTAGAATCCTTGGTTTCCTTCAAGACTTGGCTCAAGTACCACCTGAAGCTATTCCTGATCCACTCACCTCCCAGTTCACCCTCCCTTTCAAAATTACCTTATATTTATTTTGAATGTAATCTTATTTGCATATATACTTATTTATGTCAATATATCTCCCAATTGAATACAAGCTCCTTGAGGGCAAGGACTTTTACTTTTGACTTTGTATCACCAATGCCTAGTATATACTAGGCATTTAATAAATGCTTCCTAACTTACTGATGAAAATTCTATGATTTTGTGACATTTTTGAGAGGGTTAAGGATATCTGAATTCTTGATCATTCATGTTAACCATTAATTGTTCCAATTCCATTTCTGTAAATAAGCAAAACCATTGTTGTCTGGAAGCAGTTAGGTGGCCCAGTGGATAGAGCTCCAGGTCTCAACCATGAACTACTGAGTTAAAAATCTGCATTCAGATACTTACTGACTGTGACCTTGAGCAAATCATTTAACCTCTGCTTGCCTCAGTTTCTTCAACTGTAAAGTGGAGATAATGATAGCACCTACCTCCCAGGATTGTTGTGAGGATTGAATTAGATAATGTTTGAAAAGCACTTAACACAGTGCCTGGAACATAGTAGTTACTTAATAAATGCTTATTTCCTTCTTTCCTGCCTAAAGTATAGTTGTTCCAAAGCAAACTTCCTACAGAAGGATCTAAAAATCAATTAGTAAAATACCTATATTCAACTCAAGATTTTTAAGATTGAATTTTTCCCATTTTGCTTGCAAGTTCCTAATTCAATACCCTATCCTAGACTGACAAGAAAATTTTTAAACCTCTCTCCTTAATCAAGGCTAGTTAGTTCTGAGAAAACTCAGAGGTTTTCTTGGGTAGGAGAGGTCCTAATACCTAGGAACTACTATAGACAAGAAGGTGGTGAGCATGTTGACTTAGGTCCACTATTAATAAAGCTCATATCCTGATTCACATCCTAATTCCATTTTTATTTCTTTGTCTCTTGATTCCTTGGAAAATGATCCCAGTCTGTTTATTTGTTTTCCCTCATGAGATATTGTGACCCAATACCCTGTCCCCTCACCAAACCCTGGTCTAGGACTCCTTGCTCCAACATCCCTAGATTGACCTTCTGTCCTTCCCCTTGCCCATCTCAACAGTGGTTGGTCCCAGCATCTTCAGGCCCCTGAATGTGGGATGGACATAACAGCTCCCACTCCTTCAGTGAGTGTGGTACCACCAACTATTCTTCCAGTAAGGAGGAGGAACAATAGGGCTTTCCATCCACCTGCCACCAGAGCTTAAAGACAATTTGACCTTATCATCTATCCTGCCACTATGTCCTACAGACATCCAGGTATTGCCTGATAACCATAAAGCTTAACCCATATGTACGTATTGTCTTCCCCGATTAGAATGTGAGAGAGCAGCGACTATTTTGCTTTTCTTTCTGTATTCTCAGCATTTAGCACTGTGTTTGGCACATAGCCCTTTATAAATAAATGCTTTCCCATTCCAGGTATAACATGGCCTGGTGAAAGATACCATTCTGCCTTGACTGGCTGATGCCCTCAGAGTTGCTGCATGGTGATTTGGCCATGGCTCCACTAGCCCAGATGCGTCTGCAATATGTTAAAAAGGCAAATTTAAATGGATGTTCTTCTTTTAGAGGCATTTAAAAATGCACATATTCGATACATATGGAAAAGCAATTAGAATGCAATTAGAATCAATCTTCTATAAACAAAAAAGCATCCCTTCTTAATTGTGACTCAAACCCTCTATTGATTTAAGTAGATAGGTTCTTTTTTATTTAAACACCTGGTTTTTATGAGAGGACACATTTTTATATGCAGACATTTTTGTAATTAGCATTAATTATACTGGACTAATTTCTGTTTACAGCACTCTACTAAATACACCCTTCCTCTCTTGGGCAAGAAGATACTATTTTAATAAAATATAGTACTTAATCAAAAGAAAATTCTCAAGGGCAAAAGTGAAGTTTGCCATTTTCTCACTTTGGAAATCAATGCTGTGGAGTCTACTCTAAACTCCTCAGTGAGACTATATCTGCAAAGCCCAAGTTTCTCATGCTGAAAGGCTTAGACCATCCTGTATTTTTTTTTCTTTCATATTGTTTGTCAATCCAGATAAAGAAAAGATAAA
The DNA here is from genome assembly GCF_003287225.1 of Phascolarctos cinereus. Classification (NCBI taxonomy): domain Eukaryota; kingdom Metazoa; phylum Chordata; class Mammalia; order Diprotodontia; family Phascolarctidae; genus Phascolarctos; species Phascolarctos cinereus. The sequence continues at coordinate 101,785,486 of NW_027556180.1, forward strand.
GCTTTTGTTTCAAAAACTTCACTCAATAGGATAAACTACTTGTCATTATTTTACTTGGTGGTAAAACCTAAGGGAAGGAGTGGTGTTCACAGCAATGAAGGAATAGCAGAATAAAAATGTAGTGTATGAATTTAATGGAATATTGTTGTCCTGTAAGAAATGACAAGAGAGAATCCTGGGTAGTATCCACTGACTGATGTAAAGTGAAGTGAGCAGAACCAGAAAAACTTATATAAGAACCACAGTCTCATCAAGAAATACGACTTTGTGAGAAACTTAAGGACTCTGGTCAATTCAAGATCAGTTCAGATATGCTCTCTGAACAGGAAGTAATAGACTCAAGATGCAAAAAGAGATATATGTTTTTGGACATGGCCACTGTATGGATTTGTTTTGCTTGACTATGCTTATTTGTTAAAAAATCTGTTTTTCTTTCTCTTCTTTTTAATTGAGGAGGGTAATTAAGAGGACAGGATGGCAGAGAGAGAGAGAGAGAGAGAGAGAGAGAGAGAGAGAGAGAGAGAGAGGCATTGAAACGTTGGTTTGGTTTGGTTTGTTTTTTTTTAACCCACAGAAAGGAACAGAAGGAAATTCTGAAGGAAGCACAGACAAGTAGGATAGTTCTGAGTAATAGAAAATTTATTATATATTTTTAAAAAACAGTAAAAAATAGAGATTCACAGTTTCATATACAATCTTTTTATATTCTTCTGTGTATATAGAATTTTATTTTGTTTTTTGGTATTTAAATCCAGGATAAGCATACTTGTTTATTTTTTTAAATCTAGCATTTTTTAAGCCCAATAAATAAATAAACACGCCTCCATATAGTCTTTTCTGTCAAAGTAGCTAAACTAGTTAATGCATATAGATAAAGCTCAAGAAAACATTTACATCCATAGGGATAGAGATGGTGACTGGACCTGAATGCATAGGAAACTGCCAGGTGAGAAAAGTACTTCTACGAACTTAGATTGGCACTTTCTCTGCCACTTATTCTAGAGTTTCCAAAAACTCTGATTTCTTGAATGACTTGCCTAGGGTCATATAGCTAGTGTGTGTCTTGAGTCTTCCTGGTTTTGGAACTAGATGAACCCATTAATTCTGCTCTAATTATTTTTTTGCATGAACTATTTGTTGACATTTCAATGATTTTCCTCCAAATTCGTGGGATCTTTTTATTCCAGAAAACAATATTTTCTGCCCTGGCTTCTATTACTCCTCCTTCCCTTTTTAAAATTCCCTTGAAACTTTAGGGAGAAAAATTTTGTGATCATGGTGTCTTGGTAATTGCCAGTAACTAATTTTCTATTCTTTTGTTCAGATGAAATGGAGTTTTGTTTGTTTGTTTGTTTTTTAGGATTGTTTCTTCTGTGGCTAGTATTCCTATCTTTGGAACTTATTCACCTTCCTTATCTGTATTCTTGAACACTGAAGCCAAAAATTCATTTAAGTTTTTGATAATGCCATTGCTTCTTTTAACACCATTACAATTCTCTCTCTCTCTCTCTCTCTCTCTCTCTCTCTCTCTCTCTCTCTCTCTCTCTCTCTCTCTCTCTCTCTCTCTCACACACACACACACACACACACACACACATGCACACACACATACACATGCACACACACATACACACACACACCCCTTGCTGCCTTCTCCAGTGAGCTTGAATGTCATCACCTTGCAACATTTTCATATTTGTGAACAGTCCCTCTGCAGTTCTCATTTATTTCTTGGCTTTAGCTTTTTTTCCCCTCATCATACAATGCCTTTTAAATTCAGGCTGTAAACTTTCCCATCCTCCCTCTCTATTGAATGTCTTGTACCTCTGATATTTCTTCTTCTTATCTTTGATTGCTTTCTTCAGTTCCTCATTCATCTGCAGTGGTCCTTTTCTGCACCTCGTGTACTTACTGCTGGATGGCACACATAACCCTTGAATGTACAGTAATTGCTTCTGAACACTTTCCATTTCTTCCTGGAGTCTTTTTTGCTTTCCATTTTATACCCTTAACCCACTGGATTGTACTCAACATGTCCATTCTTCCAAATTGGTTTTTTCTTCTTTTGAAATTAATTTAGTTCAATCATTAAAATTGTTTGAAACACCTGTATCGTGCCATCTGTACAGCTCAAAAGCTAATATATATGTTCTTTCCTAGTTCTCTTCTTATACAAGGAAACAATCTGTTCTATTTCCCCCAACCAAACCACAGTCAGGCTCTTTATTTCTTGTGTAATAAAATCTCATTAATTCAGGTGCCACTAATTTGGGATTCCTGATAACTGACCAGAGATAGGCTGATGTTTACCTTGGCATTACCCTTGGAAAGAGGCTTTGCTAAGTAAATCTAGAGTGTAAACAAGACAGAGAGGGCATATTTAAATAACTTAAGTGAACAAATTATTTTTGTATTCTTTAATACCATTTATTTGTATATAAGCAATGAATATACCAACTGTAAATGAGTCATCTATTCATAAAAGAAGGCCCAGTAGGACCTCTACTGGACAGTTAGCTCAAGTAAGACGTTATTATTGAAAAGAAATGCAATAAAACAAAATTTTCAGAATACTATGAATATAATCATTCATTTATTCATTCCACCAGAACTTCCTCTTAGTTTTAATTAAGAAGGATTTATTTTATTTGTCTTTCTGTAGAAATTTGGAGATCACATTATGTCCTTTATTGTAATTAGTTTTTATTGTTTCCTGATTTTGTTCTGATCTAGTCATTTTAAAAAATTTACATAGAAATTTTCTTATCCATTGTTTTCCCTCTTCCTTCTCAGCTTTAGCATCCTTGATTCCTTATTCTTTAACTTCACCACTTCCATGAGTCTTAAAGCCATACTCTGGAATTTTATATCTCTGAACGTCAGTGTCATTTGAATGGCATTCTTTTTCTTCCACATATATCTGCTCAATTATTTTGCAGCCTGATTATTTATTTGAATAATTATGCCTGTTCTTTTCAGTGAAATCTAAGATGAAGTTTTAGTATATTCAGTGATATAATAGAAATATCAGAGTGGAAAGACCAGTTTGTTTTTGGCCTTCTTTGGGAAAGAACATTAGCCTGATGACATACTAAAGAGGGAAGAGAGACCAAAAGTTGATTGACAGTCTCTAACAAGAAAATAGAACAAAGAATGAGGGGTTACAGATTTAGACTTGGAAGGGACCCCAAAAGTCATCAAGTCCAATACCTTGATTTTATAGATGAGGAGACTGTGTTTCAGGGAGGTTAAATAAATTGCCAAAGGTCATGCAGATGATAAGTGGCAGAACCAGAGATTCAAACCCATGCCTTCTGACTCCAGAGCCTATGCTCATTCTTTTGTATAGTCTTGTTTTCCCAAGAATCATTATTCAAAATCACAGAGAAGGCTACTGTAATGAATTTGCTGTGTTTCCCCAGGCAAGGCAAAGCAGTTAGTTGAAGAAATTCAAATCACTTGGGACCAAAAAAACCAACTGCAATAATAAGGAAAAAGGACAACTTCGGTTATGACTTTCAGATTTCGAGTTGTCTTTTCATTGGATTTAGTTGTCCACACTAAGACATACTGAGTTAGCCAACACCATTTTTAGTGAACACTCCATTATTTCTTAGGCCTAATAATTTTTCATTTCTCACTATTGATATTTGTTGTCCCACTATATATTTTTTCCTTTCTTCAGAGAGAATTGCTACGTCCAAATATAAGGCCTTTAAGTCAAATGGAAATCTCCCAAGCTTCTTTTTTCTCAAATCTTCATATGTCAAACTGGGCATTTAAAATTATTAGGTAATGAAACTACAGATGAGTTGCCCAAGTAGAGTCTTCTCCCATTGTTTTTCAGTGGTAGAGAGAGTTTTGTCCAAATTAATATCTTTTCTGCATTAGGATATTTATTTTAATCTTGTCTCTTGTAGTTTACTGTAATGTTTTAAGTAAAATTAAATCACCTTGAGAATTGAATCCCCCGGGTGAAATTACATATTACAATGGCCGCGCTACATTGCCTTCATTTTGCTAAAAATGAATCTATCTGTTGAGAATTACTTTCAAATGGCTTATTCCTTCAGAATCCAAGTCTTAAAGGTTCATATTGTAGAGTAATACTTCAGTAAGATACATCACCCTAGACTGCTGGATCTCATTTACAAGCTACTCTCACCTTCTGCTTCGTGCTGTAATAAACTTTCTTGCCTGCAAGATTTTAGATGAGATATTGTGCTTCCCCTCTTATCCTCTTTTCAACCTGATGCCCTATAAGAAGGGTGTTTCTTTTTCTTGGCCTTTAAAAGGAGAAAACTCACTTGACTCATTTTTCCAAAGCAGATCTTTTAATGTATTTGGAATTACTTTCTGAATACTGTCTCTTATGTTGTTGAGTTGTTTTGTTATATAAGAAATAGAAAATAAGAAAAATCACTTAGATGACTGCTTTTTCTGAGGGAAAAAATACAACTTCGATTCAATCAAAAATGTTTTTCTCAGGTTTCCATGTCTTTCAGCCTTTTAATGTTCAAACAACTTAGGCAACGATTGAGGGGGAAAAAAAGTTTAAACATGCATAGGAAAGCACACTCCCAAGGAAAATGACTAAAAGGAAAAAGGGAAAACCCAACTATCCAAATCCTACTTGTACCTGAAATACTTTTCAGAAATTAAATGTTGTACTTGACTGCCTTGTTTATCTAAGATGTTGCTAACATGATTCTATTAACACAAGGGGCAGAAACATCTTCTTTTGTTCTTATTAAAATCTCTTCCCACTGGCCAAAGAGGACAAGTGCTCTCCAGCAGTCACTACCAGAGTATGTAAAGATGTTAAATGCAAACTTCCCAGTTGAAATATTATCTTGGTGCTTCCTAACTTCCCTTGTAGTACCTAAGGCAGGCCACCTAGATGGAGAGTCAAGAGTCCTAGGCATGTATCCAACCTCCACCTTTTAAGGGCTGTGTTACTTTTGGCAAGTTGTTTCACCACTCCATATTTCCAATTCCTTATCTGTACAATGAAAGCATTGGGCCGGATGAACTCCAAGGTCTATCTCTCCACCCTCCCTCCCCCTGCTCCCCTCAAGCTCAAACACAGTATGATTATCCTTTGGATGTCTGAGTTAGGGTCTTGTAACAGGTGCAATGGTTATGAGTGGCCATAAAAGGCCTATAATATTACAGGGTTATAGATTGAGTGGTTCACAGTATAACAAAATCCAGGAAGCTCAGAATTGGAAAGGACCTCAGAGGCTGTTCAGTGACCCTGAATTACATTTTTTCCCCCAGAGGTCACTTACCTTATAAGACAGTTCATTCCACTTTTGGAGAGCTCTAATTAGGATCACAGGATCACAAAATGTAAACCTAGAAGAGGATTTAGAGATCATCTAGTTAGTCTGGTCCCCATATTTTACAGATAGAAAAAACTCAAGCCCAGAGAGGAATTATTTACCCAAGGTCACATAAGGACGACTGAGATTTGAACCCAAATCCTCTAACTCCCAACCCTAGTGCTGTTTCTACCATATCTTGGCAGGTAGAAGTTTTTTTAGATTCTGAGAATGCCTCTACAATTTGGACTTACTGATTTCTAGCTTTTTCAACTGGGACCAAGCAAAAATAAACATGATCCCTCTTCCCCATAACAGCCCTTTAAATACTGGAAGGCAGCTGTCGTGTCTTCCACCAACTATTTTTTCCCTCTAAGCTGAACATTTTCCTTTTCCCCAAGAGATTCTCTCTACCACAGTTGACCATGCCAGTAAGCATTCATACTTGGGACTTCCCACCAGATTAAACGAGTTGTATGGGGAGATAGTTTTAAAAGTTAACCTGGGGGCAGCTAAGTGGTGAAGTGGATAGAGCCCCAGCCCTGGATTCAGGAGGACCTGAGTTCAAATCCAGACTCAGACACATAGCACTTACTAGCTGTGTGACCCTGGGCAAGCTACTTAACCCCATTGCCTACAAAAACAAAAACAAACAAACAAAAAAAAAACCCAAAGTTAACCTCACATTAACAAGAAAGAGTTCTGCTGTCTAGCCAGAGGGTTACATCCAAGTTAAGTTGGGAAACCTCCCCTAACTTGAAAAGCTGGTAGGAACCAGTTATATTACCAGAAAGACTAAAGAAAATACTAGGTTCTCCTAATCAGTGAGTCCTTAGCTGGGACTGCCATTTCTTGAGGGGCCTCAGCTAGGCTCACTCAACTCCTAGCTCAACTCACTCTCTTGCCTACTCCTTGGCAGCCTTGCTCTCATATGGGTCCCCTCCACCTACCCTGCTTTCCAACTCCCTGTTATGTTTTATCTTCCCCTACTTGGATGTAAGGTCTTTGTTTTCCTGTGTTTGTATACTCAGTGCTTTCCATGGTTCTGCCATATACTTAAGTAAGTGCTTAATATGTGACATACCTAGCTAATTATGAAGTTCTAAGGTCAGCAAAGTGTGGCTAAGAAGCACAGGGAGTGTTTTTCTTTTTACCACTATTGTTGATTGAAGGTAAGAACTTCAAATGAGTGAGGTAGATTTGGGAACTAAAAGGCTAATTAAGAAAACAGCATTTGGGGCCTCTAGGTGGTACAGCGGATAGAGCACCAGCCCTGGAGTCGGGAGGACCTGAGTTCATATCAGGCCTCAGACATATAACACTTATTAGCTGTGTGACTCTGGGCACTTAATCCCTGTTGCCTAGCCAAAAAAACCCAATAACAAAAATCCCAGCATTTGAAAGTGGAATTTAGATTACCATATCACAGCTTAAAAAATAAGAATGAAATACTTTTGTCCAGGAGTGGAATATAGCCAATAAGAGCTTGCAAACCTAATTAAAAAACCCTTTAAGCTGAAAACAATGTAAGAGGGAGAAAACTGACTATGAATATTTACCAAGTGAGATACCACAGAGGTATCTAGCTATAATATATGATGAATACAAATAGAGTATCCTAGTAATCCACAGACAAAATCCAAGAAAGGAACCAGCAATACAATCTAAAGGCTCAATATCCATAGATAAACGGGTAACAAGACATTATGGATAATAAGCAGGTAAACTAGAGATAGAAATTCAAGAATGAAAATTTGATATTATAAACATCATTGATACCCATAACACCCATAACTAGAATAGCACCCATTATAGCACCCATAATACTATAGCACCCATAACTAGAATAGGGCTCTACAAAAGTGTAATCAAAATCTGTAATTTCATCAGTGGAATCATATCCTGATATAGGAACTCCCTCCACTATATTATCAACAACTCATTTTTGGGAGAACTGACTAAGTGGAGAACAGAGCCACAACTAGAATAAAGCAATCGGAGCTTCGATACCTCAGGGTATTGAAGTCAGAAGGTATCAAAAGCACTTGCAGTCCTTCAGCAACATAGCAACAACAAAGCATAGTACCTACTTAGGAAGAATAATTAATTAAAATAGAAATCTACTAGACAGCTCCCTGGATGTACTTCTCACTTGTCCTATACTGTTCTTCTGTCTCCACTGGTGATCTCCCTGGAAGCCGCCTCATGCTGTTGTCCTACACTATCCTTTCAACTGAGATTGTGTTTCATGTCACTTTTTTCCAATACAATTTGTGGTATATGCCCCAGGTGCAAAAATTCTGAGTTGCTTTGTTGGAGGGCATCCAGCAGAGGCTGTCAGGATTGTAAGAGGTCTTCCTTGAGCTCATTTCATAGAAACATAGCTCTGTTTAAATATGTGAAGGACTATGACGTGAAAAGGCAGACTGCTCCTTTTCACAAGAGGTCCTCAAAGTCTAGGTGACCACATAGAATACAATATAATACAGTACAGTACAAAATAATACATGTTAATTAAAGGCCTACTACAGGTCAGGTACTGTGCTAAGGGCTAGAGATATACATTAGGAAAAGAAAAACAGTCCCTGCCCTCAAGGAGTTTACCATCTAATGGGGAAAGACAATATACAAAAGGAAGTTGGAAAAGGGAAGGATATCAGAGAGTAACTGGCTTAGAATCTTAATATAGTGGAATTGAAACCAAAGCAGAGCAACTGGTGTGGAATATGATGTTACCAGTGATATTAGATAGATGGACTTTAAGGGGATTGCATGATTCTATAAATGACAATTCACTTTAAGCTGGTAGAGATGATTTAGAACAGAAGTGGTGATTACATTACACAATAGAAGGGACAAGATAAGGTTAAGATCAAGAACAGTATTTCATGACACTGAAACTGAAATATGCTGAGAGTATGTCTAATACTAGTTTGATTGATTGTGTTCAGTGGTACCAAGACAAATCTCCATACCAAGCAATCTCCATAGATTACATCCCTAGATCATGTTTGGTTTACCTGGTTTGGATGGGCTTTGGGAGGTTCCTAAAAAACTCCTTTCACACTGTCACTCTCATGGAAGTCAGTGTAGTATTTACTACCTAGGTGACTTTGAGCATGTCACTCAGTCTCTTTGGGACTCAGCTTCTTCATCTGTAAAATCAGGCTAGATGGTTTCCGAGGTCCTTTCCAGTTCTGGATCTATGATTCTACACTCAAAAGCTTTAGGATTATAGGACTTAGAATTGGAAGGGAATGTAGAGATCATTAAGTCCAACCCTCTCACCTTATAAGTAAGGAATAAACTCTCCATCAAGTGATAAAACCAAATTTTTCAGTGGAATGCTGGACTTAGAATTAGAAAGAGCCAAGTTCAAATTCTGCCTTAGACACTTAGCTGTGTGACTCTGTGCAAGTCACTTAGCCTCAGGCTCAATTTCCTCATCTGTAAAATGGAGATAATGGCACTTCTTTCATAAGGTTGTGAAGATCAAATGAAATAACTGTAAAATTCTTTAAAAACCCAATGCTATATAAATATTAGTTATACAAGCTATTCAAGAGCCATATATGCTCTTCAATGTAAGATGAGCATTTATTGTCTGTCCGACTTTGGCACTGATCACACATAGCTTTGTGTCTTTTGTTACATTTATATGTATGTGTATATGTGTGTCAATAGCTTGACCAATAACCCCTAATCAGTTAAGAGTTTTTCCCTCAACTGTAAATTTTGCATGGGGAAAAAAATTCTCTCTTTCATTCTCCTGGCCCTAATGGAGAAGAAATGGAAAACATTAAGAAGTACTTAAAAACTCTAGGTCCTCTTAAAACTCAATGTACTTCAAAACAAACTAACCCATTCTCATAATGACCCCCTGGAGACTAGTTGACTTCTAAGGATCTTTCCAGTTCTAACATTCTCTAAGTACACACAAGCTTCCATAAAAGAGAAAACAATCTCTATTGAAATCCTGTTATTACATAGTTCCATTATTAAGAGACCTTTGCCTTTGCTGTGAAGTAGTCAGAGTTCATCTTCAAGGTTCCTTTCTTCCATCTTTATATAATAACTCTTTGCCACCTTTCAGGATTCCCTTACTCCCAGATGCCCAGGAAATGTGATCTGAAAAATTCGTTCACACTAAGATGTTAGCAAATGTATGTTATCCTTCCCAGGAGGTTTGTCACTTAAAGGAGGATCTCAATGCCTAGCACAAAGGCATTCGTGGCTAAAAATGAAATTGTAGAATCACTGAAAAAGCCCTTGAACCCCCAAGGATTCAGAAGACCTGGATTATAGCTGCTTCTGTTGCTAACTAACTAACCTCATATGTACCTCTGAGTAAGTCACTTCTGTAGGCTTCTCTTTCTTCATCTATATAATGGACTACATTTTTCTAAGATTTCTCCTATCTCTCATATTCTATCATTCTCTGAATTTCAGTCATTGGTATGGAAGACGTGACGATTAAAAAGATTCAAGAGACATAGTTTCTGGGTAATTTAATCATTTTATTAATAAGGCCAGAACATTATTAACAAAAAGATGGTCATTTGGCAGCCTCTCTCTTAGACCATGGTGATGGGCTCACAATTATTATACCCTTAAAAGAGTAAGTGTTCCCCAGAGTAGGAATCAACCCTGATTGGTTAACAATTAAACAGAGAAGAAATATTACAATGAGGGGCTGAGAGTGACATCAGGTCACTTGTAGGCAGACTATCTCTATACCCAACCTCAGGCAATCTATTCAAAGAGTTTTTAATCCAATCTCATTATCAGATTTGTCCTTCAAGAGATTGAATTTTTAAAAATTAGGACTTTAGAAAAAGAGAGAGAACTCTGGATCTTTCCAAATTATTGGTTACTAATAATCATTTCTCTCAAAGATATTTTTGGTTCAGTAACCCTACAATAGCATTATGCCAGCATATACCACTTAGATGAGCATAAAGCCTGCATACATCTGTGTAAGGCTAACCCTGTTCTACAAATACAGTTTTCCCACAATATAACAATTCTCTACAGTAAGCTTATCTCAATAGCTCATATAACAGAAATTAGATAATACTTATGGAATAACTAAATAAATGGATGATTGAATGTGTAGTAGTTTATAAGTTCCTTGAGGGAGGAGATTGTATATCCAGAGCCTAGTATAACACCTAGCAGTAGCAGTAGGTACTTCACAAATGCTCACTGATTGTTTATTACGTGAGTACTCATCTTGCCCACTGACAACCAGCACTATAAATGAATAATGCTGTATTTAAAATATACCTATCTTCCTTCAAAATTGGCACCGAAAATAAAATTAAATCTCACAGACCATATAGTATAAAAAATATAAAATCTATGACAATGTTCCATTCACCTCATCTACCTCTAAATCCCCGCCCATAGTTGCATTTCTCTCTTTCTCATAACCTATTCTCCCCTTTTAGCCACCACAATTTGGGTAACTCAATGTCATACTCCTATGCAACCTTTTCAAAAGTTTGGGTGATGCATTTTTGCAGGTCATTTTCCAATATACACCTCTTCTGGAACTCTCTTTTGTATAAGGGAGGTGGGTGGACAGGCCTGTTACAATTCCCCTCAAGGAAAAGTCTGGGGAGCCTACTTATAGAAAGGCTTAATGGCCTAGAGCAGACCTTCCTTAACTGGTTTCAGTCTGCTAGCTGGAAGCAGCTTGAGAGTAGGAACTATTTCATTTCTTGTATTTGTATCCCACTGTGCTTGGCACATAATAAGCACTTAATAAATGATTGGAGCCTATTTTTGTTATCACTTCAATTATTCCATATGTGTTATAGTGCTCTTTTCCTGCCCTGTATTGGCACAGTATGTCTGGAGACTTTTAAAAATTATTTCTGAAATGTTAAATACTTATTAGTTAATTTGTTCTGTAATGCTAATAATTTTTTAGAGAAAGTGGAGGCTGGGAGTTGGGAATTTCACTCACAAAAATCTCTTTGGCTTGGTTTTCTTAGGCTCTGTTTCAACCACACAGTTTAAATATAAATGAAAAAGATAGTTGAGAAGAAAATGCAAAGGGCCAAAAGCCATAATAGTTGGCTGCTATTTGTTCACTCCAACCCATACAAGAAAAGCAGTTTGGAGACAGAAAGAGTATACTGTCATGCTAACATGTAGTAACTAATGACAAGGTATAATAAAATTTTTCAAATAAAGGATGGTCAAGGGAAAGTCCCCTCCCCTCTACTTGATGAGATTACAAGGTATGGATACAAATAACAACAATTCTCATTTATATTGAGCTTTAAGGTTTTACAAAACACTGTCCTTTCAACAACCTCTATAGCAACTTGTCTAGGGTCCTATAGCTAGTAAATTTCAGAGCTGGGATTTAAACCTAATTTGGCCGATACCAAGAGCAGTGCTCCTTCAGGGATACACCATTGACTGTTTTCCCCAAGATCCTAACAATGCGCCATTTTCCTCTCAATATTAAAAGAAGAATCCATGAATTGCATTTGTCTTATAAAATTAATACCAGCCCTTTTATAACTTATGCTAATTTGCTTTATCATTTTCTCTTAAGAGGTGAAATCATACTCTCAACATTTTCCCTTATAACAGTTGAAAACACCATTAGTAACTACTACAGACAACTCCTCTAATGGGTCTTTTACTCCAACTGAGGGAAATGAACAACCTAAAAGGAACAAATTGCCTTCAACTCAGATCTTGGCAAGTATCAAAAGGAATAACTGACTTTTAAAAGACTGTATTAGTTAATTGATTTTGTCATTGATGCCATATGGTTGGATTAAGGGAGGCCCTCTGGTTTCCCCAGAACAGAAAAAAAACCCTCAAAATCTGATTCTGACTCTGATATCAATATACTTAGCAACCCTGGATAAGTGATAATACTTTGATATATGTAACAGTATGTTTTTCAGGATGCTCTTATATACATTATCTCACTTGACCTTCAAAGGTTATAAAAATTTTTATTATATATTACAATTGTTGTACTTCTTCTGGGTTTACTCCCCCAGATTGTGCTTAAATTGTAGACTGAGTCTCCAGAGGGGGAAGTGCAAAACTGGGTTCTGGGAGTAACCTTGTGGGTAACCACTCCTAACACTGTAACTAACAAACCCCCACTGGGGTGCTTCTCAATGACAATTAGCTGGCACGTCCAATTAGCTCTTAGGAAAGACATTTACTCAAATGATATAATAAGAACAATAGTTAAAAAATACTTTCCCCCCGAAAAACAAGACATGGTCTCCCACAAATACACAGGGCATCCAGAGTGGAGTAGAGAGAATGAGCATAGACTTAAAATACAATGGTATCGAAATACCCATCTCCATTGGAGATACACTGGTAGCTGTTTTTCTTGGTGCTACAGGTTCTAACTCCTCCGTAGTCACAGCTACTGAAGACCCAGAAAAGTATATTATCATCACCAAAGTCCTTTTTTTTGCATTATCAAATAGCTCAACATCTGATAAAACAGGTACAGTTTTATCAGTGACCAAGGAAGATGTCTTTGTACATCTGCCTTATCTCTCCTTTATACTCAGCCAAACTGGATTATTTGTCATCTAGACCACGAGGCCTTACATTTTCTGTTGCCCTCTAAGGACCATGGTTGTTGCAGTTGAATCTTACTATATATGTTTGTCTTATCCTCTTAGAATGTGATATCCTTGAGGGCAGGGGCTCTCGCTTTCAGCACTTGGCAAAGGGCTTTGAACATAATGAGCACTTAATAAATGCTTTTTCATAAATTCATTCCAAAAATAATATTTACTAAACAAAATTAACCACATAGCCGAAAACTTTAAATAGATTTCATATCCATTTATTACATAAAGGAGAGGGGATTTGGATCCCCCCTCAGCTTAGTTGATGTAGCAACATGATGTAGTCACAGACAATGAGGTGTTGACAAGGCGTTTAATGCCCTATTGTTCCTTTAGAAGTCAGAATATCAATCATAAGGGGGCAACACTTTTGGACAGTCACACACCACACCCCCAGATGACCTTTAAAAGCCAGTCATTTCAGGGCATCCAGGCTCAGAGCAGCTGTGGAGTATGACATTTGCACCTATAGGAAGAGAGCAATGAAACACGGATAGACTTTCGGCCCCCCTTCCCCTGCTTCAAACCCCACCCATCATTGGCCATGGCATCTGTCAGCAGAGCTATATGCCCAGAAGGACATGCCACATTTAGTGAATGAAGAGTCAGTTTAAGAGTTCAAGGAATACTTGAAGGAATAGACACACACTCTCCAGAGAGATACAGGACCATAAGTCTTGGTGAAGGCAGTAGTCACTTGAGCACAGAAGTAGCTTCAAGGAGCATGTTCTCCAGTAACAAAGAGGAGAAGCAATTTTGAACTCAAGAAAACTAGCCCAGGCAATTAAAAGTCAAACTGCAAAGAAGAATAGACCTTGGGAACCCAGCTGAGCCATCCATAAAGCAGAGACACCACATTTTTTACTTTAAAAATATTTTTAAAATTAAGATCCCCCAAACTTTTTTTCATAACTATAGTTGGCTCATTATATTGATCATGCCTTGCCTGCCTTTGTCTCCTCATAAATCTGACAATTAGTTCCAAAGGTCATATGTCCCCGTGCATTCGGATATCATTTGCTTGTCACCAGGCTTTTCCCCCTAACTCTTCCCTTTGGGGTAGGTGTTGTCTTTCTTGCCCACAAACTTCATGTTAGTTTTAATCAGAGTTTGTTATGTAAAGCATTGCACATGATAACGGTGCTTTGTCCTAATTCTTCTGCTTCCTGCAGCCTCAAAGATCTTTTTAATGTCTTTGTCCTCTAATCCATCAATTTCTGTTTTATGTGAAAATAGGCTTTGATATTTCTTTGTATATGACTTTCTGGTTTTCGCATTTCAATCTTTGGCCTTTATCCTTTACTTTGCCAACTACTTTACCCTGTCCTTTTTGTAGGTTGCCCCTTTCCATTTTGAAAAGTCTTTTCTCTTCATTGAAGCAATCTCTTCTCACCAGCCTTTTAACACGGACAAGGAGAATTTCAAACTTGGTCTCTGACTGTTGCTTGCTTCTACCTTCTTACCTTTGAAACATAAAAATACTCAATGATTAAAATATTCTGTATTGATTGTGCCTTGTCCCCCCTTTCTCCAGCAAAAGGTTTTTTCTTTTTTTTTTATCAACTAGAAATCCAAGTATTTATTAAATGCCTGCTAAATACAACCAGGGGCTATGGTAGGCACTTGATACAGGGACAAAAAAATATATCATAGTCCCTCCCCTCTGTTTCATATCTATCTCATAGCTGAGTGAGAAATGTAAAAATGTACATATACATACATATATGTATATATGATGATACACCTTAGAGTGCAATAAGTGAGAGAAGTCAGAGAGGAATGAGAAATTTGGGGAAGATTAGAGTTAAGCTAGGTTTCCTTACCAAGTTCCCCAACTTGCTCCCTAAGATTATAGAAGCCCAAAGTCAAAAAGGGCCTTAGAGATCACCTGGACGAAAGGAGTCACATATGTGGCCAGGCAGGCAGCTGGCAACACTCTTGTGTGCAGCCCAAATCAAAGTGTAATTGGGAAATATCAAACAAAATAAATTTTAAAATGAAATGAAACACAGATGCCACTCTATTTTAAAACTAATCAATATGCAGCCTATATGAATTAGTGGCCCCCATTTCCATTTAAGTTTGACATCATTTGGTCTAAATCAACCCTCCTCTCAGAGATGAAATAAACCAAGGCTCAAAGAGAAGTGATTCAGCCAATATCACATGGGCCTTTCCTAATTTCCTAATTCCCAAATTACTTTATATATATATTGTGTATCTATCTGTGTACATATTGCTTCCCCATATAAGCTCCTTGAAGGTAGAAACTGTTTCATTTTTATCTTCTTGTCTTTAGATGTCAGCAAAATAATTAGGACACATTTGTTGCTTAAGAAATACTAATGGAATTGGACTGATTAGCTAGTTTATGATTTGAGTTCTAGAAAAGGCAACATAATGTGATGGAAAGGGTCCTGAACCAGGGATCAGTATTCTGTGTTCCAGCTTTAGTAGCCGTGGTAGAACTAGAAGTCTGGTCTCATTCCTAGTTCAGTGATCTTTCCCTACTATATGCTTTTTACTCATTTGTCTAATCAGTATCTTTCCCCATCTATTTTCTTTGGTGAAGTGTCATGATTTTTCCTAGGTTTACCAGTCAATGACTAGTTGCCCTTATATTGCAAATGGCTCCTGCTGATGTCAAGACTTCTGCAAAAATCATTTAATCTCTCTGAGTCAGTATTTGAGCCAGTATCAGATTAAATGAGATTTTGCAGCAAAACTTCTGCAAAAGTTTTGCATCAGTATTTAATAATGCCTCTAGTTTCTATTATCCTTCCTCCATCCCCAAGTAAATGCCATTTTTAACATTCTTTATTTCATTTCACTGGTTATTTCACCTTTTACTGGTGTCATTGAAAATTGTAGCCAAGGGTTGACCCCAACAGTCCTGAAAACTCTTATGTAGGCCAGTAGTAAGGTCATCAAATCATGAGACACTTAACTTTTTCAACAGTTGGACTAGGCTGCCCAATTCCACTGAACCCTTTGTGTCTTCACTCTTTGATTAGAACTGTAGTGTTAGCTTTCCTTCTTGTAACTTTCTCTTTCTACCTTCTCGTACTCCTGAAATGCTCCTGAAACTTCTCCGTTATTCAGAGTTCCTCATTTGATGACATCTTAGTCTACTTTTCTCTGTTATAGTCATCATCAACCTCTTCTCTTATACATTGTATAGGGCTTGTAAAAAGTCTCTTTTTTCTTGCTTGACCTCTTCATGCTGCTATGACCTTAACAAAATGCAGACCTCTCACTTGTTCTTTGATTTTCTTTATTTTTGTTCCAATTTCTTGACCCTTTAAAAGGGGGAGAAAAATCTATGTACTCTATTCACTTTTTCCACAGATGGGAATAGATATTTTGCTCTTTAAAATTTTTGCTCTTTAAAATCTTTCCTCTTTCCCTTGTGAACTTTTTTCATATTTTTATAAAAATGAACTTCTACCACTCTCTAGGCAGCTGGATGGTGCAGGGGATAGAACACCAGGCCAGGAATCAGATAAGACTTGAGTTCAAATCTGGCCTTAGACACTTACTAATTGTGTGACCGTGGGCAAGTCACTTAAACCTGTTTGCCTCAGTTTCCTCACCTATAAAAAGAGCTGGGGAAAGAAATGGCAAACCGCTCCAGTATCTTGGCCAAGAAAACCCCAAATGGGGTCACAAAGAATCCAACATGATTGAAACAATTGAACAACAAAAACACTACTGTGTAGCATTGCAAAAGAGGAGCAAGACTTCCTTCTCCTTATTAATTCTTTCTCTTCCAAATTGTTTATCTTATATATTACCTCTATCAAATACCATATCTGCACAACTCCACCTGGCCCTACGGGATGGATGGGGGATTTGATTGTTTTCCAGGGGCTGGGGATGTAAGGGAAGAAATATAGCGAGAATGAGGACTATATCCAGTAAACAAGTCTTGTTAGAGGACGGAAGGCAAAGACCTAGCAATACATAGAGCCACGGCTCAAAAGCCAGATATCGACTACTGTCCAAGGGTAAAAGAAAAATGCTTATTCACAAGACATGGCAGCAAGTCCAGTCCCTGAGCAGCAAACAACATTCAAAAGGGCAGAGACAAGAGATGTATTCAAGTACAGAAACAGCCCAGTAAATCAAGTGAACAGAAAATCACAGAATCAAACATTTTCATATAGAAGAAACCTTTTAGATTCACAGACTGGGGCTTAAGAAAGTGAAGTGACTTGCCTAGGGACGTACAGGTAATAATTTGAGATAAGAAATCTGACTACAAATTTAAAGCTCTTTCCAAGGGGTCAAAGGTAAATTAGGATATAGACCAGAAGATAGGGAGATAATCAGGTTCAAAGGCAAGAATTCCCGAGTGTCATCAGTTAAGAAATAATTGCCTTCATTCAGGTAGCTAAAGCAGGCTTTAAACTAAGGGTTCCCTAACCCCAATTGTCTCACCAAAAAATAAATATATAAAATAAAATAGGGGTTCCAAACCTGGAAGTCTGTAAATAGATTTTAGGGGTCTGTAAATTACATTTGGATAGCTAAATTTCAATATAATCGGTTTCCTTTGTAATTTTATGTGTTTTATTTTGGGCATTTAAAAATAACATTCTGAGGAGTCCATGGGTTCCACCAGACTGCCAAAAGGATGCAGAACAAAATGAAGTTTAAGAATAGTGACATTCACCATTCCCCTTGATGTGGGGCAGCTGTGTCATGACAAGTGTTGAATGAGCCAGCTGATGCTCATTTACAAATGAGTGTCATATGAGCAGAGCCAATTGCCTTAAGTACTCAGTGAGCATTCAAAGCATCATTACCACGGCTGCCAACTTTGTAGTAGGGAATATTTGCAAGTCTCCAAATAAAGGAAGTATCCAAGGGTAAATGAAAAATGCTTATTCATAAGACTTAGCAGCAAGTCTGGTCCCTAATCAGCAAACAACACTGAAAAGGTCAGAGGCAGGAGATGTATTCAAGTACAGAACCAGACTCGTGAATCAAATGAATAAATAGAAGAATTATAGAATCAGACATTTTAAAGAACAAAGATTCTGAAGAACAGTTGAATGAAGTTGAAAGAGCTACTTAACAATTATTTTTAAAGGTGACTAAAATCTTTTGGGAAAATTGTAAAGCAGAAATTACCAAGAAATGGTCAAAGATCAAAGCCTATAAAATTATGCGATGTATCATGACACTTAAAAAAAACATTTCTTAGAATAACTTTTGGAAAACCCAGGTGATAAGAGTTGCAACACAATAGGAACCACAACGGGAAAGTGATATAGTAAAGCAAAAGGAATCCCAACATGCTGACTGTCTACTATAGGATAAGAGGTTACACAAACAAAATACAACAAAAAAATCATCAATAATGACCTTTTAAGTGAGGTACATGTAACAGGATCCGGGTAAGCAGGCACACACCGTATGTGTGACTGATGTGATCCCAGTGTGGAAGAGGTTGGAGTGCCTGCTTCCAGAAGGATATGATAATGTGTAATGGAAGGTCAGGAAAGTGAGCCACCAAAAGCCCAGTAGCTGGAGACCATAGTGGGATTTGCCCAAAGCCAGCGAGGAGTAAAATCCTTCCGAGTAATGTTTGACCCAGCATAGATAGCCAACAGGGAACTACTGCATTCCTCTATAGACTATATTGAATTTGGAAATGAACTTGGTGGGATGAGTGCTGTGTATGAACTGCTGTTAAGCCCATTCTCTCCAGGAACTGAGGTGGTAAAAGAGAGAGTGTGCCTTGAGGTATTGTGTGAAGGTAGAGAACATGTAATGCTTCTGTTCTTGCTCTATCTTCTCAATAAACATTCCTTTGTAAAAGCTAATTGGTGTTAATTGATTAAATGAAACTAGGATGCTAATGACTACTGGTTAACTTTGGGGAGAACCCAGTGGCATGGGGCCTAAAGTTCCATAGCATTACCTCTAGGATTGAGAGAGAGGGAGAGAGAGGCAGAGAGACACAGAGACACAGAGACAGAGACAGAGAGAGACAGAGAGACAGAGACAAGAGACAGAGAAACAGAAAGAGAGACAGGCAGAGAGAGAAAGAGAGAGAGAGAGAGAGAGAGAGAGAGAGAGAGAGAGAGAGAGAGAGAGAGAGAGAGAGAGAGAACACCCAAGAGAGAGAGCGATTTACTGGAGTGGGGAAATTCAAAGGAGTTGGGATAAGGCTTCTCAGAGAAGAATAAAGTTAGATAAAAGAACACAGTTCTGTTTAGTAAAAAAAACAATTTTAAAAATATAAAACTATGATTCTCATCAAAACAGCAGAAGACAGACAAAACTTGAAATATAAAAACATGTCATGATTCACCTATTTTTATAGATGTGACCAAAAAACTGTGGTCACATATAATCTCTTAACTCTCCTGATTTACCTCTTCCTGAGTGTTTCTTACTTGTGCTCTCTTTTGCCTTTGTTTTTAACTTTGTTTCTTATATTAAAATTACATCTAGTTTTTCTTCTTTTACAATTCTAGAGGAAGTATCTCTAAAAGTCTGGTTTTATGCTATTTGTATTGCAGGTTCCTACTTTCAGCCATGATTTACCTGTATTTACATAGTTTTCATTGGTTGCAAAAAGACCATGACTCATGTAAGGCCTCACATATGTTAAATGGCAGAGCTAAATTTTGAAACCAGGTCTTCTGATTCCAGATCCAGGGTTTTTTCCCACTATACCATCCTGCCTCCCATTCCCCACCCCCTTTTATTTTTTGGTCAATATAGTACAGACTATTAGGAAGCTTATGCCAATAATCATCCTTTGATCTTGTTTTCTTAGATCTCTATGCTTTCATATAACGTTAGGAATTTACTTGAATGAGAAATTGCTGTTGTTCAACTCATTTTTAGTCCTGTCTGACTCTTTGTGACCTCATTTGGGTTTTCTTGGCAAAGATACTAGAGTAGTTTGCCATTTCCTTCTTTAGCTCATTTTACAGATGAGGAAACTGAGGCAAACAGTGAATATTTTAAACCTCAGCTGGGGCACAGAAGTGCCTTGTCCAGTTCTAGAATAAGTTGTTCACTCCTAGTAAATTAGTATTTTGGCAACTAAGAGATCAGTGAAGATACCCAGCAGTGACCTGAAAAGCAGAGAATAGCATTATTTCATTACCAAAAAAACACTGGCAGCTCTGTAACACCAAAAGAATGAGTTGTTCTAGCTATACATGTGTGCCCATCACATATGGTCCCTAGCTATATGGTTTATTAGTGTATAGACTCTTTGATCATGTGCCCTGGATTCACATGTTCCATATATATATAGAACACCTTCACAAAGGTGTTCTAGCTACACAGGTCCCTCATATCTCCTGGTTACATTTATGTCTGCGTGTGTGTCTTCTCCTACTGGTCATATGGTAACCTGTGGGAGTATGTACCCTGCATGTACATGGGGTGTCTAGTCATTTTATTTGCTATGCTATTTGATTATACCATTTATTTTAAACTAGAGGGTCCACTGGTTGACTGCTAGAATTAAATATATTCGCAGAGGCTTATGAACCATGGGTTTATGGATCCTGACACATATTGTGCCCCAAACCTGGGGTGGCTTTTCTAGGGTCCTACAGGTAAGGAAGTATCCTAGGAACTGCATACATTGTAAAAAAATGAAAAAAAATCTTAAATACCCATCTTACCCTTTCCTCTTCTTATTCCCCTATCCCTTGGTATCAACCAAAACCTCTAAAGAGGCCTCTTCCCACCAAATTCTAGTTACACAAAAGAACATCACAAATAGTTAACAGTAAGCAAACCTATTTATCCAAGCAAAATAGCAATTGTCGAAATTCTACAGATTTTTAGAAGTTCTACAGCATTAGCACAAAATACATGAGAGTAGAATATTCATTTTTACCATAGTATATAATGCATATAATTTGCATGGCCACATGTTCCATAAATATAAACATATGTCTATCTATACACATACATATATGTGTACATATGTACAAACATGTATATGTATGTGTGTGAGAGACACATGTGTGTATGTGCATGTGAGAGACAGAAGAGGAGTCTGCTTACGAGTTCAGTTCTGTTGTTGATTTTTAAGGATAGTTAAATTTGTCTCAGGGCCCTTCAGTTGGTTTACATTTTAAATCATAGTCTAAACACAAACCTAATATAATTTTTGTTTCCAGTTTTAACATTTCAGTACTAAGATTCTATTATTCTCTTTCTTTCTCCATTTTTCTTTTAGTCTCCATCATTTTTTTCGCTTTCCTTACTTCCCATTTTGTGATTACCTTATCCTTATCTTTCTTTTTCTAATAGTTAACTTGAATCCCTCTGGTTTATATTTGTGTTCTACTCATCTATGCTCTTCCATGGTTTCCAAAGGACCTGCCATTATCTTGGCAGCTTTATAAAAATAAACTTCCAATATCCCTTAGTCTCACAATATCATAAGTAGCTGTTGTTGCCTTGGCAACTGTCTGGACATCTGTATCCAGTGAGGATTGGCTGTTATCTGAGCTGTTAATTTTCTTCTGGGCATAATCCACAGGAAACTAGATTCATTAATTCTGATGCTTGCCTCATGGAATTTGATTTCTTCCTCTTTTTTCTATGCCCTCCCACTTTATGTTTTCAGGCTATTTGTATTCCCAAGTCCCTCAGTTACTCATTCCCTGTAGTAGTGTTTTCTTTTTATAAACCCATGACATCTCCCACTCTTTTCCATTTCTTCAATGCTCGGTTCCATCTGGAGTGGAGTGACAAAGGCCAGCTGTCCTTTATAGCGTTTGCAAGCTTTTCCACAACACCTAGACGTCTACATATAAATGAGTTTCAGGTCCTTAGGATATCAGATACGATCCTTTCCTAAAAGTTGTCACTCTGATCATAGTCTTTCTAAAAAGTAAGGTTATGCCTTTAGCAGTCTATCATCTCTGAATGCCATACCAGAATTCTTTCCTATCTTAATTTTTTTTCATTTTAGAACAATTTTGTGCTACTTTTATGCCCTCAAAGGTAATTATTTGACTAAAGAGAGTGTGAGCACTAGTCAGCATCCCCAGGCTGCCATTAAGCATTCACGAGAAATGTCTAAATAATACCCCAAAAGGGCATTAGAACAATACAGATAGTGGAGGTTTAAAAAAAAAGATCCTACTTAGATTAACACTAGTTATTTACATACTAAAGATCAGGCTTTGTTGGCTGTTAATTATGGTAGCAGAGTAAACAAGCTATCTTTGACTTTTAAGCTGTGCCTTGATCACTATCTCCTTATGTGTATCTTGGGAAAAGGGAAAAGCTATTAGGTTGCTGATTTCCATACTCATGGATGGGTTCTCTTTGCTACAGGAAATCCAGTGGAGCTATTAGGAATGCAGACATGTGAAAGGGCTTCTGCAGGGAAAGAAAGGTGACAAACTGAATAATTTAGATTTCTGCACCTTCTGCAACATCACATTCCTCTCCTGTACCATCTGATGCCCATAATCTTAAATTGTCTCTAAGCAAGTTCATGATTAAGGTATTGATTTTACTCATAGGATCACAGTCAAGGATTCAGAATTAGGAAAGATCTTTGAGGTCATCTGTTCCAACTCTCATTTTACAGATAAGGAAACTGAGGTTCAGAGAGATGAAAAGTAACTTGTCCAAGGTCCTACAGGTTGTATTGTAAATGGTAGAACTGGGATCTCCAGTTGAGTTAACTCCATCATCCTCTGACGCACACATTTTGCAACCAAGACCCAGGGAGCTTAGAGGACATATTCAGGGTCATATAGGTAGTGATTATCAGGCCTATCAAACATAGGTTCTCTTATTTCCACTACACCATACATACCAGTATGTCAAAAGCCTGTGGTTTTTATGTTCCTCTTAAAATGACTTAGTTCATAAAGGACAGCTTTTGCACAAAAAGTTTCAAAAAATTGTTCTGGAATGACATACAAATTTATGTTAAAATATGATTACTAAAATAAACTCATAAATGTTATATAAAATAATTTATAATGTTATTATATACAATACCAATATATTAAATAATAATAATTTACCATTTATTTAAGGTCATTAAACTCAACATTACATGAGAGGGGAAAGAGTAGTACATTTCAACCAATGACTAAGTACTTACAGAGGAAAGAGGTATATCAGGTTGTTTAGCAAGGTTACAGGGGTGGCTGCATTGTTAAATTTTTAGTGTGAACATTTACACATGGGAAATAGATAAACTCTACAAATCAGAGCATGATTTATTGCTTTGTTTATTGTCTTGACTTAGGAAAGTGATGGAGAAAATGTTAAAAGCGCAGATTAAATTTTAAAGTATATCCTGTGAGAGCTGGTTGTTAAACATTTACCAGCACATCCCTGTGAGAGCCAGGAATGGCAAATGCAGAGTCTGAGTGATTAATTGGTATCCACTCAGTGTAAAAAGACCTAAAGGAAAATCTCCAGAATACTGGGGAGATAGGTTCTCTATGAGGATTTATAGTAGGAAATGAACAAGAATGTCCTAGGAGGCAAATGGCTGGTAGTGATCTGCTATAGTGAGTAGTGAGATTGATCAGACCATGAATACACTGAAGTATTATATTTACTGAGCTCCCTATGCTTACAGAACATTCTATATGCTCTGCGCTCAATTGCAGGCTAGTGCTATAGGTGATACAAAAGAATTATGTTTAAGCTTCCCTTTGCCTTTCTGGATCGATCTCCCTGCAGCTGTTGGGATCCAGGCATCCTGACTTTGGTTTTATCTTCCTGACTGACTGTAAACATCTGATTGTGTCATACCCTCTCATTTTTGCCTTGTTGGTTTTTGCTTGTTTGCTTACCCCAGACTTCATCCCAATTTTTCTGTGATTCAGAGTCTATATGAAGGTGTTTGTTTTTGTCGGGGGAACTATGTCATTTAGGTAACAAACAAAATGTGGAGAAGTTTATAAAATCGGAGAGAGAAAATTAACACGAGAAATAGTAGTAGTTGTTAACACAATAGGGCTAAATTATTTGCTGCAGATTATAAATGTTGTAGTAGTTCAAAAGAGGTATAGCAATGAAGGATTAGAATTGTCAGCAGACACCCTACATGGACATGGAGCTTGAGATGGGCCTCTGAGGACAACAGATAGAATTTTGATATACTGACATAAGAATAATATATTCCAGGTAAGGTAACAGCATGAACAAAGATGAAGATATGGAAAGTGTAAAGCATGTTCTGGGAACATGTAGTCTGCCTACAGCATATAGTTGGCATGGGGATGCAGTGGGAGATGAGGCAAGAAAGTTAGTGAAGATATAGTGGCCTTGAATAACAGGCTAAGACATTTCATTTTTATGTAGTACATAATGGAAAAATATTTAAGATTTTTCAATAAGGGAGAAACATAATTAAAGAAGAGCTCTAGGAGGATTAATCTGGTGATGGCTTTCAGGATAGATCAGAGAGTCTAGGAGTGAGGTAATAAGGGCCCATGCTAATGGGAATGGACAAGACCGATGCAAATTTTGTAAAACATGAATTGACAAGACAAGTTAGTTGTTTGGGGGGGGAGGGGGGAGGTGAAAAAATGGGAGGAATTAAAGATGACAGGTTTTGAGCTTGTGTAAAAATGAAAATGTTGCTACCATTAATAGAAATAAGGAAGTCTGAGAGAACATTTTATTTAGGGTCAGGGATGGGGAAATGGATGAATTTAGTTTTTGTCATGTTGATTTTGAAATGCTGAAACTATATTAGGATGAAAATATCCAGGGGTAGCCAGGTGGTGCAGTGGTTAAACTGTTAGGCTTGGAATCAGGAATAGGTGTGTTCAAATCCAATCTCAGATGCTTACTAGCTCTGTGACCCTGGGCAAGTCACTTAACCTCTGTCTTCCTCAGTTTCCTCAACTACATAATGGGGACAATAATAGCACCTACCTCCCAGGGTTGTTGTGAGGATCAAATGAAATAACATTTGTAAAACGCTAGTGCAGGGCCTGACATATAGTAGGAGCTATATAAATGCTAGCTATACAGTTATCTCTTCCACATTGCAACTTCAATATATCACAGATTGACATAATAAATTAAAGAGGTATTTTGTGGGAGTTTTGTGGAAGCTGCAGACAACACATGAGGACCAACAGACGACACAGAAAAAAATTTAGAAACTCAGAAATGCATAAAATATATGTATAGTATTGTATAATACCAACATATTTTATCTTTTAATACCATAATAATTCAGACTTCTCTAGTATGAAGGGAAGGCCAAAAAATTTTATTCAGATTTTCCAGATGGCAGGGGCACTGTGTCCCTAACCCCCACAATGTGGAAGGGATAAGCGTAATTATTCTTCTTCTTCTTCAGATGTCAAAACAAAGTAATGGAAGAAAATTGAGTCTGCAGATAATATAGAGAAAGAAATGTTTTACCTAGAGGAGAGAATTGAAGCTGTAGAAATAGATCCAGTCAGTAAGAAGAAAATATATATATAGAAAATGGTCAAATCTAGAACCTTGAAGAGATTCACTTTCAGGAGACTGGAAAAAAAAAACAGTCACCAAGGCAGTGAAAAGGTAATCAGGGGCAGGAAAAGAGCCAGGAAAGGGGAGTTTCACAAAAGCCAAGAAAGGAGTGATCTTTAAAAAAAAAAAGTGGGTCAGGAGTGTCAGATATTGTTCTGAGGTTGAGAAAGAGAATTGAAGAAAGATCATTGGATTTCTTATTGGCTAATACCATTGATAACCTTTGAGAAAGCGATTTGTGTGGAAAGGTGGAGGGAAAAGATTTCAATGAGTTAAGGAGTATTCAAAAGCAGCCAGCTCCTACTGACATTTCCAGGCCCTCTAGGAGCAATCCTTGATATTGTCACCTTAGCCCAGCTACTGCTTCCCAGGTCTCCTCAGGTGTCTTAGTTCTGACTATAGCCTACCAAACTCTGCCATAGCACACAATCGTATTGTTAGATTGCCCACAGTCATCATGTTTCTTCTGACCTGCTGTCTTCCCCATTCTGAAAACTGAACGTTGGGAGCACAATGTAGAAAAAAGTTTACTACACAAAACTTGATCTTCCAGTTTTCTTCATTGTTCCATAGCCTACCCCAAACACATGGAACCTATACAGGAGAAGGACCTGCATAGCAAGGTTGGTAATGCCAAGAGCTCCCAGACTCCACACTTGTCTTCATCCATTTTCTCTTGTCAGGCTGCTCCCCTTCAACCTCTGCTGTCCACTGAATGCACACCAGTAACACCCTTTTACTGTCTCTTGTTGGATACTGGGTTGTTTCCAGTACCAAGGCCATCCTCAGCCACCTGAAAGTTACATGAAAAATACTCTGGCTACCTCATGATATGGGCAGCTAGGTGGCACAGTGGATAGAGTGCTGGTCCTAGAGTCAGGAAGACCTAAGTTCAAATTTGGCCTCAGAAACATACTAGCTATCTGACCCTGAGCAAGTCACTTAACCCTGTTTGCCTCAGTTTCCTTATCTGCAAAATGAGCTGGAGAGGGAAATGGCAAACCATTCCAATGTCTTTGCCAAGAAAAACCCAAATGAGGTCACAAGGAGTCAGATACAATCAAACAACTGAACAACAACAGCCTTTTATGCCCCATGTCTTTTCTTAGAAGAAAAGACAAGGAGTTTCCCTTGTAACTGACCCCAAAGGAAGGAAAGAAAATCTTTCTGAAAAAGAAATAATAATTGACCATTTCTAGGGTGCTTCAAGGTTTGTAAAATATTATACTTATATTATCTCATTTGATCCTCCCCTTTGAGGTAGTCACTGCAGTTAGTATTATCCCTATTATTGAGGCTCAGAGAGATTTAAGAGATTTCATCATGATCCTAAATTTGTAGGCTTCAGAGGCAGGATGTGAAGCCAGGCCTCCTCTGACTCTGGTGCTTTTTCCACAATACCCTGTTCCTTCTCAAGGAGTAGCCTCTCTATGTGTTTCCCTCTCAATACCACAGCACCTATGATTGGTACCAATTCATTTCCTCATCTACAATATACTTTTTTGTTGCCTGCCTAATGCAGCAAAGAATTCTGACCTATGAAGTCCTGGTGATGAGGATGGATCTAGACCTCAAAAAGGAAAAACCCTGGACTTTCCCACGTGGCCAAATCTCGGGCCTTTCATTGTGGAACTCCCTATGGCCCCAGGCCACTTCTCCATTCTCCTTTGGGCACATGGTCCAGGTGCCTGGAATTCTATTACCTCATAGACTACTTGGCTACTCCTAGATCCCTCCCATAGTCTTAATGTATATAAAGTCCGTCTTGTCTCCATTAAACTGCTCAGATTCTTATAATCTAGCCACTACTCAGATTCTTATAATCTAGCCACTGCTTACTCATGTTCAGACTCCTTAAGAGTCTGCCCAATATGACAGTGTTCTAATAAACCTTGTTTTAGGCTGAAAGAAGGCTTGGGTCGAATTCTTTTGGACAGGGCCTGCGTGTTGTGATTTTGGGATCCCAGGACCCCTGAGCCCCTAAACCACATCACTGGCACTAGTCAGCCTTGATTAAACCTAGCTGCCTCTCTGCTTTGATGATTCAGCCTCAAAACCTTCATTCTAGGAGAGTGAATATTCAGTCTTCACAGTAGCTTATCAGTGAACCCACCCTAGTTTCAGCCCCTTGGGGGAATTCCTTGAATTGTTCTGAGGCAATCTATAGAGAGCCCTTTGCACTACTCGGAATTCTCTGAAACTGCTCCCAAGATTTCCTGTCTCTATTTCTTTATCTGTGCTGTTTCTTCCATTTGGTAAGCTCTCTTTCCCCCATCTTCACTTGTCAATATCCAACTCTTTCTTCAAGTCCAAGTTCAAATGTCTTTTCCTCCATAAAGCTTTCTTTGATCCCTCTCAGCTTGAACTGATCTATACCTCCTCTGAACTCCTGTAGCCCTTTGATTTTTCACTTTCACATTCCATTTTGTATTTTAGTTATTTGTGGATATATCTCTTAAAACATTTTTCATTGAATTGTGCTTATATATTAAGATATTTCTATGTATTTGTGATCTCTTTGATGTGAATGCCCCCTCCAATGGTATGGATTTTAACCTATGGGCCTTCTCATTTTGTGCAACTCTTGTCCATGTTCTACTGTAAATTCTCCAGAGAGGATATGTCCAAGATGCTGGTGACCATGCTATAGATCCAATGACATTGTTACCAATGGAGCATACAGACTATTCCTTTGTTATCTCAACCAATGCTCCTCATTTTCTAGTCATATATCTCTCTGAAGATATCCCTTCTGTTACTTTTCCAGCATACTATTTCAATGGTTATATATTACAGCCTACTTATACCCACCATGTGTCTCCCCATTGCCCTTTAAGCAATATACAACTTTAATTCTATATAGACTCTGGTATTCCCTGATGTAGAGCCATACAGCATGAATATTAATGTAAAGAGATGCATCTTTGTTTCGGGGGAGTGGTTTGGGGTCGTTCAAATAACTGTACCATTTTCCAAACCTATTAAAATATGCATGAAGCATCCCAGTGGGCTCCTGCATGGTGTCAAGACAGTGTTGGTTAACATTTTTCAACTGTCAAATAGTGATAATACTATCTTCCCTCTCTACCACAAAATATTATTATCAGGATCAAAAGAGATTTTAGATCTGAAAGTACCTGGTGCAAATTAGAAGGACTATATGGATCTCAGGTATTAATTATAACGATAATGATAAGGAGAAAATCTTTACATCCAGGAGATAGAAAAATAATAAGTCATACCCACAGGTTTGAAGTGAAAATGCTTATGTGTTAAACCTGGACTACTGAAACTTAGAAGATAGGAGGATTTTCATGCCTTTAATTGAGTGCCTGCAGGGTAATGAGAGTGTACTAGGTCTGAGTACCTATCTCTTCTTGACACATGGGATATAGCAGTTGGGAACTGGTGGCTTTCCCCAGCAGGCCAGATATTGGATGCTGCCTTCTGGCAATCATTTGAGAGCTACCAACCCATAACCTAGAAATTTGTTTTGAAAATCCTTTCTCCAGAAGAGAACAATGCTGTACTGAACATTTTCCCTTTCAATGACCTTTAAAATGGACGTAAGTTCTGATTTCCCCAGACTACTGATGGCAGCTGCACCATGCCATATGTATCTGGTATGGAGGCACCAGGTGCAAACAACAGGCTTTGTGGGTAAAAAACTGATGGGCTTGGTGCTCTCAGCTCAGTACCAAAGACCAGCTGTGGGACTTGGCAGTTGAGAGAGGAGCAGAAAAGGGTGGGAAAAGATAGAAGGAAGTTACTGCCCCTAGTCTTTCCAGCTAGGGCCAGATTAAGGTTCTTTTTAGGCTCTAGACATTTCTGTTTCATAAGTCCTTTGGTGGATATATTTTTAGAAGTGTATATGAGTTTTAACTGAAAAAAAAATCTTAGAAAGTTTATCTCATGTTAATTTTTTCTTATAAAAAGGAAACAATTAACATTGACACAACTCTGACTTACTGCATATACTCTATTGAACTCTGCTACATACACAGTTTTTTTAGTCATACCTATTTTTAAAATGTGGTTTAATCTTTTTCATAAACCTTTTGGTTTTCTTGACCTTAGCTAAGCACAATAGTTATATTTCCTATTGGACAACAACAGGAAATGTCCCTATTTCCATATCTATATCTATATCTATATCTATGTATGTATCTATCTATCTATCTATCCATGTATCTGGTGTTCCTAAAGTCTTTGGGCAGTTTTAAGCTGTGCATTTTTAATTTCTGACAACTTAAAACTATTTTCTCATGCGTCTGAGATAGGCTTTGATAGCTAACTTTTTTTTTTTAATATCAACTTCTGCTTCAACCTGGTGCTTTTAGAAGCTATTATTAAATAAGGTCACAGACCACTTAGGTACTCAAGTATTCATTACTTACCAAGGATCTGCCCTGGCATAGTAGTGTGTTATATATGTTGGCCAACTTGTGCCCTAGTTTAAAAAACCTTCTAAATTAATATTATAGATACCACGGAAAAACATACTGATGTGAGAAAATGGTCTTTCTAATGAAATACCAATTTGCTCACTTATTTTACAAAAATATTTTCTCCTACGAGTTTCCTAGGTTTCTCTCAGAATAGGTTGATTACAATTCTCTGGGAAAGTGCCAAATAAATATAGTGTTAAGAAAAGAATGTTGAACTCAAAGGGAACTTGGCAGCATTGAGTTCCTTTAAAAGAAAGGGGAAAAGAGGCCCAGAAAAGATAGTTACTTACTCAATGTCACACAGCTAGTTATTGGCAAAATTGTTACTAGACCTAGGCTCCTTGGCACCCAGTTCAACATTCTTCTACTGCCTTTACAGCCATTCTTATAGCTGCACATTAGGACTCCAATTTGAATTTAGGGTTGTATTATTTTATTTCAGTTCCAAATTTCCTAAAAAGTATTAAACTTCTGCCTATCAATTACAATAGAGAGGTTTAATTCCGTGTGTTTGGCTATGAAATTATTAGATGAGATGGATTAGGAAAGCAGATGGAAGCCATACAGTCTGGCATCTTTACACCAATGAAAATGCCAATATAATACCAAGAAGGAGAAAACTTTCTCCAGTAATATGGATATCAAAACAAGGGAATAGTTTAGAAAGCACGTTTCCACAGAGTTGTGAGAAAACAGCTTGGCAAAACCTTAAAGTGATATATAAAATATGAATTATTGTTAATTTTTTAAAAAAGAAACCAACTTATTTTTAAGAGGAAATTAAGTCACCATGAAACATTTTTGCCGTTATGGTTAAGTTGAATATTAAAATAATATTTATGTAATTTGAATTAGAATTCTTGGAATTTCATGGTATTTCACTACTACATGTGAGTGAATATGGAAACTTTTAGTGCCACCTAGTGACAAAAATATGGAACTACATAGGATCCATCATTCAGAGAAGCAAAATTTTAGACTAGGAAAAATGTATACAGAGGGAAAAAAAGTGTGTGTATATTAAAGTTTAAATAAAACACTATTATTGACCTTCCTATGTTTAAATTTAAATTTAATAAAAGCTAGGGTTTATTTCTTGTTGTTGTTGTTGTTATTGTTGTTTTTACTTGGAGGTAGAGTCAAAGATTTCTATGACATTCCTGAGAGTTTTAGTAGTAAGTGCAGGAAGGAAAATGTGAATTCGAGAGGTGATATTGTGTTATTGTATAAAGGGAGTGACAGCCTTTCAACATCATCATTGAAAAGGAGAAGAGCAAACATGCTGCTGGATACTTAGCATGAGGGGCTGAGTTGTACAGTGGTATGAGCACTGGACTTGGAAGTAAATTCCTTTCTGGTCCTACTTTACCACTAACTAGCTAGCTTTGGGTAGGTCTTATCTTTTCCCTGGATCTCAGTTTTTCTCAAGTTAAAAGATAAATGGGTTGAACCAGGCAATCTCTAAGGTCCCTTTGAATTCCAAATTTCCGTGACAAATCAGGTAGACTAGTACACAGTGCCTAACACAAAGTAAACACTCATTATTGACTGGCACAGTAGGTATAGTGCTAAACTTCACGTCAGGAAGAACTAAGTTCAAATCCTGCCTCAGATACTTGCTAGCTGTTAGAACCTGAGCAAATCTTCTAACCTTTCAACCTCAGTTTCTCATCTAATAAAATAAGGCAGTTGCACTCCTTAAGATCCTTTTCAGCTCTAAATCTATGATACTATGAATTACAAATCCAAACAGATTCGTGAAACTGAAGGTGTTAAAAAGCACAAAGAAAGGGGGAGGCTATTGCTTTAGTTTATAGTTGTCTCTCATTTGATCCTCTCACATTCTATCCTGCGTCTTACTTATTTTTATATATGGTATATACCCACTTTTAGTTCCTGGAGGTCAGGGTCTATGTCATTCTTCAACATCTTTGTGTTGTTGTTCAGTCATTTCAGTTGTCTTCTCTTCTAAGGAAAGAAATGGGGCATCATGAGTTTGCTGCCATTCAGTTGCTTAGTTGAGTCCAACTCCTCATGACTCCATTTGTAGTTTTCTTGGCAAAGATACTAGAGTCGTTTGCCATTTCCTTCTCCAACTCATTTTACAGATGAGGAAACTGAGGCAAACAGGGTTAAGTGACTTGCCTAGGATCATATAGCTAGTACATGTCAGAGACCAGGCTTGAACTCATAAAGAGGAGTCTTTCTGACTCCAGGACCAGCACTCTAACTGCTGTGCCACCTAGATGCTCCTTATCTTTGTGTAGTCTCTCTCTATATTCTGAGGATTCTCCTTCCAATTTCCATTCTCCTTAGCAAGTAGGGTTCTCAAAGCAAGGCTACATATTCCCCTCAGTATTCAAGATATACTTGTAAAAGGTTGGTGTCATTCAGTCAGTCAATAAACATTTATTAAATGCCAGTTATGTGCCAGACACTGTGCTAAGTCCTAAGGATACAGAGAAAGGCAGAAGACAGGAGCTCACATTCAAATGAGGGACATAATACATGTGTCTTTCTAACACTATTGGCTCAAGGCCCCTTTGTGGTATATTCTCCCTATCATCAATTACCATTTGTCGTATTTCCCTTTTATCATTGATTGACCCAGTGATTAACTCTCCTGTATCATTTAACCCAACTAACATTAATTAGCTTGTGCAAAGATATTTATTGAGAAGTATAGCAAGACCAGAGGTATTAAATAGCCCATCAAAACAAAGGCAGTATCTCCAATACAACCTCAGTCTCTGGAGAGAGTGGGCTCAATTTAAAGTAGATGCTAAAAAGCATTTGTCTCAACCAGTTCCTTTCTGTTTTTTTTTATCCTCTTTTTTTTTTTTTGGCGAGACAATTGGGGTTAAGTGACTTGCCCAGAGTCATAGAGCTAGTAAGTGTTAAGTGTCTGAGGTCAGATTTGAACTTAGGTCCTTTTGACTCTGTGGCCAGTGCTCTATCCACTGCTCCACCTAGCTGTCCCATCAACCAGTTCATTTCTGAATGTAGCCCCAACAATGGATGAGTAACTTTCTGGCTTGAAGAAACCAGCATTTTGATGTCCATTGCTTGGCTAGATCAAGCAGGTCAAGCAGGGCTTCACTCCTCACCAGACTTAGCCACCCACAAATTCCAGCATCTCCTGGACCTCTGGTACCAGGGATGTGCCAGAACCAGCTTAAACTAGCTCTTAAGAAGTGATTGTTAAATTTCCAGTATGTACATTTATATCTGGGAAATCAGCAAATGCTAAAAATTAGGTCTTAACTTACTGTTTTGTTGATTGTCTAGACTTAAGAAAATTATGGAGAAAATGTTAATAATGCAAATTAAACTTAAAAGTGTGTCCAGTACATCTTTCTTTTCTTCCCCCCTCCCTAAAAGAGCCAATTGTTAAACGTTCACTAGCAAATGACTTCCTGGTACCCTCCTGACCTTCAGGAGTTCACAAAACCGAAGGCTGGTACCATCTGTCTCTACCACTCCTTTTATTTGAGGCAAGGAAAAAGGGACAGAGAAGAGACAAAGGCAACAGCAGGGCCACGTGCTCATGGCTTCATGTTGACTCAGGTGGGAGAGTAGGACACTGGTGCTCTTATCACTTGGATGCTTACAGCACTGATTTTCTCCCCACTCAGTGCAGACAGGCAGGAAAAAGAACAAGGCTAAACTGTTGGGCTCTCTTGTAGGCATATTCTGTTCTGATTCTGAAGCCAATCAAGAAACCTTTCTTTGTTATGTAGTAAGTAGACCAGAAACAGTCATAGAATACTTGTTCATCTTGCAAAGTTTACGTGGGGGATTGCATCAGGCTAAGCATACTACACATGCTCATAAAATTGTAAGATCCTTCAGGACAAGGATCCTCTTTCACCTCTTATTGTATCCCCATGCTTAGCACAGTGCCTGGTACATAGCAGGCACTTAATAAATGTTTATTGATTGATAAAGACCAGGTCAATTGGCCAATCCTTTTTTGTTTGTATCCCCAGAACCTCCCAATATGCCTTGCCTATAATAGTACCTATAATAGGCACTTAATAAATGATTGTTTAATTTGTTGTTAAGGTGTCAGGAGATGATGACACCCATGAATGTGGGGAAAGAGGAGGAAAAAAGAGCCAAAGATAACACTAAGAATTGAAATTCTAGAGAAAATCTTAGGAGGAAAGAAGCCAGAGGAGAATTATCTCTGCTTGAAAGGTTTTATTGCTATCCTATGGAATGAATGAATGAATGAATGAATGAATGAATGAATGAAAATAACCTTCCTCGAATTTGTTGCCCTTTCGCACCTATAGATCTGTTTCCTCCTGATCTTTCCTCTATTACCTTAAACTTGGAGTTCCTTTGCTGAAAAGTACTTAAGAGATGGTGTTCAGCTGTGTAACTTAATTGCCTCATCTTCCCGCCTCTATTTTTTTAGGCAATGGTCATGTCCGTGCAGAGAAGCGTGAAACTGAAGGAATCTTAGTCTTAAAACCTTGCTTTGAATTTTCTTGCTTTCCTGGGTTTAACTTAGATCCTTTAATGCTATAATAATTTGGTTTCATATTGAATGTCCTTTGGGCTTTCATTGCCATTTAAAAAAAATAAAAAAGAAGTTCAGTGAGTTCAAAATAATCCTTTTGGAGGGAGGCGTTTCAATTACACTGATAGTATAAAAGGAATCCAACATGCTGCAATGCTTTATTGAGATCAGATTCAGACAAAATCAGAAGGTTTTACAAAACCAAAATTGGCACTTGGATCTTAAGATCTTACACAGATAAGCTTGATCTGTGTCTGAACTACCAAATGGGAGCAAACACACCCATACAAAGAGTTTAGTTGAATGCTCAACTGTGTCCTCAAGGACGAAATCCTAAATCAAATAGATTTAGAATTATAAGAGACTTTAGAAGTTATCTTGCCTAAGTATGTGGCAAACCCCACCTCCCCCAAAGTGTATTCAGATTTAATTGTAACAGGACTGATTACAAGAAAGTTATGAAATATGAATGTGGGATTTAAACATACTGATTTCTGTTAAAAAGACTGTCAATCCAGGAGATATATATCTTGAAGTTGTGACTGCCTGAGAAGGCCTGATAACTCCAGGAAGACAAAATGAGAGGCTAGGTTATGTGAACCATGCCACAAATTAAGATTTATGAAAACAATTTATGAAATTTTAGAGGAGAGAAGAAACAGCAAAATTGTGAAAAGCAAGGAAAAGCTGTTCTAGAGGCAATGAAAATAGTCATTGTTAATTGACTGCGGAGGTATAAAAGTGAATAGTCAATTAGAAAAGCTTTGGAACCAAAGATCTTTTTTTTTTAAATACTTAGTTCTATTAGAAACTGAAAGAAGAAGCAAGTTTACTAGAGTTAACTGGGTAGAATTATATACCTAAGATTGGAAAAGTGTGGGAAATGTCTTTGATTGGGGCAATCTCATAGAAGCCTCAAAGTCAGGTTGGTTATGGAAAGAATAGTTTTACATTACAAGTGAAGGACAGACCTGGGCAGATGACTAAAAGGACCTTGTTTCCTCAGTGACCAAGGAAGCTGATATAATTTTGATTTATGCTCTGGGTAGAAGTAAGGTGCTAAGGCACCAGGTGGCACAATGGGTAGAGTACCAAGCCTGCAGTCAAAAAAGACTCATCTTGCTGGGTTCAAATCTGGCCTCAGATACTTACTAGCTGTGTGACTCTGGGCAAGTCACTTTAACTCTGTTTGCCTCAGTTCCTCACATGTAAAAATGAGCTGGAGAAAGATGTGGCAAACCACTCCAGCATCTTTGCCAAGAAAACTCCAAATGGGGTCACAAAGAGTCAGACATGACTGAAACGATTACACAACAAGAACTAAGGATAGACTTAGTCTAGGAAGGATCAAGGAAGGATGGTGTGACCCAAAGATCAGGAGTATAGAAGTGTGCCAGCAGACGTTGGGAATGAAATAAAAAGAAAATTGCCTGTAAGAGTCTGAGTAATGAGCAGAGTCAAGTTGAGCTGAATAATGACAGGCTAGTTATCTGAAACATCCATTCTGTAAATAGTTTATACCTCAAAATTCCTTCACATGTACTTTGGTGGAACAACAATTTCATCATTGTGGGTATTCTGTGACAATGTGAATTATAAGCCCTCTAGGTCACAGCTACCGAAGACCCAGAAAAGAAAGTTCTTGCTACTAAAGTCCTTGGCATTGTCAAATAGCTTAACATCATTAAAGGATATTTCATCAGTGGGCGTAACATTAAAGAAAATAGGTTACCTAGCATCTGCTTTGCCTCTGCACCCTAGGGACCATCTAACTCACAGCTGCAACCTTCTATTTACTTTTGTCTCCCTCTAAGAATGTGAGTTCCTTAAGAGCAAAGACTATATCAACTTTTCTATTCGTATCCCTAATGCTTAACATAGTGCTTTGTGCATAGTAAGTGCTTTTTCATTCATTCATCTGTATCCTTTCAATATTTTTCCCATAAAAATCCTCTCCAGAATATTAACCAATACACTGGAGGCCTTTCCCAATGTGCCACTCAGACTATTCAGCTGCTGTCTCATTTTCAGTACATAACCAGCCCATTCACTCTTATCCTCAGTAATGTCTTTTATGGCACTTTTCATATTCATCATTGATTAAAGCATATTGCAACTTGATTGGACCTACCATGTATGCTCCAGTTGCCTTTCTATGATTGTCTAGTTCCAAGATTTGAAGCCATGTAACATTATTAAAAGATTATAAGCGTTAAAGAGATGAATTTTGCACCAGTGAGCAGTTTGTAAACATCGCATAATTTTACAAAAGTAACCCAGACTCTGTATCAGCCTATAAGTGCAATTCAGATTTCCTTCCACTATTCAGTTCAAGGCCCAGCTCTCATCTATCTACAGTGTCTACTCAATATGTACATATTGTTAGACTGCTTCTATGGGATTTTATCTAGATATAGATCATTGGTTGGGTAATTTCTGTTTTCCATTCACTTTGTTTTTCCAGTATAAATGGTGTTATGTGATAGATAGAGCTCTTGACTGGGATTGGTAAACCTGAGTTCAAATCTCATCTCAGACATTTATTAACTATGAGGCCATGGACAATTTACTTATGCTATCAGAGTCTCAGTTTTCTCAATGTAATCAATATAAGTCTTCTATGAATAGGAACATTTCAATCACGGTAGAATATTTTTTTTGGACTTTATACAATCCATGAAATACCACCATTGGTGAATATGGATCTCACCATTTAATACCTTGTCAATATCAATAACTTTTTTCTAAGATAGTCATTCTGTAATATACCCCAACACCATAAAAAGACCCCTTCTTTATAAACTATAAGAAACAGTTAGATAGAAATAACCATCAAAAATGACCACATCTGAGTGTATTTAAGATTCTACACCTATAGTTCTGTACTTCCCTACTGAAAAGAGAATGGTGCTTCCTTATCTTTTCTTGGGGCCGCAAGTGGTCATTAAAATTACTTAGTGGGTTGGCTTTGTTTTGGTGATTTTTTTCATTTACATTACTTTAGTGATTGTGAATACTGTTTTTCTTCTTCTGCTTAAATGCCTTTGTCATCTCTACTTGTCCTCTGCCTTTCCTCACCCTTGTCCTTCTTGAAGCCCCCAGGAACCTATCCAGGATTCTTAACTGGTCTCAGAGCTTAGATGAGATGGGATTTACCAACTTTTTCCTTTTATTGAGATAGAGGTCTACCAGACCTTACCATCTGCCCTGCCACTATTACCATCTTCTCTCTGCATCTATGTACTTCAGACCTGCAGCATGATCATCTGATCTTCTGAGGTAACCAAGGGACCCTTGGACCTTCCTATCTCCCTTCTACTATATCCTTAGAATTGCCAGGCTGTTCCATCCACCCTGCAGCTGAACTTTCTTTTATGTTTTCCTCCCAATTAAAATGTGAGCTCCTTAGGGGCAGCTAGGTGGCACAGTGGATAGAGCACCAGCCCTGAAGTCAGGTAGGACCTGAGTTCAAATAAGGCCTCACACCAAACACTTGACTCTTACTAGCTGTGTGACCCTGGGCAAGTCACTTAACCCCAATTGCCTAAAAAAAAAAATGTGAGCTCCTTGAGACCAAGAACTGTTTAGCTTTTTCTATTTGTATTCCTAGTGCTTGTTGAATAGTAGCAGCTTAATAAATACCTTTTCATTAATTCACTTAATGATTTTTGTATTAGTTTGTTCAAGTTTTCTTATTCTACAATAATATTCCATTACATTCATATATCACAATTTGTTTAGCCATTCCCCAATCAATAGGAAATCATTTTAATTTTTGGTTTTAGACAATCACAAAAGGTCCTGCTGTATATATTTTGGTATATACGGTCTTTTTGTCTTTTAACTCCTTGGGGTATATGTAGGGCTGGATCTACAGATCTGGGAGTCATCTGCTTAGAACTGATCATTGAAATTGTGAGAATGATGAAACCATTAAGAAAGATGATGTAACAAATGAAGCCAAAAGGACTAAGGCCGGAGCCTGTGGGGACACTCACACTTAGTGACAGGAAATAAATGATGATCCAGTAAACAAGAAAGAAAAAACAAAATGGATAATTGTCATGGAAGAAGTGAGTGGGAGATGAAGACTTTGGCTGTGAAAGTGAGAAGAGATTATAGTATTAGTAAATGGCAAAATAAAGCCAACATTTTTTGCTTTTTTTTTTAATGGCAGGAAAGATTTAGGAATGTTTTGGGGCAGCAAGAAATGAGCCAGTATGTAAGTAGATATTGGAAGATGAGAGAGAGGGAATGACTGAGGGAGAAAATTCTTGGAGGTGAAAAGATGGACCTATCCTAATCCTCCCAGTTACTGGTGCTTTCAACCCAAGAAATTATTTTCTATATACTTTGTATATTGTATGTATTCCTGTTGTTTCCCTTTATATTTATATATATGTATATGTGTACAAGAGAATTGAATCAGGAAGATTAAAAGGAATGTCTTGTAGTATCAAGGGAGTAATTGAGATTAAATTACTTGAGTTTTCAGTAGATCAATCCTGTTTTTTTGTGTGACATTCCAGTGGCATTCAATAGCAACTTAGCAAGAGTAGTAAAGGATGGTCATGGTGATTACTCAGAGTTGGGGATTAGGCAAGATGTAGATGACAATAAAGACAAGGGAGAAAATGACATAGAGTGAGCATAGGAGATAGTATATAGTTGATTAATTCAATTATAAGATCAAGATTGTGATGGGATGAAATGAAAGCCAGAGAAAAGATAACTTTTAGACTTTGAGGAAAGGGTAGAATAGAAGGACAGGAAGTTCCAGTGAGTATAAAAATAGATTTAGGAGGAGTCAGAAAAAGGGGAGATGGAAGGATAGGATGTTTCAGAGAAAGGAAATTTAGAGTTCAAGGTCTTGAAGAAAGCATAGTTATGGGTGATGGTGAGATCTAAGTGATGACCATCCCTGGCTAAGGATGTGGCTAGGGTAGAGTGAAGCTATAAGACATGAGAGTTTAGGAGGTTGATGAAATGGGAAGCCAGGGTATTGGAGTATGCATTGCTGTGTATATTGAATGAGGACAGTGGTTGGGATGGAAAGCAAAACTATGAATCTGATACTAAGGTCCTTGGGAAAGGAGAAAGTGACTTGAAGGCTGGAAAATAAATGCAAAAGGGATATGGACAAGACAATATAGAAAGATAGAAGGAATTTTATGGGGAAAAGGCTGCTGACTGATAATGGCAGAAGGTCTGGCAATGGCAGTGAGAAACAAAGAGTGAGCACTCCTACTTCTGTCCCTGCCCAATGAAAATAGGAGCACCCAGTACTAGAGAAGGCATACTAGAATAGAATGTCTTCTGGAGAGAGTCAGATTTCTAGAAGTGTAAGGAAATAGACAGACAGACATAAAGACAGGGACAGAAAGAGACAAGGGCAGCTAGGTGGCACAATGGATAGAGCACCAGCTCTGGAGTCAGGAGTACCTGAGTTTAAATCCGACCTCAGACACTTGACACTTAATAGCTGTGTGACCCTGGGTAGGTCACTTACCCCCGATTGCCTGGCCAAAAAAAAAAAAGAGAGAGAGAGAGACACAAACAGAGTCAGAGACAAAATATCTAAGACAAAGGGTGCAGAATAGGGATGAGGAGCCACCTAGTACTGTTAACTTCAAGACAAGGATTCCAGAGGGCTCAATAAAAGGCCAGAAGAGGATATGGACTACTATATAAATGACTAGCATTTATATAACACTTTAAGGTTTGAAAAGCACTTTACAGATTTATTTCCTTTTATCCTCACAACAACCAGAGTCACATAGAATATAAGTGCCTGAGGATAGATTTGAACTCTTTGAACTCTTGTCTTTCTGAGTCCAGGTCCAGTATAACATTCACTGTGCCACTGAGCCACCTGGAAAGACTTGTTTTGCATTGGCAGATGGTAACTGAATCAGGGATTAGAGGGGGAAGAGATGAAAGTTTATTACAGGATGAAAAGAAGTATCAGTTGATTGGTACTTCTACCCAACAGTATCCTGGAATCAATAAGTGCAATATCAGTGTTTTCTCTCCAAACACCAAAGAAACACACGTTGCATGAACAGGGGAAATGGTTAGGCTTCTGGGTCAGTAATTGAATCCATAGGGACCTTACTGAACTTACACTTGATTTCCATTTCTTTACCTAGTCCGAAATGATGGGAAATGAAGCATGCCCAAAAGATATCTTCAATGGGGAACCTATAGTTGGTTCCTGCCTAGCTCTGTTTTCTGAAGCTCTGGGGCCTGGTGGCAAGTAGCCTTCTATCTAGATGTTCTGTAGTTAAAGAAAACTGAGATGCTATGGATTTTGGAGTTTTTGTGGGCTTTTTGCTACGATGATTCATTCAGGCAGGATGGCATGCCGCCTTCATGAGGCCAGTGATGGCAAACACAGTAGCACAACACAGTAGATAGATGTCATGGACATCAGCTGTAATTCCCACTTACCTAAGCATATGGTGTTTATGGAGGGCTGAGGCATTGTTGTTTTTCCCAGACAGCTCTGAGACTCAGGACAAACTTCATATCTAAAGAGAATTTGCTGAAATAAATCTATGCTGCCAACTTGGTCATCCATCTCAGCCAGTCCTTCCCCTTTCATGTATACCAGTAGGGGCTAATAATATTAAACTGTTTTTTATTATTAGCCATGACTACTATTTTAATTTTTCTCCTACTTAATGCTCATTTCTCTATTAACAAAGTGATAAAATGGTAAGTAAAGTATGTTGAAATATCTATTGTGGTAGACAAATGTACCTTTTAATTTTAAATAGATTGTCACACATTACTCAGATTAGTCCGATGAGAATAAATTATATGAATTTCTGTACAGTAGGTATGGTGAAATACTTTTCTAACTAAATTGAATCAGCTGTCTAAAACTTATGGAAAATTGAAAAAAAATCAACTTAGGAATAACGGATTAAATACTTCATTTCTCTAACTATGAGGATGAATATATATATATATATATATATATATATATATATATATATTTCAAATTAATGTGTTCTCTAAGGTTCCAGTCATGTTTTTAATATTAAAACCTCACTGACTCATATGGTATGAAAGATGCAAATATTGAAAGTCTCTATCTCATCCTTCTATCAGTACTGAATACTTGTAGGGATTAGAAATTAGGTCTATGGAAAGAACACCTTGAATATTAAATATGCAAAATAGCTCCAAAATGGAGAAATATTTACACAAATGCCAATGGTGTGGTTGGATATATTGATATTGCTATTTTTCTTAGAAAATTTTTCCATCCAAAGCTGAGACAAACACAGCCCTTCGAAATTAAATGTATTGGCTTTTGAAGCCCAGGGGCAGCTGTAGCACAGTGAAATCACTAGTGGACTGAGAGGTAGGAGACCTGGATTTGAGCCCCAGCTGTGTCACTAAGGAGGTATGGGAACTAAATAAGTGAGTTTACCTCCTGGGGCCTCAGCTCTTCATCTTCATCAAAAGGAGGGGGTGGGATAGATGATCTTTTAAATTCTCTTCCTGCACTAAATTTCTATAATAAATTCTGTCAAACTGCTAATGTAAAAATAATTATATACACAAGCACACTTTATCTCCTATATTTCTAATTCCAAGTTAGTAATTGCTTCCAATTCATAACCTTTCTACTGAAATCTCTTACTAAGAGCAGGTAGGAGGATTTGAAACGGAAGAATTTTTAAAAATAGCTATGTTGTTATTCATGACCCAGTTTTCAAAGAGTCAGGCACAAAGTACACAAATAGGCTATTAATGCCCTGTTCCACCTGGCCCCACCCAGGCATGAGTCTCATTTGTTGACCTCATCCTATCTTCCCAGATTCATTATATATTATTCACCTTCTAAAAATCTATGATCTAGCCAAATTGGCCTTCTGTTTCCTATACACAGAACTAGATTAAGACTCTTGCTCCATCTCAATGCCCCAGATACACCTTAAGCACCACCTTCCACCTGAAGCCTTTCCTGCTCCCCCAATTACTCCTGCCTGCCCTCTGTAACTACCTTTTATTTATTCTGTATATATTTA
Organism: Phascolarctos cinereus; assembly: GCF_003287225.1. NCBI lineage: Eukaryota > Metazoa > Chordata > Mammalia > Diprotodontia > Phascolarctidae > Phascolarctos > Phascolarctos cinereus. The sequence continues at coordinate 101,827,954 of NW_027556180.1, forward strand.
CATAAATGCTTGTTGATTCCCTGACAGAATGCAAGCTCATTGAGAGTGGGGGTTGTTTCATTCTTTATTTGTATCCCCTGTGCCTAGCACATGATTGATTGACTGATTGACTGACTGACTGACTGATAACCAGTTGTCCTCCAAAGAACCTCAAATCTGTCATGGGAGAAGAGGAAGAGCTTGAGATTTAGGCAAAAATCAATGGAATAGATCTCTAATACCCATTAGGCACAGGCTGATCCTTCTCTACGTCAGTGCCACAGATCAGATAATAGGAGAATAAGAAATGTCCAAGGTCCAGATATAAGCTTGCCTGAAGCATAGTGCTAAATCAGGTGCACATGGGCCTGACGTCTAGTAAGCACTTAATAAATGCATGTTGATATTGTTGATGATACCAGGTTATCAACCCCATCTGAGGAATCAGAAGCAAGGGATTTTAGCAATGGATAAGAGCATTAAATCATGAAGTTATATGGAGAGAGAAGAGATGAACACGAGATTAGGGTTAAGCAACCTAGCAACTAGAAATTAAAGGTGATCAAGACAAAACTTCAAAGAAAGCAATTTACTTTGCTTAAATGGCCCAAGTGTCTACCACCTTTGAAACAAAGGAGCTCAGAGTCACCCCACCTTTCTGTGTGGTGGGCTGTTCCTGTTCTGCTGTGCAGACCGGTCCACTCACTTATATGGACGGGAAGTAGTAGTTATCTGCAGAAGTGGGCACTTTTAGTGAAGGAAGAAAACTTAAATTATCTAAATTATGATAATCACATTCAGGATTAAAATTACTCAAGGTAGCAAAAATCAACAGTGTAGCCCGTGGACAATCCCTGAGACTATAATTTACATTGTTCTGATTCAAAGATGTGTAGTCAAAAGTAGTATTGTAACCTGTGGTCCAGTGCCCTAAGTACTGTGCTTTCACATGGACTGGTTTCAGTTTTGGGACCTCCTTCCCAAACTACCTCTCTTAAGTTCATTTTATTTCCACCCAGAATCTTTTCTTGGAACATTAGAAAAAGGCTCATGGTATAGGTCACCACAGATATGGGGTAAAAGGTCCCATCTCCCACATAAGCATTAGAAATAACAATGCATATCAGGACAGCCTTTATTTCACCACACACAGAAGATGAAAAAATAATACAGTGGACTCAGTAGGCCATAAACAGTTGAAAGAGTTTCCTTCTTTTTTCTTGTGAATCCCATTTTTACCACTCAGAGACTTGTACAGTCCTTCAATTATCATGAGGGATGTAAATTTCCTCTGGAAGGAAATTAAGCTGGGGGTGTTGGAGAGGCATCGTTCTCATTGGACCTGCAGCATCCAAAAAACATAGTCTTAGTAAGCATATAGCAAAGGAAAAGTTCCTCAGTACTAGCATTGTGGAGGAGCTCCCCTTCTCCTTTCTAGGAGGCTTGTGTCAGGAACTCAGCATTGTTCCTCTTCTTTCCAAGAAATTGGGTCTTTGGGCTCTATTTTCTCCAGGGGCTATGTGCTTGAGAGGCCCTACTACTGCCTCTCACAGGTTCCTCTCCAGACTTGTAAATGAGAACACATGCAACTGTAGCATGCCTCTGCTTCTGTCTATGCATATCTAACATTAACTGTTCCTGATGGGGAGTTTGTGTAGATAACATAGCCTTTCTCTCCTTCCCTTCTTCATAGGTACCTAATTCTGTTCTTAGCTCTGCTACAATTCTTTCTCTCTGATCCTCTGACATAGATGACTGACATTGTAACCTGCTTATAAGCTTGATATAAAGGGCTCTCTCCTATCTACAATAGCCTGAGTCAATCAAATTATCCCTGGATGCTGAGACATAGTTGTTCAATGAGGTATAAATAGGTCAACAGGATTTCCAAGCTCAGGATTTTCTTTATCTGCTCAATAGAAATGCCAGCAGGTATGTCTATATCCTCCAAAAGGAGATGCCATCAATGTACCAAACAAAAATTCACCTCTTCCAAACACCATCAAGCTGATCAGGCTCCTGTGATCAGTCCTCTACTATACTATAATTAATAACATATGTGTACAAAGCTTTAGGTTACAAAATGCCTTGGATACATAATTTTATTTTATCTCTCCTATTAGAGTCAAGTATAATCACACCATTTTACTAACAAGGAAATCAAAATTCAGGAGGGATTAAGTGACTTGAATAAGGTGACCCAACTAAGAAGTAGAGCCATCATGTTCTAATTCACAATCCAGAGCTCTTTCCAGTATTTTGTTGATACATGTTTCTCACAGCTGGAATGTTGTGGTAGTTATGGTAGAAAAGCTTGGAATGACAGCTAATAAGTCGGATAAATAGTCTGAATACAAACGCAAAAGTTCTCAACAGGCCAGATGGATGGACTAAATCAAATAAATTGAAATTAACTAGGGGTAAATGAAAAAATTCTGTAACTGAAATTCAGAAGTCACCTTCACAAACATCAAATGAGAAGAGGCATAACTGGATAACAGTTCTGATGAAAAAGTATCTGGAGGGGCTTTATTGAACTACAGGTTCAATATAACTTGTCACCTATGTGGTATGGGCAGCCAGACAACTGACTATTGCTATTATGGGCTTCATTAAGAGAGACACAGTGTCCAAAAAGGAGAAAGTGATAGTCCATTATACCGAGCCCTGATCAAGCCACATCTGGGGTATTGTATTCAGTTCTGGGCCCCACATTTTAGAAAAGACATAGACAAATTTGGCATATCCAGAAGAGAATGACAAGGATAGTGAAAGAGGACTGCAGAATATATCCCTCACATAACTAGTTAAAGGAATTGGGGATAGTTAGTCTGGAGAAGAGAAGGCTCAGAGAGGATGGGATAGCTGCATGAAGTGTTAGAAGAGGTTTCATATGGAAGAGGGAAGATAATTGTTCTACTTGGCCCCAGAGGGCAGAACTAAAAGTGATGTGTGGAGGTTGCAGAGAGGTAGATTTAAGTTTGTTGTAAGCAAGGATTTTCCAGGGCCAGCTCCATCAGGACCTCAGGAGCTGATTGTTAAATTCACAATGTGAGCATTTATACCTTGGAAATCCTACAAATTAGGGCTAGACTGAAGAAAGTGATGGAGAAAGTATTAATCATGCAAATTAAATTTAAAAGTGTGTCCTATAACACACTTTTTCTTTTGGAGAGTCAGTTGTTAAATATTTACCAGCACAGCCCTCGGAGAACAGAACAATTAAAGTCAAACTAAATTGTAACAGGTTTTGTTTTGTTTTTTTAATCTCAGAAGGTAGTGAGTTGCCTGGACTCAGGACATAAACCTTTCCTCTCTGCTACTGGGGAGGCTGAGGCTGGTGGATTGATTGAGTTTGGGAATTACAGTTGGGCGTTAGCCAATTATTCCCTGGGAATAGAAACTGCCAAGATGAGTAAGGAGGGGTAAACCAGCCCTTGCAAAAAATAGAACAGATCAAAACTCCTAAGATGATGAGGAGTGAGTTTGGGTCCACTTCCAGCCTAAGTGAGGTAGGGAGACCCAGTCCAAACAAACAAATAAGCAAAAGGTAGTGGGTCCCCCCTCATTTTAAGTCTCCAAGCAGAAGCATGTTGCAGAAGGGACTTTTGCTCAGGTAGAAGCTATTAACCAGATGGTCTTTGAGGTCTCTGTGACTCTGTGACTATAACTGAGTTGTTTTGTGCTATACTATCCACTCTGTCAAAAACATTCTTTCATCTGATAGCTGATGCTGAGAATGGATTTAGTCTGGTGATACTGATCTCCCACACAATCTCCATAAAGTATCAGGTAACTTATGTAAGTTATCTCTTATTCACTATTATTGGCAAACTGAGGCAGGGCAAAGGAAGGGCAACTAGCATGGGGAAGAGACTGAAGAATATGCTACATGAGGATCATTTGGGAGATATTTATCCAAGAGAAAAAAAAGACCAGAAGCAGATTTGATAAGGACTTCTTTTGCCGGACCCTAGAGAGTCAGGTTCTAACCAGGAAGAGCAGTTGAAAGATGGAAGAAAGGTACCTTTAGGTTCAATGTAAAGAAAAGTTAGTTGCCAATGTTATCCATTAGTGGAATGAGCTATGTCAGAAGATCTTCAAGGAGAAGCCAGAGAAAAGCATTGTAAAATACATTTCTATGCAGACATTGATAGGGACATTTGACCTCTGGTAGCTCTTCCAATTTGAGTTTGTAATTTTATTAAATTAATTAGAGTATTTTCTTTGTTGATTCATTGCCTTTTCTAGCTTTAAAAGATGTAGTCCTTGACCTTTGGCTCAGTAAATATTATTCAGTTATTTAATTTAAATATCATTTAAATTGCTGAACTCCTAGAACTTAAAAGTTAAAATGCCAATATAAATATGTTGTAATTATCATCAGAACAGTTTGTTTTTAACTATCACATTTAAACAAAGAGCAATCACTGTTTGTTCATGCAAAACAAATAGTGCCTGCTTAAATCTTTTTTTGATTAATTTGCTTCCTTCCCTATAGGAGAGAAGAAGGGGGAACCAATGGTTCCTGGATGGTCTAGCACTTTGGAGTTCAAAACAGCTAATGATATGGGAAAAAAGGAGGTATAACAGGGACCCAAAGGCTATTGAAAATCAAATACCAACCCAATCTATTGGAAGGGGAAAAATTCAATCAAGCAATGATTTTGTTGTCAGTTACTGTTTGTAAGAACCTTCTAGAAGGCCAGTATTCTGCCCCAACCCTGATCATAAGGAAGCTACAATGTGCTTCTACCTATAAAAATATACCTTGGTAGCTACACGGCCTGGTGGCTAGAGTACTACACTTGGATTCAGGAAGAACTGGATTTAAATGCTCCTCAGAGAAATTACTAGCTATGTGAACTTGGGCATTGTCTTTGTATTCCTACTACCAGTGCCTGGTACATAGTAGATGTTTAATAAACACTTGTTGATTGATTGGTTCCTCCACATCCATCAGATGCCTAGCCTTGACTATCTAATTTGTCTATTTCCATAATATATTGTAGATTCATCTCCTACTTTCTACTCACAATTTCACTTCCCCAGTTCAGACCCTCATTGCCTCCCTTCTATTCTACTCCAATAGACTAACTGGTCTTCAGCTCCTAATTTCTCCCTGACTCATCCTTTCTTCATATCAGTCCGTATATAATTTTCCCATTGCACAGCTCTGATCATATTGAACCCTATCAGTTCCCTATTGTCTTCCCAGTAACCTGACTTTTAAGGCCTCCCTCAATCCAGATCAGGGCTCCCTATTGTATTCCCAATAAAATGGAAGTTCTTTGACTCTGCCTCCCAGAGTACCCTTTTCCTTTAAGATACAGCTCAAGCACCATTTCTGCATAAAGCCTTTCCTGATTGCCTCCTCCCTTGCTAGTATACACTCCTCCCAACTACCTTGAATTTAGCTACTTTGTACATATTTGTGTATGTTTATAATGTATAAAATATATGAACAATACATGCATTTATTTATTAACTTTACATCTATGCTGCATGTATTTTTATATGTACTTATTGTCTTCCCCATTAGAATGTATTATGGTTAAAATAAAGCAGGCTGAGGCACAAAGTTCAGAGCAAGATCAATTTATTAGTAAAGCATGAATTTACCAATAAATAGGATCTCAGCTTCCTTCTTCAGCAAAGCTATGACCCTAAATGAAGGGGACAGCTCTTTTTTATAGTTTTGGGGAGTACAGATAAATACAGGAGTTCATAGGTGGTAAACAAGTTATGATTAGTTAAAAGAGCTCAACATCATGAATGGCAAAGCCAATATGATTGGCTACAGGGCTGAGGAGTGGGGGATGATATGATTGGTTGGAAATCATGAATGAGGACTTGCAACAACCCCCTCCTTCCCTCCTAAGAAATGTTCATTGTTTGAATCCACCTGCAGGATTAGAGATAGCAGACCAGATTGCTTTGGGTAGCAAACCAAACATCTTGGAAGGATAACTTGGTGGAATAAAGATCCTAGACCAGATACCCTGGTGGTCACCCTCATCCCCCAAGTATAACAAACTTCCTTGAGGGAAGAATAGAACAGTGATTAACAGGAGAATTGGATTTCTAAACTTAACTCATTACAGGCCAGTTGAATTTCTGAACTATGTTCAGAGACAAAGAACCGTGACAGGCAGTAATAGTTGTTTTTCAGTTGTTTTAGTCATGTTCTTCATGATCCCATTTGGGGTTTTCTTGGCAAAGATACTAGAGTGGTTTGCCATTTCCTTCTCAAGCTCATCTTACAGATGAGGAAACTGAGGCAAACAGAATTAAGTGACTTGCCCAGGGTCACACAGCTATTAAGTGTCTAAGACTGAATTTGAACTCAGGTCTTCCTGACTCCAGGTCTGGCACTCTATCCCCTATGCCACCAAGTCGTAGGCAGTAACAGGACAACTAAGTATAAATAGGATTAATTTGTAAAAAGACAGAATTAATCTGACCATTTCAAAGGTAAGATTATAGTTTTTGCAATCAGGGATTATTTCATTCTTTGCCCTTGTATCCCTAACGTCTAGCATAGAGTAGTAGGGACTTAATAAATACTTGTTGACTGATAAATTCATTTGATGACCCATTTCAGAATTTGTGATAGAGAAGAAGAAAGGTAGGAATAAACTGAAAGGCACCTTTAATTTTGGGAAAGTGGATTTCTAAATGTTCAATGGAAGGATAGAGAGGAGCCCATCACCAAAAATTACACAGGGGAAACCAGTCGTTGATGAATAGGAAGCTGTTAAGAATGGAATTTTGAAGATGCAGACAAAAGATTCTAGGGAGAAAGAATTTAAAGAAATGGATATGAATGTACAAGGGACTCATCAGCCAGCTTAGATGTTAAAAAGACATATGTAGATGAAAAGTACATGAAAGCCAGGGTAGGTAATAAGATAACTACATATGATCATATAATAAAATTACCAGTATAGAAAAACTAAAGCTTAGAGTTGGTTGAAGATAACTACTACAAAAAAGAGCCTTTTAAGGTATGTAAGGGGCAAAAAGAAGATCGAAGTATGGAGAATAAACTGTTGCTTATGGTGATTATAAAGAATAATGAAGAGAAGGCAGAACTTCTTCCTTTTCTTCTGTTTCTCTCCCAAGGAGAAAGTTCCATGAAGACTAAAACAAAATGGTTAACAATATGAAAACCCAAGGTAAAGGAAGGAGAGATAGCATAGCATCATTTGATCTTAATGATTTCAAGTCAACAGGCCCAGGCAAACTATATCCAGGATATTGAAAGAGTTGGAATATATGACTGTGAGTTGCTGTAAGTGATCTTGGAAAGGCTGCAGAGAACAAGATTTGAGAAAGAAAAATCTTGTCCCAGTTTCTAAAAACAAAAGAGAATACAGTTTGCTAACTAGATCAGTGAGTTTGACTTAATTCCTTGTAAATTTCTAGCATACATTATTAAAAAGAGTTTGTGAGAATTTAAAAGGATAGTTTATGATCATTTAAGAAAGGGAACCAGCATGGCTTCAACAAAAACAAGTCACGCCATACCAACCTTATTTCCTTTTCTTGGTAGGTTACTAGCCTGGCAGATCAGATAAATTCTGGAGATACAATATACCTAGACTTCAGCAAAATATTTTTACAAAACATCTTATTAAATTATTTTGAACAAGATGGAGAAACTTAGGCTAGATGAAAGGATGGTTAGGTAGATTCAGAACTAGTTAAAGAGTATTTATCAACTGTAATCTCTAACTGTATACCCTAGAGATCTATTCTTGGCCAGGGGTTCTTTAAAAGTTTTACCAATGACCTGCATTAAGGCACAGAAAATATGTTCATCTATTCTGGAGATGGAAAAAGAAACTGAGAGAAACAACTAATATATTTGATGGGAGAGTCAATATCTAGAAAGATCTCAATATGCTATAATAATGGGCCAAATCTAATAAGAATACATTTAATGGGAATAAATGTAAATTCTAAACTTGGATTCAAAAAATCAATTACATAATACAGAATGAAGAAGTGGGTAATAACAATAATTGATGTGAAATTGCCTTCGGTGGGACAATGACAGGCCATAGAGTTTGTATTCTATCCTATAGTCAGTCAGTCAATGAGCATGTATTAAATACCTACTATGTGCCAGGTATGGTGCTAAGCACTGGGAATACAAAAAAAAAAGGCAAAAGACAATCCCTGCTTTTCTTGTCACTATGCCTTTTCTCATATTATTCCCTGGAATGCCCTGGTTAGCCCTCTTTACCTGCTGAATTTTTATTTATTTATGAATTATTATTTGTTCATGCAAAAGCTCAAGTCAAAGGTCATTTCCTTCATGAAACCTTTCCTAATCCTTGCTATTGGTTGCTAATCCTTGCTAACATCTTGCTAGGATTTCACAAAGCATATTGTTTTACATCTCTCTAAAGCATTTAGCATGTAATACTGTATCTTATAGTTATCTGCTTCTATTCCTTGTCTAAACTTTGTGTCTCCTTCAGCACCTAGCATGGTACTTTGTATAAGGTAAGTATTTATTAATGTCTGTTGAATTTGATGGAATTTGTTCATGCTCTGTTGAAGGCAATTTTAGCTTCTAGTTGGTCATATTTGATGGTGTAAGGCCCACCCAGTGAAACAGTTTTTGACAAATTGCTGAGGTAACTTTCTATGCAAAATCTTTGAGCTGATCTCAAAAATAGTGCTTTCAAGTTAATACCAGGCTTTAAAAGGTTGGTCACACCCATGTCATTGAAATGTAACTCTGGTGATAAAACAGTGGGTGGCAGCAAGAAAGGTAGTGGCAGCTTCTTGGTCATTTGATGGCGGCAGTCACACTCAGCTCTGAGTGAGATCTCCCAAATACTTTCCCAGCTGTCAGTTTTAGGAGACATGCAAACTGATTTTGTGTTAGGGAATATAACAGCGAACCCATGTCACAGTTACACCACAGAGAACTCAAGTAAGCTGATTTTAAATTTCTAAAGGGAACTTAAACCACCTGCTAAGTTGTAGAATTTAATTTGCAAGATGAATACTTGGCAATGTGACACTTCTTTCATGGCTTCATTTGCTGTTTTAATAAAAATGTTCACAATGCTTGGCTTCCATCTGTTAGAAAGGGGGAAAATAGCTAATCACTATTCAAACACAAAATAAAGCTTTATAGAAAACCACATTGAGCTCAGTCAACATATAAAGGGGGGTATTTGTGAATTTTACACTTCTTTCTCACTTTCAAAAATTTTATAGTAATTGCTCTGCATCCTGGACTTAGCACATAAATAACTTATGGAAAATTTTTACTTTAAATGATTCTTCTGCTCCCAGTGTAAAGAAATGTTCCCAATGCAATTGCAGTCATGAATCTTACTGCAGTAGGCTGCAGGTTTTCATTACAACAATTTGTAAGCAAATATTTAGGTATTTTTTGCTAGCCACAAATCTGACCGAAGGAGAAAACTACTTATGGTTTAAAAAAAAAGCTTATACAAAACATGAACTATGCTCACTCTTGGACTTTTAGATTAGGAAAAAAAATGTAGTATAGCAGTCTAGCTACTTTGTTTATTGAATTCTATTGCACTTTTCCTCAAAAAAAAAATCAGGCTTTCCAATAAAGAATATGATTCACATATTCAAACAATTATTGGCAAACAAAAGGGAAAAAAAACAAAAGGCAAATATTAGGAGACATGAAACCTTGTTTTCAGGACTGGCATTACTCCTTAATCAGTCAATAAACATTTATTGAGTACCTACTATGTAACAAACACTGTGCTAAGACCTTCCCTGAGCCTCAGTCTCCTCCTCTGAAAATGGGGAAAGCACTGTAGGGAATATGTTTGTTGAGGATAATATTGCCATGGGAACTCTGGGCAATTGTTGTTTTTCAGAATGGTACCATATTGGTTGTTGTGGATGAGAAGCTAGACACAGGAGGGACTGGACAGTTTTGAAGAAGAAAGGAAACACACTGGAAGCTGTTACCAGAGCACAACCATGCGGATTCCACCCAACACTTGCTGGCTGTAGCCTTGTGAGAGTGCCATTTCCTTCAGTAGAGGAGCCTTTTAGTTCACGTGAAGGTCCTTCAGTGACAGATATGCCTGTGAACCAAACTGAGGACAGGAGGGGACCCTGGTGGAGTGATCTTCCTTTCCTATTCATACATGTAACTGCTACTAGAACAACCATCAAAGTTCATCTAGTGCTTCCGGTTCCTTTGTGGAGTTCACAAAACTCCTGTCTCTCTCTATGTCCCTCAGGATGGCCAACAGCTAGGAAGCTCATTATCAGATGCTACTTTCTGTTCTCCACTACCAGAAATGACTGAGAGGCTGATTCTAGGACAGCTAGACTCTAACTTAAATAGGTTTTTTCTGCCTTCAGGAATTAGAACTAGCAAAGTGAGTAGAATGTTGCACTCTATATTACATGTGTGTTATTGCTTTTGATTTTTTACTCTGCTTTCATCTAATATAATTAAACTGCTTGCTCATTTATGTTCTTGAGGACTGAGTGAATGCTAATTAGCCTAGGCCTGCCAGAGAAAATCTAACCAATGTCATGAGAGTAATGAGTAATCCTAGACATAAGAGCTTAGGGAAGTTACTAAGTGATGGTTACCAGCCCTATGGTCTTGAGTGATCACAAAGCTAACACATTACATTAAAACTACCTGCCTGTCAATCTTCCAGGGTTATCATGAGGAATGAATAAGATAATGTTGGCAAAAGCATTTTATAAACCAAAAAGCGCAATGTAAATAATAGCATAATAGCATTACATAACCTTCAGGTTTAGGAAGTGCTTTTCTATACATTATCTCATGAAGTCTTCACAGCAACCCTGTAAGACTCATGGTTTTCTTATTCCCATTTTAAGATGAAGAAACTGAAGCTCAAAGAGCTACCCAGGGTCAAATAGCTCATAAATATATGAGGAAGCATTTGAACCCAGGGCTTCCTGATTCCAAGGCCAGTGTCCTAACTACTATTCCATGGAAAGTTTACAAGTGTCTTTCCATTTGGGAGGAAGTAAGAATTTATTAAATGCCTACTATGTGCATATCCTGTAGCAAGTGCTTTACATTTGGTCCTCGCAACAACCCTGCAAGGTAGAGGATATTGTTTTCCCATTTTAGAGTTGAGGAAACTGAGGCAGACAGAGGTTAAGTGACCTGCCCAGGATAACACAGCTAGTAAGTGTGTGAGACCAGATTTGAATTCAGGTCTTTCTGACTCCAGGCCCAGCACTCAATCTACTGTGCCACCTAGCTGCCATTTTGCCAGTTACTTCAAAGCTGTATGAAATGCACCTTTTGTTCTAAGAGGAAGATTAAATAAGAGCCTGGGTATCTTATCAAATTGTTCTCCAATCAGTGACATGTACCCAATAATCTATAGCACTTGGGCTGGCTCTAGGTGGCACAGTGGAAAGATTGACTTTCCGAGGTTATTTTCCTGAGTTCAAATCTGGTTTCAGATACTTAATAGTTGTGTGACCCTGGGCAAGTCATTTACCCTTTTTGCCTTAGTTCCTCATCTGTAAAATGAGCTGGAGAAGGAAATGGCAAACCACTCCGGTATCTTTGCTAAGAAAGCTCCAAATGGGGCTGTGAAAAGTTGGACATAACTGAAAATGATTAATAACAACTAGGCTGAATGATAAGGTAAGGCTTTTTGGATACCACAGATGTAACTATTATGAGGCTACTATACAGTACCCATGTCTAAGTCCTGAAGTCAACCAATCCTGTTATTCTTGCTGAGGAATGTCTTTGCAAAACTTGACCTTGCCTCAGCTTATTATTAGGAATGTTAATACATACATTCAAACACTCAAAATTTGTACAGAGGCACTGAGTTAAACTGAGGATCAGTTCAGGACCTCTGTTGCCTTTGTAGTTTTCCAGTACTTCATGCAGAATTGGATCCTAGGATCTATCCCAGAGAACAGAGAAAAGTTCTATATTTCAACTGTTCATAATATCAACATAATATCACAGAAGGGCTTCAGATAGCTTTATGTCACTTTGCTACATAGATAAGCAAGTGCAAATGTGTGTGTGTGTGTGTGTGTGTGTGTGTGTGTGTGTGTGTGTGTGTGTATAATTGGAATTGTCAATGTCATTTTTTTTTTGGTGAGGCAATCGGGGTTAAGTGACTTGCCCAGGGTCACACAGCTAGTAAGTATCAAGTGTCTCAGGTCAGATTTGAACTCAAGTCCTTCTGCAATGTCACATTTTTAAGCTATCACATTCATTCTGGGATTCACTGAATCCAAATGAAGTATAGGCATATATTGTATCTACTACAAAACAACACAAAAATGGCAAACCTTCCAGTTTCTACCATATTTTTCTTTCACCAAAGACAACCATGGCTGAACAATTCCATTACCTATTGGAAAAAGGCTTTGTGCTGTATAGTACAAGAACAGTTTCTGGAATACCAAGTAGTTATTGACTTCTGGGATTGTGCCAATACATTATTGTAGACATAATCTTTTGTTTCTTATTATCAGTAATTCCACAAAACAGTGCTAGGATTTTGCTTCCTCGCAAAATGCCAGATGACACTCAGACACTATTTGCTTACTACTCAAGGACAATGTTATCTATAAAATCTAACTATGCAAAGAATGCCTTGCCATTATTACAAGAGTCAAAAAGTTCTATAACCAGCCATTTGTAGTGATCACAAAGGTCTTGATGCCATAGAATTTCAAAGATGGAGGGCATCTTAATGGTACCATCTATCTACTCCAAACTTTGCTTAGAATGAGTCTCTCAATAGAGCCATAGATCTGGAACTAGACTGTACCTTGGAGGTTATCTAGTTCAACCTTTTCATTTTCCATACAAGGAAGGTGAGAACCTAGATGAGTAAATGAACTTATCCCACACCACACATAAGTGGCAGAACTCCTAGTCTTCTGATTCCAAATCCAGCCCCAGCTGTTATTACACCTTGTATTTATACACATAACATTACTCTTCAAAACTTTTAATGTGTTTCATAGGCATTATGTTAATAGGCATTATGTTAATATGGATATCATATTAATAACTGAAATAGGAGTAGGTGCTATTTTTTTTTCATATACACTTGGGGAAAACAATACACAGGAAAGTTAATTATTCTGGCCAGGCCATATCTGGAGCACTGTTATCAGTCCTGAACACTACTTTTTAAGAAAGACATAGACAAAATAGAACAAATGACAAACAATATGACTAAGATGATAAAGAACACTGGAACGACAAGCCACAGGGATCAATTGAATGAACTGAAGATATTCAGAAAAGAAAATGTGCAGTGGTATATGGTAAAGGGAATGACAGAATGATGACTTTCTTCAAATACTCAAAGGAATGTCATCTACAAGAGGGATATTGGTCCTTTCTTCACAGAAAGGGGATGGACATAAAGTACAGAAAACACCAATTTTTTTTAACATGGCCATCATGTGTATTCATTTTACTTGACTATACTTATGAATCATAAGGTCGTTGGAAATTTTTTTATTCTTACAATTAATAGGGGAAGAAGGTGGGGACCAAAGGGGGATTAGCAAGAGTGATGCCTAAAAAAAGTCATTGAAACACTTCTTTTTTAATGTGCATCTGAGAAGAGAAGGAACTTAAGAAGGAAGCTCAGATGAACAGGATAGTTTTGAAAATAAGTAGAATTTATTATATATGCATATATTTAAGTAAGGTATTGAAATGGAAGGTCACAATTTCTTCTTTTTTTTTTTCAGCCAAAGACAAGGTTTATTAGAACATCCATCATATTGGGCAGACTCTTAAGGAGTAAGTTATTGGTTTATAATGGAGACAAGATGGACCTTATATACAGAAAAACTATGGGAGGGATCTAGGAGTGGATCTGAATGGGAGTGGCCAGTAAACTGAGGTGAACAGGACTCCTGGGACCTGGACAATGGAGCCTAGCTAGGATTAAGTGTGGGAAATGGCCAGGGGCCATAGGGAGGGCTAGGCTAGGTTAAGCGTAACAGAATTGGGAGATTGGGTGTAACCACAATGAAAGGCCAGTTGATGGGATTACAGCCTCAGGCAAATGCCAGAGATTTGGCCATGTAAGACAGTCCAGGGTTTTTCGTTTTTTGGGATTTAGCTCCTACCCTCATCATTCCTCCCTCAAACAAATGGGACCCAAATTCTTTTGGTGTCAGGGGTAAAGGTCTTGGCTTCTGAAACTGCTTCCTGCTAGCAAGAGCTGTCCCTGCCTCGAGGGGGTCCCAAAGAGGTTGGAACTGCACACAGACTACATCCAGGGAACGAACGGGGGGCATTGGCTGGTACCTGCTATTTGCTACCAACTGTAGGTAAATGACCTGTAGTCTGGAAAACACAAATCTGATAGAAAAAAACTGCAGGGCCCAAATGACAGGATGAAACATCCCTAGCTCTATTTGGATTCAGAAAATTCTGTTTTCCAACCATGCTGTATCAAATCCACCTCATAGCCAGACTCAGGAAGAGCCAGGTGGGTAACATTCCTTTTCAAAGGAACATAACAGGGAAACTGAGCCAGGAGGATCCCATCTTAGACTGAATCTAAAATTGTCCTCTCAGATTTTCCCAATGCTGACTTCCCACCAGTATCACCTTCTCTGAGTAGCTTGTGGCATTTCTCTCAGATGGTAGATTATTGATTATCAATGGATTATGATCCATCAGACAACTCAAAATAAAATCTTATGAGCTTTTACCTCAAACAGTAAGTTTAACTAATCACAGCTTAGGAAAAATTTTTCCAGGATTTACAACTCAAACTTAAATTTGTCCTGGTGTAAAAAGCCAATCATTAGAGATTTCTATACAAAACCCAAACAAGTTTTTGGCAAGTTTACACATTAAAACAATAACCTACAATAGCCAAATTGTCTTAGCGTAAAAGCTTTTCCAGGATTTACATCTCAAATTTAGATTTGTCCTAACGTAGAAAGCCAATCATTAGAGATTTCTATACACTTGCAAATTCTTAATAAACCATACATAACCCAAGCAAGCTTTTTGGCTAGTTCACACATTAAAACAATAACCAACAATAGCCAAACTATTTTAGTGGTAACCAAATTATGACAAGTTGCTTGACATACCTGATACAAAAAGTTTACCAGTTTGAAACAAACCCATTACCAATCAGGTGACTTCAGTTTTGTCAAATGCGTTTCCAAGTTACTTTACACAGAATCAACATCTCATTAACAGTTAAAACTAAAACTGTAAGAAGAATGTGCTTACCCAAGTTCAGAGGCCAGCTTCTTTACCTTGAGCAGGATGTGCTGAACCTAGGTGATGCTTCCAGGCAAAGGTTGCCCTAGGGCCCTAGGCCATTGCCAGGGAGGCCCACACTGTAGCTGGTGCCCCTCCCCCCCTTCCTTTCCCAGGTGGGGGAGGGAAAAATCAAAGGTGAGGGGTAAAGGATGAAACTCTATTCTCCTATGAGAGGGGTTAACAGATACCCTCTTCACTCAAGGGAGGGAGTGACCAGGTTGTACAGGTGTTTCAAAACTCCTTAATGATCAATCACAAAACCTCCAGAATCTGCCAAGATATTTTTAGCTGTTCTAACTTTCCCTGTAACCTCCGTGAAGGAGGATTCAGAGGTGCAGAGGGAAGGGAGTAAGTAAGCCTCAGGGAACCAAACTGCAACTGCAGTTTTCCCCAATTAACAGAGTTGACCACACACTTCCTGATAGGGCATCCGTCCTTGTCCTCTACGCTGTGGAAGGTATACCCAGATCCATGGCCTTGAACCGACCCAGTGGACCAAGAGCCTGAGAGTGTCAGGCCGAGTCTGAGACAGCCTTGAAACTGTCTGCCCGAAAAGCACCTCCAAGCCTTGGTGCTTGGACAGTGACCCTAACTGCAGAGCAAGAAAGGAGGGAGGGGAGGCTTACATACCTTCCAGTATTGGCCAGAGAAGAACTTGGGGTTAGGCAGCTATCCTGTACAGGCCACCAAAATGATGTGATTTAAGGATTGGGGGTCTTGGGACCGCAAAATCACAACATGCGGATCCTGCCCAAAAGAATTTAACCCAAGCCTTCTTTCAGCCAAAGACAAGTTTTCTTAGAACATCCCATCATATTGGGCAGACTCTTAAGGAGTCTGAACATTAGTAAACTATTGGCTTATTGGCTAGATTATAAGAATCTGAGCCAAAGGTCACAACTTCTTAGAGAATTCTCTTTTTGTGTTCTATATGGATGGAAATGCCTTTTTATTTGGTGTTTCAGTTAAGAATTTTTAAAATTTTTCAGAAGGATTTGTGGGTTCTAGACAGGAATGCTAGACGTGGGTGAAAGTTGTAGAGATGTAGATTTCAAATGGATTCAAGGGAAAAAATCTTTCCTAAGAAGTTAACACTGTCTAAAAGTGGAATGGGCTACCCCAAGAAGTAGTGGGTTCCCCCTAATTGGAGATCTTCAAGAAAAAACTGGACTATGTTGATAGAGAACTTATTGAGATTTTTGATCAGGTACAAATTGGACCAGGTGGTCTCTGAGGTCTTTTCCAACTTAGAGTCTATGAGCTTGTATGAAAAGGCATAAGGAATTCATAACAGTGCCAGGGAAGAGGAGTAGGTTTGTTGGTGGAAATCCTTTATTTCCAGATAAAACCATGAAAATGGGTGCTTAGGAACTGGCATCTGGAATCAAGACTTAACCACAGTATATGTATTTTGTATATATTCTGTGAGCTACTATGAGAAACTTAGCAGTTAACATTCTTTGTTCATTATCCTTTTATATGAACAGGTATTTCCCCCTTATCTTTTTCTAGAACCAACCTAATTTAATTTACTGATCATATCAAAGGCCTATCTAATTCTTATTTTAGGGTATCATCCTTTAATACGTTTTGAACAATGTGCTTAACTGAGTGTAGAGAGTTGTTAAATGAAGATAATAAGGTGATTAATTTGAGCACAACAGGTACAAATTAAGTTGTTAACAGTCCTACAACATATACAGGAATCTACCTGACTTATCTTACTTATTCCATTTAGCTGTTCCATGTTTAGCCCGCTTCTAAAGAGGTCAAGAACACTAACTTTTTCATTGCTTTTTAGAAGTCAAAAATGAAAAAAAGAACTGATTACACCTGTAAGGACAAATGTAACTTAACATTTTTAATTCATACTTTCAATTTTTTCATTCTGCCATACTGTGAATTATAATTCTCTTTTTGCAGCACAGTACCATAGAACCTTAGAATTAGAAAGAACATTTGAGATTATCTAGTCCAACATGTTCTTCACCAAGAATCTGCTCTACTACCTCTTTGACAAGTGGTCATCCAGCCTTTGCTTAAAGTCTTCCTGTTCTGGAGAAGCCATTCCCTCTGTAGATAGCCGTTCCTCTGCAGGCAGCCCCTTTCACCTTTATATAGCTTAAATTGTGGTTTTTTTCCTTACATGGAGCCAAAGTCTGTTCTTCTGCAATTTCTGCCCATGATTCCTAGTTCTGTCAAACAGAAGAGTCTAAGCCCTCTTCACTGTTTGAAGATGGCTATCATGTTCTATCTTCTCTTTTCTAACATCCTTAACAGTGGTGCAGGGGAAGAAGTTCCAACTTTGGGGCTTTCCATTCAAATCCTTTTTCTGATATTTAGTCCCTCTGTGACCTTGTGCAAGTCACCTCTTTATTCCTCTGTTTTCTCATCTGTAAAATAAGCATTTTGGTCTAACTTATCTTTAAGATCCTTTCTCAATCTAAATTCCACGATCAAATGTCATCCTGCCTACTGACTTGTGGCACACAAATGCAGCTGCTTTTATTAGGGTATACATTAGCAGTGGTAAGGAACTTTCAGCTACTCAAGCTCAGGCTAAAAGCTTGAAAGGTAAGAGTGGGAGTGGCTTCCAATCTATGAGAATGGGAACCTCAGACAGCAGCTTAGGGAAAGAGGAGAAAGAGCATGAGCACTGGGAATCGAGAAAAGAAGACCTGGGTTCCAATCCAACTTCAGACATTTACTAGCTAGGTGATGTTGGGCAAATCTCTTAACCTCTGTTTGCCTCAGTTTCCTCAACTGTAAAATGGGCACAATAATAGCACCTACCTCTCATGATTGTTGTAAGGACAAAAATGAGATATTTGTAAAAGGCTTAGAACATAGTAGGAGCTGGCTATTTAAACCTAAGTTAATGTTCGTCCTTCATTTTTGAAGAAGACCAATGATATCATGTTGAGTGATGTCTTGGCTAGTATTTGAATTGGATTTAAGTGAAGCAAGGTTGCTCAAAGTCATCAGCCTCACTCTCTTCCAGAATCATTGAAGTCCAGTGGCAAGACAAAAGCGTGGGATGCAGTAGAAGGCCTTGGTGTCTTTGGTGTCTTAGGTGTCTTATCAAGCTCTAAGACTGCTTCAGCCACCTTCATGGCCATTGGAACACATTGTTTTCATCTGCCTACTTCACCAGGAGAAATCTTCACATACTTGGGGCAGGCATCCCCCTTGGTCACTGACAGGTTTGAGGGCTGTCAGTTATCCTCAACCTAGTTTAGCCCATCTGCCAAGACAGTTTTATGGAGTGTTGCTGCTACACATGCTGCAGCTTCTTGGAGCCATTCTAGTAGAGTCCTTTCCCCCACCCCCCAACATAACTACATAGAGCAACTTACCTATGGAAGAAAATCCTAAGTACAGGGATGGAACCTGGATCCACAACCCCAAACCCTTCTCCTGAGTCACACTATTCTTGTGGCAAAATACAATTATGCTGACTTCTCCAGAATTAAAGAGGTTGGTTTAGTGATCACCAGCATTAGCCTTCCTCTCTGCAGTTGTCTTAAATAGACTTATTCCTAATGGATATATTGGAAAGTAATTAGGCACAATTGACCTCTAGTGGACAAAAAGTTGTAACTGAACTTAAACTCTGACATTTGATTCTCAATCTATTTCCTTCTGTGGAGGTAGGGGAGGGAGGGATGGACAGAGCTGACCAGTCTCTTACCTCTTATACTATCCTATGTCAGGAAAGCTTGACCTTTTCCTTGCACTTTTGTGAAGAAAAGCAGTTGAGTCTTACATGCACACTTCTTCTTCTTCTATCCTCTTTGATACTACTAAGGCTTATAGGCAGCCGGTGGCAAAGTAGATAAAGGGATGGACCTAGAGTCAGAAAGACCTGAGTTCATGATTACCATATTTTACATAATTTTATTTGAAATAGTATAAATGCAAATACATGTGAATGCTTCAGAGGATTAATTATTCACACTAATGGAGACCTACCTGCAGATACAATTGTTGACTGTCTCACAGAGACTCAAGAAAAAAAAAAAGACCTGAGTTCAAATAGGCCCTCTGATGCTTGCCAGTTGTATGACCCTTGTGAAATCACTTAACCTCTTTTTGCTTTGGATTTCTAAACTGAAAAATGGAGACAATAGCACCTACCTCTCAGGGTTGTTGTAAAGATCTAATGAGATAATATTTGTATAATTACTTAGCACAGTACCTGGAACATAGCAGGCACTATCTAAATGCTTATTATTTTCCTCCCTTCTACCATGCCTTAGATATTGTTTCTCTTTTCATTACACCTGACATCTTTCTTCTACCTTGACTTTGTATTATGCCAACTTAGGGCCTACAGACTATGCCTGTTAATGCCCCTTCTCAGTCCCTGACAGGATCAATAACTTAAAAATAAAAGTAGAGTAGGATGAGTATTTTAAAATAGGCTTTCATGTCTTTGTGGTAGGGTTTTGATAGTATATTAGCAATACTATTGCTTGCTGTTGAATGGAGAATAATGAGGTACAAATAGGAAGGGTAGCTGAAAGTTTGTTCTCCCTGTTGCTGTGCTTGGAGGTTACAAAGTAGATACCTTGGTGACGATAACAAACGATTCTCATTTCATTTGCGGAAGTAGTTTAGGAATAAAAGGCATTTTATGAAAACCTGATTTTATCATTCTCTATAGATCTGTTCTCTGATTTGCTAAAGGTCAATATTCTAGGAATTGGAAGCTCAGCATTAAATAATGCAATGCTAAAGGAGCAAAGAGATATAAAAAGTTAAAACCAGAAATTATTAAATCTCAATACCAAAGTCTCAAGTTATAAAGGAGGGAACAATATTAAGGTTGTATATAATAAAACAATGTGGAATAGAGGCTTAAAACAATCATCTAGATGTTTCAAGGAAGAATGAGAACATAAGAAATGTCATATTGTGTCAACCCTGTAGGCCATTCAGTTCAATTATCTGTCTCTGACCATGACACCGAGGGGTAATAAAGCATAAGATCATAGATTCAGAGCTGGAAAGGATATCGGATGTCAGCTAGTACCACCCTCTCACTTCAACAGTTGAGGAAACTGATGCTTGGAAAAGGCTGGTGCCTTATATGGGTCACCCAAATAGCAGAGCTGTGATTCAAACCAAAGTCCTCTGACTCCAGATCCAGCATTAATTCTATCATACTGATCTGTGACATTAGCTTTGAAATATTTCTTCTCTCTTTTAGTCATTTTAATTTTGATTCTCAAGTCAGCAAAGACTTAGAAATTTCATAATACATAAGCTCTTTAGAATTATATACAATAATGTCTCTAAATGATTCTTGATCCATGAAAAGTCACTTACTTCCCTATAACCTCTCCCCCAACTCCTCAGGTACTTCCAGATTTGGAATGGAGTGTTTTGAATAATCAGTTATGGAAACCATAGCTTTAGCCCCTTTCTAGTACATTTGGTATCAGACTTTTTCAGAGGATTTTTTTCATCTAAGTTATGTACATCAATACTTTGCTCCCTGTCCACATTATCTATTTACTGACTCACAAAATTCTAGCATATTACTCAAGCTTTCTTTTCCATAGTATGTTGCTCATTGATTCCAGACTTATTATAGATTTGTTCACCATGACCTTTAAAGAAGTCATTGAGCTTTAGTTCCTGGTACTGCCAAGAGAATCTTTCCTATGTACAGGAATTACAATGGCAAGTCATTAGTCTTCCAGTATGATATCCAGATGCAACAATAAATTATACATTTGGGGAAATAATTCCATAATTGTACAGTTTAGAAATTCAGTCTAGTATATTCTCTAGATTTATTTCTTCTTAATCCCAGAATCTCTGCACCACAGGTGCTATTGCAATGCATTTTCATTGCTTGGAGGTGATCCTGGGTTCTCAAAGGCTATGTTGGTAGACCTCAAGTTGTGTCAGGTTTACAATAATGCAAAGACTTCCAATACAATCAATTGGGGGAGCTGTTGTAAGTGTGGAGAGCCTTATCAAAAGTAGATTGACTATTAAGCAGTGAATTATTTGGCCACAGAATCTCATAAATCAAAGAAAAACATAAAATATTCCTTAGTTTTGTGCATCCCTCTTTTGATTTTGTGATGATATTGGCAGACTGATAAAAAAAAACAACATAAAGAGGGGAGGGAGCAAAGGATGCTAAGAACCATATAATTTTTAGAGCATTCAACAAATTCAACAAACTAATAAATATTTACTTGGTATTCTCAATGTGATATCTCTGTCCAGCAACCAGTAATTTACAGATTACTGAAAGAACTGAACTTTATTCAGTATTGACATTTTTGCTATAAATGAAACAGCTGTAAATGAGAGGAAGAATGGTATAATGTGGAAACTATATCTGTGGCCAGAGAATACCAGGATCCTAATCTCAGCTATGTCACTTGCTACCTTTGTGACCTTGGGCAAGTCACTTTCTCTGAGCCTTAGTTTCTTCATATGTAAAATAAGGAGATTGGATTAGATGATCTCTAAGGTCCCTTCCAGCTCTAAATTTATGACCTTTTGTTTCAAAAGATATAAGAAAGTTCAGTTAAATGGAAGTATAGCTTATAGGTCCTACTTGGAGAACCAAATAAAGCAGTTAGCAGAATTTATTTCATTGTGCATACAAAAGCAGCAAGAAACATCATTTTATGGATACTTGGTTATTTTATCTTGTGGTACTCATGATATACATATGCTGATATAGAATATAAACTCATTTGCAAAATGTTATTGAGGAAAAAGCATTCCTGGACTTCCAGTAAAATGTGAGAGATTACAAGCAAGCTAAGCTCCCCAAGAAATTCCCCAGAAAATATTTAAAACAGTGCTAGATGAAGCAATGATCAATAAAATCAAAGGAGAATATCAGTAAGAGCCTCCATCCAGTCCACAAAATGACCAGAAATCTGGGAGAATTCTAAGCAGGAATATTTCAGGAAGGCCCAAAGACAGTTCAGTCTCTGGTAAATGGGGCTTGAAGCCAACAAAATCTCAGTCATTGACTTTAGCTACAGAAAGGAGCAAATCCAATTTCCAGTCATTGTTCAAGGAGTCCAAGATGGCTTAAATACTTTGGTACCTGTCAAGAGGCTTGACACTTCTTGGAAGGGGAGTTGGTCAAGGAAAATATAGAGGTATACTACCTGGGCAGCCTACCAGGGCATCCTCCAAAATAGCTAAAATAAGCACTATCTCTAATATTCAGTGACTATATCAGGGTACTGAAGATACAGAAATGAGATAGAGGTGGCCTAATACCCTCTATGAGGCTTGAAGTCCAGGTACTCTCTGATATATGGCTACTTGCAACTCTCCCTCCAATTCCCCATCCCAAGCCAGGGCTTCAGAAGACAGCACAGAGGTAGACCAGCCACCCAATCCTGAACTACGGAAATTCAGCAGCAGTGGCATCCAGACTGCAATGGGGACAGAACCAGACAGGGTCTGCCCACTTTGTCCAAGACTGGAAAATGGAGCAAAGCTTTCCTTTGGCATGCCAATCTCAGAATTGGAATATTAATCCATACATATATATATATATTTTTTTTTTCTCTTCAAGATTCCTATAAATGTTATCTAAAACTGTCTTGGGAAAGAATGTTGGAGAATATGGAGGAAAATGCCCATTTAGACACAGTCTTCTCTGAAGCAGAAGTGGGTTATGTATTAGATTAGGCAGACTTGTGCCTAAAACAAAGTACAGTATTGATTTTTTTTTCCTTTGGCAAAACAAATGCTTTCAGAAATAGAAAACAATGAAAATAGCATTGACGAACTTAAACAAAGAATGGACAACAAAATAAAAGTATAAGAACAATCCAGAATATTACTGAAACAGACAATTAATTGGAGGCAATATAGAAGTAGAACATGCTTCATGTTGCTATTCTCCCAAACCTAACTCCATAGGCCTAGTAAGTCTAAGAAGAGTGGCTTCTACTTGTCTTTTCAGATAATAGGGATAGCTCTGAGGGGTTGAAATTTGTCTTTCTAGTGGTGTAACTCACAATCCCCACCAGTCTGCTTCTTGCCATAATTATTAGTTGACATCAATTACTCAACCAGGCCTAATTAGCTTTTAGAAATGGATAATTTATTAAGGCAATATGGTAAGAACAGTTGGTACAAAACATCCTTCTCAAAGTCTGCAACACTTTCCCACCAGTACAGAATCCATGAAAAGGGAGCTTAACCTTAGAAACACATGTAGTAAATAAAGGAGTAACATTCATAGCTCTTGGTTTCTGGTCCTTCTCTCTGCATCACGGAACATTCAAGAAGTTCCCTTTAGGCATGGTGTAACTTCTTCTCTGGGCTTCTTGTGGAGTCATGAACCTGACTTTCCTCATCTCCACTCTCAGTGCAGATACAAACCCTCAGAAACTGTGTCCTCTGTTCCAAGGATGCTGCCAAGACTTGGAAGCCTATGGGAAAAGTTGAATCCTATAGTTCTCAAAAGTTCATGATGTGCTTCTCCTTCCAAGGAGAGAAGGAGTTGGGAGGAGACCTAGGCTAAGGCCAAGGTACTCTCCTCCTCACCTCCTTCCCCAAGCCATTCCCCCTCAGTGACAATTCTTTTTCCTCTCCATGCCCAACACTCAGTTCCAGTAAGATCAATGGCTTTATATAGGCCCAAAAGGGCATGACCAAGCCCCTCAGCCAATCCAAACAGACTTCCCTACCCAGGTTGCTGTTGAGGCCTTGTTCATATCTAATGAACAATCAGGATATATTTTCAACTGGTTTAACCTGACAGGGTTAAATGGAATAGAGATAATTTTAACACCACCTTTACATAGAAAGAAAATCACGTATTACGAGAACAGATTTAATAGATCAAAGGTCAGAAAATTTGGTATCTAGAAGTTATTGGAAAAATAAAATCATCTGGACCTTGCATTTTAAAAAATTATCTAAGAAAACTTCTAAGAAATATCAAGAACAAGTTTTTTTAAAATATGCTATTTGTATTTTTAAAAAATAGAATTCCTTTCAAGGTCTGAATTATTCAGATTGGCTGCCTATACTCACATTGCCTCTGTCAGACATAGTAAGCATGTTAAGTTAGACAAATGCCCAAAGTTTTCCTTCATGAGCACCATTCAAAGCTCCCAGACATGGAGTTCTTAAGTATTGTACTGTTTGATTTTTAATTTACCTCAAGGTTTTGACAAATTTTGGTGCACTTCCCTAATGAGGTGTTAACTATTGCATCCACTATAAAGAAAAATGTGTGAAGTTATAAATGAAGTCACTTTCATGACATAATGCAGGCTGCTTCTTATTAGTATGGCCTGTTCAAATATTCAGCCAAGCTGAACCTGTTCCTATTAAATAGAAAGACAATATTTCAGGAAACTACTAGCTGCATCTGTCAGTAATTTTAAAACCCGTCTGCCACAGAGTTCCCGAATAAAATAAGTAAAAGTTACTAGTCAGGTTTCTGAGGCCATGGTGCTTTACCTCAATACTTATGATAAAATTTATTTTCAATCCTTTTTCATTTTAAATTGCAAATTCCCTAGAACAACTATCCAGTAATCAATAAACCTAGTAATTCTCTTAGTAATTCTTGCTGGTGAGAGGTTTATACCTTACCAACAGACACTGAATAAATCTATTGGTGATAATTACTAAGTTTGGACTGAACAGCCACCTGGGAGATAGGCAGAGAGAAAAAAACTGTGATTTTCTATGATAGTGACATTAATTTAAAATTTAGCTTTAATTTCTACTTTAAATAAATTCTTATGAATAAGGTAGCAGAGCCTCTAGCATAGTGTTAGACTGTGAACTAAATATTAGCAGTTAAATTCCTAGAGCTCTATCACTTGACTATGTCTACCTGATGCCAAAACTGTCTCACAAAAGTTGAAATATTCAGTCAATCATCTTAAAGCTGGGGACATATGATGCCAGACATACAAATGTCCAGTACGACGTGAGTGACTGACAAAATTTTTCACTTTTAGTCAAGATGTTTGGGAAAGGAATAACCATTTATTTAATATCTACCATAGGCCAGGCACATATGTAAAGGGCTAAGCAATTTACAGTACCTAACCGGAGGTATCACCTAGACCTAGGGTTCTTAAAACAGAGTCCATGGACCCTCAAGTGTTCTTGGATGAGAAAAAAAATTGCATCCTTATTTTCATTAGCTTCTAACTGAAATTTAGCATTTCTGTCAATTATTAATTGAAAAAAAACCATTATACTAAGAGTCCATAAGCTTCACTGGATTGTCAAAGTGATCTAGGACACAGAAAAATGTTAAGAATCCCTGATCTAGAAAAAGATAATTATGGTAGAGGTAAGAAACCCCTTGACTTAATTTCATCCGTCCCATGAAAAGTTCTCTAGCCTAGGAGAGAACATTGCTTTGTCCACAGCATAGCAGATGGGAGAATCATTTCCACACTACAGGGATAAGGTAGCTTTGGGTAGCTAAGTGGATAGAATGCTGGTCCTGGAGTCAGGAAGATTCCTCTTTCTGAGTTCAAAGCAGGCCTCAGACACTTATTAGCTGTGTGATCCTGAACAAGTCATTTACAAGAGTAAGTTTGGTTCAGTTTCCTCACCTGTAAAATGAGCTGGAGAAGGAAATGGCAAACCACTCCAGTATCTTTGCTAAGAAAACCTCAAATCGGAGTCACAAAGAGTCAAACACGACTGAAAATGACTAAACAACAACAAACAAAATCAAAGGCAGCCTGAATTTTGATAAAATACCCACAAATAGTGTAGGCATCTGCTGTCCTGCTTCCTATCCTTTCCCTGAACCGGTTCTTCTCAGTGTCTGTTCATTCCCAGGCTATTTAAATGAATATTGTAGTTGGTTCCCATGGCCTTTGGGCCAATGCTCAGCAAATAATCCCTACTGTTCTCCTCAGACTTACAGATTTATATGGAACCTAGCTCTCTTTTATTTGGCCAGTCCTCAACACTTCAAGGGGCTGAAATGATGCAGTCAGTAATATATCAGACCAAAGCCCAGGAACCATCTAGTGGCCTTAGCTGTACCTTGAGGTGAGGGCTATTGGATTCCCAGGAATATAGGAAAATGACTTGTGATTTCCAAGGTCGAGTCCCTCTTGCCCCTCTTGGTCAGCCTCCTCATGCCCCAACTTCCATGGTCAGTTACTATCACAACAAAGTTCTAAAACACTCCTCCCAACCAGGTAACCAAAAACCCAAACAACTGACTAATGAAAGGTTTGTTTGGAGCTTCTGAAACCTTCAGAGTTATCCTCTCTTTAACTCTAAAGAGGTACCCCAGAGATTTTCTAATTTCTGCTTCTGTTAGTGAGAAGCATCTCTGAAAGGAAGAGCTTGACTAAACGGTTCCATAGGTGGCTCAGTGGAGAGAGTGGTGGGCCTTGAGTCAAGAAGACCTAAATCCAAATTTGGCCTCAGACGTACTAGCTGAGTGACCCTGGGCAAGTCATTTGACCTCTGCCTGTTTCTGTTTCCTCAACTGTAAAATGGGCACAATAACAGCATCTATCTCTTATGGCTCTTGTGAGAATCAAATGAGATAATATTTGCAGAGTGCTTAGCACATAGTGAGCATTTAATTAATGCATGTTTCCTTTGGGCAGCCAGGTAGTGCAATGGATAGAATGACTTCTTGAGATCAGGTAAACTCATCTTCCTGAGTCCAAATCTGGCCTCAGAAACTTGCTACTGGGCAAGTCACTTAACCCTATTTGCTTCAGTTTCCTCATCTGTAAAATGAGCTGAAGATGGAAATGACCAACCATTCCAGTATTTTTTGCCAAGAAATCCCCAAATGGGGTCACAAAGAGTCAGACATGACTAAGAATGACTAAACTCATGTTTCCTTTCCTCCTAACTCCAGCTTTCTATAAAATCCTAGTATATTCAATCTATAAACTAACTGCCATTTCAAAAAATTGAGATATTTTTAGATTTCTCCTAAGGAATAAAAGAGTGACAATTTCTTTCTGGAATGTAAAAAAAATGTTTTTTAACTTTGTAGTTAGATGGCTTTTACATGAGCATAATAAACAACAATAATTTTGCATTTGTAATCAGATCAAGTCAGCTGATATACATATGTGCATAAATAAATGGTTAGTAATGAAGATACAACTTCATATTTTAGAATAAATTAGGAATGATTGAAAAAACAAAATAAACACTTTTGAATTTAATTTTGATCCTTTTGTAGCTATATTAGCTGCAGTAGAAAACACACTCAAACTTTTCGGGAGTTAAGAGAATTCAGAAAGGAATAGAGATTGCAGACATATTTTACAGGAAACATTCAAAATTCTTAAATAAAACTTGTAAAAGGGCTGATCTAAGGATTGAAATCAATGCCTTAGTTTGATACCCGAAGTAGAAGCATGCTGCTATAAGCAAAGTGTGGTCCTGTTCAGAAGATGGGGGACAGGTAGGTCCTAATTAGGTCCCAATGACTTTCTTTACAATGACTGGCTGACTGGGACATAGCATACATTCTTGTTGGAGGAGCTGCCTTTCTCTATTTTCTATAGAAAGCAAACTGATTAACTTTCTCATTTGAATTTCTTTTCTCCTTCCCTGATTCAAAAGAAAAGACTCATACAGTAGATCAAACCTAGGTGGAGAGGAGGAGGGAGAAAATGAGAAAGTCTCAGAGGCCCTTCTTGTTGTTCAGTTGTGTCCAATGCTTTGTGACCCTATTTGGGGTTTCCTTGGCAAATATACTGGAAATGGTTTGCCATTTCCTTCTCCATCTCATTTTACAGATGAGGAAACTGAGGCAAATAGGGTTATGAGTTGCCCAAAGTCACACAGCTAGTAAGTATCTGAGGCCAGATTTGAACTCAGGAAGTCACTCTATCTACTGCACCACCCAGTTCCCTAGAACCTCTTAGAGTAAGTAGCATAATCCCCTCCCCAAGCAACTAGAAATGGTTGCCTTAGGGGCAGAAATATGTGGGACCTGCTTATGCCTACATTCAGTCTGAGAGGAGAAGTCCTAAGAACAGAATTT
The DNA here is from genome assembly GCF_003287225.1 of Phascolarctos cinereus. Taxonomy (NCBI): domain Eukaryota; kingdom Metazoa; phylum Chordata; class Mammalia; order Diprotodontia; family Phascolarctidae; genus Phascolarctos; species Phascolarctos cinereus. The sequence goes on from NW_027556180.1 coordinate 101,856,243, forward strand.
GCCAGATCAAAAGATGTCAGATTTTCTACAGAAGTAGATAGGTATCCTCACTTGGCCCAAGAGGTGCATATTAGCTTTGGAGGTGTTTTTGTGTATAATCCCAAATTCAACAAATAGTTCATGCATCATATCTTCTAGAGAAAGAGGTTTTCTGATGCTAGGAGAAAGAAGATCAGCTAGTCCTGATCAGTGACCTACTTGGAGAGTAGAAATGCCAGTAGATTCAATCCAGACAATGCCAATGTGATAAGAATGGAACTACTTATTCTTCAATCCCCAAAGTGCATTTAACTTCCAGGGGGAAAACTTAAACCACAGGATGATACAACAAGTCTCAGGCTTGTATCCTGAGAGTGCAGGGAAGGTAGGGAACATTGCTTAGGATTCTGTAGGAAACTGGGACTCACTAGAATATGAAGGGTTACCCAAATAAGAAGGAATTTATGGGCTAATGCTTTATGTGTTTTCTTTATCTTTTTGTGGCTTTCTGTGTGACCTGAAATGAAAACTGTCCCTTATCTGATACTCATAGGGTTATATTAAATGCTTGTATGAAAGCTGAGGACCCAGTTATTCATATTTAGCCTGGTGCAGAGGGTAATAAGAAACAGTAAATCTTAAAATTCAAAGGGAATTCTCCTCTATAAAATACTTCTTTAAAATATTTTGTTCACGCTTTTTGTGGTGGCAAAGAAATGGAAACTGAGAGAATGCCTATCAACTGGGGAATGGCTGAACAAGTTGTGATATATAGTTGTAATGCAACATTACTGTCCTACAAGAAATGATGAGCAGGCTGATTTCAGAAAAACCTGGAAAGACTTATATGAACTGATACAAAGTGAAGTGAACAGAGCCAGGAGAATATTATACACAGTAAGAGCAATACTGTAAGATGATCAACTGTCAATAACTTAGCTATTCTCAGCAATGCAATGATTCAAGACAATTCTAAAAGACTCATGATAAAAAATGCTATCCACCTCCAGAGAAAGAACTGATGGATTCTGAATGCAGACTGAAGCATACTATTTTTCACTTTCTGTGTTTTTTTTTTCCCTTTGGGTCTGTGTCTTCTTTCACAACATGGCTAATATGGTAATATGTTTTGCATATTACCATATGTATAACCTACATCAAATCTGTTGATGTCTCAGGGAAAGGAGAGGTGAGGGAGGGAGGGAGAAAATTTTGAATTTAAAAAAAAAATTAAAGGAACGTTAAAAATTGTCTTAAGGGGCAGCTAGGTGGCACAGTGGATAGAGCACCAGCCCTGAAGTCAGGAGGACCTGAGTTCAAATCCGGCCCCAGACCAAACACTTGACACTTACTAGCTGTGAGACCCTGGGCAAGTGACTTAACCTCAATTGCCTAAAATAAATAAATACATAAATTTGTTTTTACATGTAACTGGGGGAAAATAAAGTATATTTTAAAATATTTTGCTCAAACTCATATTCTGGTATCAGTCAAAATAGATTTTTGGTGTCATACTTCTAGGCTTTGTTATATGAAAACTTCTCTATTCACCTTTATTTGAAGTCACATAGCCTTGGGACTCTGGAAGTTGTTCTTGTTCACTTGAACTTCGGGTAGTATAAAAACATAAACACAAATTTTCAAGGCTTGTAGGGTTAGAGTTATGATTCCCCCCGGCCTGCTGGTTAATTTGCTCAGCATAGCAGAACGTGCAGAATGAATTTTACTCCTTCCTTCCTTCCTTCCTTCCTTCCTTCCTTCCTTCCTTCCTTCCTTCCTTCCTTCCTTCCTTCCTTCCTTCTTTGTCTCCCTCCTACTGGGTCTCCCTATCTCACCTAGGCTAGAAATGTAATAACCTATTCAAATAGATACAGAAGCTTTAAAATGTTCTGTTTATCCAACCTGGACCAATTTGCCTGTCCCTAAGGATCCTGCTATCACTATGCTCCTGAGGTAAACTGGTGTGGGACTTGGCTCAGACACAGGATGGAATCTGTAGCTCAGAACTTCCTAAAGTGATACAGCAGCCTCTGTCAGTGGTAACTAGGATTACAGGCATGAGCCACCACAGCCAGGTTTGTTTTTTGCCAGGTGTATAAAAGCAGTTTGAGCAGCTAGTTGACACAGTGGATAGATTGCTGGATTTGGAACCGAGAAGACTTTATCTTCCTGAGTTCAAATCTGGTCTCAGACACTTACTAGCTTTGTGACCCCGGGCAAGTCACTTAACCCCATTTGCCTTAGTTTTCTCATCTGTAAAAAGAGCTGGAGAAGGAAATGGCAACCATTCCAGTATATTTGCCAAGTAAACCCCAAATGTAGTCAGGAAGAGTCAGACATGACTGAAATGACTGAAGGACAATAAATAGAAATTGCTCTATTATGAGGGTTCCAGAAACATGAATACTTTAATGGATCTATGCTCTCATCAGTTTTGGCATTCTCTCCAAAGGGATGGTAACCTATCTGTACCTCCTTATCTTGAGTGACACAGGCATGTGTCCTTCCATTTATCTTCCAGAGGGAGTCCATCCCATGTGTTAGAGGCCTTCCTCTAGACATCCTAACACTACACAGGTTCCAAGCAGTCACAGGCTGTCCATTATCCTCTCCTCTTACTATGTGACTAGTACTCTATTTATCATTGCACTCCCAAGCTCTCCATTGTTCTTTGGATGACAGAAACATAACATATTACTTTGAACCACATTATTCTTGTTCTATTTGCTTGTTTTTCCTAAAACTCAACTAAAGCTAAGAAGCATGAAAGAAAACTATTTTGGGTTAAATGAAAATGTCATGAATGGTAAATGAGCTGCTCACTTGGGCACAACTTCATTGTTGAGTCATATAGGTCATGTCTTCATAGACAAAGTTTAACTCAGAATTGAAGCATTTATCAAGTAATTCAGGCCCAAGTCTGCTTTTTAGAAAAAGGAAAAAAAAATTGGAGGGAATGGGTTTAATGTCCAAAATAATTCAAATCAACTACTATAACAAAACAGGATGAAACTTTTTTTGTTACTCAAAAATATGTGTTGAAATTGTAAATAGCTAGAATGGTTTGCTTCTCTTTGTTAAAAACTAAAAGGCTAGGTCAAAAACCAGCTCTCCTTATTTAAAAAAAACATATAAAGGAGCAAGAATCATTGGGATATTGACTAGTGAGAGAAGAGGGAGGTGAGAAAATTATCTCAACTGGGCCAAGCAGATTTTTGTCACTTGAGAAAAGATTTAGATTGAGAAGGATACTGGGAGAAGGAGGAAATGGTTCCCAGAGGGAAAGAAAAGGTCTCTAAGATAAGAAGTGAAATATGACATGGATTGCAAAAAACAGGTTACACCATGCATGGAATCAAGAGTGAAACCATGAAGAAAATATAATAGTTTGACTAGGAGAAAGACCTGATATTGGCATTTATGTTTTGTTTTTTTCTTTTTACCTTTTCACACGCTGATTTGTTTCATTTGACTAGCCCTCTTAGAGAATGTCGTTAAACAGTTTAATTTTTAATACAGTGAAAACTCAATAAGCAAGTTCTCTGGTAATAAAAAGCTTTTATTATTCCTACTCTATGTTTAAAAAAAGCAACTTCATATTTTATGGAAAGTGAAGCTGATTTAGGAAAAGATAAATATGAAGGTTACAGAAAAGCATGAGACTTATAAGAACTGATGAAGCAAGAAGTAGAAAAACAGTATACAAAATTACCATGACAATATAAATAAAAAGAACAAAAAAAATTGAACCTGAATCCTTCATGATTACAATGACCAAGCTTGGCCCAAATAAGAGGTAGGAGAATAGATCTCCCTCCCTTCTTTGCAGAGATAGAGAGTGGACCACGGGTATGGAGCATTGCATGTACTGTTGGATTCAATTATGCTCATTAGTTTTGACTGCTTTTTCCTCTCTTGTTTCTCTTTAAAAACAGCAACAACAAGGAATGGGTTTAGAGGGAGGGAGAGGCAGGAGTATATTAGGAAATGAATAGTGATATAAAAACAAAAGATATCAATTAAAAAAAAATCCAGTTGCATTTGCAGTTACCATGGGCAGAAGCACTGATATGTAGAGTTTCTACTTGTCCCAAATGAAGTTCTTCTACAGGACTGATCATAGGCAAAACATTTGTCTTTTTCATTCCTATCCTTTCCTTTTGGCACTTTTCCCTCAATACTTGATGACCCCTGAATCCATTTTAGGTGCACACAAGTTTTTATACTTCCCCCTCAAAAAAAGGAGCTAGGACAAGGGTGGGGAACCTGCAGCCCCAAGGCCACAGGATCTGACACCAGGCTAGGATCTAATACCAGTCACTCAAATTTGTTGATTGATAAACAGAACCTTTTAGCCTGAATGAGTTTCACTTGATGTGTTAACTCAATCAACACGTGGATTTCAAGTCTTTTATCTTTAGTTGTGGAATGAAAAAAAAAATCTTTCTGGTTAAAGAGATTTCGGTCACTGTTAGGAGTTGAGGAAAGGGCTGCCTGTGGCCTGAAATTACATTAGCTAGGCCTACCATCCAAAGGCACGCTTGATTAAGGGCGTTTATGCTGAGTAGAGCTAGGAACTTGTCAGAAAGGGTGGCAGATCTCTTCCCTTTAGATAACCACTTGTTTCCCCAGGAAGATGGTTCCTCTGCAGCTGCTAAAGAAGGGTCTATTCCTGAAAGCTGTTGGGAATGAGGGGCTTCTGTCTATTCAATCTGAGCTTCTTTGGACACTCAGAGTTAGTCCATCCTGGCTACTCTAGGCTAGGCCCTCACCACTCTCTCTACCCTCTTCCTTTTACTGCTTGAGCCTCACCTCTTATACGTTTTAATTCTAGTTTTTATTTATGTAATAAAACAAGAATTTCCATGACATAGCACAATAAAAAGATGATTGCCCATGAAACTGCAAACCTACTATGCACAGCTTACTACTCCTTTCAAAGATATATACATATATATATATGTTTAAATTTAATTTTAGACCAGCCTCTCCTCTTTGTTCTCCAAGTTCCTGAGAAATGACTTTTATGTTTTCTAACAAATGTAGCATAATTGTCATTAGTATTTAATGATATTTTGTTCCATGACCCCCTTTTCTGGCCTCCTGAAATGCAAATTAATACCAAGTATTTTATTTCTGCCAAGGTCTCTTCCTCACTCACTCCCCTCTCCCCCACAAAAACTGGGCAACTCATTTACACCTGAGTGCTCTAGTCATTTCTCTAAACCACAAGTTGCAGAGAAGGTGCTGATTTGCACTGATAGAGGAAGCTCCTCACTGGGAGGTCTGCATAAGGGCCAATAAAATCCAAGTCCAAGCCCTTTCTCTACCACATCCACCTGGTAATAACATCTTAAACAAAGAAGTCCCTAATGTAGGGAAGGCCCTGAAGCATACTTGGCACACTAACTTCTGCTGTCCTGATTGGTTACTGTCCGTGGATGTTACTCCCCCTCATCCCCTTAGGACAGTAAGCTCCTTTTGCTTTTTGTTGTATCCTCAGTGCTTAGCATATAGTTCTTGGCACATAGTAGTTACTTCTAAATGTTTATTGACTATCAGCACACGCATATCCTTTCGAACCCCTTCTGCCCTCCAGTTCTGAAACTATGATAAACCAATTTTGTGTTGTTGTTTTTTTTAAAGGCAATTGGGGTTAAGTGACTTGCCCAGGGTCACACAGCTAGTAAGTGTCAAGTGTTTGGTCTGAGGCAGAATTTGAACTCAGGTCCTCCTGACTTCAAGGCCAGTGCTCTATTCACTTCGCCACCTAGCTGCCCCATCAATTTCAACTTTGTTTCTGGAAGGAGTGTACCAATCTATTCCTCCATGGTCCCATTCACCATCTCTGTAATTTTTCAGAACCAAAAGGCTCCTCCCTGATTCCCACTCCCCAATGTGTGGTTTTTGCCTATTAGAATGTTGAGTGCAGTGACTATCTTTGCTTTTCTGTTTGCCCCCCGTGCTTGGCACACAGTAAGAATTTGATAAATACTTTTAAATTCATTCATTAATAGGAGTATAGCTGTATTATGCTGTGCCTGTGTCATTTCATTGTTGTAAATAAAGAACACCAGCTGTTACCTATCATGATCTAATGGATGCTAAGATTTTCATACTGTTAAGAAAAAACTGAGAGAAACCTTTGTAAAAATACCTAAAGAGTACCTTCCAAATAGAAAAGCCACAAGGAAAGGAAGCTGGATGGGCAACCTGATCACACTGCCAGTTGACCTACAAAAATTTCCAGAGCCAGGCAACAGATGCAAGGAACCATGATGCCCCACAGTGCCATGTAGAGCTATAGAAGGCCATGTAGATAGATGGGGGGGCGGGGCTCACGCTGATAGAATATACATGAGAGTAAAGGAAATACTACAGCCTATGGAGCCGTGATGACTCCTAGAACCTGAGGAGAACCTCTAAAGCCATATGACTCAGAAATGCTGAACCTGTACCGTTACGATTTCACATATGATTCAGGGACTTCCCTAATAGACGCCGAGTTTAAGGGATTATGACTGAATCTCTGGGGAAGGAGAAGCCCCACTAGACCAGGGGCCCCATACCCATTACCTTGTTAAAGGGGCTTTAGTAATATGCTATTCTCTGTTCTTCGCTGCTTTAATAAATCTATTCTGTTTATTACCTTGTTAACCTGAGCCTTTTAGGGAGCTGGGGGGTTGGAGAAAGACCAACATCAGGTTCTGCTGTTCGCAGGGACTACAAAATGTGCCGGTGCGGGGTGTGTGTGGAGGGGGGCAGTTTGTAGGAGCAGGAAGTGAGGAAGCTGAAGTGAGGTGAGGGGAGATGAAGGCAAAGTCAGCTACAGAACATGTTAGTAGAGAAAGGTCTCCAAGACTGAACCCAGTCTGTCAGAGGTCAGAGTCTGAAACAGGTGACACAAGGTATTACTATTTTACATAAGTATAATGCATTATTATTCTATTCACATTTTTATATATTCATATATATAATTTCACTTATCAATTCTTACCTGGATTCCTGGACTATTTATTTTGTTCACTTTGGGCTAATCTATGCTTTTTAAAGCTATCGATTGCTAGGACAGCTAAATATTTCAATGAATTTTAGATATCCTTTGATTTTATATGTAATAGAGATAAAAGCAAAATAAAAAAGTTTTGTTGATAGAACATGCGCTCAGAAGTGATGACAAATTTACTGTTTGCTTGATATTTCTATAAAAAGTCTAAATAAAAAGAAGAAATGAATAGTGAAATGAAGCAATTTTTGCTAAAATTTTAAAATGATTGCCATTTAGCCCATTTGCCTTCCAGCTTCCCAGACTACTTTAAGTAATAGAAGGATACCTTCAGTGTCACTTTGATACTTTGAAATGATACGATCATGATTTCATTGGTATAGGTAGCCCCTTCAATAACACAGATCACAGCTCTTCCATATTTTCTCACCTAATGTGATTTTCCCCCTATTCTCTCCCCTTCCCCCAAATTCATCACAGAATACCAACCCAATGTACTAGAGGCAAATTCTTTTTGTCCTTTTTCATCAAAGGGAACCAATGTATCTCTCAAGTCAGTTTGCTGCTTGTCATTCTTGTCCTTGATAAGCCTGCCTCCTTTTCTGATCATGTACATATTCTGTGATGCTCTTTTCTTTTCCAGTCTGGAAGGAACATAGAATGTACACCCCAGTAAGAGGTTTGTTGATTTATTTCAGTGGGTCTGTTAATTGGAATAGGAAAAAAAAATTACATCTTTTTTTTTCTAACTACTGGCTGAAATTTAGCATTTCCTTCAATTAGTTAAGAACATTATACTAAGAAGGTGTATATAGGCTTCACCAAACTGCCAAAGGATTCTAAGCCCATAGGTTTCACTAGACTGCCAAAGGGATCTATGATACCAAAAAAAAAAAAAAAAAAAAGAAAAAAAAGGTTAAGAACCTTTGAAATAGAGGAATAGATTAAGATGAGGCCAGAGAAGTAGGGTGGTATCAGACTGAGGAGTCCCAAAGCATTCTGGAAGATATATTTCAGAGGGAAAAACAAGCAACTCCCCAGCCACAGGGGTATTTTACATATCTATATATGTGTGTGTGTGTGTGTGTGTGTGTGTGTGTGTGTGTGTATGTATATATATATGTATATATATGTATATATGTGTATATATGTATATATATGTATATATGTGTATATATATATATATACACACGTATATGGTGTGTGTGTGTGTGTGTGTATGTGTGTGTGTATGGATGGATGTCCACATCCATACATGCTTTACTGTATTTGTAAAACTGAAGTTCTTTTGCTAGTCCCAAACTACCTGCTGCTATAACAATGCAACACACACACACATACACTATCTATACGTATATATGTATGTATGCATATACACACATATACACACTCACTATATATATATTTATACACATACATTTATTATATATACATACACGAATATACACACACAGTATAACATGATATCCTTCTCCTGCATAATTCTGGGCCCATCTGATTTTTTATTGGCAGTATTTCTCCAAGATACACATTTATCTGTTAATCAGCCCTCAGCATTATTCTTCAATTTTATGTAAAGTGCAGGAGATTGTCTCCCATCCCCTTACTACAAAGGGGTACTGATCCAAAGTGTAATTTCTGTTGTTCATAGTCTAAATGATACCTGCCTGAAAGTGCAGGGGATAGAACCCAAAGCCATGCATGCAGAAACATAGAGTCAGAAAGAAACCAGCTCATTACCATCACCATTCAGTGACTAAGAATGAGGTTTATCTGCACAGTTTGAAATGTCTGGAATAAATTCATCCATACTATGCAATTTCATATTCTGGTCTTTTTATAGGAACAGGGTCAGAAAGAGGCAAAATATTAAAGCAGAGTGTTGAAGTATGGAGACCTGGATTTGAACTGAGACTCTGATATAATAGCCATGTAATCCTGGGAAAGTTCACTTATCTTTCTGGGCTTCAGTTTTTTTATCCATAAAATGGGGTTATACTTACACTATATACCTCAAATTTAGGAGAAAAATAGTTTGTTAATCTTAAATCACTATATAAAAGTGTTATAATTTTTATTCCATATTCACATGCCTTACTATATAGTGAATAGCTCATACTATCATTAAGTAGTTTTCCCTGTTCATTTATGTCTTTACATGTATTTGTACTTGTGTCTTTTTGCAGGGAATACTAGCTTCAGCAAGGACCTTACCTTTTTAGCTTGTTTTGTATACTGGTGAGGATAGAACTGACTGAGTATGTATATTTAATATACCATATTTAATTATTAATTTATTGATGTTCATCTTTTTGTTTTGGCTTCCATGTATCCTAGGAAGTCATGTATCAGGGAGATAGACTCAAATGACACCTCTAGTCATTCCTTCTCATTGCTATGTACGAGGATTGCATGTGCACTTCATTAGATATCAACCACAAAGGCACTGAGGGTCTGCTGTACTGGGTTGTATTGAATTATTAGCCTGCTTAGCTTAGGATCTGGCCCAATTTAGATTCAAGCCTTCTAGTTAATCAATGATAGAGAATGAATTAAACAAGGTGCCACTTAGGGTATATACATGTATATTATTTTGGATTATTCCATAGCACAACAGATGCTAAAATCGTCTCAAAAGACTATGAAGCATTCTAAACCAGGCCTTAAGTTACCAGGACAGGACTTCTGATTTGCGATATTTTAATCTGTCCAGTATTTTAGTTACTCATTTAATTTTGTCAGCACCTCTTCGAACAAACCCTCTCTTTACTTTTTTGTTTGTTTGTTTCAGGTCAACATCTTATGTATTCTAGCTAATACCTCATCATTATGCTAACTGTACTTTCATCGTTGAAAGTCTATGCTTCAGCCTTTGACTGTGTGTAGCAGGATATGATTTGACCTTGCAGAATTTTCAGCCATTACCAGTGGCGTCAGATTGAATGGGGTTAGTAGAAGGTCAGATACTTACTATCTAAAGGACTGAATTATTTATGACTTTAATATTCACAAGTGTTTCTAGAGCAAGTTCCAATATACCACTGAATAGAATCTGTCAACAAAATACTGCATCTGTTCAATTTTGTAGAAAACACATAAAAAAGCATTTTTGAATTGCCACTTTGAGTTCAAGTTATTTCTTCCTTCCTCCCACCTCCACCCCACTCCCTAAGAATGTAGTGATGAGACAAGATTAATATTTGCAACTAGGGTTCTTTGTCCCCATTAAAATGAATCATTAAAAGTGAGCTTTGACATTAACTAACAGAGGTGGCTTTATCCTTAGCATTTCTGATGCCCACATAAAAACTCTGCTTTTGAGATTTAATGGGGAAATGGTTTCTATCTCTGAATCCTAGCTATAAATCCCACTGGATTCCTAAAGTAGGAAACTATATTGGAGGAGTTAAATATATGTAGGGAGATTGACCAAGGGAGTGCCCTTATTCACTTGATGTGCTTAAAAAGAGGTGAGTTTTTGCTAAGGACTTTTATGAACATGTCCCTACTGTCAGTGTGGAAATGACCACTGGTGCAACTGAAAGTACTAAAGACACAGTGAATAAGTCTGTCTTCAAAATTAATTAGCTTACATACTCCTGTGGGACAGATATTGTAGAAGGAACCATTCTTTGTTCTGGCCTGGAAAAAAAAAAGCCTCTCTATTTGCCTACTTCTATATGTGTGAGAGCCTGAGTGCTGAAGAACTAAATGCAGACCAAGGTCCTGAAAAAAAGGCTACTTTCGCCTAAGGCAAATGGGAATCACATGTGCACTAGTCCATATAGCTGGAGGGTAGGGTCCCTGACCCTAGTCTTGTAGAATTTCTGGCTCTAGCCTTAGGTAGGTACCTCTTAAATATGTGACAGTTAAGGAGAGGGGACCATGTGGTCCAGCTGGTGAGTATTCCTGAACCCTAGCTTCGAAGCCAGATGAGAAGGGATTTCCTGTACGACATAATACCAAAATTTGGCGTTGGGGCAGAACAGGGGAATTTTCTGGATATTGTCAGCCTCTAGAGTTTGCCTCTCTAGAAACTCCAAGTTTTGAGAGTTCCAGAGGTTCAGACTTCTGTTAGAGGAGAGTTCCTAAGTAGCACCAGACTCTTGTGGAAAAGAGGATTATTACCCCTGGAGTCATTTTAGTGAGGTGGAAGGAGTTCTTGATTTGGTCCAAGAGGATCTGGGTCCATTCCTGTCTTTGCCTGTTACTGCTGTGTGACTTTGAACATGATTGTTTGTTTTTTTAAGCTCTTTGGGGCCTTAGCTTCCTTAACTGCAAAATAAGGGAGATATACCACATGACCTTTAAGGTCCCTTCCAGTCCTAAACGTTATTATCAGAGAGAAGGCATTGAAATCAATTGGAGTTGGAAAAGGCTTCCTATAAGAGACGGGATTTTCAGCTGGAACTTCAAGGAAGCCAGGGAAGCCAATAGGCAGAGATGAGGAGGAATATCATTGAAGGCATGCTGGAAAACCAGAGAAAATGCCCAGAGAAGCATTGGAAAGTATGATGTTTTATAACAGCTTGCTTTATGATACAATGTCCAAGAATGGATTGTGATTAAAAGTGTACTGTGTGTGCGTGCATAGACATGTCTGTGTCTATGTAGTATAAAGGAAGAGATTACATGAAGCAATTTAGAAATGTTTCAAGGTGTACCCTCAGTGACATTTTTAGTTGAGAATGTTAAAAAATAAATATTTTTAAGTCAGTTAATTGGAGAGGCTAATATGCCCCCAGTTGATGCAATCAGAGAAAGGGTCAAATAAATAAAGTACAAAGCTGTGTCTATCCCCTGTTATCCCTTTATAAATTGTGGAGAATTTTCTTTGATGGAATTGGAAGGGCAGCTTTCCATTAGCTAGCCCAAGATTGGCTACAAGCCTGGTGGTCTTTATAGAGTAAGTTTGCTAGATGTGAAAGACTCACTTGGCCTGGTCTCCAACACATAACCACACCATCTCCTTCTGCATTATGGCTTAATACTCCCTAACCCTGCCTCTTCCTGCCATTGATCTCTGGTAGCTTTGTTAAGTTCCCAACCTCTACTCTTCAACATAAGAAATCAGTCTTTCTGAGTGCTAATAACCTAACCTCTCATTAGATCATATGACCCATCCTCCTACCCTCTGATTGGTTGATTATATGTCCCTTAGGGACAATTCTTGAGCTCCCCTGAGGGTTGAGACCCTAACCAAGAGAGTTCACAAACTCACAGCTCTGGATTTTTATCTTCTTTCCTGGAGTCCTCATGGATATCTCATGATGTGTAGCTTTCGGCTAGGTGCAGAGGGTCTGTGCCTTTGTAGAGTCAGAACTGCCCTTCTCTCTACCATGAAGGATTTCTTTTCCTCAGCATGTCTAGTTTGTCCTCTCTCAGGTCCCAGATGGATGCATTATTTGTTACTGGTCCATTCTGTCTGATGGCATGTTCAATGGTGGAGTGGGGCTGGAGCCCATGATACCTCCCTCTGAGCTCACTCCCTAAGTTCCTCTGCTAAACCCTCTGATATAGGTGCAAGAACCTGTATGCTTAAATCACTCCTGAAGCTTGTCTACTTAACTACTCAAAACAGAAGTTTGAATGTTCCTGCTAGACTCTCCTCTAATATACATAGGCCTAGAGCTGTGTCTCATTATTTCAACCAAACCCATAGCATTTCCTGTGTCATGTGATTTCATCAATGGCTCAAAAACATTTCACTCCTCCCAAATTAATTAAGAACTCATTAGCAACTACTTATGCCTTTGATTGATTCAACTGTCCAGGCAAGGTTCACATATGGTTTATGCCTCTAATTGGTTGATTCAATAACTCATTCAAAGAGGTGTTCTCACAAAGGTATCAGAGTGTACAGCACTTTGTTAGTTACATTCATTGGTGTTGAGGGATGTGGGATACCCTTCTTACTGTATTATGTTCAATTCTGGGCTCCACAGTGTAGAAAGAATGTTGATAAGCAGAACAGGGTAATTAAGATGGTGAAGCTCATGTTATATGAAGATTAGTTGGAAAAATTGTCAGTGATTAACCTAGAGAAAGGAAATCTCAAAGTAGACTATGGCTGTTTTCAAGCGTTAGAAGCGCTGTCCATAGAAGAGGGATTATTATTGAGTTGTTTCAGTCTTGTCTGACTTTCCATGACCCCTTCTGGGGTTTATTTGGTAAAGATGCTGGAGTGGTTTGTCATTTCCTTCTCTAAATCATTTTACAGATGAGGAACAGGGCAAACAGGGTAAGTGACTTGCCCAAGGTCACACAGCTTATATGTGTCTGAGGTTGAATTTGTACTCAAGGTCCTCCTGACTACAGGGCTGACACTCTATCCACTGTGCCATCTAGCTGCCTGCAGAGAAGAAGTATTAAATTTAGAATAATTGGCCCCCAAGTATAGAATTAGGAACAATGGATGGAAATTGCAGAGAGACAAATTTGGACTTAGGATCAGAAACTGAAACAGCAATGGAGGGCTTACTACCCTAGGCTACAACCAGGAAAACTACACAAGGAATAAAATTTGCTCTTCCCCCCATTACATTTCGACTCCCCTTCCCCTTAATCAGGAATCCTTGCAAGGTCATGAATATTTATCAGTCATCCTTCAGCAAGAAATTTCGTTACAGTATATCTTAGAGTCTATTTCATTACATAACGGATATCCCTGTAAGGTACTGAATTAATGCAGGTTGATGAGAAAGAAGAGGAAAGGAAGAAAGTAGACTTGGATTTCATTTTCATATTTGACACAGTTTCTTGTGAAATGTTACTTGTAAAATTAATTCAAATTGGTTTAGATAAGAGTCTTATCCACAGACCTAAAAGTGGCTAAGTGCCAAAGAGCAGTGATAAATGACAGGATATTAAGTTCTGGGGAGGTGCTGAGAGTGGGGCTCCAAATCAGGTCTGGTTTTATTGGCAACCTTTAAAAAGCATAAATGACTTGTAAAACTGTTAGAGGATACTAAGTCTGAAGGAGGTTTGGGGATGGATAAAGTAGTCCTTATACATTTTTAGTAAGAAGCAAAATAATAGTAAAAAATAAGAAATTTTAACTAAAACAAAAGGAAGGAATTTTATTTCCCTACTCTTAATAGCAATCTCTGTAGCCTATCAGAACCTGTACTTGACATATACAGTTTATACCTATGATAGATTCTATAAATCAATCAAAGAGGTTTTCTCATCTGATAAAGATGTGGAGCATCTTATTTGTTCAGGACTTTAAAGACTTGGGAATGCAGGGCTGTTTCAATACTAGGTAAAACTATTGGCACAATTGACCATATCAAAAACAAAGCCAACAGAAATTATATAATTATCTCAACAGATGCAGAAAAAGCTTTCAACAAAATATAACACCCATTCCTATGAAAAACATTAGAAAGCATAGGGATAAATGGAGCTTTCCTTAAAATGATAAGTAGTATCTATCTAAGACCATCAGCAAGTATTATTTGTAATGGGAATAAACTAAAACCTTTCCCAATAACATCAGAGGTGAAGCAAGGATGCCCATTATCACCACTATTACTCAATATTGTAGTAGAAATATTAGCTATAGCAATAAGAGAAGGAAAAGAAATTGAAGGAATTAGAATAGGCAATGAGGGAACAAAACTATCACTTTTTCAGATGATATAATGACATATTTAGAGAATCAACTAAAAAACTAGTTGAAATAATTATAAACTTTAGCAAAGTTGCAGGATATAAAATAAACTCACATAAATCATGAGCATTTCTACATATACCAATAAAGTCCAGCAGCAAGAGATTATTAAAAAGAGAAATTCCTTTTAAAATAATTGTAGACAATATTAAATACTTGGAAATCTACCTGCCAAGACAAACCCAAGAGCTATATGAACACAATTACAAAGCACTTTTCACACAAACAATGTCAGATCTAAACAACTGGAAAAACATAAATTGCTCATGGGTAGGCTGAGCCAATATAACAAAGATGACAAATTTAACTACTTACATACTTTAACTACTTTACTACTATTTAACTACTATTTTAACTACCTATTTAAATTAACTTACTTATTCAATCCAGTACCAGTCAAACTACCAAAAATATTTTATAGAGCTAGAAAAATAATAACAAAATTCATCTGAAAGAACAAAAGGTCAAAGATATTAAGGAAATTAATGAAAAGAAATGCAAAGAAAGGTAGCCTAGCCATACCAGATCTCAAACTGCATTATAAAGCAGTCATCATCAAGACTATCTGGTACTGGCTAAGAACAGAGTGGTAGATCAGTGGAATACATTAGGTACCTGAGATAAAGTAGTAAATGATCATAGTAACCTAGTGTTTGATAAACCCAAAGACCCCAGCTTTTGGGGCAAGAACTCACTATTTGACTAAACCTTCTGGGAAAACTGGAAAACATTATGGCGGAAATTAGGTATAGACCAACATCTCATACTGCATTCCAAAATAAGATAAAAATGGGTACATGGGTGATGCCATAAGCAAATTAGGAGAGTAAGGAATAGTTTACCTATCAGATTTCTAGAAAAGGGAAGAATTTATGACCAAATAAGAGATAGAGAGCATTATGGGATGTAAAATGGATAATTTTGATTATATTAAATTTAAAAGTTTATACACAAACAAAATCAACATTGCCAAGATTAGAAGGAAAGTGGGGGGAGGGGAAATTACAGTGTTTCTGATAAAGGTCTCATTTCTCAAATATGTAAAGAACTGAGTCAAATTTATAAGAATAGAAGTCATTCCCCAATTGATTAATGGTCAAAGTATACGAACAGGCAGTTTTCAGAAGAAGAAATCAAAGATATCTATAAGCACATAAAAAATGCTCTAAATCACTATTGATTAGAGAAATGCAAATTAAAACAACTCTGAAAACACCTATCAGATTGGCCAATGTGACAGAAAAGGAAAATAATAATTGTTGGAGAGAATGTAGGAAAATTGGAACACCAATGCACTGTTAGTGGAGTTGTGAATGGATCCAATCATTCTAGAGAGCAGTATGGAACTATGCCCAAAGGGCTAAAAAATTTGTGCATACCTTTTGATCCAGCAATACCACTACTAGGTCTGTATTCCAAAGAGATAAAAGAGGGGTATTTAGCAGTACAAAAATATTTATAGTAGCTCTTTTTGTAGTGGCAATGAATTGGAGATTGAGGAGATACCCATCAACTGGGGAATGGCTGAACAAGTTGTGGTATATGATTAGAATGGAATATTACTGTCCTATAAGAAATAATGAGCAGGGCAATTTCAGAAAAACCTGAAAAGACTTAGATGAACTGATGCAAAGTGAAATAAGCAGAACCAAGAGAACATGGTACACAGTAACAGCAAAACTGTATGATGATCAACTGTGAATGACTTAGCTATTATTGACAATACAATGATGCAAGACAATTCTAACTCATGATGAAAAATGCTGTCCACTTCTAGAGGAAGAACTGGTGGAGTTGAATGCAGATCAAAGCATGCTATTTTTCACTTTCTGTATTTTTTTTCATGTTTTTTTTTCCCCTTTTGGATCTATGTCTTCTTTCACAATATGACTGATGCGGTAATATATTTTACATGATTGAAAATGTATATCCTATATCAAATTTCTTGCTATCTCAGGGAGAGGGGAAGGGAGGGAGGAAGAGAGAAAATTTGGAACTCAAAAATTTTTAAAAACAAATGGTAAAAATTGTCTTTACATATAACTGGAGGGGGAGATAAAATATTATTTTTTTAAAAAGACTTCAAAGACTTGGTCTCTAGCTTAAGCAACTTAACAGCCAAAGATCAGGTAGCCCCTACTTCTGGGTTTTGCCTATCCCTGACTGCCTTCTGGTGAGCTTAAAAATCATGGACTATATATATGAGTCATTCCCCAATTGATTAATGGTCAGGCCTATCTCCTTGAAAAGGATATGGAAAAACCTGGTAGCATGTGTGTGAAGACACAGACTGATTCTAATGGTTAGGGCCTCATATACTTTGGGAACTCTTGTGCAACATATAGATTCTTACAACAGATACAGAGCAGTGAACATGGCTTCAATTCAATCTGTTAACTGGTAAAAATAAATCCAGATTTGCTGTCCATGATGGAAGACTTTATTTAGTTGGTGGCTATTTGACTCGGACAAATGAGTCTCCGGCATGTATACAGGTTTTGGATGTTAGCAGAGAAGGCAAAGAAGAGGTGTTCTACGGACATACACTTCCTTTTGCCTCCAATGGAATAGTGCCATGCCTCTTTCCAGCTCCGCGGTTCATATGTCCTAACCTCCAGATCCTGCAAGTACCTCATCACAGGACTAGCACTAGCTGTCTCACACAAGTCAAGAGCAGAAGGAAGAAAAAAAAAAGAAAGTCACTATCTGACTGCGGGCATTGAGAATGGAAGGCGCCAGTGCTAAATGCTTCCTTGTCTAGTTTTACATATCTGTCTTAAATTCAGATACATATTAGTAAAAAAGAAAAGAAAAATGTATTTGGATACTAATTCTCTGGGGCCTCCAATCTAACCTAGTATCAGCCCCTCTCTGGCCTTCAAACCCCAGACTTAGAGAGTGATATGTGGGTAACCAATGACTTCTAATTCTAGTCATAGATTTATCCCTAACTTCAGCCAATCAGCTCCAGAACTCTGGGGGGAAAGAGTGGATAGATCAAAGCAAATTCAATTTTTTTTTTCAGCCAAAGACAAGGTTTATTAAAGATCCACCATGTTGGCCAGACTCTTAAGGAATCTGAGTACCTGTGAGCTATTGGCTAGATTGTAAAAATCTGAGCAGTGGCTAGATTACAAAAATCAGAGCTCTTGTCTAGATTATAAGAATCTGAGCAGTGGTTAGATTTTAAGAATCTAAGCATCTTAATGGAGACAAGATGGACCTTATATATAAAAAGACTATGGAGGGATCTAGGAGTGGCCAAGTAGTCTATGAGGTAATAGAACTCCAGGACCAAGGAGTGGCCAAGGGATAATGGAACCTAGATAGCCAAATCCAGTTTTTTAATGATGTAAAAGTAATAAGTTTTATCTCAATGAAATGTGTGTCATTAGTAAATAACATATACTGATTTTTTTTTTGGCCTGTGCTCTCTTACCCTGTGCCCTAGAATGCTTCAAGTGTTTCCAGGAGGCCTAGGCCTTCTCTCTCTCTCTCTCTCTCTCTCTCTCTCTCTCTCTCTCTCTCTCTCTCTCTCTCTCTCTCTCTCACACACACACACACACACACACACACCCCTTCCAAAGGAAGGGTGGTCTCTGATGTCATCTCTATGACCTCTACTTCTCTCTGCCCTACTTCTCTGGGTATTCTAGAAACTCAGAAAGATTTAGGGACTTCAGAGGAGTCAAAATAATCCTTAATTACCTCCTATATACAACTGCTTTTTTCCCCTCAGTGCCTGAGAAGAAGGCTTGCCTCAGGCCACCTTAAAAGAAATTGGTCTCTATAGTAGGTAGTTGAAGTGGCCTCAGGCCTCTTTCTGTGATGTGGCTGTTACCCACAGGTATAAGGAGAGACACCTGCTTCAGTGCAAATATTTAATAGCCCTTTGAGGGACTGTGAACTTTTGTCTTTGCCCTCTTAATTTTTTCTGTTTACCTTTATACTCCTGTGCTCAGCTGGGAGGTGGGAGAAGAGAGAGAAAAAAGGAGAAATGAAAGAAGAGAGGGAGAACGAATGGGAAAGATTATTTGCTCATTTCTGTAGGTCTCTAATAAAGAGAACTTTATAGATTAGAAAAGTGGCCTTTGTAGAGTCACTTTAAATGGCACATAACTAAGATTTTTGTAATTTGAATCATTTTAAGATCTCTAAAAGAGTGTGCTGTTTTTAAAAATCTCATTGTGAAATCTTTTATACAGCAGAGAATTATTTTGTATGAATAGTTTCCCCACACACACATACATACATACTCCTTCACCCCTGCCAACATACCATTTGTGTAAATGTAGATTTTCACATATGAGGCAACTTGTTGCAATGGAAAAGACTACTGGACCACGGCTTCTAGGTGGCATCACTCTGTAACACCAAGGAGTTTCCACTTCTGTCTCCATAATTCTCCCCACAATTACTTCTCTGAGGATTTCAACCCTGCCCCACCCTCAGCTCCTGCTAGGCCAGGGGCAAGTCCTCCCTCACACATATTAAAAGAATTGAGGGACATAAATGAATGACCCAGTGAACTAAAACATTTAAGAGACTAGACTAGAGAGCTAAAGTATTTCAAGTGTGTAAATAAAACAAGAAACACTGTAGCCTCTGCTGACAAATAACTAGGAGTAATATTTCCGATGAAAGGGAAATAAATGTGTGTATGGGTTCTCTGTGAAACGACAGAACTTTCTCCCAGGAAGTGAGGTAGAAGTGTCTGCAGATGAAACATATGCCATATACAAACTGAATGTTTAGGGCAGGGATGGGAGAATCCGTGGCCTTCTTGATCCTTGGCTTTGGCCTTTTGACTCAGTCCAAGTTTTACAGAACAATCCTTTTGTTAAATGGATTTGTTCTGTGAAGTTTGGATTCAGTTAAAGGGCTGCACTTGAGGACCTAGAGGGCCCTGGTTTAGGGCTTTCAGAAAGGAAGGACATAAATTCCCTCTAAATCCCCCCCCCCCCAATCCCTAACCAGGCTCTGCATATTTGGAAGAATACATTCATAGCAGAAGCGGGGAATAGCACATGCATCTTCTTTGGCTTCAACATATTAAGTAAAAATAGCTAGTCTTTTCTCTGGACAATTGAAGTATTGTAAAAGCTGCAAAATCAGGAAAAGATAAAGGTGGGGGGCATTTTATTCTACACAAAAGGGGAAAAAACACCCTGCATGGTTGAACAGGGGCATAATGCCTAATGATGCAGCATTTAAAGTCAGTGGGGCATTTAAATGGAGGGACCATATTGACTTTTAGGCATGACTCCATTTGCCTGAGCCTTAGGGTGCCTAGAGGCATGGCAAAAAGCATGTTGTCTTTGAAGGTAAAAGGGAGGGACTTGGAAGGACCTAGGCGCATCTAAGAGTTTGGTTGTTTCTTAAGTACTTTGGACGCCAGATTTACTACAGAGTGTTGCCCTGCGGGAATAGCTTCTGGAGCTTTTTTTTTTTTATTTTTATAAAATCTACACCGAATTTCAGTGCTGGAGAGACACAGGGATAGAATAAAATCCACTGAAATTTCTGATCTGGGGGAGGGACAATGCCTGAAACTCTGGAACCAGTATCATGTTATCCTGATTGCTTGTGTAGTTATAACCATGAGAGACTCTAGTTTTCTACAGAATTTTCCAAACCAGCCATGAATTAACCACATTCATCTCATTTTACTGGGAGCTGGAACATTTATGAACAGATACTGATTCTTTGCCATCCTGTAACACATATCTTACAGTAGGAAGCTTTGGCTGGGTGTGAGAAAATAGAGACCAATCCAACGGAGGTTTTTCCCTGCATGGGGATGGGGCATGAGAATCAAATAGAAATTAAAGTTTAAGGTATGTGTAGCTACTGTTTCAACATCAAACATACTTATCTTTATTTTTACCACTTTGATTAAATGCTTTCTAAAGTAATGATCTCGGTAAGTATCATTCAAAGAGTCACAGCTTGAAGGGGAGTGACTAATAATGATTTGATTGTGGAATACATACTCATAAATAATCCTCAACTGAGACATCATAATCCAGTATGACCTAGACAGGGAACAGAGTTAAGGTACTAAAAGATAATGGATAGCTAGCTGATCTTACAGCCTGACAAAAAGGAAAGTGCTGCTTCATTGATACAGCGACCTCTAGTGTTGGATGATGGTCATTATACAAAACAGTCATATAGCTTTTTAAGAAGTTATATAATTATGTCACCACAAATTAGAGTCACACCATTAGAGAATTCAGAGTTGGAAAAGATTCCAGTGGCCATCTAGCCTGAAAAATGATCCATTCTACAATATACCCAACACTGACACTGACAAACTCTACTCCAACATTAATAGTAAAAGCACTTTACAATTATAGTAGGTAAGTGCTATTGTTATCTCCATTTTACAGGTGAGGAAACTGAGGCAAAGAGACATTAAGTGATTTGTCCAGAGTCACACAGCTCTTACGTGTCTGAGGCCACATTTGAACTCAGGTCTTCCTGACTCCAGCCGGGAACTCTATCCACTGTGCCACTAACCTGCTGTTACTGTACCTGACCATAACCTCCTATCATTCAATTTCTCCTTATGCCTCACTCCTCCTAAACCCATTCTCGACCCTCATCTGAATCTCTTATCCCCCCACTCTTCAGTACTTTCTCAGGCCATGTCCCCTGCTGTGATTTCATTTCCTCTCTTTCTAATGTTGACCTTATAGTTAGCCAATTTACCCCTGCACTATCCTGAACTCTCATCCCCTCAGTCCTGAACTATTCCCATTATCTGCTTCTGCTGCTCCTACTCATATGTTTTGAACCAAGCTGGAAGAAATCACCCACTTGTGCTAACCAATTTAATAAATTCAAGTTATCTGACTTAAACTAGACCCTCACTGGCAACTTTTTTATTCTTTCCTAATTGATTCCCTACCCACTCCCTACAAAAGATTTTCCAAATGTTCTTTCCTCAGGCCTCCCACAGCTTCTTATTCTTTTTTTTTCCCCTCAGGCAATGGGGTTGAGTGACTTGCCCAGGGCCACACAGTTAGTAAGTGTGAAGTGTCTAAGGCTGGATTTGAACTCAGGTCCTCCTGACTCCAAGGCTGTAGCTCTATCCACTGTGCCACCTAGCTCCTCTCCTCCTCCCCTCCCCCTCCCCTCCCTCCCCCTCCCCCTCCTCCTCCCCCTCCTCCTCCCCCTCCTCTCCCTCCCCCTACTCCTGCCCCTCCTTCTCTTCCTCCTCTTCCCCCTTCCCCTCCCCCTCTTTTTCCTGCTCCTTATTTTCTCTCTCTCCTCTTACTTTACTGAGAAAATTGTAGACATTTGACATGAGCTCCTCTGCTTCCATTATTTTTTTTTTATCTCAAAACCATTTGATATCATTGCCCATTCTCTAGTCTCTGACAATGAAGTGGCACTTTTCAACAAGGCCAACGCCTCTGCATGTGTGCTTGATCCTATCCCCTTCCTCTCCTCTGGCATATTGCAACCTCAAAAATCAACCTTCCCTCTAATCTTCATCCTTTACCTATCTACTAGCTCCTCCCTACTGCCTTCAAGTAGGCCAAAAGCTTCACAACCTTGCCCCAAACTATCTTTTCACATTCACTGTACATTATTCCTCCTTTTACACTCTGTCATCTAGCTAAACAGGCCTTGCCTCTATCACTTGTCTTCATGCTTTTGCACAGAGTACATTTCTCCTATCTGGAATATACTATCTCCTTACCTACACCTAATGGAGTCTCTTCATTCAAGATGTTGCTCAAAGACTTTCTTCTGCATGAATCCTTTCCTGATCCCCTCTAATGCTAGAGCTTCCCCCCTCCCCCCACCAAACTGCCTGGTATTGAACTTTATAGGTTTCTTATTTTCTATTTTGGGAGTATATACTTACATAAGTCCTTATTGTCTCCCCAACTATTGTTTCTGTCATTGTACTTGTTATCCCCAGCATCTAGCACAGTACCTGCAGCAATGTCTGGCACACAGTAGGCACAATAAATGCTTGTGGATTGATTGAAATTGTCAACTAGCTATTTTTTTAAGACCTTAGGTGAGGGGAAACTTACAACTTCAGCAGGCATCCCTTCATCTCACTAGCACTAATTCTTGTGAAATTAATTCTTGTATAAACTTTAACTTTGTCTCTGAAACTTCTATTCTCTATTCCTCTGACCCATAAGAACCCTTGGAATGCTGTGATAGCTAGCATGTTGCTTCTAAGTTTTCTTTTTTCCAATCTAAACATCCCTATTTTCTTTATTCAATCTAAATATGACATGAAACTGATTGTCCTCCTCTGGACATTCTTCACATTATTAAAATGTTCTTTCTAAAATGTGGCTTCCAGAATTAAATAGAATGCATCAGATGTTGTCTGACCAGAGCAGAGAATAGTGGGACTATCACCTTATTTTTCATGCAGCCTAAATGCCCAAGATCTTTACTCGGTCCTCATCCTTCTCCAACTATCTGCTTCAATTGACCTTTTCGCACACCTTCTCTTACTAGATACATTCCCCTTTCTGGTATTCATGATACTACTCTTTTCAGGTTCATCTGCTACCTCTCTGATTACTCTTTCTCAGTCTCCTTTGCTGGCTCATAATCCATATCACAGCCCTTATATAGGGATTCTCTAGCAGTCTGCTGATAAATGTTTAATAATTGGCCTCTAGGGAAACAAATGTATGCGGGACATTCTTTTAAGTTCAATCTGAATTATTAATCTTTTCTTCATCACTTCCTTAAGTCTAAACAATCAACAAAATAATTACTCACAAGTTTTGGTTTATAGCAAATTCCAAGGTGAAAATACTCACTGAAAATTTAACAATAGGTTTCTTATGAACATTATTTGAGCTGGTTCTAGTATCCCCTAGATTCTACCCCAAGATTCTTCCCTGAGTCCTCTTTTTCTCTCTCTCTCTTTTTTTATCTCTTTCGGTGACTGTGTCTGTCTCCACTTTTGTCTCTGCCTCTCTCTCTCTTTCTCTGTCCATCTATCATTTTTTTCTTTTTCTCCATAGTCTCATCAGTTCTTATGTATTTAACTGTCATGCCTATGCTGATGACTTTCAGATCTATGTATACAGCCCCAGTCTCTCCTTCAATCTTCAGTTCCAGAAGGATTGCCACTTGCTTATTGGACATAAAACTGGATGTCCCAAGGACATCTTAAAATCAACATGCACAAGGCAGATTTCAGAAAAAAACCTGGAAAGACTTATATGAACTGATGCAAAGTAAAATGAACAGAACTAGGAGAACATTGTACACTATAACTGCAACACTCTGTGATGATCAACTATAAATGATGTAGCTCTCTTCAGGAATACAATGATCCAAGACAATTACAAAGGACTCATGATGGAAAATGCTGTCCACATCCAGAGAAGGGACTGATGGAGTCTGAATGCAGGTTGAAGCTTACTGTTTTTACTTTCTTTATTTTTTCATGTTTTTTCCCTTTTGGCTTTCTTCTTTTACCACATGACTAATATGGAAATATTTTTTACATGATTGCACACATATAGCCTATATCAAATTACTTACCATTTTAGGAAGACAGGAGGGAAGAGAGGGAGGGAGGGAGAAAAATTTGAACTCAAAATTTGGAAAAATGAATGTTAAAAAATTATCTTTACACATAATTGGAAAAATAAAATACTATTAAAAATCAACATGCATAAAAGCAAATTCATTATCCCTCCCTCTAACTCCTTAATTTCCCTACACCTATCAAAGGCACCACCATCCTTTCAGTGTCTCAGCTTCATAATTTCAGCACTATCCAGGTGTTCTCACTTTCCTTCACCTCACATATCCAATTAGGTGCCAAATCATACTTCACAACAAATCTTAGCCCTTCTCTCTCTCCACTCACACAACTATCAACTTAGAACAGGCCTTTATCATCTCTCACCTAAGTTACTGCAACATCCTCATAACTGGTGTCCCTTTCTCAATCTTGAACCACTCCAGGTCATCTGATACATCATTGACAAAGTAACTTTCCTCTAGTGAAGATCTGACCATGAGAATCCCCTACTCAACCAACTTCAGTGGTTTCCTTTCTCCAGTAGCATAAAATTGAAATTCCTCTATTTTTTAAAGCCCTACAAACCTTACCCCAATCTACCTTTCCAGCTTCAAGGGACTCCACCTCCACTACTCTGCCACTCAGTCAAGTTGGTCTCACACAAGGATATTCCAAATCCCATCTTTGTGCCTTTGCCCTGGCCATCCCCTATGGCTTGAATTCACTCCCTTCTTACCTCTGCCTCACTGAGTCCCTCTCTTTGTTTAAGATGAAGATCAGCTAACATGTGCATGAAGCCCTTCTTTATCCTCATAACTGCCAGTGTTGTCTCTCCTAAACTATTTTGTGCTCAACTACTATCTGCTAAGGGAAACAACCTCTACTTACAATGAGCTTACATTTTAATGGAGAAGATAACAGGAACAAACAAAAATGTATACAGCATGAATATAAAGTTAGAAATACAAATATATATATATATAAACATCTCTATATTTATATATTCTACATTTTGATAAATATACTACATATCTATACCTACATAGATATAGATACATATCAATATCTATATTTTTAAAATTTTTTTAGGCAATGGAGTTAAGTGACTTGCCCAGGGTCATACAGCTAGCTAGAAAGAGTCTGGGGTCGGAATTGAACTCATGTCCTCCTGGCTCCAGGGCTGGTGCTCTATCCACTGCACCACCTAGCTGCCCCTATATTTTCTATATTTTAACAAATATACTACATACATACATACATACATACATATATATATTATATATATGGATATAGATATGGATATATAACAATACCTATATATGTTCTACATTTTAATAATTATACTCTATATCTGTGTCTACATGTATTAGATGTAGATATATATCAATATGTATATTTATATGTTCTACATTTTTAATAAATGTACTATAATCTTTATCTACATCTATATATATTTATTTCTAACTTTACATTCATGCTGTATCCATTTTTCTATGTACTTGTTATCTCCTCCATTAAAATGTAAGTTCATTGTTAGTAGGGATTGTTTCACTCACTTTGCACAGTTCCTGACAAATAGTAGGTGCTTACTACTTGTTTGATTTATCTGTGATACCTTGGATAGGTCACTTTACTTTTCTCAGCCTCAATCTCCCCTTCTGTAAAAATGGAGGGGGTTAGGACAGAAGATGTCTAAGATCCTTGACAGCTTTAATCTAAGATCTTTTATGTAGTACTTTTAATTCTGGCTAATTTTCTCAATGATGAATGCTAGTGTCAATTCAATTACTGCAGAAAAGTTGGTTATGATACCAGGAGTCTCTCTGTATTATCAATTATAACAGTTCTAACAACTTCTTTTTAACAAGTCTGATCAGAGAACTGGTGGCAGTGATTAAGTTTCATGATTCATGGGAAGCTACTAATGCAGAGTAAGGTAGTAATAATGCCACACTATATAGGGATAGTAAGTAACAGAGTCAGTCTCCCAACTCAGGTCCTTAAACTCCAAATACAGTATTCTCCACCATACCATAATGAATCCACAAATTCTGAGGGTTTCCAATCCAATCCTAGTGAAAAGATAAAGTTTTACCATTGCATAAGAGTTCCTACTTGTGTCTCACAGGTACCTGTGCAGGGAAGAGCCAACTCTGCTGTTGCCCAACTTTATTTCCTTTGCTTTCTTGAGGCTCAGAAAGACCCCAGACTAATTTACATGGGCTGCCCCACTTGCCACCAAGGAAGACAGGAATGGGAATTCAAAGGGAAAGGGAGCATGAATACTATTCAGAATTTTTTTTTTTTAATGAGTAGGAGGCAGTAATTCAACAGAACAGCACACCATCAGGGAATAGATGAACAGGATTAATCTGTCTTAATTCCACTAGGAATAGGGAACTTTTGTTAGGAAAGGAGAACAGAAAATTTCCTCTAGCACTTGAAGAGCTAGCAGCCTTTGTTTGTAGAGAGTAGTTGTGAGATCTAATGCTAAAGAGGAGAAGGATAAATAGCCTAGGGCCATTCCAGCTCGAGTGTGAAAAGCTGCCACTCTCTCAGCTTCCTTGATACTTTTACTGGGTAGCTCCTTCCTTCCCTCAAGGAACAAGAACATCTGCTGAATTATATCTATTGTAAAGAGAGTATAGCCTGAAGTCATCCTAGCCCTGGACTAACACGTGTTAGTGTTAGTCTCTTAGGATGCTCTTGCTCAAGACTTGGGACCACATTCCAGGAAAAAGAAGGGAGCTGAATAGTAAGTCAGTCAATAAACATTTATTAAGCACCTAGTATGTGCCAGGTACTGTGAAGTTGCTAGAAACACAAAGAAAGGTAAAAGGCAATCCCTGCTTTCAAGGAGTTCACAACGAGGGAGGCAACACGCAAGCAGCTATGTCCAATCAACAATATTCAACATAGATTTGAGGTAATGGGCAGAAGGAGGATACTCAGTAAGTGACTGAGAAGGGAAACCACTGTGTAAAAAATGGGAAATAGACCCACGGAAATGAATAAGTGGAAGAAGAACCAGTGTTGAGCAACTATGAGGTGAAATCATATCATTGAATAGTGGAAGGCTGAGCCTCAGTGTTGAATACCTGACTTGAACCCTGTTACAATCCCATACAGGGCAGTCTTGAGTCACAGGGACAATATACTTCTATCGGAGTGGGCCAGAAAGGTGGAGTCCTACTGGAAAAAATGAAAAGAACTCTGGATTCTTTGTGGTCTTAGATACAAGCCCTTCCTTCTCATGTTTTTTATTGTGTAAATAAAACCTGTTTTATTTATTTGATTCCTTGAGAGCCCCAGGACTTGTAACAGAAGTTGATGACCACATTTGAAAGAGCAGTAAAGTATCATATAAAGCAGTCAGAGAAATGAGATGGTCCCAAAGTGACAAACATTTGTAGTGTCAGAATAGAATCTGTCTTATCTTTTAAACATGAAAATTGCATCCATTGTACAGTTTTGAAGAATGAATTATAGCAAAGTAGAATACTCTTTTTGTGGAAGTGGCTCTTAGATTAAATTTGATCTGATTTAAATCAAATCCACTTTATTGCCTACACCCCAGTCCCACAAAGCTAGAGGCCCATAGAGTGGCCAGGAGTGGAATTCTTATATTAGAAAAAAAGATATTTAATTTTTGTATTACATATGCACTATTAATTGCTATTTAAATGTTAATCAGATTTAGAATGTTTATACAAAAATAAAATAGAATATTTTATTCTAATCATTTATTATTTTTTGCATGGAGAGAAATGTATATAAACTTCACATGGGATCTATGAGAGGGCATTTGAGCTAACTGAAGGGCGTACCATTATCAGATATTTAATAACAGAATTCTTTTACTGTTAAGCCCACACAAATACTCAATCCTTGTTCCTAGCACTGATTTCAGTTCAATTCAGATTTATCTGAAATTTAATTTTATGGGTACTATCATTTCATTTGTAAATGGTAAATGTTTCTCTTCTCTACTAACCCAAGAGTGTTAGTTAAGGATCAGTACATCTAGATTGAGATCTCTTTGGACTAAATGAGTTACAGTGATTTTTTTTGTAGGGACCAGACCTGCAATTCTGTTGGTATTGGCAATTCTTTGTGAAGAAAAGTCTTCTACCAATGTAGATATGTACCTGCTCTGCAATCTAAGGTTTTAGTATGTTGCTTAGGTTAATCAGAGATTAAGTGACTTGCCCATGGTCTTTGTTAGAGGCTAGACTTGAACCCAGGACTTTCTGATTCTGAGACTGGCTCTCTGGTCACTATCTTTTACTATGTATAATAATAATTTATTATTGCTTATAATTTATAGGTAGCTGTATGCTGGTAAATGTTTAACAACTGGCTTGGGGGGTAATGTATGCAAGACAACATTTTAAGTTTAATCTACATTATTAACATTTTCTCCTCTACTTTCTTAAGTCCATACAATCAACAAAACAATAAATCAAGGCTCGATTTGTAGCATTTGCCAGTTTCTGAGATGTAACTTTCATACTGAAAGTTTAACAATTGGCTTTGAGGAGTCAGGTTCAAGCTGGCTCCAGCACATCCCTGATTACAGGTAATAAAACTGAATAAGTCTATCTGATTCCAAAGATATCTACATTTGTTCCATTTTTTTTTAGGTTACCATATTCTAAGAATTGTGGGTAGTAACTCAGTTACAGACTCTTAAGAGCTAAAAGAGACTTAGCAGTTCAATAGTCAAGTTCTTTGACGTCTATCAATATCTGCTTGTTTTTTCACTTCCCCGAAAAAGTTTTGTGTCATTTGCAAACTTAGAGATATGGCTCAGGCACCTAGAGAAGTAGGCTAGAGTAGTACAGTGAAAAGAGCAATGGGTTTGCTGTCAGTCAACATGGCTGGAGCTTAAATCTCATATCTGCCACCTAGGTAACTTTGGGCAATTCATTCTGGGCTCACTTCATCTGTAAAATGAGGGGGTTGAGTTAGATGTCCTCTAAGATTCCTTTCACCTCTAAATCTGCTATCCTCTAGAGAGCATTCATACTTTATGAATAAGTGATTTTACTCGAGGGGTGGTATTCCTTCCACTGACACACTACAAAATCTTTGTATTAGTCCTCATGATTTGCAGTACCTGAAAAATTCATCACTCTGAAGCCTATCTTACAAGAAGCCTCTCTGAATTGAGCTAGGCTGGTTCTAGAGCAAAAGATGTACCAATCTTCTTGGAGGCCTGTGTTTGAAGCCTTTTCCAGATGAGTATGACTGGGCAGATATTGTCCTCTGCTGGTGAAGTCTTCAAGGACATAATATTATCTCCATGCATTGATGAAGCATTGGAGTAAGACTTCAGTGGAGGAGGCCATCTACAAAAATACTAAATAAAATAGAACCTGGCACTAATTCCTAGAGAGTACCTTCCTCCATCCATGGAAGTATCCATTCATTCTTTTTTCTTTTAATTCCTGGCTTTAAGTTTCCCTACATCCAGTGCTTTCCCCCTTCCAGCTGCTAAGCACAATACAAATGCCAGCAAACAAATCAGTTTTCTGGCACAAATCATCATTTTGCTTGAGTTCAGTGAAGCATTGTGTTATATGTGTGAATTTAGTTTATGCATTATGCAGTATTGTATAATCAACCATTGGCTTACCAGGGGTAGGGAACCTGCAGCTTCAAGGACAGGTGGCCTCAGGTTCCCCATCCTCGGTAGGGAGGAAGCATGGCCTAGAGAATAGAGTGCAGGCTGGAGAGGCAGGAAGACTTGGGCTTAAGTCTTGCTTTTGATATGTACCAGCTGCGTAACCTTGGGTAAGTCAATTAACTTCTCAGTGCCCAAGCAACTCTTATCAATCCCATACATTGATGAAATCACATTTAACTATTATGGTCTATGAAATGCTTTTTCCTCATTTGTCTTGGGGCAGCTAAGTGATATGGCGGATAGAGTGCTGAACCTGGAGTCAGGAAGACCCTAGTTCAAATCTGCCCTCAGAAATTAATAGCTATGTGATCCCGGCAAGTCATATAACCTCTATCTGCCTCAGTTTCCTCCCTGTATAATGAAGATAATAGTAGCACCTCCCTCCTAGGGTTAGTCTGAGGATCAAAGGAGATAATTGTAAAGCACTTAGCAGTAGGTACTGAATAAATGCTTGTTCCCTTTCCCATACCCTCCTCAATTCCAGTGATGCAGAGGCTGCATCCTATGGGTCATGCAGAGGGGTTCAGCTTACAGAAGCCATCTGTTAGACCCTACACAGAACTGCAAAAGTTAAGTGGCTGGAGTTGACCTGCCTTTTTGAATGCCTCTACTGCCATTCAATGAGTCTCTTTTGAGCACTTGGTTAGCAGACCATATCCAGTTACAGAAGGTCCATGCATGCTCCAGTTTCCAAAGCACTTTCCTTACACCATCTGACTTTCTCAGAAGCAAGCTCCTAAACATTCCCCATGTGCAGAGGCTGCATCCACTGAGCCTACTGTGCCTGACTGTAGTTACACTACGCTAAAATCTTGGAAAACTTGCAGGGTTTGGGAACTGAGTGGCCTCCCAGGAGAGGGGAGCATGAGGTAGTCTTTGTGCAGTTTTACTGTCTTGAAGAACCATGAGGCTGTGTTGAAAGCTGTTTGCCTGGGTCTTATGAATGTGGTGGTTGGTAGACAAACAAAAAATGTGAATGATTAAGCATTTATTATGTGCCATGAAGCACTGTGTAAAGTTCTGGTAATATAAAAACAAAAGATACAGTCAGTCTTCAAGGAGCTTACATTCAAATGGAGAAGAAAACTGGAAGGGCTGGGGATAAGGAGAGAGGAATGAGGAGTAGAGCCATAGATTGGTCTTTCTAGATGTGTCAGTAGTGTTACTTTGATTCCTCTTACAAGAAAGTGAGGTGAAAATAGGGTTAGGGAATATTCAGCTGGATGGTCAGGGGTCTGGAGCTAGATATAGTGAGCTCTAGCCTATTGTGACAACACAGACTCAGAATAGGTGTTCTTGGCCAGCAACAGTAGCAACTGTAGCAGGGCAGTATTGCAGGAAGATGGCCTATTAGATTGTGAGCACCTTGAGGTCAGGTATCAGATTTTGTTTCCCTTCCCTTAGCACCTCGCCTGACTCATTTTAGGTGCTTAATAAATTGACTTGGGGAGACGTAAGCATGAAAAAAAGTATGGATCATAGAGCTGGGGGCATAACGAGCCATAGATATTTCTATATTATAGTAACCTACCTGAACATATTACGTGCTACTCTTATATTGATAATGAGCTTGGATGGGTGAGGATTTCCTTTTTGTTAAGCCCTCTGAAGTCATGCAGTTCTTGGGGAGGATATTCTCCCCTAATCTTGGGGAAGATTTGCCTCACTAGTTAATTAATAAAGCCTCCTTTTCCATAGGTAAGCTTCAGGTAAGACAATTGTGAAATACATTGCAAACACAAGTACTTGAAGGTACTGCTGAGGATATACCAATGTACATCCAGCCTACACCAAATTTGTCCTCCTTAAAAGGTTCAGCCTTAATATTTATATTTTTTGTCAGTTTACCGGGGAAAGAAGTTCTATTTTCAGGCTGTCCTTTGGAAATTTTATGAATAGGAGAATAATCTGGTTAATCAAGGAGTTATGGCATTAGATGTGATGATAAGTGAAGAAAGTGTCTTGTATCTATTGTTAAAAATTCACTTTGCAGAACTAGGCCTAGTTTGGGTAGAGTTGTCTTAAACATACTTTAATTTATCCCTCCACTGAACAAATAAAAAAAACTGGAAAAATAAAAGCCTCATTCAAACAGGCATAATTTAACCAAACAAAACCTCACATTTGCCACATCTGAAAATATGTGTTTCTTTCAGCATTTTACTTTCATCACCTCCTAAGGCTGGAGGTGACTGTCATTCAACAAGCATTTATTAAATGACTAAGTGCCAGGCACTGCAGATAGAAAAACAATCTCTTCCTCTTCCCCCTTCCCAATCTAATAGTCCCTGCAGTCAAGGAGTTTACATCCCATTGGTGGCCCAGAAGATAAAGCACTGGATCTGGAGTCACAAAGATCTGAGCTTAAATCCAACCTCAGCTGTGTGTCCCTGGGTAAGCCACCTAACATGTTTGCCTCAGTTTCCTCAACTGTAAAATGGAGACAATAATAGTACCTGATAGTCTTGGAAATTTAGTAGATTTGTGAGCCCAGGCAACTAAACCAGTTTTCCACAGTTTCCCTATCTGTAAAAGGGGGTAATAACAGCACTTACCTGCCAGGGTTGTTGTGAGGGTGAGTATTTGCAAACCTTAAAGTGCTGTGTAAATGCTAGCTGTTACTGTAAAAACCCAGACTCAGAATCTTGTAATGCTTTCTGTGTGCAATATTAACATGTTAACGTTGGTGAAGAATCATTAATTCCTCAGAATGCAACATCTCAGGGCCTGGGAAAAAGGGGAAATGAGTCTGAGTAGTTTTTGTTCCACTCAGGTAACCGCAGTTGCCTTTCTTTCTGTACCTCCACATTTAATGCGGAGCTCCCTTGCCAAACCCTGGGCCTCCTTGCTGCAATAAGCGCCAGAAACCAGATGAGAACCGGTGCAGCAAAACCCGTCTGAGGCAGCATTTACCGCCTCAGCAAGCATGTGGATGGATAGCAACGGCTGAATTTCCAAAACTTTCTTGCATTTACCGGCACTTTTCCCTGGACCTCAACCACAGAACAAAGAGGGGGAGGATCGAAATGGTTAGAAAAACCTTTAGCAAAAGCCAGCTTTCGGACTGCTAGCCAAGTTCTGCCTGGCACTCCTTCCTGATTGGTTATGAGCAGCCCCAGACCCAGAATTCTTTTAGCGCAGAAAGCTTCTGAATGACCTACAAGTGCTGGATGCTGCAGAGCATGCCAGGCCGTGCCTTTCAACCTTCTGTGGCTGCGGTGGCAGCTGAGAGCAGCATAAAAGGGCACTAGCCAGAGGGAGGAACCGAACAAGGAACAGAGGAGGGAAGCCTAATCTGAAAGGGCAGGAGGGCAGTGCAGGGAAGAGAGTGGGTGGAATTGGACTCAAGGCAGCTACCAGATTTCCCTGTTTAAACAATAATAACTATAATTATATAGCAACTTAAGGTTTGCCCAGCTCTTTACGTGTATTAAGAGGTAGCTCGGTAGTACAATGGATAGACCTGACTTGCACTCAATCCCTCCTTAGACGATTACTGGCAGTGTAACTCTGTGAAAATCACTTACCATATCTCAGCCTGTTTTCTCATCTGTAAATTAAAGTTAACAATAGCATCTACCTCTTAGGATTGTTGTGAGGACCAAATGAGATATTTGTAAAATGTTTTAAGAGCTATATAAATACTAGCTATTATTATTTTATCCTCACAACAACTCTATGAGGTAGGTGTTGCTGTTATCCCCATTTTACAGATGAGGAAACTAAGGCTGAGATAGGTGACTTTCCTAGAGCCTCACAGGGGAGCCCCTAAGGGTGATTGAATGCAGGTCTTCTTGACTCCAAGTCAAGCACTCTATTCACTATTTCCTTCTTTGAGTTGTGACTTGTGTATTTACTGTAGGAACAGAAAAGGATAGAATGCAGGAACTGGCATCAGTAAGACCCGAGTTTGGATTCTGCCTCAGATACTAGCTACGTGATCCTCGGCAAATCGCTTAACCTCTCAGCTTCAGTATCCTCTTCTGTAAAATGGGGATCGTAATAGCACTTACCTCCTGGGGTTGTTGTGACGATCGGATGAATTAACGTGTAAAAGCATTTTGCCAACCTTAAAGCGCTCTGTAAATGCTAGCTCTTATTAATGGGGTTTATAGCGGGTTTTTTTAAAGTCATTAAAGCTTAACATTGCCCTAAGACTTTTGGGACAGCCTGTATTTGTACCTTGCCCGTCCCTGGACAAAAAAGCATTGTTTGCTGACTTTCCTCTTGTGAAGCATGGTCTCACATTGTTGGGACTTAATAAATGCTTGCTGTCATTACTTAAATCCTCCCTTTGAGGAACCGGGCTGGAGGCGCTGTCCCTACGTGGCTCAGAGGCGGCCCAGGGAAAACCCGGCAGTAGATTTTCAGCGGAAGGACCGCACCTTGGAGTCCAAGGGCCCCGCGAATCTGCGCTCCTCCTCGCCCCCCATACAAGGACTGTCAGGCCAGCGACTGCCCTGGGACTACAAACTGCTGCGGGACCCCGGGCGCTGGAAGGCTCAAAGCCCCTCCCTCCCCGTCTGATCCCTCCTCTTCCTCCCGGGGCGAGCGCGAAAACCAGGAGGCCGGGAGGCAGCGGCACCGCACTGGGTCGCGCGGGCGGGCGCACTGAGCATGCTCAGTAGCCGATCGGAGGGGGGGTGCGGGGCTTTTATTTTTTGGTCTCCAGTCTGAGGCCTTTTCTCCCCCCTCCCCCATTTCCCTGCCCCCCCCCCACCTCCCCAGCCGGAGAGCGGCCATGGCTGAGGTCCCGAGCGCGGCGCTGTCCCAGGCGGGTTGGTAAGTGTCTTGTCTCGGCCGCCCCCGCCTCCCCTGCTTCGAGCCGGGCCCAGGCCCCGAGGCCGGCGAGGGCTGGAGGGAGGGCCGGAGGGCGGAGGGAGTGCGCGTACCTGGGGGGGTGGGGGTAGAAGCGGGGCAGGGGCAGGGGCAGGCCGACCAAGGCCTCTCCTGCCGCCTCCCGCCGGGCTCGGCCCCGCCCCGGCCCCGGCCCGACCCAACGCGGCCCCAGCATCACCACGCGGGGGCCTCCCTCCGCCCTGCCCCCCAAACTCCCCAAACTGGCGGCCGCGGGTTCGAGGCCCAAGGCCGGCGCCCTGCTAGGCCTCTACAGCCCTGCCAGTCTCACGCTGCTTTCCAAGCCCCTGTCCTTTCAGGCTCCGTAAACCTTACACCCCAGCCGGCCCATCCTCGGACACTCAGCGACCCCCGCCCCCTGGCCACTTCTCGCTCTAGGTGCGCCATCTCCCGACTCCGTGCCTTTGCACTGGCGGCTCCCCAGGCCCGGGACGCACGACCTCCCCGCTCCGTCTTCTGGCTTCTTTAAAATCTCATCTAAGAGCCCACCTTCCCAGGCCCCCAGAATGAGAGGCCCTCCTCTTTTAATTGTCTTGGCCTTATCTTGTTTTGTACATTGTAGTTTGCATGCTGTACCCCTGTTTAAATTGAGAGCTCACTGAGGGCAAGGGATTGTTTTTGTGGATCTTTGTATCCCAAGCACTTATTAAGGTTCGGTACCTGGCTAGAACATAGGCGCTTAATAAATGCTTGCTTGATTGATTGCTTTGGTGTGCTGCTGGGGAGAGTGCCTGGCCGGACCTGGAAGGGCTTTGGTCCGAACCACCGCCGACCATCACCGTCCTGCCAGCCTATTTTATAAAGGAAGAAGTGTGCTGTTGTCGGGAAAATAGCCCTTGGTGGTGATCATAAACACTAGTGGAAAGTTGGGGAGGAAAAGTAATTGAGTGTGAATCTAAAAGACCTGTCAGCACTTCTTTAGAGTTACTCTGTCTCTTTTCATTTGGTTTTAAACTAAGTGGCAGACTATTGTCCTCTGCAACATAAACATAGACTTTAATTTTTCAAGTG
Organism: Phascolarctos cinereus; assembly: GCF_003287225.1. Taxonomy (NCBI): domain Eukaryota; kingdom Metazoa; phylum Chordata; class Mammalia; order Diprotodontia; family Phascolarctidae; genus Phascolarctos; species Phascolarctos cinereus. The sequence continues at coordinate 101,891,986 of NW_027556180.1, forward strand.
ATATTTAAGACTTGTGCCTGGGAGGTCTTTTTCATAAAAGAATAGCTTGTTTTCTCGAAAAAAAAATCAAGTTTCATGGTAGAGCTCTTAGTATCTTAAGAGTAATTAAAATGATGTAAGTGGAAATTCAACTATTGACACGTAGTAAGCAGTTAATAAAAGCATGTTGACTGACATGAGTGTTGGCCTAGTTGCTGAGGCTTTACTTTTGTGAAAAGGTTGTGTAGAATTAATTGTCTGTTTTCATTCAAAGCTGTAAAGTTTTCATTCAAAAGATTCTGGATCAATTAACTTGATTAGAGAAACTTTACAAAGTTTTACTAATTACCACTTTTAATGGCATAGTGAAAAGATCGCTAGTTTTAAGAATTAGAAGACACAGGCCTCAGTCTTTCATCCGTACACTTACTAACTAACTAGCTTCATGACCCTGGTGAATGACTAATCTTTGTGAGGCTCACTGCTGTAAAATAAGGGTTTTCTTCTTTTTCACACTTTCTAGGTTACTTTGCCTGTATCTCTTTTTTGCTTCCCCTCTTCTCTTCACATCCCATTTTGTGTTACTTTTTTGGGTGTGTGTGAATATATATACTCTCTCCTTTTAGGAGAAAGTCAGCAAGAATGGTAGTTATCCTCAATACCAAGCATATTACCTTACTTGTAGTAGGCTTTAATACACGCTTGATTTGAATTAAGTTGAATAGAGGAGGGCATTTTAGGCTGAGGAACACCTTGCACACAGGTGTGGAACCAGGGAAATTCAAGGTGTGTTCTGGGGATTGTGAGTCAACCAGTTTAGCTGGATTGGAGGATTGGTGGTATTTTTAGATAAAAGCTGTAAACATAGGCAACATTTTTCTTCTTTTTATTCAGGGAAGCAATATATTTGTTTATGGAACTGGGAGTTGGGTTTCTGTAGTCCTAACAGCCAATAATGAACTCTGACCTTAGGTTTCTCAGTTTGTAAAATAAGGAGTTTAAAACAAATAATCTCTGAGGTTTCTTCCAATATGAAAATTCTGTGAGTCTTTGGTAAAATATGGCTTGAAGCAGTTTCCTATCCAAGCCTTAATTCAACTTTCAGTTCAGAACCTCAACCACTACCAGTTATTACTTGAATTGGAATGAACTTAGAAGTCAAATTGTGTTGCTTGTAATATGACTGTGATTTAGCAAAAGCTTGATATAATGCAGTCTCTTAAGTTGGGTAATAATTTTTAATACCAACCAGCATTTTTTAGGAGTTTTCACTGCATTTTGAAATTAAAATCCAGCTAATTGCCTAGTTCATCATGAATAGCTGAATTATCATTTCATGGATTCTCTTATATGTCAAGAGTTTCTCTTGTCTCTCAAAGATTATATGCTAAGGTCACTTAAATGATTAATCAAGATAGGAGTTACTGGGGAATGAATATGAAAGAAAAGAAAGGATTTCCAGGAAATTTTGTTGATATATATACTTTTTGATTATGATTGAAATAAAATTTTAGGTAAATAGTATACACAGAAGGATACTTGAGATGGATTTTGTCCTTTTTCTGGAATTAATTTTATGCAACTCTTTCTCTACACCTGGTGTTGGAATAGCCAGTTGGAAACCTTTCAAATCTCACAATCCAGAGACCAACTTAAATTGACACCTTTTGGTTTGGAATTTACCCTTCCTGAGGACCAAGCTGGAAGATTTCTTCTCATGTTACAGTGTAATACATACCAGTCAACAAACATTTTTTAAGCACCAACTGTGTACCAGGCACTATGTTAAGCCTTGGAGATATTAAAAAGAAAGCAAGAAAACCCCTCCTACAAATCTTACAGCCCCTGTACTCAAGGGATTGGAATTACAGTTCTAATTGGGGGAGAGCCAGTGAAAAGTTGAAGCCATGTTTGTATTGAATAGGTCAGTGTAGCTGAATTGTACTGTATGCAGAAAGGAGTCAATTGTAAGAAGGCTGTAGAGGTAGGAAGGGGTCAGGCTATAAAGAACTTTAAATGTCAAATAGAGTACCTTATATCTGGGAGGTAATAGGGAGTCTTTGGAGCTCTCTGAGAAGGTGGATGACTGGATCAGAACTATGCTTTAGGAAGATTACTTTGGCAGATCTGTGGACTGGAGTGGGTAGACACTTGAGCTGTGGAGACTATTTGGAAAGCAATTTCAATAGCCAGGCTTGAAGTGGTAAGCGCCTGAACAAGGGTTGTAGCTCTGTGAATAGAGAGAAGGGGACTTGTATGAGAGATTTTGTGAATGTAGAAACAATAAGATCTTGCCAAGAATTGGATTTATGAGATGAGTGAAAGTGAGGAGTTGAGAGTGACCAGATTGTGGGCCTGAGTGGCTGGGAGGATGTTGCTATCACTAGGCAGAGATAGGGAAATTCCAAGAAGGGTGGGTAGGTTTGAGGGGTAAAGAGGGAATACCTGATGAATGTGAAATGCTTCCTGATATTCTGGAGGCAGATGGAGATCTCATCAGACATTAGAAGTTGTATATGTAGATCTAGGAATCACCTGCATAGGGATAGACCTATGGTGGCTGCTGAGATCACCAAATAAAATAGCATAGAGTTAAAAAAGAAGGACAAGGACAGAGCCTCTGACAGACCCATAGTTAGGCATGGCATGGTTGAACAACCAGTAAAGGCAACTGAAGAGTAAGTGGCTGAATAGATAGGAGGAGAACGTGGAGAGAATGGAGAGCACCAGCTACTAGAGGATCAGGATAGACTTCATGTAGGAGTTGGCATTCTTCTAGTAAATTAGAAGTTGCTTGAGTGCAATATCTGCTTTGTTTTTGCCCAGCAAATGCCTTACACATTACATATATTTAATAGGACAGAATCTAAGAGTTTGAAGATACCTATAGCTCATCTTGTTCAACCTGATTTAGAATTCCTTCTATAATGTCTCCAACAAATGTTCATCCAGCCTTTGACTGAGGATCTCAGTTGAAAGGGAAGTCCTTCTACTTCTGACTATGTGTAATTTTTAGAAAAATTTTCCTTTTGTTGAACTTAACTTTGCCTCTTTGCAACTTTTCTCCATTGCTTCTGGTTTTATCCTTTGGGACCAAGCAAAATTTTTTTTGTTTTTAAATATTAATTTATTTTTAGTTTTCAGCATTTACTTCCTTAAGATTTTGAGTTCCAAATTTTCTCCCCCTCTTTCTTCCCCCTCCCCCAGATGACATGCAGTCTGATACAGGCTCTGCATATACATTCGTATTAAACATATTTTCACATTAGTCATGTTGTAAAGAAGAATTAGAACCAATGGGAGGAACCACGAGAAAGAAGAAACAACAGCAAAAAAAAGAGAGCAAATAGTGCTTTAATCTGCATTCAGACTCCATAGTTCTTTTTCTGAATGTAGATAGCGTTTTCCATCATGAGTCTTTTGGAGTTGTCTCAGATCCTTGCATTGCTGAAAAGAGGTAAGTCTATCAAAGTTAGTCATCATCACGCAATATTACTGTTACTGTGTACCACGTTCTCTTCGTTCTGCTCACTTCACTCAGCTTCAGTTCATGTAAGTCTTTCCAGGTTTTTCAGAAGTCCACCTGCTCATCATTTTTTATGGAACATTAGTATTCCATTACATTCATATACCACAACTTGTTCAGCCATTCCACACTTGATGGACATCCTCAATTTCCAATTCTTGGCTACCACAAAAAGAGCTGCTATAAATATTTTTGTACAGGTAGGTCCTTTTCCCATTTTTATTATCTCTTTGGGATACAGACCTAGAAGTGGTATTGCTGGGTCGAAGGGTGTGCACAGTTTTATAGCCCTTTGGGAATAGTTCCAAATTGCTCTCCAAAATGGTTGGATCACAAGCAAAATATTTTAATCCCACTTCTTGTACAGCTTTTCAAGTCCCTTAAGATAGCTGTCATGTCTTTTTTCTCTCCTCTAGTTTAAGCATCCCTAGTTTCTTTAACCAATCCTATCTAAAAACAAAAAACAAAACCTTAACCTTTTTAGGTGTCATGGACCTCTTTGGCAGTCTGGTAAAGCCTATACACCTCAGAATGTTTATAAATGCATAAAGATTGCTGAGGAAACTGATTATATTGAAATGATTATTAGAATTATTAGAAAAAAATACACACGTTTACACATCCATGACTAAGAACACTTACCATAAAGCATAATTTTGAGGCCCATCAGCATGCTTATTGCTCTTTCTTGGATACCCCAACTTATCAATGTCCTCCTTAAAATGTAAATATTGAATTGAATTAAACAATCCTCTGAGTACAGAGACAGAGAAACTAATTGACTTGTTCAAAGTCACACATCTAAGAAATCATTGAGCCAGGAACTTGTATCTTGATTTCAGATAACATGCTTATTGGACTATACCACAGCTTCCCTTTCTAATTAATCAAAAGGTGTCTTGTTAGTGAACAAAAACTCCCCAAATTGGTCATCTTTTCACAGCTCTTTACTGAAAAATGCTAATTCTTGTTAGTAGGTGTTAAAATGGAAGAAGCACTTTCTAGAAGATTTGTGTGACATAGTAACAATGAGTTCATAGGAAAGGTAAGTTTGGAACAATACCACAGTTTCTCAGGATTTTTCTTAAATCGGACCAGAAGAACAGCATTGATGGCATTCTTGGATTTCTAAGAAATGTTGGAAAAAATTTATTGGTTACTTTAAATTTATTTTTCTTTCCTAAGAGGTATTAGGTTATATTAAAATCTGTAGCCTGTCGGTTTACTCTTACTTTGCTTTTTGGAAGATTAGAACTGGTTTAATTGGGCTTCTAGTGCCCAATTAAAGGTAGCAATCCAAATAAAATACAGTGCCCAAGTCTAAGAATAGGATAAAAATAGAGATGGTATGTGTTATTTCATTGGTATGGGTGGCTCCTAAGTGAAGACTGTTCCTGCTTCAGTGCTGATTTGTACCTTCTCTTCGAATTTTAGTCTTATTTGCTCAGAGCTCTGGGAGATTAAATGACTTGCTCAGTGTCACATAGCTAGTATGTCAGAGGCTAGCTTTGAACCCAAATCTTTCTGGCCCTGAGGCTGGCTCTTTATCTACTACACCATTCTGTCTCATTTGGACAGAGTAATAATAAAAAAAATGAGGAAAAACATTTTTGAACTCCTGAAGGTGTTTTTGGCATTATCATTTATTTAATTGTCCTGAGTTCTGTTCTCAAATAAAATTCTTTATGGTGTTTGGTTACCTTCTGTCCACTCACATAGCTACCACCTTAGTTCAGGCCCTTATTACCTCCCCTCAACTATTGCAGTAACATTTGTTCCTCTCAGATCTCTTCCCCATTCCAATCTATCCACCATACCAACATGATTTTTATAAAGTGCCAATTTGAGCATGGCATTTAATAAATTCTAGTGGTTCCCTATTCCTTAAGGATCAAGCATAAACTCCTTTGCCATTTAAAGACCTTCACAGTTTGACCTATTACACACTCCTCTCCTTCATGTGTATGATGTATGGTCTAGCCTAGTCAAACTGGCCTTCTTACTGTTCCTTCTGTATGGCATGACATTTCTTATCTTCCTGTCTTTGTACTGTTTGCTCTTTCCTAGAATATACTCATTCCTCACTTCTGTCTCTTCAAACCAGTTCCTTTCAAGGTTCAGCTTGCTATCTACCTTCTACACGAAGCCTTTCTCCCAGCTGCTAGTGCCTTCTCTTGTATCTATTTTATATATATATCCCTATAAGTACATGATATCTCTTCTGGCTATTATAAGTTCCATTTCAAAGGTATTTCTCTTTATCATTTCCATTATCCACCTTGCTATACTACAGAAGATTTTTCTGTGATTTTAGTAAAACTACTTAGGTTCTTTTGGTGTCAAGATAATGTATTTTCTGACAGGCCAATTTCCAATTCTTCCTATTGACTTTTCTGGTGATTATGTGTACATACTCCTTGAAATGAGTTTCTAAGAAATGTGTTGAAGGGACTTCTGTATTCATGAGTGTATACTTGTACACATATATGTATATGTGTGTAAATATATACTGTGTATAGTATATGTTGTTCATCCTTTTTTGAAGAGGACCAATGACATCATGGGTATATTAGATTTAAATGTGGCAGAGTTACACAAAGTCATCAGCCTCAGTATCTCTTCCTGAGTCTCTCTCTCTCTCTTTCTCTCTCTCTCTCTCTCTCTCTCTCTCTCTCTCTCTCTCTCTCTCTCTCTCTCTCTCATACACACACACACACACACACACACACACACACACACGTTTGCATATATTTATTTGGGCCTGTGATTTCATTGATACAAGGGACTCCCAGTGTAGAAATAGAAACTCCCTCTGATGATACAGATAAATAGCTTGTTTGTAATTTAGCATCTTAGAGAATTGCTTGGGATATTGAAAGCTTCAGTGATTTGTCCATGATCACAGAGCTTGTACAGGCCAAAGGTAGAACTGAAATCAAGGTCTCTATGACTCCATAGGACTGCAGCCTATCCATTATGTCAGGCTGCCTCTCAATCACTTTTTATTTAAAATAAAAAAGTCTATCAATCTTTAAAAAAAAAAAGCCAACATCTTTTTTAACTGTAACATTTGAGAATTTTTTGTCCACTATGAAAAGTTCAGGTTTTAAAAAAAGATTTTTTTTTAAATTGAAAAAGATCAGTTTGATAGCTCATAGAACCGTGTGACTTCAGAATTGGAACAGCTTTATACTGACATAGATAGCACAGCATATAGTTCAATAATTACATATTCATATATAAGGCTTTTGTATTCTATGCAAATTGAATTATTTGATTTATAAACATAATTTTTGTATTACGTACTTTTATGTTAACTTCAAATATTTGAATTAATCCAATTTATGTGATGAGTCTCTTGAAACTGAGAGAAAAATTAGAGGTTTTTAAATTTATAGAATTTGGAAGTATTAAATAAATTTGAACCTTGAGAGTACATTTATTAGGTATGTGTTTGTTTGGGACTAAATAAAAACATAGCAAAAAAGACAGCAATCATAGAAAAAATGTTCCTTGGAGCATCTCTTGGTCATTTTTGACCGAATGGTGATCTTCAAACTTTTTTCACTGCATCTCTATCAGTAAAATTTTTTTGAGCACACAACCCTAATATTTGTATGTTTATTTGTAAATTATGTACATTTGTATCACAATAATATTGTACACATTATAAGGAAGTAGTATAAAAGGATTAGGTAAAGATGAAAGAAGCAATGTAAAATTTAAAATTATTTGTGGTCTAAAAATCTTTTTGCTTGAGTAATATGACTGAATGAATGTTTAGTCATTTTTTTAGAAAATCTATGTCCTGGAGAATAGAACTGACTTGTTAAAAATATTCACCAATAATTATTTATTTTATCACTGTAGCTATGAGGTGAATTTTTTTTAAAGATACTTTTAAATAAAATGGTACTCAATACAGCAGTCAAATAATGGAGCATAATAGTCAGTGAATGTAATAGCTTTCCATCAGGCATCATGTTTCTCTGAAGGTAAATAGATATTTCTCATATACATCGAAGAAACAATAAACAAAAGTAAATAACCCGGGCAGCTATGTGGTGCAGTGGATAGAGCACCGGCCCTGGAGTCAGGAGAACCTGAGTTCAAGTGTGGCCTCAGACCAAACACTTGGCACTTACTAGCTGTGTGACCCTGGGCAAGTCACTTAACTCCAGTTGCCTTAAAAAAAAAGTAAATTCTCTGATTTAAACTCAAAACAAAGTTTTCAATGTAAATCCATACTTCATGTGATTGTGCTTAAAACAAAAGCTATCATACCTCAATTTCTTATTCGTTTCAGTATTTTAGCTGTCTTTTTGTTTCATTGAGAGGAACAGCAAGAAACCAGTTGGGTTGTACTGTAGAATGGGAGGGGGGTAGTTAGGGCTTTAAATGACCAATGAGACCTTTGTACTTGATCTTAGAAGTAATGGGGCACCATTGGAGTTTATTGAGTAGGGGGTGGGGTGAGGTGAGTGTGACAGTCAGATTTAGACTTTAGGAAAATCGTTTTGGCAATTATGTGGAGAATGAATTGGTTTGGGGAGGTGCTTAATGCAAGGAAGTGACTGTGCAGTAAGTCCAGGCAAGAGAGATGAAGGTCCAAATTAGTGTGTGGGCTGTTTGAAAGGAGAGAAGGTGATGAATGTGAGAGATATGTGGGTTTAGAAATGACAAAATATGATTATTGATTTTGTATATATGAAGATGGCAAGGAGGTCATGAACCTGTGAGCCTAGAAGGATGGTGCCTCCGAAAGAAATACAAATTCCTAAGAGGAAGAGGGGGTTGGGATGAGAGGGGAGATAATGAAATGAGATCTGAGATACAATCTGTCCATGCTTGTTCATCCTGTCTTACCCAGAAGGAAAAGGAAGGAGGAGCAAAGAATGGGGCTCCTAATCATTCTTCCTTCTGTGACGCTCCTACTATAGCCACAGATCAAATTGTGAAGGTCTTTAAATGGCAAAGGAGTTTATACTTGATCCTTAAGTAAAATAGGGAACCACTAGAATTTACTAAATGCCATGGTCAGATTGGCACTTTATGAAAATCATGTTGCTATGGTGGATAGATTGGAATGGGGAAGAGATTTGAGGGGGGCAAGAGTGTGTATGCTGGGTGGGAGCAGGGAAATTTGTCCTATGACATTTGAGCAGCTGCTGCTGTGGGTACCTGGATTGTGAATAGGTAATAACTACCCTGATGGATTGGCTGACTTACGGTGTAGAATGGGGGGAACTGGAAGCTTGCACAATTTTAAGGATAATGGGTAAAGGATAAATGTGGTTGTTTGGGAGACAAGTTCTACATAATTGGCTGTTGCTGGGAGATTGAGATTTGACCCAACTTCCCACTTGCTGATTGGTTTATCATCTATTTCTTTGGATTATGCTGCACTATCTTATGTGACCACTGGTATAAAAACTTCTAATTAAAAAAAAAAAAGATAGGCCTGGGAGAGGCCCTGAATCATCATCTTCTTCCCCCTTCCATATTCCCTTACCTGCAAATTTTTGGAAACCATTTTAACATTTGAAAATGGCAAAGCTAACAGTTGATTCTTGGTCAAGTCCAGGTAACAGAGCAGCACAACTTCTATAGGCACTGGAAATTGCTCTGTGAAACTAACAAAATAATATTGCCAGTGTGTTTGAACTTGCCTATACTGCCTCTTTGGCTCTAGTCGTTACCTTATTGGATAAGGTTTGATATGTTGGTCACATGTGAATGTTTGAATAAATGGTGCTTACCTGCTTGTCCTATTCCTAGGCTTTTATTTTTAAAAATTTTAAATATTTTATTGATTTTTGAATTTATTTGATTTTTGAATTTATGGTAAGCTATAACTCATAAGGTAGAGTGTTTTCCTTATTGTTTAGAGTTCTAGAGTATTTTATACCACAATTTTAATTTAAATGTTATTGATACCCTGTGTTTTTTCTTTTCTATCTGTGCAAAATAGTGGTAATGGGTACTCAAGGTTTCTGTGTGTGTGATAGGGCAGGTGGAGGTTGGGGAATGGATCCTACACATGGTATCTTCCTGTTTAAGAATATTTTTCTACTAGTCTTAACGTGCAATTGCAACTGTCACATTGGTTTATGTGGTTTGTGACATTGTGACATTGCAGTGTCTAGAGGTAATAAGCCTTATTAACCTCTTGGCTCACAGTATAAGTTGTATACTTTGTTTCCTATTCTATCATTGTAAATTGCTAAGAACTATTGGATATTCTGTTAGACCCTGTATGTTTTAGATCTTCATGTGCTGTTTCCAGTGATTTTTGATGAATAAACTATAAATCTAATTTCAACTGCCTGCTTCAAGTTGATTGCTTCAAGCAAAAATGGGTGTAAAAAGAAACTTGCTATCTCAGCAGGGATGAAAAATATTTGCTGCTGTAACTCAGCAGTATTTGCTAAACCAAGTAGAAATTGCATAGTGAGATTTCAAGAACCATAACAGTATAACCAGGAGGGGTATGGACACGTATCACCATTGTAAGGATTTAGGAGTGAGTGGATAGAGAAGTAGAGACAGGTTTAAAAGGATATGAGCAGCAATAGTAATTAGAGCCAGGGATTTAGAGTAGAAGGTAGCGTAGAGTAAAGGGTTGAATGTGGGATAGGATGAGTGTAGCTAGAGCAGGTTTGATGGCCTGGAAAGTACTAGGAGGTAAAGAGGGTTTAGTGATCACCATGAGGAGAAAGAAAATATGGAGGAAGAGTGAGCAGTAAGGTTTTTTATGTGGAAACTGGTGAGCTGTATTATCTTTAAGGCCCTTCTACTTCTTGATGCTTTTATGATCTCGAATCAGGGCTGTTGAGATAATGAATATTTGGGAAATATACTCGGTCAGGGTCAGGAATACCAGGATTCAAATCCTCCTTCAGATACTTCCTACCTGTTTGAACCTGAGCAAGTTACTTAACCTCTGTGCCTCAGTTTAACTATTTGTAAAATGAGAGGACTGGACTTGATGGTTTCTAAGGTCTCTTCTAGCCCTAAATCTGTGATTCTATAAAGAAGTAAAGTTTTGCTAGCATGTTCCTTGTATTGAATATACATTCTGCAGTATATTTTAATTTTTCCCTTTAGTCTCTGCTCATTTCTCATTGTAATATGGAGGTAATTCTGGTTCTTGTAGGTTATTGGCAGAGTGAGAACTCTGGAAGTTGGTATAAATTGGAGCCTCATGATAGATGATATGTCTGTTGCCTAAGAATTATCTTAGCTGGGTTGGGAATGACTCATCATCTAGTTAAGATGATGATTTTTCACCCATGGCACTGAATGAAATTCATCTACTAAGGTATAGAGTTTGTGCTCTATGTTACTTGAGGGTATATACAAATCAAAATTTGTTGACATTTAAGGCATGTTAAGTAATATTAGCTAGCAATTATATAGAACTTTAAGGTTGGCAAAGTGCTTTATTATCTTATTTTACCCTCACAAGAACTCTGGGAGGCTGGTGCTATTATTTCACCCATTTTACAGATGAGAAAACTGAGGCCTAAGTGACTTGCATAAGGTCATACATATAACAAGTATCAGAGTTGGGATTTGTACCCAGGTCCTCTTATTCCAGAGCCAGTACTGTAACCACTGTATCGTCCTGCCTAGGTATGTTTTTCTTTGTGTGTTTCTGAATGTGTTTGAGAAATGGGTGATATGTGTGTGTCCTAAAATCACTAGAACTATATGTGTAGTGTATGTCTACTAAAGAAATGTTTTCCACTTTGATCTTAAGTTAACATTTTGCAGTGATAACAATGAAAAAAAAAAGGTCTCAGTTGTTGAGTAAGCTTTCATTACTTGCTTTTAGTACTTTTATATTTAAATTATATGGTTTAATATAATTACATGCAGAATTCTTGCTTATAGAACTGATTATGCCATTTACTTTATCTCTTAGAAAAAAAAGTTTTGTCAAGTGACTAGAAAGGGGTCATATTTGAAAATGCCAGCATGACAAGTATGTTTTTTTTTTTTTGAGGGGGAAGGAAGGGCATTGGGCTTTTTACCATGTGACAGTTTTGAAAGGAAAAGGAAAGATTTATGTTAGATATTAGGAAAGGTGAGCTTTCTGTAAAGAGTTATTGCAGCGTTGTACAGTTTTTCATATGCTATCAAAAAGGAAGGCACAAACTACCTTTTCCTTCTGTAGAAGCTTTTTTTTTTCTTTTAGGAACTGAAGGATTGCTTGAATTGGTTTTCTTAGGCACCTCAAAACCTGTCTTTAGCCAGTGGTCTAGAATCTAATTGACACTTAGTTCACTAAAATTCTTATGTAGTTTGTCTAATCTTTAATACCATAGAATTAAAGTCATTGCCCTTGGGTTTGTAATTTCATACTAGTGTATTTTCAGTCTGTAGAAGCCTAGTTTATCTGAAAATGAATTTTTAAATTGCAGGAAAAATACTAGTGGTACTGGTTTATTTTTCCTAAATAGTCCTATAGATTTGCCTAAGGAATAAGTAGGGAATATCTTAATGGTACGAATTCTGTTAATTCTTATTGTATTCTGACCTAGTTTATTAATTGCTGAAGCAATATTTATAGACAGAATGGTATAAAACTTAGGTGACTTGTGATGATAGCTAGATTACTAGTTAGTTTTACTTCCATTCGTTAGTCATCATCAGTTAATTTATTTGGTTTAGAGCAAACTGCTAATGAAACCCAACATTCTAGGTATCATCACCATTGGATTGTCAGTTTTGAAAAGAGTGTTGGCTAAATGATTTCATACACGTGTTCCACAAGTTGAAATAAAAGTTTTATGTAAAGATATTAGCATGGCCAAGTCAGGGCTTCAGTATTGGAAAGACAAAAGCATGTGAACCTCATCCAGTACTATGTTAGAGTACCTTTTATGGATTTTGCACATGCCCTGTGCTTATAGTTCTGGGATTTAGAAAAGGGGAGAAATTGTACTCTTTACAGGACTCTCAAGAAAATAAATAATAACATTTTTAAAAAATTTGTGTTTAGAGGTATTACATTTTTGCTATGACAGAAGATTATGGATAAATGTTTAGAGCAGAAATCATCTTTTTGTGAAGCCAGTTGAGTTAGTAGTAGTAAGACCTCCATGAGTGGGGAACCTGCTGCCTCAGGGCCACATGTGGCCCTCTAGGTCCTCAAGTATGGCCCTGAATTCCAACTTCACAGAACAAATCCCCTTAGTAAAAGGATTTGTTCTGTAGAACTTGGACTCAGTCAAAAGGCCACACTGGAGGACCTTTCTTAGAAGGCCATATGTGGCCTGGAGGCTGTGGATTACCCACCTCTGAAATCTAGGCTATCATTGGATACGGTAACTGATACGCTCTTTTGGGAGTGAAAACAGCTTGATTTAGCAAGAATTTTTCATTCTTGTGTTATTTTAATGTATAGGCATACTTTGCTTGTATATAGTTTTATGAGTGTGAGTTGACATCTTTCCACAATTTATATAATAAACGATCAGTAGTCAAGAGCAGTAGACTAGTTTGTTCTTGATTGTGTATAATTTTCCCCCATTACCCATATTGGTTTGAATCAACTGTGAATGAATGAATGAATGAATGCCTTTTTTTTGATGGGGCAATACAGCTACTGTGATCTAAAATAAGTGTTGGGAATGTATGGAATCTTCCTTGAAATGGTATTTATTTGCAAGTGATTTTGCTGAGATAATATTACTAGTGTCTCGTGCAGAACATCAGAGAATTGTAGATTTGTAATTCATCAGTCTCTTTTTAATGCATTTTGCAATTGTTTTTTTTTTAGTTCTGAATTAAACTAATTTTTCAGAACTAGTTATAGAAGATTCACCTGTGCCATTATTATATAGACTAACATTATTTAACATGGTTTGAATTTTCTCTTGCTTTGGCACATTTTCTTTGGAAATGAAATTGAGTCAGATTCTTGAGGGGCTTTTTTATACTTCATTTTTTTTTCCTGATGTAACCTCATCTGCAAATTAAATTGTTTGGAGTTACTTGTGGTATTTCAAACAAAAGAATTAAAAAATATATAGTTCTATAGGCTTGCATATATCTAAATGATAATTTTCAAGAATAACTACTTAAGTCTTTAACTCATTTATGTTAATTGTGTTTTGTAGCTCTCTAAAATGTTTACTGGTCTTACATAATGAAAGTTAGTAACCTATATGTTATTCCTTATACAAAAAGTTGGGAAATGAAGTATTGGATAGTGAGGTAGTCTAAGAATCAAAAATACCAAGATTCAAGTTTTGCATCTGACACATATTGGCTGTGGGACCAATTCTAAAACCATAAGTTGCAGGGCAGGTGCTGATCTGCATTGGTAGAGGGTGTTTCCTTATTGGTACCTCCTTATACCAATTAAATCACAGATGCAATAAAAAAGATATGGGGATTGAGGAGGTGAGAATAACTGAAAATTGGAAAATAATAATAATGCTAATGCTAATGATAGCAGATAGTATTTATGTAGCTCCTTAGGGGTTGCAAAGCAAAAATGTTATCTCATTTGATCCTAATGACAGTCCTGTGAGTTAGGTACTATTATTAACATTTTACAGATATTTGCCAAATTTTTATAAATATTTGCCAATAAATATTCTTCTGTATACTATTAACTATTCTATTTTGTTAGGTACAAAAAAAGCAATTTTTAAAATATTTTTTAAAAATTTGGTAAATTTGATCAGTTGTTATCTATGAACAGTTGATAAGTACACTAAGCCCAAAATGGAGTAGTCCTGATTTGCAGGGTGTCATATTTAAAATTACATAAATTCAATTAAGCAGGAATGGAAAAAAGTGTGAGAAAAAGTTGTCATTATCTCTTACATGCCTGAAAGTGCTGTGAATCTTGCATGTCTCGAAGAGAAGCTACAGTAAATTGAGAATAATGTTAAGAACTTATTAGGGGTACTCTGGAAAGATAGTGTAGCCTAGTGGGAAAAGTATTGCAGTTGAGAGTTAGAAGACCTTGATTTGTCTGTCAGTCAGCAAAGCATTCATTAAGCTGTGGCAGGTGTCCCAGCTTTGATACTTCCCTGTGTCTAACTCAAGATTAGTCACTTTACCTTTCATAGCCTTAATTTCCTTATCTGTAAATGAAGAAATATAATACTTAACTTACAGGGTTGTTGTGAGGAAGATACTTTATAAATTGTGAAGTGCTCTGTACTTATATGCGTGTACACAGGCACACATATATGCCACTTTCCACTCCTCCCTTTGTAAAGACACTTATGGACACTTCTCTTTCCAAGGTTGTTTATAGTCTTTCAATGGCAAAAGCCAATGGTTTTTCTTAGTCCTCAAACCTTCTGCAGTTTTCACAACTCCCCTTGGCTTCTGTGACACTGTTCTCTGGATTCTACTCCTGTTATTTCCTTCTCCTTAGTATCCTTTGCTGGATTACCATCCATCCACTAAATTTAGTCATTCTCTAAGCCTCTGTCTTGAACTCTCCTTTTGACTCTATATTCCCTCTCCTAGTAATTTCATTAAGTCTCTTGGGCTCAATGATTTCTGCACACATTTATATACTTCCATATTTATATATTATATATAATATATCTGTATGTGTCTATATAGATATATATCAGATACTTATATAGTATATATAATACTTCCATATTTATAGACTCAGTTCTAATTTTTCCTGAATTCTGATTTTATTTTGTGCTGAACAGCTCTACTTGATGTCTCGAAGGCATTTCAAATTAAGCACGTCAAAACAAAACTCATTTAGTCTCTCCCCGTCACCCCAGAAAATCCCACAAAAAACCTTCCTGCAAATTTTACCATTTCTGTTGATGGCACTACCATCTTGCCAGTCATCCAGCCTGGTTATCATGGAGTTATCTTTGACTTTAACTGTACCTTTAACCTCTATATCCAGTCACCAAGTCTTATTGACTTTGTACCTCTCAAATCTGTCTCCTTGTCTCTACTCACATAGCCTCTACCTTGGTTTAGGTACCATTAACTCTCTCCCAGATTGTTGTATTAGCCTCCTGATTGGTCTGCCCACTTTTATCCTCCACATGACTCCAAAGTTGATGGTCTTAAAATGCTGATCTGACCATGTCAGCCCACTCCAAATTTTAAAAAAAAATCTCTTTGTTGCCTCTTGGGTAAAATATAAATTTAGCTTGGCATTTAAAGCCCTTCACAATCTTTCTGCCATTTGCTTTGCAGAACTACTTTATGTCACCACCATTCATACAACCTCTGTTAAAGTCAAACTGACTTGCTTACTGTTTTCTTTAAGCAATGGTCCCTCTCCCACCTCCGTGCCTTTGAAAAGGGATCATCAGTGTCTAGTATGTTGTACTTTGCAGAATCCTCAGTTTCCTTCAAAGCACAACCCAGGTGCCACCTCTTGCATGAGGCCTTTACTGAATGCTCTCCCAGTTACTAGCACTTTCTTATGTGCCTGATATTTTTCTTTCTTATATTTATATTTATCTTTCTATATATGCCTTATATTTACTTGTGTATGTGTTGTGTTCCTCAGTAGAATGTAAGCTCTTTGAGGGGGACTGTTTCTCTTTTTACTTTTCTCAGTGCTTAGTATAGTGCCAGGTATATTGTAGGTGCTTAACGTAAGTTTGTTAAATTGAAATTATTTGAGCTATCATTGCAGTGTTAATGAAAACTGACTTGTCTGCAGAAGAACTTCTCACAACACATAATTGGACCATTGAAAAGTATTTGTGAGTCAAGTGTGTGTCTCCTTTTATTCAGCATAACTTGATTCAGCTGAAAGATTTGTGATTTTTAAAAAATTAAATAAAATTATTTGGATAGATATCTTTTGAATCTTGGTCTTGAGTGTAGAGGTAGTCATAAAACACTTGTGAAATCAAATAATTTTTCCAGGACTGCCTAAAACCATTAGTGATGAATGGATAAATACTTTTGTATATTGTGTTTATATTTGTCAGTTATACTTAATTGAAAAATTGAGGTTATATCAAATGCCCATGTTGTGCCTATGTTCATCAGAGAATTTCCTAAAACAACCCTAAAACTTGTATTATTCTTTCTCATAACTATTGAAATGAATGGAACTGATCTACAGATTAGTAAATCCTGAGTATTTGGCAAGAGTGCTTCACTGATTTAAGTGGAAGCTTTCTGTAAATTTCAGAGTTGTTAGATGTTTTGGAAATGCTCCATTGATTTTAATGGAACTTTTCTATTAAATCTGGAGGCTGATGAGATAGAAATCCTCCATTGGTTCCTCTTCAGCATTTCTGTCGTGCCTGGCTAACTATTTGATTCTGTAGAAAACTTACAGCAAGAAATTTATGTTATATCAACACTATTTAGGTGCAATGAACAATAGTGGAAATTTATTTGAAGAAAACATAAGTTTAGAGACCCAGATTTAGTTTACTAATATCTTCTTAATCTGAGAACTGTATTTAGCTTAATCTGTTATATTGGATCAATTGTTAATTTACTTATCATAATTTAATTTTTTATTTAAAATATCATAACCTTAGTTTGCTATACTAATACCTTCATTCTTAAATAATGTAATTATATTTTAGAAAGTATAGTACTTGTTGAATCATACTGTTTTCTTTTGAGTATGTTTCCTTATAAATTAAACCTGATTGCAAATAAGTGGTAGTGACTTTCAGGATAGTAGAGTATTATTAATTAATTAATTGATTGATTTTGGATTTTCAAGCATTCTTTTTAAAATTTTTTATTAATTTATTTTGATTTATCAACTTCCATAAGCTTTAAAAAAATTTATTAATTTATTTTGATTTATCAACAATCACTTCCATAAGCTTTTGAGTTTTAAATTTTTCTCCCCCTCCTTCCATCCCTCCCCAAGACAGTGTGCAATCTGATATAGGCTATACATATACATTCCTATTAAACATATTTTCACATTAGTAATGTTGTGAGTACGAATTAGAACCAATAGGAGGAATCATCAGAAAGAGGAAACAAACACAACAGAAGAAAAACAAATAGTATGCTTCGATCTGCATTCAAACTCCATAGTTCTTTCTTTGGATGTGGATAGCATTTTCTATCATGAGGCTTTTGGAGGGTATCTTAGATCCTTGTATTGCCGAGAGGGGTTAAGTTTATCAAAGTCAGTCATCACTGAATGTGCTGTTATTGTGTACAATGTTCTCCTGGTTCTGCTCACTTCACTCAGCATCAAACCATACAAGTCTTTCCAGGTTTTTCTGAAGTCTGCCTGTTCATCATTTCTTATAGCACAGTAGTATTCCGTTATATTCATATATCACATTCACAGTTATGATTACTATCTGTGTCTTTTTCTCCATTCTTTTCCCCTCCTGTTTATACTTTTCTTTCTCCTTTCTCCTTTTCCCTCCTCACTAATGTTTTGCTTTT
Source organism: Phascolarctos cinereus (assembly GCF_003287225.1). NCBI lineage: Eukaryota > Metazoa > Chordata > Mammalia > Diprotodontia > Phascolarctidae > Phascolarctos > Phascolarctos cinereus. The sequence continues at coordinate 101,909,888 of NW_027556180.1, forward strand.
GACCACCACCTCCCTTGGTCCCACCTTCCTTATATTAGCCCCCTCCCTTTTCTTCCCCTTTACTCTTACTACTTCTTCCCTCCTTTCTATCCTCCCTCCTTTTTCTTTCCCCTTTTCCCTCCTACTGCCTATAGGGCATGTTAGATTTCTATACCTAACTGATTATGTTATTCCCTTCTTGAGCCAAATCTGATGAGAGTAAGGTTCAAACAATGCTTGTCTCCCTCCCTTCTTTCCCTATGCTGTAGTAGGTTTTTGTGCCTTTTCCTATGATATAATTTACCCTTGTCTGCCTCCTCCTTTTCCTTTTCTCTCAGTATATGTTCTTAGTTAGATCAGATTAATCCACTTACTTGGATCCATTTAACCCACTTGATTAGATTTTTTCCCCTGTCATTACATCAAAGTTAATTTGTACCCTCCGCCTTTCTATATGCCCCTTTAACATGGTGCAGTAACAATACAGTTCTCAAGAGTTAAAAGTGTCATCTTCCCTTGTAGGGATGTAAACAGTTTGCACCTATTAATAACATGTTGTTTCTTTCTGTCCTGGTTACCTTTTTATGTCTGTTTTGAGTCTTGTATTTGAAGATAAAATTTTCTGTGGAGCTTTAGTGTTTTTATCAGGAAGGTATGAAAGTCCCCTATTTCATTGAATATCCATCTCCTCCCCTGAAAGATCATGCTCATTTTCACAGGGTAGTTGATCCTTGTATAGTTATAATCCAGGCTCCTTTGCCTTACGGAATATCATATTCCATGCTCTGTGGTCTTTTAATGTAGAAGCTGTAAGGTCCTCTGTAATCCTGACTGTGCTTCCATGATATTTAAATTGTTTCTTTATGGCTGCTTACAAATATTTTCTCTTTGACCTGGTAATTTTGGAATTTGGCTGCTATATTCCTTGGTGGTTTCAGTTTGGGATCTCTTTCAGGAGGTGATCAGTGGATTCTTTCTATGGCTATTTTACCCTCTGGTTCTAGGACCTCAGGATAGTTTTCCTTTATTCATATTCCCTTTTGAGTTCCAGATGTGGGTTTCTTGACAATGTTGTCCTCTTCAGAATTTCTGCCTTGAGGGGCACCTAGGTGGCGCAGTGGGTAGAGCACCGGCCCTGAAGTCAGGAGGACCTGAATTCAAATCTGGCCTCAGACCAAACACTTGACACTTACTAGCTGTGTGACCCTGGGCAAGTCACTTTACCCCAATTGCCTAAAAAAAACAAACAAAAAACAAAAAAACAGAATTTCTGCCTTGATCTTCACTCTTCCCATAATAAGACTCTATCATACGTTTCTTCTTGGTGTTTGCTTATTTCCTGGTCTTTAAAGAGATTGAGCTCTCCTGCTAGGGAGCAGAGGGCACTGACTCAAGCTTCTTGTGTTGGGAGCCTAGGGCCTGGTTGCTTGGCTCTGTATACTGGGGCCTCAATGTTGGCAGTTGGAGGCTGTAGGTTCTGGCAGCTTACCTGGTGTTGGGCTGGAATCAGCAACACTGGAACTGTAGGGGTAGGATTGGGTAGTGTGGCTCCTGGAGACTTCCTGCTTCCCCAGGCCTTTCCTTCCTTTCACTTTCTTTAGCTTCTTTCAGATGGATGTTATAGGGTGTTTAACTGCCTGGGGCCCCTTGGTTTTGCTGAGGCACTGGGAGCGCCAGTTGCTGTAGAATGCCCAGGCACCTGGTGTTTTTCCAAGCTGGTTTCCACCAGTTCCCTCTGTGAGGCACTGGAGAGTCCAGGTGTTGGTGTTTGCCTGCTCTACCACCTGGGTTTCAGGATCTCCTCCTGGTATGCTGATGTGTGTCTTTCTACTAGCTTACCGGGATGCCTCCAGTTCTGTACTGCTCTCATACCAGGGAAGAGGGGCCTTTCTTGTTGATCCCTCAAGCTGCCTGGGCTACTGGACTCCTGTACCCCATCTTTCTTCTGGTTCAGTTGTTCCAGGGTTTTTCCTGGGTCGATATTTTCTGGGCTTTCAGGGGTTAATAAGGGAGAGTAAGCGCGACTCACCTCTTACTCCGCCATCTTGGCTTCTGGAAGAGGAAGTCTTCCATAAGCTTTTGAATTTAAAATTTTTCTCCCCCTCCCGCCTTTCCTCCTTCTGCAAGACAGGCATGCAATCCAATATAGGCTATACATATACATTCCTATTAAACATGTTTTCACATAGTCATGTTGTAAGGAAGAATTAGAACCAATAGGAGGAACCACAGCTTGTTCAGCCATTCTCCAATTGATGGGCATCCCCTCAATTTCCAATTCTTTGCCACCACAAAAAGAGCTGCTATAAATATTTTTGTACATGTGGGTCCTTTTCCCATTTTTATGATCTCTTTGGGATACAGCTCAAGAAGTGCTATTGCTGGATCAAAGAATATGCACATTTTTATAGCCCTTTGGGCATAGTTCCAAATTACTCTCCAGAATGGTTGGATCATTAGTGTTCCAATTTTCCCACATCTTCTCCAACATTTATCATTTACCTGTTTTGTCGTGTTGGCCAATCTGATAGGTGTGATAGGTATAGGGTATTAGTTATTATGCTGAATCAGGGAAGCATTCCAGTTCTATCTTTTATTCATGTACATTTCAATTTTTAATAACTATAATAACTGACATTTACTTTGTACTTTTAAGTTTGCAAAGCATTTTAGGTAATATTTTATTTGACCATCACAAGAACTTGGAACATTAAATATATTATTATGCCCATTTTGCAGATGAGGAAACAGACTCAGAGAAGTTAAGTGATATACCCATGGTCACAGCTAGTAAGTGTGGGAGGTGGGATTTGAACCTGGCATTACTTCTCATAAGGACAGTTAAATCAATACCATATTGAATGTGCCCCAGTGGTGCTATAGCATAAATCCTTCCTGTCCCCAAAAGTGATTTTGGATAGAGGGACAATGTTGAGTGAGGGACATGGATTTTTTTTTAATAAAATCTAAATCTGTAATCCTGATTACTTTAAATGTTATACAGGTTATCCATTTAAGTCTTCCTTATTGTGGTGTGGAAATGACCTTGAGTTCATTCAGGCCATGCCAATGAAGTGTAATATTTGGTAGATCCTACCAATCTGGAAAGACTTGAATACTGACCTAGAAATGTACTAACATTCCAAGAGCAGCCTAATCAAGATTGATCACTAAATGATAAACTTTTTTTGTTACGATGTGGAGGGGTTGTGGTCTCTCTATATCTATGGAGGGGAAACTATCTATCATAATGAAATAAAACATTTTTTGAAATAAGTTCATAGAATTATGGAACCTTAGAGTTGGAAGGAAGAACAGGAATAACAAAAGATTTTGTGGTGGGAAGAAAAGGTGGGCTGATCACATAGTAAGAGCAGGGGATGACACAGGTATATTGGCATGGTGCTTCATGGTACCTGATGATGTTGGGAGCAAACAAAAAAGACTTTCAGCATATTGGGTGGGCTTCCCCAACTGTGCTGTATTTTTGGGAGAATGTGGACAGGAATTGATAGGAATAGACCCACATGGATGGGTTGTAAGCAGCTTTGTTGGAGGGAACTCCCAAACTGATGAGATCACAGATCCATTTTAATATTTGAGAGATTTGGAATAGACTCCAGAAATCATCAGTCACTACTCAACAGGCATTTTTTTCTAGGTTCATATTCTCGCCTTTCTAATTCCCCCCCCCCAAGTAAACAGGAAAACAAAATGTATTGCATGTATAGTCAAGCAAAAGAAATTCCCACATTGGCCATATTCTCCTCTCTTCTCAACCCCTTCCCCCCCAATATGACTCAATCTGTACTTTGAGTCTGTTACCTCTCTATTGTAGGGGTAGAGCATATTTCATTCCTAGACCTATGAAATTTTGGTTGGTTGTTGTATTGCTTAGAGTTCCCAAGTCTTTCAAAATTATTTGTCTTTACAATAATGTTATTATTGTATAAATTGTTTTCCTGGTTGTACTTACTTCACTTTGTATCAGTTCATACATGTCTTCCCAGGTTTCTCTGAAATCATCCCCTTCAATATTTCTTACAGCAAAATAGTATTCTATCACATTCATATACTATAACTTATTCAGCTATTCCCCACTTGAAGGATACCCCTCAATTTTTCAGTTCTTTGCCCCTACAGAAAAAGAGCTCACACACATCTTTGGGGTACAGGCCTAGTTAGCAGTATTGCTGAGTTAAAGGATATAAGGATATATGTAGTTTAATAGCTGGACTAGCCTATTAAAATCTTTTTAGATTCTCATTTTCCCAGAATAGTTATTAATTTTCACCCCCATCTTTCTGTCCTGGAACTTTCATAAACCTGTCCTCTGACTGGTTCATTTGGGGTTAGGTAGATAATTTGTCATTCATACCTGTTTTTTGCTGACATGCCACTTGATTTCCTTCAAGAGTTCCCTAGTGAAGCGTCAATTAACTTGAAAGTAGTGTTTGTTATTGATTGATTTTATTAACTCAGTTTTTAGTTTTGTACGTGGTCTACCTTTCCTCTCCATAGCCACTCCAGGAATATATAAACCTGCCACAGTTTTTTTTTTTCTTCCTAGACTGTGGATAGTGTGAGGTGAATAGGAACAGAGACTGGTCCTGGTGATGACTGAGAGGAAGGGTGGAATGAACCCAAATGGCCAATAAAAGCGCAATAGTACTTTTCAGAGTTCAGAGCAGGTAAGGATTATATTATAGATGCATAAGTTAGAGAGATATGAAAAGTATAGCATAATCTATGGCAATTGTGTTCATGTGGAGCTCAAATAGAAACAGATCCCTGTAGGTCACATATTGACTTAGAAAACCACAAATTAACACTATCTGTGTTGTATTGTATTTTTATTTATTTTGTTAAACATTTTAATCTGGTTCAGTTTTCACAGGGAAATTTTGGGGACCATTTGTTTCAGCCACAAGTTTGACACCTCTGATCTGTGGCATTGTAGGCATCTTTTCTTCATATCTTACAGAGATTTTGCGAGGAAGGTACTTTACAAATCTTAAAATACCATATGAGTATGACTAATTGTTATTATTTTAAATATTATTCTCTTTTTTTTTTAATAGAATTAAAATAGAAATGGTCCAGAGATAAGTCTCTATCCAGTTAGTATTCTTTATAGCTAATGTTCTGTAGAGGATTACACAAAGTGACTACTTTTTGTACTTGAATAAAGTTTTGGGTTCTAAGCTCATCTTCTGTAGGCTCACTGAAAGCATACGCAGGACAACTCCAATAGCCTTCCAATAGGAAAATGGCAGTATATGTATCTCATCTTGTTCCTGTGTGGTTTTATTTTCCCCCAGTAGGTAGGTCTTTTTGGAGACTAGCACTTTATTCCACAAAGGTTGGAGATTAGCAGTTTTGTATGGTGACAACTATTAAAAGTTGTTCTTTAATTTTTGTGGAACAGTGTTATGTCCAGGCATTTTTTCTGGACAATAGTTTCAGCTGTGATTATGATCTGGTTCCTATTCAGTTTGTTTGTTGAATTCTCAAAGGTATTTTGAGATATAGGAATTTATTGTCTATTAGTTTGTATTTATTAGTGTATAATTCTGGCCTCATGACTTTGTTTTTCAAGGTATTTGTTAATTACTACTTTTTTGCAACTGTTATAATAAGGGCCAGAGCTTCTTTAGTTTCCTTGAATAATCTTGAGCAGCAAGTCTTTGTTAAGGATAATGTTTCAGTAATTCTTGGTGGCAAAGATTATATTTTGACTCATTTTTGTAAAGCCTTCAGTTTCTGTAAAGATATTTTTTGTTGATATATTGTTGCCTGAGTTCATGTGGATCTTGCCCATGGAGAGCCTTTTGATTTTGTTCTTGTATCTTAGCCATTTCACAGGCTCTATCCTGAGACAAATGATTTTGGGTTATATTTGACAATTTCAGTGGCCTATATCTGTGGTCAACATTTATTATTGTTCTTTTACTATTTTTCTTTACTATTGTTTTCTCTTGGTAAAGTGATTTCTGTTTTGAAAGTATTTCTGTATGTTTTTAACTTGTTTATAATATATTCTGAGAACAACATTCCCTTTAATTTTTTTTTTATAGCTGTTCAGACTCATTGCTTCTCTGGGCAGAACATTTTTATAAACATAACTTTGTTAACATATGAAATATAAATATTTCCATTGAAAATTGAAAATCTGCTTATGTTTGATTTTAATTATTAATTAAGTGGTAGAGTAAAATTTAGTGTAATTTTATCAGAATAGCCACATTATTAGTCACTATTTAGTACGGCGAGGTGGTATAGTAGATAGAGAGCAGGGCCTGGAGTCAGGAGGACCTGAGTTCAAATTTGGCCTCAGATACTAAACTAGCTGTGGTGATCCTGTGCAAACCACTTAACCCTTTTTACCTCAGTTTTCTCATCTGTAAGATGAGCTAGAGAAGGAAATGGCAAACCACTCAAGTATCTTTGCCAAGAAAACTCCAAATCCGGTCATGAAGAATTGGCCCCTACTGAAAACAACTGAACAACAACAAAATAGTCGCTATTTACATGCTTGTTTTTCCTTTCCTTTATTAATGGTGATGTCACTGTAGTAAGGAACTCTTGAGTCTATTTCACATAACTTCAGGCCTCTGCCACTGATGATGACTGTAATAAAGCAGTTGCTCTAGCCATTCATTGCTTTCCCATCTTTCTGAAACTAGGAAGGCTGTCTATTTCATTCATAAAGAGGCTGGTTAGCCAGCCAAGATGACATGATCTAAGTGGACCAGTTCACCGGCAGTTGATAAATCAATTAGAATACATAGATCTTCATTAAAGGAGCAAAAACAACCTTGTAAATAGTGACAGAATCAGCAGTGTTTTTAAAAGAAAATTTCAGCTGTGCAGCAATGATTCAGTGTGTGAGGGAGCAGCATCTCAGTCACTGCATGGCCATGCACCTTTGCAGCTTGGAGGGAACATTGTCTGAAACTGTCATTCTTCTTTTTCATTATGATGATGATGATGATTCAATCAATAAATATACATTAAGGACACTATATAATACGAAGTCAAAAGCAAAATTGTCTTTGCCCTTAAAGCACTTTTATCCTAACAGAGGGGACAACACATGCATAAATAGATATATGTAAAACACATGCAAAACAGTCAAAGAACTGGAAACTGAGGGGATGCAAAGAACTCAAAATGTTATAAAGTGAGTGTTGAAAACTAAAAATAAATAATTTTTTTTAAAAAGCATACACCATAACTTGTTCAGCCATTCCCCAATTGATGGGCATCCCCTCAATTTCCAATTCTTTGCCACCACAAAAAGAGCTGCTGTAAGTATTTTTGTACATGTGGGTCTTTTCCCCTTTTTTATGATCTCTTTGGGATATAGACCTAGTAGTGGTATTGCTGGAACAAAGGGTATGCACAGTTTTATAGCCCTTTTAGGCATAGTTCCAAATTGCTTTCCAGAAAGGTTGGATCAGTTCACAGGTCTAACAGCATTGCATTAATGTTCCAATTTTACCACATCTTCTCCACTGTTCATCATTTTCCTGTTAGCCAGTCTGGTAGTTGTGATGTGGTACCTCACAGTTGTTTTGAGTTGCATTTCTCTAATCAATAGTGATTTAGAGCATTTTTCCATATGATTTTAAATAGCTTTAATATTTTCATCTGAAAACTGACAGGTTCCTTTGACCATTTATCAATTGGGGAATGATTTGTATTCTTATAAATTTGACTTAGTTCTGTATTTTAGAAATGAGACTTTTATCAGAGATATTGGCTGTAAAAATTGTTTCCCATCTTTCTGCTTCCTTTCTAATCTTGGTTGCATTGGCTTTGTTTGTACAAAACCTTTTTAATTTAATGTAATCAAAATTATTCATTTTGCGTTTCATAATGTTCTTTTTCTCTTTTTTGGTCATAAATTCTTCCCTTTCCTGTAGATCTGACAGGTAAACTATTCCTTGCTCAACTGATTTGCTTATAGTATCACCCTTTATGTTTAAATTGTGTCGTATGGTGTATGATTTTGAAGGAATGTTATTGTGCTGTAAGAAATGATGAAGAGGATGGTGTCAGAAAAACCAAGAAAGACTTTTATAAACTGATGCAAAATGAATTAAGCAGAACCAGCAAAACATTGTATATAGTAACAGCAATATTGTAACAGTAATCAGCTGTGAAAGCCTTACCAACTATGATCAATCAATGATCCATAACAATGCCAAAGGACTCATGATGAAAAATGCTATCTAGAGAACTGATGGAAGTCTGAGTGCAGATTGAAGCATTCTCTCTCTCTCTCTCTCTCTCTCTCTCTCTCTCTCTTCTCTCTCATCATGGCTGATGTGGAAATATGTTTTACATGACTTCATTAAACATTATATTATATATTCATATACTATATAGAATATATTAATATGTATAATTGGCATTGTATTTTTTGCCTTTTCAAAAGGTTGAGGGAGGAATGAAAGGAGGAAGAGAATTTGGAACTGAAAATAAAAATTAAAACAAAAGAAAATAAAACATACAAAGGTAATCTTGAAAAGGAAGGCACTAGTAGATAGGGTAGGAAATGGCAGGGCTTGCTGGTATTGGGAGATAGAGGTGGATCAGGAAAGACCTCCTGCAGTAGGTGGCCTTGAGCTCAGTTTTGAAGGAAACTAAGGATTTCCAGGAGGTAGAGGTGAGGAGATAGTATTCCAGGCATGGGGAATAGTCAGTACAAAAGCAGGAGGCCAGTAATGGAGCATTGTGCCTGACGAATAAGAAATAGGCCAGTATGGTAAGGTTGTAGAGAACATAGAGGAGAGTAATTTGTGATTAGATTCTAAAGGTAGGAAGTGGCCAGGTTGTGAAGAGGTTTACATGCCAAATTTAAAGGAGTTTATATTTGATCCTTGATGTAAAAGAGAGCCTCCAGAGTTCATGGTGGGTGGGAGAGGAGTAGTTAGTTACACAGACCTCAACTTTTGGCACAAAAAGTCCATGGTAGAGGCTTCAATGCATAGTCTTCTTTGATCACTTTTCTGGCTGGTCATGTCAGGCATCTTATCTCCTAGGTTGTTCTAGCTGCCTCAGGCACTCTTTTCTACCACATTGTAAGTACTAATCTTTACCCCCATTAAATTGTGCAGATTCTCTAACAATCTTTCATGTTCCTATTGGCATCACAATAGCAGGTTTACTAGGAATCTGTTTGCCATGTTGGTGTTTACAATAAAACTCACTACTCTGACTGAAAGAAGGCTTGAGTGGTCGAATTCTTTCAAGGCAGATTGCCTGTGCCCTTACATTTCAATGTTCCCAGCACCCCCAACTGCAACAGAATTGTCTGATTCTATTACTTCTCCTCACAGATTGTTTATTCTTCATTCTTGAAGAGAACCAATGACATTAGGAGAGTGATGTCTTGACTCGTAAGTGAACTGGCTTTAAGTGAGGTAGAGCTGTGCAGAGGCATCAACTTCACTCTCTCCTACAGAGTCATCAGGGTCCAGTAGCCTCTTCATGTTTCTGTTGAGTCTTGTATTTGAAAGTAGAATTTTCTATTCAGCTCTGGTCTTTTCATCAAGAATGCTTTAAAGTCCTCTATTTCATTGAATATCCATTTTTCCCCCTTGAAGTATTATACTCAGTTTTACGGGGTAGTGATTCTTGGCTGTAATCCTATCTCCTTTGCCCTCTGGAATATTATATTCCAAGCCCTACGGTCCCTTAATGTAGAAGCTGCTAAATCCTGTGTTATCCTGAGTGTGTTTCCACAGTACTTGAATTGTTTCTTTCTGGCTGCTTGCAATATTTTCTCCTTGACTTGGGAACTCTGGAATTTGGCTACAGTATTCCTAGAGTTTTCCTTTGGGGATCTCTTTCAGGAGGTGATCAGTGGATTATTTCAATTTCTCTTTTACCCTCTGGTTCTAGAATATCAGAGAAGTTTTCCTTGATAATTTCTTGAAAAATGATGTCTAGGCTCTTTTTTTGATCATGGCTTTCAGATAGTCCAATAATTTTTAAATTATTTCTCCTGGATCTGTTTTCTAGGTCAGTTGTTTTTCCAGTGAGATATTTCACATTGTCTTCTATTTTTTCATTTTTTTTGTTTTCTTTTACAATGTCTTGATTTCTCATAAAGTCATTAGCTTCCATTTGCTCCATTCTAATTTTTAAGGAAGTATTTTCTTCAGTGAGCTTTTGGACTTCCTTTTCCATTTGGCCAATTCTGCTTAAGGCATTCTTCTCCTCATTGGCTTTTTGGACCTCTTTTGCCATTTAGATTAGGCTATTTTTTAAGGTGTTACTTTTTTCAGTATTTTTTTGGATCTCCTTTAGCAAACTATTGACTTGTTTTTCATGATTTTCTTGCATCACTTTCATTTCTCTTCCTGGTTTTTCCTCTGCTTTTCTTACTTGCTTCTCAAAATCCTTTTTGAGCTCTTCCATGGCCTGAGACCAATTCATATTTTTCTTGGAGGCTTTGGATGTAGGAGCTTTGACTTTGTTGTCTTCTTCTGGTTGTATGTTTTAATTTTCTTTGTTACCAAAAAAAAGATTCTGTGGTCTGACTTTGTTTGCGCAGTTTGTTCATGTTCCCAGACAATTACTTGAGTTTTAAACTCTTTGTTAAGGTAGGGGTCTGCTTCCAGTGGGGAGAATGTATTGTCGCAAGTTCCAGGGGTTTTGTGCAGCTGTTTTCAGAGATGCTCCTAGGGACCTGTAAGTTTCCTGTTTTTTCCAAGGTAGTATGATCAAGGACAAGGTGTTTACTCCTTTCCTGGCCTGTGCTCTGGCCTGTGAGCGACCACAAGCACTCTTTTCTGCTTTGGAACTGTGAGGAGGATTTACTCTCTACCAAGACAGAAGCTCTACCATGCCAGCACTCCTCCTCGCTCCAGGATCGACTCCCAGAACTGTGACCCAGATCCAAGCACAGGCAAAGCAAGAGAATCCTGCCTCAAAGAGCAAAGAGATCCCTGCAATCCCCCTCTGATCAGCCACTCAATTCCCCCTCAGTCTGTGGGCCAGGAAGCTCCAGAAGCAGCTGCCGCCCTAGGGCTATGTTAGGACTGGGGCTGGGGGACCAAGCTTCTTTCTCACCGCAGTCACAGACTTTTCCTACCGACCTTCTAAGTTGTCTTTGGTGTTTGTGGGTTGAGAGGTCTGGAAAGTGCCACAGCTGCCAGTGATTCAGTCCCAGGAGGCCTTCTCCAGGTTCACTGAGGCCTGTTTTGCCTGCATGCCCATCCTGAACTATGTTTCTCTCCCAGCCTGGTGAGATAGACCTCTCTAATCAACCATCCAGGTTGTCTTGGCTTGGAAATCTGTTTTACTCTATCTTTTTGTGGCTTCTGCTGCTCTAGAGTTTGTTTAGAGCCATTTTTTACAGGTATTTGGTTTTTCAAGTTCTTAACATTTAAAACTTAACTATTTCCATTATTGTAGTATTTAAAGTATTGAGGTAATACTTAAAAATATAACTGAACTAAAGGATTTTAAAATTTGATGTGAATATATTACTACGGAATTGAGAGGCTGACTGTGTTTTTCTAGGTTTCTATGTGCTTTTGAGTTTTTATTTCTCCTCCTGTTTATTGGAACTCTACTTCAGTAATTATTAGTTTTGGTTATCTTGTTTTTTCAGACTTTAATTTACATTTAAAAATGCTTAAAAACCAGATTAGTTTTTTTGAGTACTAATTATTCATATTTGTTTTTCCTATAGCCTAATTTGGATTGTCCTTATTAAATGGATGTAGTAAAAATATTTCATTGGCATTAACTAAAATTATTGATAATACTATGAATCCATTGTTTAATTAAAGTGTAAGTTAGTGATCACAAATGGTCATGAATTAAATTACCCTTTAAATTGCTTTTATAGAATGGTGTATTTCTTCTCAGAAAAAATTAAGTCTTTAAAGGGGTTCGTTTTTGAGGCATATAAGATGCTATAAAAAAAATAGAAATTCTTTAAATGTACTAAAAATAGGAAGCTAGCTAGACAGTCACGATGATCATGCTGCAAAATAGCAGAAAAAATTAATTCTTCTCTATCTTTTCTTGGGAAAATAGTAAGAAGAGTCTCATTCCCAAAGTATATCTTGAAGTATACAGACCAGAACTAGTAAACTTTCAAGATGTTCTAGATCTAATTGATGAATTAGTTGTGGATTAATCTCTAGGACTTGATTGCCAGCGTGACTTTGATTATAAGAAGGATTGTAGGAAGACTCTGGGAATTAGAGATATCAGTCTCTCATATATTGTTTATGGAGCACTGAACATTTGAGCAAACATTTAGCCGTCATTTAGTCATTTATCCAACAAACAACAACAATAATAATAATCAGTAACAGTAATATCTATGTAAATTCAACCAACAATATGTCCACAAATGCAATGAAGAAATGGCCGTGTAATTTGGATTTGCTTGTAGATATGGCAGGTTTATGAAAGCCATTCAGGATTAGTTCATTGCCACCAGAAATTATAGAAAGGTTGTCTTGAGGTAGCCCAGATTTATTGCCCTGTGTAAAATATGAAAGGAAATGGTTGGAAAATTAGTAACACATCATTGCAGGCTGCACAAATTTAACACTTCTTGCATACTTTGCAAGGTATGACTTGGAGGCTAGAATTGTATATAAGAAATTTATTATTAGGGTCTTGAGACTGTTTCAGACTTTCATTGACTAAAAGATGAATTAATTTTGCAGAAAGGCACTATCCAGATGGTCGTGATTCCTTCTAATTTTATGTAACATATCCTCCAAAAGCATGTTAATCTGGGGATTTTTCTAAGGATTTGTCTCCTTTGAAGATCGCTGTACAGAAACATTCAGTTCTAGGAAGTCAGACTCCTTGAAAACTCCTTGTCTGCATTCACCACTTCCACTTGCTGTCTTCCTACTCACTCCCTTACTCCTCTCAATTTTTTGCAATCTAACTCTTAAAAACTTTTGCATTCAACTGAAACTGCTCTCTGCAAAGTTAACATGACCTTTTAGTTGTCAAATCTGGTGGTCTTTTCTTCTAATCTTTTTCAAGCCATCAGTTACATTTGACACTGTTTAGTACCTGGCTCACAGTGTTCCTATTTACCCCAACTTCCTGCCTTTATACTTAGAGGCAGCTGGGTGATGGACACAGTGGATAGAGTACTGGGCTTGGAGTCAAGAAGTCCTGAGTTCAAATTCAGACTCAGACACTTACTAGTTGTGTGGTGCTGAGTAAATCACTCAACTTTTGTATGCCTCTATTTCCTCAGCTGTAAAATGGAGATAATAATAGCATTTACTTCACAGAACTGTTATTAGGAACAAATATGATGTAATGAGATTATATTTTTAAAGTGCTTACCACAATGTCTGGCACTTAATAAATGCTATCTCCTTCTTCCCCCAGGCTCCTTTCTCCCAAAGGGTCTTCAAATACACAGAGTAAAGGCAAAAGGCTGGAGCAGAATATGTTATGTTTCAGCTGAAGTAAAAAAAAGCAGGGGTAGCAATCTTGATGTCAGACAAAATAAAAGCAAAAATAGATCTAATTAAAAGAGATGAGGAAGGAAACTACATCTTGCTAAAAGATTCCATAGACAATGAAGTAATATCATTACGAGACATATATGCACCAAGTGGTATAGCATCCAAATTGTTAAAGGAGAACTTAAGGGAGATACAGGAAAAATAGACAGTGAAACTATACTAGTGGGAGACCTCAACATCCCCCTCTCAGAACTAGATTAATCTAACCACAAAATAAACAAGAAAGAAATTAAGGAGATCAATAGAATTTTAGAAAAGTTAAATATGGTTGACCTCTGGAGGTAAACAGGGTTAAGTGCCAAGGTCACACAGCTCGTGTAAGTTTCTGAGGCTAAATTTGAACTTGGTAAGATGAGTTTTCCTGACTCTAGGCCTGGCACTCTAGCCACTGTGCCACCTAGCTGCAGAGAGGTGTAGAAACATGAGGATTGCTGCTATTTCAGTACGCCTTAGCAGGGAGTGATCAGCCACAATTAGGTGTCTTATTCCTCTTGACACTTACTGGATGATCTCTTATGTGACATGTGTAGATCTGCATCTTTGATGGAGAATGAGCAGTTGTTTCTCCTTCAACTGCTTTCTCTTTGACAAGAGAGTCTTCATATTTTATTACTTAAGTTTTTAGTTTCCTTTAGTTTTCTTTTGCATCTGTGTATCATTTTACCCTCACACTTTCTGATAAAGGCCACTCCACAATGAATAAGATGAATAGTATCTCTAACAATTGCCTATCATATAGATTTTTAGTTCTGTTTTTTTGGGGAGATAGATTTTCATTATGTATATGTAGTATTGCCTATAAATCTTTTGAAGACCCATCATATATTAATCATTTTTTTTTTCATGTTTTACTCCTCTTATTTTTCTTTTTCTCTCCTCCAGTTTGCTAGCACAGGATAGGTGCCATTGAATGACTTAAACCAAGATGGTGTTTTGTTTTTTTTAATTTTTAATTTTTATAGACATAAATTCAGCCAAAATTAGTGTTACATTTTTCTAAATTAATTTAGTGTAATTCACAGAAACTTATTTTTTATTCATCTGCAAAATGAAGTTTGGGGAACATAATTAATTTTTATGTAGGCATGCTTAACATTTTTTCCTTTCTCTCACCAATCTTGCTTTTGTGTTATTGAAGTTTACATTTGGGGCAGTGCTACTGCCACAGCAGAACCCCTAATTAGGAATACACACACCTTATTTCTTGACAGAATTCTTATACAAAGAAGTATATGATTAAAGATTATTTATGTACATTTGTTGCTTTTGAAATTTATTTCTTTGGTGTAATTGGGAAAGTGGTAAAGGTTTCCTCTCCATAAAATGTTAAAGTTTTATTAATCTGTAACAGTCCATAATTTTTTATATGTAGGATATCTTGATGAGAAATGCTTTACTACCTCCCTTTTAATTAAGAGCATATAGAGGATTCTCTTATGAATTAGATTGATGAAGATGTGAATATTGCATGAAGCATGTGGCATATATAAGTGGCATACGTGGGTGAATGAAATGTTAGCAACCATTTCATTACTTAATAAAAACATCTCATTTTTCCTCCATCTGAATTTTAAAACTTTAAAAACTTCAGGTTGTAGAATAATTAATATTCTTTTGAGTAGCTGTTTTTGGGTGAAGGAAGAGAGAAAGTGCAGATTGTTTGGGAAGTTAGTGAACATCATACGTATTAATGATCAATTCACTTTAAAGAAATGATCATAGTAATCAACCTGGCTTATACACTGTATAAATTCTGGAGGAAAATTGCTGAAAGAGATTTCAATTTTAGACATAAGCCTTCCCGAAAACATTTTAATTATAAGAAAAGCCTTGAGTAAGATTTAATTGGGACTTAAATTGTGCTTAAAAAAGAAACAATTGGTAATATTGATTATTAGTCTTTTTTAAACAGGCATTACTTATCATTTTAACATAACCTTTTTTCCATTTTCTACTTGATTGAGAAAATTCAATTACAAGTTCAGTTTGACAAATAAAAATTTGTTTTAAAGCCAGAATCTAACATTAAAAATTATATATCCTGCTATATTAAAATGAAAACAATAGGTGTTATTTTATCTTAAGCATGCTATATTATTTCAGTTATTTTAAAATAATACTCTGTTGATATCTTTTCCCATGACTTGAATTCATTAAGTGATAAAATATGGTACAAATATCTTCAGAATTTTCAAAAGAGGCTAAAATTTACTTATGTTTATTATTCCAAATTCATTATTTCATGTTACATTGAAGTATTTCATGTCTTAGGTCTCATATAAGTAAACCAAAATTAATGTTATAAATGAATATTTAGCCATATTTTATATATATATATATATATACATATATATATATACAGGTTATAGTATTTTAATAAAAAATATGTGCATTGAAGGCATTGAATAATTGCATATTTAAGAGACTGCCTAGTTTTATTTGCTTTTTTATTTTTTTTAATTTAAATATAACCCACTGTATTAGGGGAGAAAGGAATAAGCATTTATATAGTGCTGCCATGTGCCAGGCCCTGTGCCTTTTACAAATATTATCTCATTTGATTCTCATAACAACCCTGCAGCGTAGGTGCTGTTATTATTATTATTATTTTTACAATTGAAGAAACTTAGTTAAACAAAAGTTAAATGACTTGCCTAGGTCAAACAGCTCGTAAATATTTGAGGGCAGATTTAAACTCAAGTCTTCCTGACTCCAGGCCCAGTACTCTATCTGCTGTGAGACACCAGCTGCATCTAGTAAGATATAATTCACATTTGTAATATTTATTCTCCATATTAGCAGTTCATCAGAACAGAGGCTTCCAAGAGACTATATGTATTTTTTTGGTCTATGCCTCTGATTTATTTATTGCTAGCTAGACTTGAGGCCATAGCAGTTGGTCACTAGTTAATTAACGTTTTTAGTAATAGTTTTGACAGAGGTAGAGAGGTGGAGAGACAGTAGGAAGAAGCATTTTGTGACTATGGTAATCTAATTTTGCAAAGAAGATGCACACATTATTTTTTAAGCGCACATTACAATGGAAATTGTCATTAAATTATGAAAAAGTAGAGGCATTAGAAAAAATTGTGCAAATTATACCCAACTTTCTAACATTTACTTCTTGAAATTTTTGAAACAAGTGAAATTAGGAAATCTGTATCTTATGATAACTCATTTGTTAGTAAAAAACCTTTTGAACAAAATCTATCTTGTTGCCTAATATTTCATTCTGTTCTTTCTTTGAAGGCCCAGAAAATATTCTGATATTTAATATCAAAGAAATATTTAATTTTGTTTGGGATCCTCTTCCACAGTATTTGTAAGTTGTGCTAAATTAGGAAACTTTTTTTTAGGCTAACAGAATATTTTGTCATACCATTCATGAGAATACTTTTTCAAACTTTAGGTGGGATATTCTATTCATATTTAATATCATAATATTCATTATTGATAGCATTTTACTCATTAGTTGAACTATATACAGTCTAAACAAGCTTATTCCTTGGAAGAATGCCTTTGTTATAACACTCATTATAACACTTTGTTATAACAGTAAATGCAATTTAATGGTATTAATTCAGAGAGAAGTGATGTTACAGTACTATAGTGAGGATCAAGTGAGCCTGTTGATTTGATGAATGATCTAACATCTGAAACTACTGATGAGTTATGTAACAAATTGTTTAACACTTTTGCTATGGAGAAACTTGAAACCTTAAAGACTAGTAAACTATTTAAAGGAAATAAACAGGATCTCAGTAGCAACTCTGTATTGACAGTATAAAGAAGTTGAGATTGAGAAAAAGTTAGCATAGCAACAAAATAGAAATATAGAATAGACATTCATATTAAATCTTTAAATTTCAGAATAAAGTTAATAATCACCTATTCATACTGTAACATATAACAGGTATTATTGAACTGACAGATTTTTTTTCCAGCACCTAATAGATACATAATAAATATTACGTGCTCACAGTAGTTACAGTTTATGAAATTGTTTTGTGTTTTCAGTGAATATGTTTATATTTGAAGTTAATATCTTTTTCATTAGCTCAGGGAAGCCTTTTTAATATATTGCTTTCTGAGATCATAGAATTTTTAAATTTGAGATTTGTGATTTTGAAACCTATCTTCCAACTTGGCTGTTTGCTTATAATTCACATATTTTTATTTGTCTTGATAGAATAATATCTGATGATAAAATGTTGGAAATGTTCAATAGAAGCATTGTAGATTAAAGTAGAATCAATTTTGTAATATACTTTGTTAATAATATTTAAATTCTCTAATTGCAAAAATAGGGCTATACTAATAGAAATTAGTCTGTATTTGTGTGTTCCAGTTTTTTGTTTAAGTTTAGAAATCTCTATTAAATACATTTTAGAGACCTTTATATTAGTCACCAAAATAATTTGTAGTATTATAGCCTAGTCTTTTTTCTTTTTTCTCTTCTCTTTCCCCTTCTTCCAGTCTGTCTGACTGTCTGTCTCTCTCACACGCACACAGACATACACTCATGAAAATGTTTTGAAGCCATGAAAGCCAGATTTTTGCAGACTCAAAGGTTTTAGTTTCAAAATAGTGTAAAACAGTACTTGTTTTTATTTGTGTGACAAGGCTGTCACCCAGTGGCATCTTCAAGTGTTGCATCCCTGCAGAATTCTTAACCATTCTGATTTTTTGTGTTCTAAGTTTAAAGTTTGTTTAAATGCTTATAAAGTTAGGGGCTTACTTTTACTCGTAGATACTTCATTAAAGTTTATTATTTACTCTAAAAACTTTTACTTTGTATTTCTTTTATCATAATTGTTTAGGACAGTCACTTATTCTTTTCAAAACTTTTAACTTTTTTTTCCAATGAAAAAGTATCAAATTTCTGTCTGTGTCACTCTGTGGGGTAGTTGGGTAAAATTGTAGCTTTTAGCTCAGTCTTTGTTAAGATGATAAACTTTATGCAGCCTATTTTTAAAATAATGTTAAATTTACCACAGTGATTTCCATATGGTTTCTTTATATCTAGTTTTCCCATTGTTGTGACAAATAAAATGGAAAGACTACACCTACAATACAATTAAAATAGATTTTCTTTAGTAGTAATTTAATACAAGATAAATAAATGACTGAAGTAATTTAAAATTTATGTGTGCATATAAACCACAAAAACTGAACACTTAGAATCCATCAATTTTTAAAGAGATCCTGTTGATGAGTAGAATAAATCTTATTTTAAAAGTAATTTACAGGTGGCTTTCAGAAGAAGAAATCAGACTATCAGTAGTCATATGAAAAAGTGCTAGAGAGATATAAATTAAAACAACTCTGAGGTAGCATCTCACACCTATCAGATTGGCTAACATGAAAGAAAAGGAAAATGATAAATGCTGGAGAGGATGTGGGTGTGTCAACCAGTGGGCTCTGGAAAATGGTTAGACCTTCTATAAGGATGAATAAATGAGTAAGGCACTTATTATGTGCTTACCATATTCAAGGCATTGTTCTAAGCCCCAGAAATAAAAATAGAAAAGTAAGATAGTCCTTGATTTCAAGGAGTTCTCATTCTAATGGGGAGAAAACACATATGGAAGGTTTCAGCTACAAGGAGGATAGAAAAGTTCCATGGTCCTTAGGGTGTAGCAGCAAAGTGATGGTAATGCCTCTTTAATGTTATTTCTACTAATAGAATGATCTCAATTTCTGATATTGAACCATTTGACAGTGCCAAGGATTTTGGCAATAGGAACATTTTCTGGGTCTTCAGTAGCTGTAGCCTTCTCTAGGTCCTCAGGTGTGGCCCTGTGAGTGAATCCAAACTTCACCGAAACAAATCCCCTTAATAAAAGGATTTGTTCTGTAAAACTTGAACTCTGTCAAAAGCCCATACTCAAGGACCTAAAAGGCTACATATGGCCTTGAGGTTACGGGTTCCCCACCCCTGCCATAGCACCTGCAGTAGGTGCCATGCTGCATCAGCACAGGGGCAGCTAGATGGTATAGTGGATAGAATGCTGAGCCTGGAATCAGGAAGACCTGAGTTCAAATCTGGCCTCAGACACTAGCTTTGTGATCCTGGGCAAGTCACTTAACCCTATTTGCCTCAGTTTCCTCATCTGTAAAATGAGCTGGAGATGGAAGTGGCAAATCATTTCGGTATCTTTGCCAAGAAAACCCCAAATGGGGTTTTAATGAAGAATTAGACTCAACTGAAAATGACTGAACAACAACAACAGCATCACCATAAGGGCTGTAGCCCAATAAAGGCTGAGGACACTGGATTAGAAGTATTGACATTCCGAAGGTTCTTGACTCCAGAAGGTTCTTCGGTTCAGAATTCTGGCTGTTTCTATCAATCTGACAGCAGATAGTGTGCAAGGTGGTGGAGGCTGACTTGTATAGCTCATGTCTCATGTCTCATGCTACTTCAACTAGTCTGTCTTGTCTGCTCTGTCAGTGGACTTTGCTTAGCAGTTGGTGGAGATGGCTGGTTCCTTCTCTATAGGAGTTGCTTCCCCACATGATGGCTATTGATCAAGTATTGTTAAGGGTTTTTCAGGCAGGGGAACCAATTAGACTAAAGTACTGTCCTAATATTATTTTGTAACATGTATCCTAAGAATAGCAGGTGGGCCTCAGTGTATTTAGACACTATCAAGGGAATATAATCTCTTTATCTAGTATTGATTCAATTCCACATTATAATCGTTTACATACACACATATGACTTTTAGTACCAAAGCCTCGTTGAAAGAGTTCCAGCATTGGTGTCAAGGGACTTGAGTATCCATTCTGAGACTTTTACTTTCTTGTGAATCTAAGCAGTCACTAAATCTCTTCAGAGGCTCTGTTCTCCTGCAGAATGGGGATAACCACAATCGCTCTACCCAACTCACTTTGCAGACCTTAAAGCAATATGTGAATCTGCATTGTTGTCGGAGATGATCCTTTGGTTTCTAAATTAGTGTACCTTCAGTTAGGTTGATAGGCTGCCATTTGTTTTACTTGAGGAAAGAAACCTAGGAGTGATGAAAGATGCATTTATAATTTCGGGGAAATGAAGACTCCTATATGCCGTTTAGTAGGACAGTAGTTAAGTCTACGTTTATATTATTATAAATCTTTAATACCCACTCTTGATAGGAGAGATTCTGGTATAAACTAAAGGACGCTTGAAACCTGCATGATAAAATCCTGTGAGCTCCATCACAAACTATTCTGTACTCTTAGCTACCATTTCAGTTTTTTTTTTAATTCTTGATTTCAGGTTTTTTTTTTTTTTGATTCTTGGTTTTCAAGTGTGATATGCATGTAAACATTACTTAATACATTGTTTTCACGTGTATAAAAAGAACAGCAAAAAAAGCATCTTATTTAAACAGCTGTTGTTGTGATATGTATCTTGACAAATAGCCAATGAAAATGTTTGAGGCCTAGATACACATTGGAAAGGTGGAAGGGTTTTGAAGGACTTTAAAAGCCAAAGAGAGGATTTTATATTTGATCCTGGAAATAATAGGGAACTCCTGGAGTTTATTGAATGGGAATGGAGGGTGACATGGTTAGACAAGGGTAAAAAATGTATTAGCATGATGTTAAGTAAGAACAGAAAATGTACCTTTTAGATAGTGACTGGGTGTAGGACAGTAATGGAATTTATTAATGTAGATATCTAGAGCCCAAATGACATATACTGTCTCTTGAATCTGATTTTAACAGTTCATTAAGAAACCACTAAAATTTCTTAAGAAAGTAGCTAGAATGCTGTCAGAAGAAAATTTGGCAGTCAAGTTCATTTAATTAGTTCAATTCAGCAAGCCTTTATTAAATCCCTATTTTGTTCTGTGCACTTGCAAATCTTTACTATTTAATTGAGGAAAAACTTAGTTGGAGAATTATGATTGTTTTTAATCCATACATTGGAGCACAAGGCAAAAAGAAAGCTGGTCAAAATTATAAAAGTATGTGAGAGGGAAAATTAATTTTAAAAAAATTTTTAAGGGAAAAAATGCTTTCCATGAAACTGTTTGAACTTGTTTGAACATTAAGATAAGGTGATTCAAAATCTTGTAGTTTGAAATTAAAGTTAGATTTTAAAATATTAGTTCATTGAGTCATGTGCAAAAATGCTTTTGGCAACTACCTTTAGACTCCTGACATTTATTTATAAAGTAAAATATGTTCAGATGTATTTTTAGGTTAGAAGAATAATGATTAGATTTGGATTGCTGCTGTTCCAAAAACTCTACCAGGGAAGAAAAAAACCTTATTCTTTGCTGGCTGTTTTACTAAACAAGACCTCTCTAGGGTAAATTTTGTCCTTAGACTACCTGCTCTTGGGCACTCAGACTGCACACGGAAACAGATTAGAAAGCTCTAGTCATTTGGAACTTCTTTCTCAAGGTCCCTGATTACAAGTGTGCACAGGGATCAAATCAGGTTGCCGTCTCCAGTTTTAAATTGCTTTCTCTTCCGATGACAACAGTAGAGCTGATGAATATTGTTCTTCATTTTTATTATTCTTGTTTGAGTAAAAGTTTTCTATTGGCATTGCTTTTTATCTTCAAGCAGTTTTGGATGTTTTTCTTTTCATTTTACAGCTTATTGATTTGTTTACTGAAAATGTTAGGATTATAAACATTTACTGAAACAACTCAAAACCCCAGCTTTAACTGCTAAATAAATTTCTGTTTTAGTTCATTTCTATTTCATCTTTAATTATGTGGAAATAATAGACTTGCAGAATCTCTCAAAGGAAGGTTTTCTTTATGATTATTTGTGATTTATGGCAGTAGAACTGTAATCCCTATACTCTACATCTCTCAAAGGGAAGAAATAGAGAGACTGTGTATGTAGTACATGAAATAATGTTTTTTTGTCTCTTTTTAAATGTTTTTTGACAAGTACATGGTAGCATTGGCAGAATATTTCCTTAATTTAGTAAGTCGTTTCTTTGGTTCTAGGAGAAGAATTACAAAGGATATATATCTGGGCTCTTAATATAGAATATTTCTAGGGAAGCTCTCAAGTTTTTAGAGTACAGTTTGAAATTAAACAGATTTGTGTATATATATTTGTATATCATTCAGCTAACAATATCTAAACCTAGTAAAGCCCTATTTTTACTCCACTATAATTTCTTCTTTTGGAACATTAATTTGTTTGGAGATTTCTTTCCTTGTGTCTTTTATGAAGAGATAGATATATTTGTTAACTAATGTCAAGTATTTTATCTAACAAGCATTTTTATTTTTTTTTTATGTCAATTGGGGTTAAGTGACTTGCCCAGGGTCACACAGCTAGTAAGTGTCAAGTGTTTGGTTTGAGGCCGGATTTGAACGCAGGTCCTCCTGACTATAGGGCCAATGCTCTATCCACTGCACCACCTAGTTGCCCACAAGCGTTTTAAATAAAACCTTTTCATTCAGGTTGTGGGAATCCTCAAAATTAAATATTTAGTTCTATTAATCAGTTTGGCTGTGTGTATGCATAGGCATATGTCTTTGGTACAGTTCACTGATACTAATATATTTTCCATTTTTTTTCCAATATCAAAATATCATCTTGTTCATAGTATGTCAAGCAAATTTAATCAAGCTACATTTTTTGATGTGTTGCTTATTTTACTGATATCCTGTTCATTAAAAAAAATACATAGGGATATAACATATTTTTGGTTGTGGATGATTGTTTGAATGTATAGTTACTTAATTTACTTGTTTGGGAGATATAGAAATTGGCTAGTGCTCACAGGAAATGTATTAAAATGTCATGATTTAATATAATCTGATGAGGATTTTATAATAACTTAAAGCTATGTTAAGGTTCATCTACTCTAAATGTTCACTTAAAATGTAGAAAGCCTAGACATGTAATCACTAAGAAGTAGTATGGTATAGTAAATGGAGGGAATTGGCCTGAAAGTTAGGAAAAACGTGGGTTTAAATTCAGCTTCTGACACATTCTGTATGTATGGCCCTAGGTAATTCACTTACATTCAGGAAAGCCTTAATGCTCTAAGAAGGGAAATTTGCTCATCTGCATTAGTTAAGGGAGTTTGCTTCATTGGTAGTTGTTTATATTAATGAAATCACCAGTCTGGATCAAGAAACATTGCAGAGATTATTTTATTCTGTGGTAAATACAAGGTATGTTTTCTGTTTATCTTAGACTATTTGATTGTCCAGAACACTATTACCTTCACCTCCCACTGTATCCTGTGCCATCTTCAGTCATCCCGATCCATATCTGGCCACTGTTCCCAGATGGCTCCAGAGGAGAGTGAGGCTGGTGACTTTGCACCACCCTTCCTCACTTAAATCCAGTTCACTTGAAAGTCATGTCATCACCTTCCTGATGTCCTGGTCCTCTTTGAGAAGGAAGGACAAACAACTACAACCTTCACTTCCTGAATGTCAGAGAACTTACTTCATGATTGTTTTCCCTTTTTATCAGCCTTCAGAGCAATCAATATATATGAGATTTCCTTTTAATAATTTGTTGTTAAGTGTATCATAAACACTAAGTGTATATTTGATTCCTATAGGTGAATTTCTTTTATGTAAACAATAAATGTCATCAGAATTGTTATAATTTCTTATGCTTACCCATTTCTGATTATTCAGGACCAAGGGATTATCAGAAACAGTGGTTTTAACAAAGTTGTCAAACTTGAAGCAGACCCATAAGTTGCCAAATCTTGTTTTTATCTTCATAAGTCTCTTTGTGTCCCTTTCTTTCCATTCTCACAGCTACTACCCTACTTTATTAGCCTCTTATCACTTCTCAACTGGGCTCTTCCAATAACTTTCTACCTGTTCTCTTTGCCTTAAGCTTTTCCCTACTCCAATTCATCCTCTACACAGCTGTCAAAGTGATTTTCTTAAAGTGTAGATCTGACCTAAAGCCTCCTTACCCTCGCCCCTTTAAACTCCATTGGTTCCCTGTTACATGTAGAATCAAATATAGACTCTGGCATTAACTTGGCCCCTTCCTGTCCTTTCAGTCTTTTAATGTATTATTCCCCTCCATGCTGTCTATGATCTAACCATGTTGGCCTACTTGCTTTCTCCCACCTCCATGCCTTTGTAGGGGCTGTCCCCCTTGCAATGGAATGCTTTCCCTCTTCATTTCTGCCTCTTAGAATCCCTGACTCCCTTCAAGTCACAGTCAGGTATCACCTTCTAAAATAGGTTTTTCTCAGTCCCCTTCAGTTGCTAAGTACCTATGCCTCTAAGGCAATATTGAATCTACTTTATATGTTATTTTGTATATGCCTATCTATGTACATATTGTCTCCTTTACAAGCTTGAAAACTCCTTGAGGGCAGAGATATTTTTTCTTTTTCTTTGTATCCCCAAAAGTTACAGTGTCTAATGTGTAATCATTTCTTTTTAAATGCTTGCTGGTTGACTGAATAATTGAAATCAAACTTGAAACTTAGGCAAGAAGAGACCTATAGGTTGATGTTATCATGGAATATAATATTCTAAGAGCTATTACTAAACGTGCAAACTAGTTAGCATGTAGGAATCACAGCCTAGGGTTGGGGCCACAAGGCCAGAATTTATAGATTTCAGAAATAGTCAGATCCAGGAAGTATAGCTGTTACCTGTCTGGAATCAGGAGTTTGAAAAGTTGAGTTTGGAGCTGAGGTCAGATTTGCATGTGTGAATTTATTAAAATTAGAGTATAAGAGTTAGATCAAAAATTATAAAAGAAGGCAAGTGTTAAGTTTACAGGAGTCGGAATACGAGAACAATTAGAGTACTGGTTTTGATCCAGTATGGTTTATTGTTGCTTCCTTTTGTAGTGAGGATTAACCATTAGCTTAGGTATATGGGCTGGTCCAGCCTTGGAGGTAAGAATGAAGTGGAATTAAGTATTACACTTGCTATTACTCCAATCTTGGTAGCATAGAAAAAGTTAAGAATGTTAACATTTTGGCAACCTTCAGGGAGATTGAATTATCATAGTCTGTGTCAGTCAATTTCCATTGTTCCTTAGGTAAGATAGTCTCTATTAAAGTCTGTTTCCTTATCAATTTTGTTACAAAAGAGATCAGATTAGAGTTAGTTTTCTCAACTACATTATATCTTTTCTTTGGGTAGCATTATTACTGCTTTCACCCCTCACTTTCCCTGTCTCTTCTCCCCCTCCCATCACAAAAAAAGAAAAACACAGTGATTGCAAGAAATATTTCTTAAAACAAATCCACTCATTTGCCATGTCCAGAAAGTTGTATCTTTCTGAATTGTGAATCTGTCACCTGTCAAGAGATGGGAAGTATGCTTCATCATCATTCTTCTGTAATAGTTGTTATTCATTGCATTGATAAGGGTTCTTAAGTCTCTCAGAGTTGTTCGACTTCATAATGTTATTGTTGTACATATTTTCCTGGTCCTGCTTCTTAGCAGTCACAACTACTAAAGACCTAGAAAAGAAGTTCTTGCCATTCTAAAGTCTAAGTTCTTAGAAATGTCAAATGCTTCAACGTCAGAAACTGATATGGTATTATCAGTGGAAATGACACTAAAGAAGATAGAGTGCCATCTGCCTTGCTGCTGTACCCTATGGACAACTGGGCCCATCTTTTAACTTTCTTATTCTTTTGGTGATGCTGTCTGGCTATAAGTCATGAGATGCTATACACCCTCAAAAATTAAAGTCACTCTTCACCCATGGTCCTTAGAAGATGAATAGACTACAGCATAATACTAAATTCAGAAATTTAGAGGAAGACCCCTTCTCCCCCAGCATTTTGGTTGGATTCTCTTTGTAGGTTTTGTGGGAGGACATACATGAGAGTTGAAGATGATGTAAAAGTATAGGCAAGTGTATTTACATGGAGGAAATCATATAGCAATTGAATAGCTTCAACTATTGAATTATATTTTATTACTTCCCTCTGTGTACTCTATGATCTCGCCAAACTGCAGCTAAGAAGTTCTCCAAGCTCCCTTTTGGTCTGGGATTCCTGCCCTGGTTATTTTTCTGTTCTCTTTGCTAGATGCTGGAAAAGAATCTGTTCTGATCCTTTGGTCTGGTCCAAACTACTGATTCTGTACTTTTTTCTTTCTTGGTATATAACCCAGGAACTTCCCCTTACCAAACACCCACCACCCCCATCTTGGGCAGATCCTCTTTTCATTCTTCCCTGAATCAGTGACCCAGCACCGGGTAGTACATAAGAAAGTTACCAGTTGGCCCCTGTACCTAACACACTGATATGGGGGTGGTTTTGGGGGTACTCCAACATGGAGACCCTCTTTTGTCCTGGTGCCAAGTCTCTCCTTGGATGCAGGAGCCCTACCCAGCCCCGATTGTCAGCAGACCTCTGTATCTTCTTATGCTGACCTGAGACAGACAAAGGGCTCTCTGACTTTTTTCTGGTTTTCTTCATCAGTATTTGGTCTGGTGGATCTGTTTGGAGTAGTTATTTGGAGCAGTGTTTCCTGCTATTCCTCCTAGATGGCTATGTTACCTCCTCTACCCCCTTACATTGTACCTATAATTCTCTTCCCGGCCCTTGCAACTTTAATCTCAGTAGCATCCTACTCTAATCAATTTTCCTAACAGACCACAGATTCTTGTATTCACTGGTCATTTTGCTGATCACCTTCCTTCTAATCTCACTCAAACAATCTAACTCCTTATTATCCACTATTTTTTAAAAAATCAAATTACCTGCCAATTGACATATCCTCTCAATATTTTTCCCCTCTCTGAATATTGTTTCCTATTCATCACCCTTCCTCAGAAGCATTTAAATTTAAGAAGGTATTAACCTTTTTTCAGCCAGCAAATATGCTTTAAAGATGCTAAGGAGATTGCTGTCCCTGGTACACACAAAGATAATTTTATTCAGGGTGCTTATGAAAATGACACTTAAGAATACTACTGTAGGGAAGTAGCAAAAGTAATAATCCTGGTTCAAAGCTTAAAAAGCATACACTAATGAGTTGTTTTGTCTCCTTAGAGCAGAGGTTTTTAACATGGGGTCCATGAACTTATTAAGAAAAAAAAACACAATATTTTGACAATTAATTGCATTCCCATATAGTTTGTCTCCTTTTAATCTTATTTATTTTATGCATTCAAAAATTAGTTTGGAAAGGGATCCATAGGTTTCACCAGACAGCCAAAGGAGTTAAATGACAAAAAAAAAAAGGTAAAGAAGCTCTACCTTAGAGCAGTATACTGTAAGACAAAATAATAAATGGTTGATACAGTGCTTGATACTGTATGTATTTTTTTCCTTAGAGATGCTTAAAACTTTGCCAAAGAAATATAAGAGTGTATTAACAAATTTCCTCAGCAAGCATTTGGATAATTCTATTGTTGTTGTGATTACCATAGAATAATATGCACTATGTGATTTACTTTGGGGCAGGAGTCCTTAATCTTTTTTTGTGTCAAGAACTTTTTTGGCAGTCTGTTGATACCTCTGAACTCCTCAGAATAATGTCTTTAAATACATTAAAATATAACACATAGGATTACAAAGGAAACCAGTTATATTGAAGTAAAGACTTTTTTCCCCCTGTCCAAGTTCATGGGTGTCCAGAGATCTGTCCCATGAAGCCCAGGTGAAGAACCTCTGTTCGAGTGAATGAACAGAGTAAAACAGGAGATGTTTTTCTCTTTCATAGATTCCATTCATAATGGAATTTTTTCTGTTGGTAAAATGGACTGCAATATGGTTTTTTTGGTTGTTTTAATTTAATTACTGCCACATTAAGCATTTTTCTTTTTTAACAGGTATCTTTCAGATGAAGGAATTGAAGCCTGCAAAAGTTCTCCTGACAAAGTCAATATAAATGACATCATCCTGATTGCCCTCAATGTAGGTTATATTTACAAATTTTTCTGCAAGATTTTACTATGAACCTGCTTAATCCAAATACCATATTTAGGAATAATGAATTAAAACATAGTATTTTATGATAATAATAGCTAACATTAACATAGTGCTTCAAAGTTTGTAAGGTGCTTTATAAATATTATCTCATTTGCTAACTTTAATGGAGAATGATTCTAGTTTTTTAACATGTCATTTATTTATTTTGGTATCTAACTCTTAAATCTCAGAATATCCAGCTTCATCAGGAATTGATTGATGTTTGTTGAACATATTTTATGTAGAATCCACTGGCAAGAGGAAAATGTAGCAACTTAATTCTGAATCAGGTGATTAGTTATAGATGTTGTAGCATTTATTGTAGATATATAATATGGGTTGAAACTTACTACACCAGTGCCATTTATTTGTTTTTTGTTTTGTTTTGTTTTGTTTTTTGTTTAGGCAGTGGGGTTAAGTGACTTGCCCAGCCAGGGTCATACAGCTAGTAAGTGTTATGTGGTTGAGGCTGAGGCTGGATTTGAACTCAGGTCCTCCTGACTTCAGGGCTGGTGCTGCCCCCAGTGCCATTTATTTGGAACTTAAATTTAGAAGATATTCCAAGAAATGCCTCAGAATTTGATTTCTTCTGAAAAGTTCTGGGATCTGAAAAGGAAATTTAAAGAATCTATTCATTTTTGAGGAGCCTACATTTGCCCTTGTTAGGTTTTTTTTTTCTGCATTTTCATCAGTAGTTAATCAATAATGTTCCTATATCTGTGGGTCATTATTTTTGTGCTTTCAAAAATCAAAAAATGATAAAATTTGGTAGCAAAATACATTAAAAAATTAATATTTATGAAACCTTTTCTCTTTTGGTAAAAAAAGGTATAATAGAATTTCTGGATGTAGAGGAGAAAACCGACTATAACATTAAAGTATATAAATTTTAAATAAAAGGCAAAGGAAGGAAAGATAGGAAGATATCTATTCTTTTATTAAAGATTTTAAAGGAATGTGATTCTCTAATTACTCTTGAGTCTTTATTTCATAGCATAGTAGTATTCATATTCATCCTTATCCTAGCTGAATATTCCATTCTCCCCTCCCTTAATTTTCTTTTATTCCGTACTTAATTCATATAGTAGTTTCTATTCATCATCTTCTAACTAATAATAAGAAGCAGTAAAAAGTAAATTATTGAGTCATGCCAAGTTCTCATTTTTAAGACATCTTACTTAGTTAACCAAATAATTTTGATTCCTGTAGTTTCTTCCCCCACCAAATTTCCTGTATGTTCAATCCAATTCCTGCTATTTCCTAAGGGATATAGGAAAAAAGGCAAAAGAGGTTAAAGCCAAAGAGTCTGCATGATGAAGATTATAGATGGAGATTTTCTTTTTATTTCATATTTACTGTGCTGTATTTGTGCTGTGCTGTTAGATACATCCTAACATTGCATTTTCTTTTTGGGAATAGTCCTAATTACTGTTTATTTATTTATTTATTTTTTGTTGGGTGTTTTTTTTTCTCTTTTCACATAGGTGAAATTGTGTTTCCATAAGTTGTTTAAACATGAAATATAATTGTATGATGATAATATCCCATTATAACAAATGCCTTGTTATTCCATAGGTTTTGTTCTGTGCCCTGTATACATAGTGGTAGATGCTATATCTCTCAATCTAACATGGCTTAGGATATGGATTTTATCCATTATTATTATGTGTAAATTTTATAATGAGTTCATTTCTAATTAAATATAAAAAGTAGCTATTTGAATTGCTAAACTGCTTGTGTGTAGTGTTTTGAATTAGATCATTGACTTTTAGAAAGATTAAAAAGTAGAACTGTTTTCTGAAACTCTGATAGCTTCCTTGGAGAATATACACAGAATTCATGTTAAAATCCTGTCCAAAGATATATAGAATGTAGCTTCATTTCTCATAGTCAGCCTTTTTGGTATTTTTCATACCTTTCCCGTGGAGAGAAGTTGTTTCAGAAGATATACTCAATGCATATTTATTTTCCCTTTGGTCTAGCATCTTGTGAAGAAATTTAATCCTTTATTCATGACATAGGATTTTAATTTTCTTTTCTGATTCTATTTTAATGATATCCTTTTTATTTTAGACAGATTTGAGAACCATTGGCAAGAAATTCCTTCCCAGTGATATTAATGGCGGAAAGGTGGAAAAGGTAACCCAGAATGCTAATATGTTTTTATTCTAATGGAGAGGATCCTGGGGATCACTTGAAGGATTTGGGGATGTTTAGCTTTTTCTCCACTCAAATCCTTCAACATTGCTTTCATATGGAAGAATTAGATATATTCTTTTAGTCCCAGAGATCAAATGTGGTCATTTTAGCAAGAAGTTGAAAAGTTTAATTTAAAAGGTGTCCTTTAAGCACAGTTTTGAAGGAAACGGAGGTTTGTGAGAAGTGGAGGTGAATTCCATGTGTGTTCCAGGTACAGAGAACTGTCAGTTGCAAAGTGATGTGTGAGGATCAAAAGGGCCATTTTGGCAATACTGTAGCATCTGGGAAAGGGTATAGTGTATAACAAGGTTGAAAAGGTAGTTTTGGCATAGGTGGTAGAGGGCTTTAAAAGCCAAACGGAGGAACTTTTATTTGATCCTAGAGGCAGTAGAGGGATCCTGTGGAGTTTATTGTGTAGAGGCCTGACATAAAAAGAAGCGAATAGCTACAGGTGATTTTGTGGAGGTTGGTTAAATTAACATGTAATATTATGTATTATATTAGTTATTAGTGTCTTATTCTCCTACTAGTCTATAAGGGTAGGAACTACTTTATCTAAGTCTTTCTATCTTCTTGAATAATATGCTGTGCACATAAGTACTAAATGTTTGCTAAATGAACAAATTAAACAAGGCTGATAAATATACAAAATATGTTACAGACTATTAAGGTTTTATAATTTTGCATTTTCTTTTTAAACAATCTATCATCAGATCTCTTATTTGTGAATATAGTAGCATAAGAAAATAGAAGTGAATTGTAGTAAAGCTATTAGTGCATTGGAAATAATGTCCTTTCAGCTCTTTGCCTTTTTTTCATTTTTGACTGTGTCTCATATTATGATACCAATAAAATCCTCTCATTTATGTATCTTGGATATACTTACTTATGTGCATATTATCTTTTCCCATTAGAGCATAAAGTCTTTAAGGTTAGGGGCTGCCTTTTATTTTCCTTCATATCTCCAGACTAGTGCCTGACACATCTTGAGTGCTTAATGAGTGCTTATTGATTCATTGATTTTTCTATTTCATTTTTCATGTCATTTGAACATTTATGCAAAACAATTCCAACTAAAAATTTCCATACATGCCATTGTTTATATTTTGAACTTTTGAGTCTAGCAATCATCAATCAAGAAATTATTAAGAATAGGATAGGATAGGAATAGGGACTAGACCTGTTATTTCATTAATATAGGTGAGATGAGAGAATTCCTTTTTACCATGTTGAGATATTTCTAAATGAGAAAATTGAAACTCAGAGAGATGAAATGACTTACCCAGAGTCACTGAGCTTATAAAAACTAAGCCAGACTCTGACCCACGTCTTTTGACTCTTTCTAAAAGTCCATTCTGCTTTTGTGTACCACTATGTACAAAGAATGCTCTATACAAAGAATGCTCTATGTTTGTGTAGTATGATAGAGAGGCAGGCTGGCACTTCTGCAGCTCATAAATTTGGAATTACCCAGCACTGAGAAGCCAAGCTAACCTTCCCAGGGTCATCACAGCTGGTATGTGCCAGAGGAGAGACTTGAACCTAGTTTTCTAGTGCTTTGACACTAAAGCTGGTAACAGTACTACATTGTCTGGTTCATCTGTACCAAACCGTATCCTTTTAAATGCCCTTTTAACTACTACTTAGATAAAATACCCTTACTTAAGAAACAGGCAATGGAAAGAAATGTGTTTTATTAACACAAATTTAAACTGATTTTCACATAATTTTTGCTTCTTTAAGTTTGTTCCTTCCAACACTATTTTCAAGTATGATCCAATAATTAATGATATTAATAGTGAGAATGTCCTGGAAAAAAATTTTTTTTGGAAATACTATAAAGTACTGTGTGAGATCCACTCATTTTTCAGGTATTCTTTTTTATGAGTTAACTTAATATGTCTAAATATTAACTTACAGAAAAACTAATTTGTCTTGTATTATCTGATAATTTCAAGTTAGTAATATTGATACATGTGTGTAAAAGTTTTAGGTTTTCTAGTTTTGTTTGTTTTTTGCAAAAGCACATTGAGGTAGGCATTTCAAATGTTATACTCATTTTACAAATGAGGCAACTGAGGCTTTAAAAGTTGCCTCTTAAATTTAGCCATTAAGTCAAGGACCCATGGCTCAAACCTAAGTCTTCTCACTCTCCAAGTCAGTTTTCTTCCTACTAAACCTCAGAGTTAAGGAAGTTTTGGGATGTGCACATAGTTGGTGCTCAGTAAATATTCCTTGAATTGAATTATACTGAATTGATTTATTCAGTGCAGTTTCCTCATTTGTAACATGAGGGAGTTGGACTAGGTGCTTTCTAAGGCCTCTTTTAGGTCTAAAATTCTATGACTTTATGTGTGAGGCAGCAGAATGTTCTGGGAAAGTATATGTTTTAATTATATAATGCATGATAAACCTTCATTGGTTGATCTACGAGAGAAGCTGGGCCAAATTCTTGTAATATGAAGACAGGAAAGGAAAATTTTTATTTACTCCAAATGGTAATTGATAGTACAGGAGAAGTCTCAAAGTTAAAGAGGTATTATAACTTGTCAAGTATAATTCCTAGTCTTTGTAGTCCTTAAGCCTAAGGGCTGGCCTCAGATATTTACTAGCTCTGTGACCCTGGGCAAATCACTTAACCCTGTTTGCCTCAGTTCCTCATCTATAAAATGAGTTGGAGAAGGAAGTGGCAAACCATTGTAGTATCTATGCCAAGAAAACCAAAAAACCTCAAATGGGGTCACGAAGAGTTAGACATGACTGAAAACAACTGAACAATTAATTCACTATCCCACTCACCATAGTAGCTCTTCCAAATCTTTTCATTCCTCCTTAAAATTTCCATGGCTCTTCTTTCTCCCACCTTCTCAGCTGAGAACCTTGCTGAGAGGTTCATATTGTCATATTCACTGAAAAAAATTGAAGCCATTGGCCAAGAACTCCCTCTTCTCTCCTCCTAAGCTCACATCAACTGGATACTTCTACCACTCTCTCCTCCTTCACCACTCTCTGATATGATGAGGTGGACCTTTACCTTGCTAAGGCTAACTCCTTTATATACCCAAGCATCTCATTCTATCCTGTCATCTCCAACAGATAGCCTCTTCTGTCATCCACATTTTCTTAGTTATCTTTAGTCTTTCCTTGTCTACTGGCTGCTTCTCTACTACATGTCCTACAAACATGTCCATGTCTACCCTATCCTCAAAAAACTCCCTTGATCTATCTATCCCTGCTCATTATCATATCATATTTCCCCTTGCCTTTTGTGGCTAAATTCTCTGAGAAGGCTGTCTATAATAGGTGCCTCCACTTCCTTTCCTCTCACTCTCTTTTTAACTTTCTATAGTTTGTCTTCAGACCTCATCATTCAACTGAAACTACTCTCTTCAAAGTTGCTAATGATTGTTTAATTGCCAAATCTAATGGCCTTTTCTTAATTCTCATTCTTTACTTCTCTGCAGCCTTTGACAGTGCTAAACATCCTCTTCTTCTTGATACTCTCATACCTAAATTTTTGTTATGCTTTTCTCACATAGTTCCCTGCCAACCTATCTAACCATTTCTCAGTTTTCTTTTCTAGAATTTCATAAGGGTCATGTTCACCAAATGTGATTGTCTCCCAGGACTTTGTCCTGGGACCTGTTTTCTTCTCTCTCTGTACTATTTCATTTAATTATCTCATCAGCTCTCATGGATTCAATTTATCACCGCTATGCTGATAATTCTGAAAGTCTACTTTTCCAGCCCTACCCTCTTTGCTGACCTCTGGTCTTGCATCTCTAGTTGCTATTAAGCATCTCAAACTAAATATCCTATAGACATGTTAAACTCAACTTGCTCAAAACCAAACTCATTTTTCTCAAACCTTCTCCTGTTCCAAACTTACCTGTTGCTATTGAGAGTACCATCAGCTTCCCACTTACCCAGGCCTGCAATTTAGGTGTTATTCTCAGTTCCTCACTCTAATCCCTGCTGTATACAATCTGTTGCTACAGCCTGTTGATTTTAACTTTGTAACATCTCTTGCATGTTTCCCTTCCCTTCTCTGGCATTGCCACTACCCTGGTGCAAGCCCTCATCACCTCATACCTAGAGTATTACTGTAGACTGTTGTTTGGTCTGTCTGCTTCAAGTAGTCTCTTTCTACATTAGTCTGTGTCCACTAAATTGTCAAAGTGATCTTTTTTAAAAAATTTACATTTATTTATTTATTTTTAGTTTTCAATATTCACTTCTACAAGATTTTGAGTTCCAGATTTTCCCCCTGTCTTTCCCCTCCCCCTACCCCAAGAAGTCCTGCATTCTGATTACCCCTTACCCCAGTCTGCCCTCCCTTCTATCACCACCCATCCCCTCTCTTATCTCCTTCCTCTTCGATTTTCCGGTAGGGTAAGATGTATTTCTATACCCCATTGCCTGTGTATCTTATTTCCCAGTTACATATAAAAACAATTTTCAACATTCGTTTTTATAACTTTGAATTCTAAATTCTCTCCCTTCTTCCTTCCCCACCCACCCTCATTGAGAAGGCAAGCAATTCGATATAGATTATACGTGTGTTGTCCTGCAGAACACTTCCATAGTAGTCATGTTGTGAAAAACTATATTTCCCTCATCCTATCCTGCCCCCCATTTATTCTATTCTCTCGTTTGACCCTGTCTCTCCTCAAAAGTGTGTGCTTCTGATTGCCCCCCTCCCAATCTGCCCTCCATTATATCATCCCCCCTCTTATCCCTTTCCCCCCTATTTTCCTGTAGAGTAAGATAGATTTCCATTCCCAATTGAGTATGTACGTTATTACCTCCTTAAGCCAAATCCAATGAGAGTAAGTTTCACTCATTCCCTCTTACTTCCCCCCTCTTTCCCAACACTGTAAAAGCTTTTTCTTTCCTCTTTTATGTGAGATAATTTACCCCATTCTACCTCTTCCTTTCTCCTTCTTTCAGTATATTCCTCTCTCTCACCCCTTAATTTTATTTTTTTGATATCATTCCTTCATATTCAACTTACCCTGTGCCCTCTGTCTGTATATATTCCCTCCAACGACCCTCATAATGAGGCAGTTCTCATGAATTACAAATATCGTCTTTTCATGTAGGAATGTAAACAGTTCAACCTTAATAAGTCCCTTGTGATTTCTCTTTCCTGTTTACCTTTTCATGCTTCTCTTGAGTCTTGTATTTGAAACTCAATTTTTCTATTTAGCTCTGGTTTTTTTTTTTTAAGAATGCATTAAATTCCTCTGTCTCATTGAATTACAATTTTATCCCTTCATTGATTACACTCAGTTTTACTGGGTGTAGGTGATTCTTGGTTTTAGTTTGACCTCTGGAATATCATATTCCAAGTCTTCCAGTCCTTTGATGTAGAAGCTGCAAAATCTTGTGTTATCTTGATTATGTTTCCACAATACTTTGAATTGTTTCTTTCTGGATGCTTGCTATATTTTCTCCTTGACCTGGGAAGTCTGGAATTTGGCTGTAATATTCCTGGGAGTTTTCCTTTTGGGATCTCTTTCAGGAGGTGATCAGTGGATTCTTTCAATTTATATTTTCCTGTCTGGTTCTAGAATATTAAGGCAGTTTTCCTTGATAATTTCTTGAAAGATGATGTCTGGATGTCTGGGCTCTTTTTTTTTCCGTCATGGCTTTCAGGTAGTCCAATACTTTTTAAATTATCTCTCCTTGCTCTACTCTCCAGGTAGTTTTTTTTTCCCAACAAGATATTTCACATTGTCTTCTATTTTTTCATTCTTTTGGTTTTGTTTTATATCTCTTGATTTCTTATAGAGTCATTAGCTTCCATTTGCTCCATTTTAAAGGAATTATTTTCTTCAGTGTGCTTTTGGACCTCCTTTTCCATTTGGCCAATTCTGCTTTCTCATTGGTTTTTTTGGACCTCTTTTGCCATTTGCTGTAGGCTGTTTTTTAAGGTGTTATTTTCTTCAGTATTTATTTTTGTCTCCTTTAGCAAACTGTTGACTTGTTTTTCATAATTTTCTTGCATCACTCTCATTTTTCTTCCCAATTTTTCCTTACTTCTCTTACTTGATTTTCAAAATCCTTTTTGAGCTTTTCCATGGCCTGGGACTGATTCATATTTTTCTTGGAGGCTTTGGATGTAGGACCTTTGACTTTGTTGTCTCCTTCTGAGTGTGTGTTTTGATCTTCCTTGTCACCAAAGTAAGTTTCCATAGTCTGAGTTTTTTTTCCATTGTTTGCTTATTTTCCCAGCCAATTACTTAATTTTTTAACTCATTTTTAAGGTAGGGCTCTGCTTCCAGTGTGGAGGGTGTACTGTCCCATGCTTCAGGGGTTTTGTATAGCTATTTTCAAAAATACTTCTAGGGAACTTTAAGTATTCAGTTCTTCCAAATTGGTATGATCTAAGGAGAGGTGCTTACTCCTCTCCTGGCCCGTGCTCTGTCTGTGAGTGATATAAACACTCTTTTCTGCCTTGGAATTGTGAGGAGGGTTCTGTCTCTCCACTGCTGCCACAAGCTCTGCTAAGCCAGTGCTCCTCCTCATCCCAGGACTGCAACCCAGAGCCAAGATGGGCAAAGCAACAGAATCCTGCCTCAGTGCCAGCAAAGAGACCACTGTAGTCTCCTAATAATCATTTTTTTGATCCCCTTACTGTCAGTGGGAAGAGTGCTGCTGGCACTCTGGACTGCTGGAGCGACTTGTGCTGGACTGTGCTCCTCTCTCTAGTCTGGTGCAACATGCCTTTCTTGTCGACCCTCCAGGTTGTCTTGGGCTGGAAATTTGTTTCAGTCTGGCTTTTTGTGGGTTCTGCTGCTCTAGAATTTGTTTAGACTCGTTTTTTACAGATATATGGAGGGCTTTGGGGGAGAGCTCAAGGCAGTCCCTGCTTTTTCTCCGTCATCTTGTCTCCACCCCTCAAAGTGATCTTCTTAAATCTCAGGATTGACCATGGTGCCCTACATAATCAGTAAACTCCAATGACTCCCTTTAACTTCCAGGATCAAATATAAAATCCTTTCTTTGCTGTTGGAAGACTTCCATAACTTCTAGACTGCCTTCTTGTGTTCTTACTCTTTTACCCTCTACCCCAGTACTCTTCAGTCCAGTAACACTGGCCTTGCTCTTCTTGAACAAGACACCCCATATCCTGACTCTAAACATTTTCACTGGCTGTCTCTCACATAAGGAATGTTCTGCCTCCTTATCTCTATCTCCTGGCTTCCCTGGCTTTAAGTCTGAGCTAAAATTCCAACTTCTTCAAGAAGCCTTTCTTTTCTATGTTAATTATAGTGCTTTCTCTGTTTTAATTATTTCTGATTTATACTGTAGATAGTCTATTTGTTTATAGTTATTTGCATATTGTTTTCCCCATTAGCTTGTGAGCTCCTTGAAGGTAAGACCTATCTCTTGTTTTTCTTTGTATTACCAGCACTTAGCATAGTGCCTGGCATGTAGTAGACATTTAATAAATGTTTACTGACTGGCTAAATACCTTTTAGCTATATGGAGTTCACATCTTTAAAAAGCAGCCCATTCTATTGATGTATAGCTTTAATTTGTAGTAAATTTTTCCTTATGGACCCAAAATTCATAGCCCTTTTACTCTAGTTCTTCCCTCTAAAATCATACTGAAGAAATTTGTTCTCTCTACCACATGATTCCCTTTTGTATACTTGAAGGCGACTGTCATAGTTCTTGTCTTCTCATCACCAAAGTTATAATTATTACATGAAGGTGTATTTATATTTTTCTTGAGAAACCACCTAAGTTGTTGAATTAAAAAAAAAACTCATAGTAAAGTTTCATATTTAAATGTTCTAAAAAGAGATCTAGATAGATGGAAGATTATTCAGAGGAGAGCATTTGAATGTGATTATAAACATGGTAAAAATACTTGAGAAGACTGTCAACTTAGGATTCTTTATTATTTGCTTTATGAATTTATAGTTTTATTTAATACAGGGATTCTTAGACTTTTTGTTATCTTTATCAATCTGATAAAGCCTACAGACCTTTTCTCAGAATAACATTTTTAAATGCATAAAACAAAATAGATGTTATTACAAAAGATTATTGAATTATTGAAATAGTTACCAATTTTTTAAAAAAAGTTCATATTAAGATGCTGAGTTATCACAAATAAGTAGTAAGAAGCCTAAGTCATAATACTGAAATATACTACTTTAAAAAATTATAAATATAAAAGAATTGAACATTCTGATATGATTGTTTTCATAGCAATAAGTGTCCCCAAGGTGAACTGTTAGTTGTTAAAACAAAAAAGGATTGTATTTGAAAGTGTTTTATGACCAAGAGATAGTATGAAGAAATTTGGGAATTTAGGTATTTAAAAATAATCCTTACAGTAAGGGTACTTAGTCTGCTTGTGTAAGATTTGTCCTACCCTGCTAATGTGAACCTAAATTCATGATGAGAAATTAGTGTAACGTACCTGTCGTGCTCAAAGTATGAGCATTACCAATATCAACCACAAGATGGCTTTGCTGTCTTAAAATTAAAAATGTACAGTCTAAAGACATTTTTGTGAATTTGTTTAAAGAAGTCACAAAAAAATTCTTACATACTTTAGAAAAAGTTCTATGAATGTAAGTTACCACAAGTGTCTGTTTCTTTATTCCTTATATCAGATAGCATGATTTCTCTAGTTTTCATTTTCATGAAATGTTGAACATATTTTCAGTGAATATGTTGTTGAGTATTAACAAGTTGTAACTATCAGTTAGTTTGATTACTAATAATTATTGTTATTAGTAGCACTTATGTATAGTTTTAAACACAGTACCTTGTACATTATAGATGCTCAATACTTCATTGATTGAAATTTCAGAACTAACTTTCACAAAGTAACTTACAGGTTTTTAATCAAAAGGAATATTAAAGAACTGAAGCCTTTTTAAAAATAGTATTTTACCATTGACCAGGCATCTTCCATACATTTTCTCATTTTCGCAGCAGTCCTGTGATGTGTGGAATAGGTAATTATTTTGTCTGTTTGGCAGATATGGAAACTCTGGCCCCTGCCCACACAGTTATTAAGGGACAGAAGCAGAACCAGATGCCAGATTTTTCTGACTCCAAATCTCTTACTATACTGTGATGCCTCTCAGTTGGGAAAAACTACACCACTGTTTGGGATTCCCTCATTACTTCTTCCCTTTTTACTAGCTGTGCCATCCTTGAATATGAACCTCATATGTATTTGTTTTAGAATGTTGCTGCCTTTTAAAAACTTTCATGGAGGTATAGACTTTATAAAGACCTAAAACCATATTAGACATTCTCAGTACTTGGTATAATTGCACATTCTTAAAATTCTGAGGCTCAGGGACTTCCATGATTTCTTTCAGTAAGTATTTTTCATCACCTCATTAATTTTAGTGTAAGAAAATCTCACTTTGCTCTTGTTTAGCCTAAAATGTTTTGAAACTTCTTCAAGCATTTTCTCAGAAAATATTTCCCTAATACTTACCTGCTTGCTCCTTGACTCCTTTTCATTATTTAATGTGTCAGTCTCCTGTCTTATTCTAGTAGGGTTATGAAGCAGCAAGGAGAATAAACAGTGGGGTAATAATAAGCAAGAGGGGAAGAGCAAAGAAGGGTGGTAGCTGCTGATTAGCAGAAATGGCTACATCATTTTTGCTAGCGGGACATCTCCCTGTTGTTGATGTAATCTTACATTTGCTGACATATCAATGTGATTGGCTTGACCATATTAGCTGTTTGTTTTCTCTGATGTCTGGGTATAAAAGTGTTAAGTGAGTCCAGAGTAAATCATAAGATCAATAGAAACTCATATGTCACAATTCAGTAAGTTCCAAATTGTGTCTGATGATACTAGGTTATTAGGATACAAAAACAACAATGCAGTCCATACTACATACCTTACAGTTTCACTGACATCTATACATAATGCAGTGCAACCCTTTAATTTCTGTGGAATGTTTTCTTCAGCAAATACTTAGCTATCATTTCAGCTAATTACATTTTTGGCCTTTATATGGTGATGTCTATTTTAATAAAGCTTGGATAAGAAAATTTTAAAAGGTGACTAGAACAAATTTCCCATGTTTAGCTTTCTTCTTCTCCTCAAACTGTCTAACAGTTTAGACATAATTTATGCTATTAAAATTATATTTTAAAAAATCTAATTTTTTTTCTTTTTAAAAGTAGTTTGCTATATAAAGTAGATGCTATGTAAAATTACTTATTTTCTTCTCCCTTTGGATATTTTCTCTAACCTTGAATTGGTAGCTAAATAGACATTTCCTTGGAGACATAATATTAATGTATCTTGAGGAAGGCAATTTGTAAAACTTTGGGATGTACTCACCTAAGAGAACTTTAAAAAATGAATTAATCATTTCACATTGCTTTTTTTATTTGTTGAAATTGTAAATTAATTTATGATACACAGGAGTAAAGGGGGTACAAAAAGGGATAATAAAGAGATTAAGAATAGTAATGACAGAACATTTTCTGTTAATATACTCAAAAGGTATACTATCTTACAATATTGATGAAAAAATATTTTCTTTAGAGAGGATCCTTCCCTCTGTTTTCCAGAGAAATAAGACAAATTTTGCTGTCATTTCCCAAATATTATATTATGCTGTTTCATAAATGCTTAGTTAGAAAACCAGTTACTACATTAATTTTTTTTTGTTTGATAGAAATGGACGGCCTATGAGAAAGTAAATTTCTTTCTGTCTCCACTCAAGAAATGCAAAACTAAATTTATAAGCATTTGTAAATATTACATATATGAATACACTATTGCTCAGATAAATTGAATTCAGGAAAGTTGAAATTCTTAGCTAACAGAGAATAGTATTCTTCAATTTTACCAGGAGAGGGTGTATTTATATCTTTGTGCTTTCTGAGCAAAAGCATCCCATCTTTACAAATATTGTACTACTACAAAGCCCTTTGAAAGCAGAAAGTTCCTTAGAAAACAGAATTTCACATAATAAATAAATATCAGAAGCCAAAAATTTGCAGCACAGAATTCTAAAATCTTCTGTTAATACCTTTTCTTCCAACACCATAACTCTCTTCGCAAAGATTTGATTCCTCTTATTCTTTTCTAAAAATGGAATTGGACTCATGTATGCTTGAGAAAGATACCTTTTTTTTTAAAAAGACCTTTTCCAAGAAGAATTTCTTTTAAAACATGAAGCTACCAAAGTACAACTGAAGCCTCTAGTCTGATTTCAGATGTATCTCTAATTAACTGAATTTCAACTGTGTGATACTCAAAAGTGTTACTAAAGAAAAAAAATCACTAAAAATGAGAACAACAAGTTATTCAAAAGTGATTCTTCCTTTGTCTTTACAGCTTGAAGGCCCATGTGTTCTACAGATTCAAAAAATCCGCAATGTTGCTGCCCCAAAGGATAATGAAGAATCTCAAGTTGCACCAAGGATGCTGCGCTTGCAGATGACTGATGGCCATATAAGTTGCACAGCAGTAGAATTTAATTATATGTCAAAAATTAGGTGAGTGACATTTGTAAATTTATGTTTTGAGTTTTTAAAGCTGATGTTTGGTTTCTGAATTTGAAGGCTTTGGGATTACACAGAAGCCTCATGCTATATATCATGAATCTTCAAGAAAAGATTGGAATTATTCTCCCACACTTGTGAGAAGAATAAATAATATCACCAAAAATATGAAATTGATAATATGTTGAGAGACAGGAGAATACTGATTACTTATCTGTTGTTTCTGAATCTTCTGTCTATAGTTAGACTCTTGACTTGGTAGAGAAGAGTTATATGCAAAATAGGCTGCTTTTGAGGAGTTTTAGAACATATTTGAGATTAGAGAATGAGCTTTTGAAAAAATGAAGGGCTTTTGCTCCCTTCAGAAGATATTTGTAATTGTGCTAGATGTATTGATGGTTATATATAGGAACTAATGGTGATTAAATTTTACTTCAGAATTAATAGTACAAACAGAAAGTTTAGGTGCCCTGTATGAAAGAGCTAATTCTTTAATGTAATAATAGCTGTTAGCCTTCTAGATAAGATTTAATTGCCCCTGCTAGTTGGTATAGTAGATTGGAGACAGCATGATATAGTAGAAAGAGTACTAGTAGACATATTTTCAAGTCCTGCTTCTGTCAGACATGTCACCTTGGTCAAGTCATTTCACCTTAGGATCTAACTTATTCCATCAATAATTAATCAACATGGGGCAGCTAGATGGCGCAGTGAATAGAGCTCTAGCCTTGGAGTTAGGAGGACCTGAATTCAAATCCGGCCTTAGACACTTGAACTTACTAGCTGTATAACCCTGGGCAAGTCACTTAACCCCAATTGCCTCACCAAAAATTAAAAAAAAAATTAATAAACCTGAAACACCTATTATGTGCCAGGCACCATGCTGAGTGCTGACCATACAAAAAGAGGCAAAAGACAGTCCTTACCCTCAAGGAGCTTGCAATCTAATGGGGGGGCCAACAAGCAAACAAATATATACAAAGCAAGCTATATGGGATAAGTAGGAAATAATTAAAAGAGGAAAAGCACTAGAATTAAGGTGGATTAAGGAAGGCCTCCTGTAAAGGGTGGGATTTTAGCGGGGACTTAAAGGAAGCCAGGGAGGTCAGTAGTTAAGAGTGAAGAAGGGAGAGTGTTCTAGGCATGGGAGACGGCCAGAGAAAATTCCCTTAGCCGAGAGATAGAGTGTCTTGTTCGTGTAATAGCCAGGAGGCCAATGTTACTGGATCAAAGAGTAAGCGTTAAGGAGGTAAGGTGTAAGAAGACTGGAAAGGTAGGAGGGGGCTAGGTTATGAAGGGCTTTGCATGCCAAACAGAACATTTTGTATTTGCTCCTGGAGGCAATAGGAGGCCATAGGAGTTTATTGAGTAGGGTGGTGACAAGATTGGAGCTGCATTTTAGGAAAAACACTTTAATGGCTGAATGGAGGATGGATTGGAGTAGGGAGAGAGTTGAGGCAGGCCGACCCACCAGTAGGCTGTTGCAGTAATCCAGGAGCAAGATGATGAGGGCCTGCACCAGGGTGGTAATCATGTCAGAGTAGAAAAGGGGGCACATTCAAGAGATGTTGCAAAGGTAAAATAAATAGGCTTTGACAATAGTTTGGATGTGGGAAGATGAGAGATGGTAAGGAATTCAAAATAGCTCCTATCTTGTGAGCCTGCGGCACTGGGAGGATGGTGTTGTACTGTACAGAAATTGGGAAAGTAGGAGGCAGGGTGGATTTAGAGGGAAAGAAAATAAATTCAGTTTTGAATATTTTGAGTTTAAGATATCTCCTGGATATCCAGTTGAAGATGTCTGAAAGGCAGTTGGAGATGAGAGGTTGGTGATCCACAGAGAGTTTAGGGAAGGATAGGTAGATTTGAGAATCATGAACAAGGAGATGGTCATGAAATCCATGTGAGCTGATGAGATTAACAAGTGAAGTAGCATAGAAGGGGAAGAGAAGAGGTCCCAGGACAGAATTCTGAGGATACCTATGGCTAGAGAGAATGATCTGTAGAAACATCCAGCAAAGGAGAGAGAAAGAATGGTCAGATGGGAGGAGAACCAGGAAAGAATGGTGTCCTGAAAACCTAGAGGGAAGAGAGTATCAAGGAGGAGAGAGTGATCAATAACGTCAAAAGCTGCAGAGAGGTCAGGGAAGACTGAGAAAAGGGAATTGGATTTGGCAGCTCAGAGAGCTTTGGGAGAACCAGGGAAGGTTTGAGAAGAGAT
Source organism: Phascolarctos cinereus (assembly GCF_003287225.1). Lineage (NCBI taxonomy): Eukaryota > Metazoa > Chordata > Mammalia > Diprotodontia > Phascolarctidae > Phascolarctos > Phascolarctos cinereus. Next base: position 101,954,226 of record NW_027556180.1, read on the forward strand.
GAAAAGGTTTGGAAGAATTACTGTAGAAAGCATGATAATGAGTGGATATAGGAGGTATAGTGGGACTGTCCATCAGTAATGGGGGTCCAGTTAAGGTGATGTAATTTAAATTTGAAATGGACACAGAATGGTTGTGTAATTTTCTCCATCTTACTTTTAGCAGTATGTGTGTAGATGTGAATGGTAGGAGTGATCCAAGGCTGAGATTTGGCTGGGTATACTTGGTGAGATGATAACGGGGCTTATCAGGGAGTTCACCAAGGAATCAAGATGGGGAGAAGAGGAAAGATTGGCTAATGCAGGGGAGATAGCCTGGGAAAGAGTTGAGGGTTCAAAGGATTGGAAGTCATGGTAAGGATGAAGAGTAGGATTATGAAAGGATAGGCAGAGGGAGAGATGAAACAGATTTATTGGGTAAGGGAGTTTCAGAATTCTTGAACATAAACAGAATTGTTGTTACATTGGATGTTGGGCAAGGGTTCTCAGATGGGGTGGAGGAGTAGCTCATGAGAGAGGAGTAGGTTGAGGAACTGAACAGTTAGGGTATTTACCCTGTGTAAGTTGAGGTCCCTTAGATGATGACAGGAGGTGATGAGAGTAAGATTGTAAGCCAGGTGTTGAATTCATTGGGAGTCTGAAGATAACAGCTACTAGGATTTTGATTGGGTGATACATATGAATAACTTGAACCTCAAAGGAACAGAGGTTACTGAATGATGGAGGAAGGGGGAGAACATAAAAATGGCAGTTTGGAGCAAGGAGCATTTCAGCTCCCCTGCACTGACCAGTGAGCCAGAGTATTAGTGAAAGTGCAGTCAACACTGGAAAGGGTGGCCAGTAAGTCTTGTCAGCAAGGGAAAGCCAGGTTTCAGTAAGAGCTAGTAATAGATGGAAAAAGTAGTAGAGGAATAGATTTGATATGAATGCCTATGGAACAGGTTTCCAGAGGGTACAGTGAAAGGTCTGGGTAGAGTTAGCATGAAACTTTGGGATGGGAGGGTTGGGGGGATGGGAATGAGAAATTAGGTTGTAGAGGGTATGGAATGAAGTTTAAATGATGATCTATAGGAGTTCAGAGTCACTGGGATGTGATGGGTATGACCAGATGTGAGAATGTTCATTTTTGAGTGGAGAGCGGCCCTGCTGTACCTTCAGAGGACAAGCAAAACAAGATATGGGAAACCTGAAATCGAAGGGAAGGTTGCTTTTCTTTGCACTAAAAGTTCACCATATCCCTTGGGAGATGTGCTCGTAGCAGGAAGTGGCAGATGCCATATGCTGGTACAGATGGAAGTGGTTGCTTTGAGGCATATGGAAGAGGCCCAGCCTGGCCCCTCATCCTGCAGCTTTTCCTCAGGGCACATGCTGGGCCCAGCTGGAGGGGGAAGGAGGAGAGCTTCAGAGGTCTGAGGTTGTGAGGTCTTGGCGCCTGAGGAGGATGGCAGAAAGTTGGACTATGAGATCTTTTTATTCTGTTTATCTCTAACATTCTCTGGTTCCATGTACCTAGGGTGCTCTTCAGGATTCAAAAAATCCTTTTGATCTAGCGTATTTTTGTAGATAATAATATAATTAGATTCTGGCATGTGAGATTCTAAAATTATTGTTAACTCATAGACCATTTTTCTTGTTCGTTTTTCCAATCTAGCTAGAAGCATCCAACTAAGCCAGCTTGGAGCTGAGCCAAGTACTACAGAGTACAGGGAAGATATCTCCTTCATGAGCATGTGTTTCCTTTGACTAACCCTGTGACCCATCTTTGCAGAGCTGTTTCCCACCTTATTCTGTGGTGTCTAATTGTCCTTTAAGTGATACTGATGAGTAATACCTTAGACCCTTCACCAAGTGCCCTCTGCACTCCTCAATAAGACAGAGGTGTCACCTTTATCTCTAGGAAGAAAAAGCTCTTTAAACAGGTTTCCTAACACCTCAGAACTTACTTTCCTTTCTTTACCACACATCTGTGCTTAGGGTCTAAAAGTTTCTCTCTTAGTACTTTTTTTTCCTCTTCTTTTTCATTAAGGCCCACAGAATTCTAATTAAAAAATGTAAGATTTGAAAAGAATCTGCAAGTTATCTAGTTCAATCTGTATCTGAACAGGAATTTTTTCTGTAGCATCCCCAAGACTGCCAGTGATGGGGGACTCTCCACATCCTGAAGGAGCCTGTTCCACTTTTGGACCAATCTCATTGTTAGAGAGTTTGTTCCTACATCAAGCCTAGTTCTGTCCTTGTAGCTTCCACCTATTTCCCTTATTTCTCTCCCTTTGCAGTAAGTAAAACAAATGTTAATCTTTCTTTTTCCATGAGACCACTTCAGATACTTGAAGATAGGCATCATGTTTCCTCTAAATCTTCACTTCTCTGGACTCAAATCTAGTTCCTTCATTTTTTTCTTGTTTTAGAGGAAGCAGATGGATCAGGGGATAGAGAAATGGACTTGGAATCTGGAAGACCTGAGTTTTAATTTGGTATTGGACACTTACTGGCTGTGTGACCTTACTGTCTGTCTCAGTTTCCTCATCTATAAAATGAGGACAACAATACCTACCTCCTGGGATTGTTGTGAGGATCAAATGAGATAATATTTATAAGGCACTTTTCAAGTCTTAAAGCCTTATATAAATGCTAGTAAGTATATTATTTTATCCTTATTTGTCTTGTTGTTGTTGTTATCATTACATTTTAGTTAAAAAAAAATCTAGACTTCATTCAGTATGTTAGCTATCAGTCTTACTCTCCCACTACATCCAGGGCTATCTCCAATCATCCTGATCCATATCTTACCACTGGACCCAGATGGCTCCAGAGGAGAAAGTGAGGCTGGTGACTTTGCACAGCCCTCCGTCACATAAATCTAATTCACTTGCATGTCATGGCATCACCTCCTTGATGTCATGGTGCTCTTAGAGAACAAAGGACAAACAACTATAATAGTATCGGTCCTAAATGTTGTCATTTGCATATTTGATAAACAAGCCACCTGTGCCTTAATTCAAATATTTGATTGAACTAAGGCCCCTAGAATATTGTTCAGGAAACAAGTTGTCGTCTGACCATTTTTGATTGCATTTTGGGTCCAACCACTCATCCAGTTCTTCTGATTCCAACTAATTATACTGTTATCTAGCCTATATCTTTGCATCTTTTCAATAATAATAGCATGAGAAATTTTTACCAAACATTTCACTAAAATATAGGCAAACTTTATTTAGGTTTCTTCTAATCTACCAGTTGATAATGTTAGTATTGCATTAGTTTAAATTTCTAATGTAGGAATTTAGTCCACCAATGAAGATTTCAACTTCTCTATGACTTAGTAAATGAGTCTTAGGGAGATGCTGAGGCTCATAGTTGTTAAATATTTGGTCAGGGTTAAATATTTGGCCAGAGTTAGAAGTGGGTTTTGAACCCAGATCTCCTTAATTCCAAGTCCAGTCTTTTTTAGCCTTGTCTTGGCCATTTTAGTAACCTGGTCAAAAAAGTAAATAAAGTTCATTTAGCCTGGCCTATTCTTGATGAAATCATGCTAGCTTTTTTTCTGATCAAATTAGATAGTTGCTAATCTTACCTCCTGTAATATGTTTCAGAGTTTTGCTCATGTCAGGCTCAGTGTTCTGTAGTTGGCAGGCCCTATTCTCTTACCTTTTTTTGGAAAATTAGCACTTTTTTCCCCTCTGTCTTGGAGTATGTCTTCTCTTTTCCATGATAGTCTCATACTGGCTCATTAATCATATCTGCCAGTCCTTATCTGCCCCTCCTCCTATTTTAGTTCATTTGAGAGTCTAGTCTTGGGTTCATTATCGGAAGCTAAGTGATCTCATACTGTCATCCTACTTATCTTGGTTATCTGTTCCTTTTTAGCCATAATTGCTTGGTCTTTTCCAGTCCAAATTGGATCAGTGTTTGTCTTTGGCAGGCAAAACAATCAGAGTAAGAATTAGGCAGCTCTTCTTTGTTTTGTCAGGTGTCATTGTCCCATCCACTCTAGTTGTTGGTCTTGTCCCTTAATTGATCTTCCTGTTTTCTTCAAGTTGGCTAAAAAACTCTTGTGTTTAACTTGTCTCATCAGCCTCAAGTCATTGTCAATTTCGACACTCTTGTCATTATTTTTATAGGATTATGTTATGTTCTTTATTCATCTTATATTACCTGTTCTTCCATCTTCTGTGCATGTGTTTTAAAAATACAAGTCATTTAATGAGTTCCCTTTGTATTACTATAATTCTCTTTAGACAACTCTTTTTTCTTCATTAGGATTGGTTTTCTTTATTTCTTCAGAATTTCATTTTTGAGAGCTTCATTGAGCTGACACTGTAGAATTTTAGTCCATGGGTCTGTAGCCATCTTTCTTTTGAAATTCTCGTATCACTTATTTCCTAGACCATTTATATTGTCAGTTAGCATATACTGCCTTGTATTTTAGTTAGTTAGGCTTGCCTTATTTCCCATGACCCTAAGCAAGTCACCTTCTTTCTACTTTAGTTTCCTCAACTGTAAAATAGGAATAATAATTATACCTACTTCTCAGGGTTGTTGTTGTGATCAAATGAGATAATATTTGTAAAATTCTTGACATAGTGCCTGGCACATAGTAGGAACTTAATAAATATATGTCTCCTTCCCTTCCTTTATAAGCTCATAGAAGTCATTGTGTATGTGTAAATGTGTTTTTCCCATAAAACCTAGTGTGATACCTTGTATACTGTTTAGCAAATATTTACTGAATGAATAAAGTGATCCCTCCTCCTTATTGCCTCTTGTTCTAAGTGAAGGAGGCAGTGGGAGAACACCAGATCTGAAGGTTTGGAACAGTTTTCATAAAAGTGCTACTAATTATGATGAGCAAATCATTTCATAGTTCTATGCTCTGTGGACCCAATAAAAAGCCATTAAAACAGGTGTTTGGTGAGTACAAAAAAGTACCTTTCTCTTTCAGCTGTTTGGACTCTGAGTTAAATTCACAATCTTTTTTCTATATTCACTGTCTGGGTAACCCGAGCTGATGTAACCACCCATGTTAGCTCTAGGGATTTGGGGGATGATTTTGGATTCTTTTAGCATCCTGTCTTTTAATTAAGCAGATTTTACATATATGTATGTATATGTTTATCGATTTCAGAAAGCAATTTATAATTATGCTAAAGAAATCCATATCCTTCAAACTAGAGATACCGCTGCTAGGCATACTCCAAGGAAGTTAGTGTTAAAAAATAAAGGTCCCCTATGCACCAATGTATTTATAGAAGCACTCTTGGTTGTTGTGAAGAACTAGAAACAAAGGCAGTGCCTATTGATTGGGGAATGGCTAAACAAATTGTGATAATGAATGTAGTGGAATATTCCCCATAAGAAGCAATGGACATGTAAAACATGGGAAGACCTGTATGAGCTAGGCGAACTAAGATAAACAGAACTAGGAAACTATATGCTATAATTACAACATAAATGGCAAGGAGAACTATGCACAATGATTACAATATAAATGGAAAGAAAAATTACATTAATAAGAATCAAAACTAAATATTCTGAATTCGTTATGACCATACTTAGTCCCAAAGATAAGATATGAAAATACATCTCCTTTCCTTCTTTGTAGAGGTAGGAGACCATGGGTTTACATTGTACAACGTTAGACTTGGATGATGTGTTGGTTAGTTTTTTATTTCTTCTTTTTTAAAAATTCTTTGTTATAGGGGATAGTTCTCTGGGAGGGAGAGAAGGGAGAAATATATTGGGAATTTAAGGTGTTGTAAAAACCAAAGATATCAGTGATATTTTAAAAAAGCCACCAACACCTTTCCAGATCTTTTCTATCTTTCAAGTAGTTGCCTTTGTTTCAACTTCATTCTTTAATGAATCTTTAATTCTTTAATCATCCTCTCAGGATGATATTTAGCCTCTTGCTCTATTTTTCGGTAGTTGATGTGGTCTAATGTAGAGTATTGCTTATGAAAGCCTGCTTATTCTCTATAAATTACCTTTAAGAATGACTTCTGTGTGTTTCTGTGTTATTTTAATAAATATTTTTTTAGATGAGAAAGTAGGTCTATACTTGTTAGATGTTCTCTTGTAATTACTTGGGTCTTTTGCCAAGCTTTTTTCCAGCATATTTCTTTCCACATCAAGTGTTCCCTTCCAATCAGGTGTTTGCTGACTAAGTCACTTTTTAGCTACATTTGGTCTCTTTTTTATAGCAATTGATTTATATTATATAAGCTTCTGAATGACTTCTGGAGAGGCAGTGTAGTGTAATTTCAAAATATTGTTCAAATATTTAACTATATTTTAGTTATATTTCTCAGGAAGCATGACATAATGGATTGAGAACTGGCTTCAGAATCAGAAAGACCTGGATCTTTCTAAGTAATACTTATGACACATACTGGTTGTGTGGCTCTGACCAATTCAGTTAACCTGTCAGGGTCTCAGGCAGCTCTTCTAAGTACTGTAAGAAGGTTCCAAGATGCGTTGATAGAGGCAGTTTCTCACTTGGAGCTCCCTATGTGGATGAACTCACAGGACTAATTTTTAAAAAAAGGTTGTATGATATTGTCATAAGTAATGTTTTCTATATTTATATTGAAGGTTTCTATATAATTTTCTGTATCTCGTTTTTCTTTATTATTAATTCATTTAAACATATCAAATTTAAGTTTTGATGTTTTGTCATTTTAAAAAATTTGTATTATGTCTTTTAGTTTTGTATTAAATGTGGTCTTTTGATCTCCAACTAGTCACTGGTATGACTTTGCAGAGGTAGCTGATTGAAGAATAACTGCCGCATGAATGAGTCTGTTATTTTTTATTAGCCTTATATTTTACTGAGAAAATAGAGGCCATTTATTTAACTGTGAGCTCCTTTTTTCTGCTTTCTGTACATCTCAAAAGGCTTTTTGCATCTTTCCTTATTTTTTCTTCCTTTCCTCTTGTCTTTGATAAGACCTAACCCTTCTTCTCACCAGTGCTAATCCTTCTAAAAGTACCCTTGATCCCATCCCCTACTTTATTCTCCTATAGAGAAACCTTACAATTATCCCTTTTCTTTCTCTAATCTTTAATCTTTTTCTAATCTTCTGCACCTGTTGCCTACAGATACACCCTTGTCTCTCTGCTCCTGAAAAATCCTTCATTAGACTTTACCATACTATCAGCCTACATTTTCTCACAGCAAAATTCCTAGAAGAAAAAGGTACCTCTTGCCTTCACTTCCTCTCTCCTCACATATTTTTTAACTCTTTGCAATCTGTCTTTGCTCTTCACCACTCAACTGATTTACCTTTCTTCAGAATTACCAGTTTTCTTTCAGTTTTCACATCTGCTAGCCTTTCTCAGTGCTCATTCCTCTCAGTTTTTCCAATTGGATTGCATTGGATTAGATGCTATTTGGCCAGTGGTGTCAAACTTAGATAGAAATGGAGTATCACTAACATCATTGTAGTTACTGTGCATGTTGTTTTCTTGGCTCTGTTTACTTCACTCTGCATCAATTCATATACATCTTTCCATGCTTTTCTGTATTCATCACATCATTTCCTACAGCACAGCAATATTCCATTACTTTCTAGTGCCAAAACTTTTCTCATATTTCAGTGAAAATATTGAGACCATTTGCTGAATTCTCTGTGTCCTCACTTCTTCATCTCACATCACTTATATGCTCCTCTAACCCTGTTTCACCTGAAGATGTGACCCTTGTCTTTCCCAAGGCAAACCCTTCTCATCATCCTTACTCTCTCACTTATCTTCAGTTTCTGTTTACTTCCTTACCGTCTACAAAAATGCTCATATTTTCCCATCCTTAAAAAACCTCTTTTGACCCAAACATCATCCCACTCCCTTACCAACTCTCCCCCTATCATTGTCAGCCATATCTCTCCTCCCTTTTCTGGCTAAATTCTTTGAGAACCATTCTATAATTGATGCCTCCATTTCCTTTCCTCTCACTACCATTTTAACTCTCTACAATATAGCTTCCAATCTTGTCATTTGAGTGAAACTGCTGTCCCCAAAGTTCTCAATGATTCCTTAGTTACCAGATTTAATGGCCTTAAACCTCTTTTCTTCTTGACCTCTCTTCAGCTTTTGGCATTGTCAGTCACCTCTTCTCCTTGGTATTTTCTTCCCTTTAGGTTTTTGTTATACAACTCTACCCTAGTTTTCCTCATACCTGTGTGGTCACCCCTTAGTTTCTTTTGCCAGATCTTGAGGTTATGTCGGCTTATTTTGGGTATCTAAATCTCAAACTTCCATTCCAGGTCTTCTTATCTTCTCCTTTTCAACCATTTCACTTAGTGATCTCATCATTTCCCATGCCGGCAGTTATGATCTCTGTGCTGATGATTCTCAGATTTACTTATCCAGCCCTAATCTAATAATAGGTAACTTTTATATAGTGTCTTTTATGTGCAAGGCACTATGCTAAGCTATTCACAGATATCTCATTTTATCCTCATATCAATCTTGGGGGATAGGTGCTATTATTATGTCCATTTTACAGTCTAGGAAATTGAGGCAGTGTTAAGTGACTTGCCCAAGGTCACAAAGCTAGTGAGTGTCTAAGGCCAAATTTGAGCTCAGGTCTTCCTGACTCTAAACCAAGTCCTCTATTCGTTATGCCACCTAAACCTAACCTCTTTCCTAACCTCCATTTGGACATTCTGAACTGACTTTTTTTTTTGGCCATCTTAAGCTTCACGTATCCCAAACCGAACTCATTATCTTCCCCATTGCCTACCCTACATGCCTCCCTTTCCCCCTACAATCCTCTATTGTTCATAACTTTCCTATTACTGTCAAGGGCACCACCATCCGCCCAGTCACATAGGCTCACAACGTAGGTGTCATATTCAGCTCCTCACTCTCTCTCCCAGTCTCTTGCCAGGCCTTGTTAATTTTCACCTTCCTAATGTCTCTTGTATGTGCTGCCTTCACTGCCAACACCCTGATTTAGACCCTCACCATCTCAACTCAGGCTATTTAAGCAGCCTTCTGATTGGTCTCCCTGACTCAAGTCTTTTCCCTTTCTAGGCCATCTTCCATTCAACTTTCCAATTGATTTTCCTGAAGTGCAGGTCTGAAAATGCTCTCCCCACACCCCAATTTAATAAACTCTGGTGGCTCCCTGTTGCTTCTTGGATCAAATGTACAATCCTTTATTTGGTGTTTAAAATCTTCATAACCTACTCTCCTCTATGCTCTCCCTCCTCCCCTCCAGTCTTTTTACATCTTACTCCTCCCCCTCCCTCCCTCCCCAACACATTCTGTAATCCAGTGATGTTGGACTTCTTGCTGGAGAGATGGTGGGAGAGAGAAGAACAGTGTAAGGAGGGAGATCATGCTGGAGGGTACACAATTGAGAGGCCACAGATTGATAGTTATTTTGAGGATACAGTAACAGTATCCCATACCAGTGGTGAAAGAAATGTTTAGTGTTTGTGAGAAGGTAGCAACATAACCAATGAGGAACTCTAAAGAGGCACAAGAGTAAATGATGTCATTAAAGAAATGTGTGATAGAAGAAAAGATGGCCTGGTCACATAGGGAAGGTGAGTGGATGAATAGTGGAAAGAGCTAGAGTGTTCCATTGGAACTTGCATGATGTAAGTTAGGAAGCAAAGAGAACTTCCACTGTGTTGGGTAGACCCCTTCTTATGGGAGCAAGTGGGCATCCATGAATGAGTTGTTATCTTTATTGTTTTTATTACTGAAGGGAACTTCTTAATTAATGAGATAACATATCTATTTGAATATATTTTATGTATGTTGTTCAGTCATTCCTGACTCTTTGTGATCCCACTGGGGGTTTTCTTGGCAAAGTTATTGGAGTAGTTTGCCATTTCCATCTCCAGCCCATTTTATAGATGAGGAAACTGAGGCAAATAGGGCTAAGTGACTTGCCCAAGTGTCTGAAGTCAGATTTGAACTCAGGAAGATGAGTCTTCCTAACATCAGGCCCAGTACTCTATCTACTGCTCCACCCAGCTGCCCCATATATTTTATGTATACTTAGATGTTTTCCTCCAAAGAATAGAGCTCTTTGAAGACAGTGATATTCATTTTTGTCTTTGTATTACCAGTGCCTGGAATAATTCCTAGTATATAAAAATAGTCACTTAAATATTTGTTGGTTTATTGATTTATATTTTTTCAGTATTCTTTGTGGATGATTATGGCTCATGTATATTAAATTATCTTGGATTATTAATAATTGGATGTCTCCTAGCATTTTATCTATCTTGCAATTAAATTTTGACAGGTATAATCTGTATTATGATTAGTAGAAAAATTAGTAGATGAAAATGGAAATAATCAAATAGATGAAAAATGGCTTTACACTGTGATTAACTTTTATGAAATTTGATTTTCAAAGTATGAGACAGAATTTCAGCTTTGGAAGGGAATTTTCAAAAAAATATTTTGTCTTTATTTGTCTCTTACTTTAGCCTGAACACACCACCTGGAACCAAAGTTAAGCTCTCAGGCATTATTGATATAAAAAATGGATTCCTGCTTTTGAATGACTCAAATGCTGTCGTCCTTGGAGGTGAAGTAGAACACCTTATTGAAAAATGGGAGTTACAGAGAGTAAGTATCTGCTGTAGGATGTTTTATGTTGTTAAAGCAAATTGAGCAGAATGTTTACATAGGACATTTGAAATAGAACCGAAGTATGAAAATATGGTTTTATCCGTATGTAATATAATTCTAATGTTATTGCCCTCTTCAGTCATTATTTAAGAATATTCTCCTTTAATAAAGATTTAAAGTTCACAGATAAGATTGTTTCTTTGTACTATAGATTAACAAAAAGTAATAACACTGTGGGCTGATTTTTTTTTTAAAGACTCACAATGTCTTTCAAGTAGATGTAAGCTTCTCAATATTGGCTCATCTCATGATTATCATGGAATTGTCCTGTCTGGTTATTGATGGGATGGGAATATATTGATAATATTGTATGTCTACTTTTTCTTATTGTAACTTGTAATATTCAAGGGGGGAGTGGGTGGCTGAAGCCCTGCCAGTGGAAAGTAACTGAAACACAAGGCTTGTATCTAAGGTAGGAAGTGATCAGAGCCCTAAGTTGAAGATTATGGAAAGGTGTCTACTTTATTTTGGCTTTTGGGTACATCTGTCATCTTAGATGGCAGAAATCAAGGGCAAGGCTGTTGGAGAGTGTGGGTTCATCATGAGAGATCAAGTTTGTCAGGGGAAGAGAGACAAGCAGCACTTAGTGTGGGTGTAAGATAAGACAATTTTATCAAGGTTTGAATCAAGCAAATTCCTCCCCTACAGAATCTCTTTTAGAGTAAGTCAAAACAAGGGTGAGATCTGGAGTATAAGAAGTTTCTAATTGGACCAGCTTATCCAGACTTTCAAGAGAGTGTGACAAATTCAAAAAAGCAATAGCCATATCCTCTTGAAACCCTAGAGCATGAATCTTTAGGACCCAGATGAAGAAGAGGTGTTGCATTGTTTTGTTCAGGGGATAGGGTAAAACTTGGAATAGCCTTGGCCAGTGGGTTGAAGGCAAAGTACTTTTACAAAGTGACTGACTTGGAGAGCAATGGGATGAAATTCCTTGCCTAAGGCCAAACTCATGTGGACCCAGACCAGTTCTGGGGGAGGAAGTAGACTTCAGAATGCTGAGTAGATTTGCTTCTGTAAACTGTTAGAGGAGACTGTTGTAAACTGTGAGATAAAATACTTTGGAGTCTCATTATAACTCTCTTCTCTTGTTCCCATCCACTGCCTTCTAGGTTCCCCACAGCATTTGTCCTTGCTGTTACCACTCTCCAAGTTATGGAGAGTATGATACTTGATTTGTAACTCTCTAATGAACTAAATAAACTACATTTTACTTTGTATTATATGTATTTGTGTGCATAGTTCTCCTATTGGATTGTAAGCTTCTTGGGGCAAGGACTGTCTCATTCATCTTTGTATTCCTCAACCCTTCGTACTGTGTCTTGAACATATTAGGTGCTCAGTAAACATTGGCTGAAATTGACTTTCTGGATATTTAATAATGGGAGTCTTAGAGCCAAGACTTAAGTTTTTGAACCACCCCCAATGCGGTAAAGTAGGCTAAAGTGTCTAGGAGTTTTTCAGGCATTCTGATTTCATGCTACATTACTCTTTTCAAAAATCTGTTTTAGAATGATTGCTTTTGGAATAGTTCCTTTTGAATAAAAGAAGATAGGATTTGAGCATATTATTAATGCTAAAGATTGAGTTGCTTATGATCCTGATAATGATATAATTTAACATTTTGTAATATGTGGTATTTTATAACTTCTTTTAATTGTCTTGGTTTAAATAAAGAATAAAACATCTTAACTCAGAACTGGCTTCACATTAGTTTTAGATAAAAAGAATATGTCATAGTATAAAAATGAATTCAGAGAAAATATATTGTTTGTTGTTAATCTTTTTTTTTTTAAATATGGAACAAACTATGCAAAATAGAATATTTTAGTATCTCTTGACTGCAACATATCCTTATGATCCCAGCCCATTAACTGGTTATCTGTACAATAAATCAAGGTGAAATTCACTTCCAACTTCATTCTTTGCTATGTTACTTTTAGACGTTGCTATTTGGAATATTATTTCATACATCTGCATTTCCCTCATCAAACCATGTAGGGTTTTCTTCTTAGGGGGCATATGAAGTGTTCTTGCAATAGATTTTTAATATATACCTTAATGTCATTATGGTTCTCTGCAGCTTTTACAAGGTTTTCTGGTCTGGTAACCATAGCAATGAGGGAGCCGTAGAGAGGCTCAGTACTCAAGCAGCTGGCAGGTGGGTTACCGGTACAGGGGAATTGTGCAGATGGGAATCATAGCTATAATGTTAATTTTGGAAGTTAGGGAGTCCTAAGCATTAAAATAAGATAAACAGGGAAGGGAAAGCATTAGAAGCCATTTAAACAAAATGCTGGCAGGTAACTATGGGCAGGTGTTGCAGCTATACCAAGATGACAGCAAAATAGTAAAGAAAAAAGGTCAAGACTAGGTATTTGAATGTTAAATGCAAACAGACTCCAGGCAGTTTGTATCAAATATAATTTGCCAAATTAATATAATTCTCAAGCATTTTAATTCTAGAAATGACTTGTCCTTTTTGCTTCATTTACATTTTATATTTGTTTAGTTACTCTGAATACATCTTATATTGTTTAATATTTATCATCATTTATCCTTAGCCCTTCAAGATTTGGATAGATTAGCTTTAGATTCAGCCTGGCATCTTTCTTTTAACTGGTTTCTCTCCTTTAGTATTATACTGCTTTATGGATTTGTGATTTAATCTATATGGATATTTTCACCGCAATCACTTCCTCCTTCCTCTCTCCTATCAATTTCACACCTACACCATAGTAGATGCCTTCATATATTGCTGTGGTTCCCAACATAGGAACTCCTTGCATCAGTGCACTAAAGCACCTCTTCTCTGTCTGTGACAACCAGGGAGTTGTCTGAGCATTTAGAAGTCATGAAGGTAGTAAAGACCAAGGAAAGAAGTCCAGATCTTCCTGACTTTACACCACGTTATCTCATTTTCTATTCATAGTAATATTATAATTCATCTTAGTGTTGTTACTGTAGCCCCCCACATCAGGAGTATATTATGTAGTATCCATTTTGATAATTATATTTGCTTTTTTCTTTACCTAGTTTTTGTATACATAAATCTGTAGATTTAAAAAGAAGTTTGCTTTTTATTTACTGTCTCTTGCTTCTTAGCATGTTAGTATATATTTCACATAAGGGCATCATCTTTGTGAGTTTAAATCTGGCCTCAGACACTAGCTGTGTGACCTTGGGCAAATCATTTAACCCTATTTGCTTCAGTTTCCTCATCTATAAAATGAGCTGGAGAAGGAAATGGCAAACCATTCCAGTATCTTTACTAAGAAAACCCCAGAAGGGGTCACCAAGATTCAGATATGACTGAAACAACTAAACAAAAAAGTCAATATTTGATATATGTATGGTATGCATATGTACACATAAGTATATGTAGATATATATTTATCTGTGTGTATCTCCATGGATATAGATACAAATATCATAACCCAGGCTCCTGGTGTTTCTTTTTTTCATCCACTGTTATATGTTGGCCAAACCTGTTGAACTTACTATTTTCAAGGCCTTTTTTAAAGATGTGGCTAGAAATAGCAATGTATTTTTCAATATTTTAACTCTACCTTTAGTCCTTCAATCTCATTTGGGAGTTAGAACAAATTGTCATGACAAAAGCTCTTTTTTTCTGAAGCCTGTACCTGGGAAGCTACTATGTTGAGTGTTGAGACTTGAATGTTGTCTCTTCTGCTTTAAGTAAAACAAAACATGAATTTAATTTTAAAATATTTGTAAGGCAGTGAATAAGGTTGTATTTTTATTCTAGAATTCTTCATTTTTATTTTTTGTAGTTCTGCTAACAGACCTGATTGCTGTGAGTGATTTCGAAGAATTCAACATGAGCTCTTTGAGGAGAAAGGGTAGAGAGGGTGGAGAAAGGGTTTTCCTGATATGTTTAGCTTGTCTTCTCTAGGCCCTTCTAAAATCTATTGAAGAAGTACTAGAGACATTTTTTTTTATCACAAGCAGCAATCAAAGGAAAATTATTATTACAATAATCTACTTGTTTAGAATCAAGTAGGAAATATTTAAGTACCTAGGTATTGAAATATAAGACAACTTAAAAATACATATTTACTTATTTAAATTGTTATTGGTTTAAAATGTTTTGCCTTCAAAACTTTAGCTCTATCTACAAGAAAGATTTGTGTTTCACTAGTCTATAACAATAAAGATTGAATCATCAGATTATATTCTATCATGAGCATTTTTTTAGACCACTCAGTAGATAGTTTGAGATTGGGGAGAAATTAGATTGTGGCATGCATCAAAAATGGATGAATTTTTCTCAGCTGTTGGAAACTTGAGTTTCAAACTATATAGTCCTGGGAAAAAATGCTATTGCACCTACCCATGTTAGGCAGACGACAGTTTCTTAGGAGTTCTTTTAAGTTCTTGCCCAGGGAGAGGATTCTGAGAAGATGACAGAGTAGGTCAGAAAACTTTTGGCGGCTCCAGATTTTCTCCACAAAAAAAGAACATTGCTTCAGGAACAGCAGAAATAAATGAAAATCTGGGTAAACCAGTTGTCCTCTTAAAACAACTTAAGAAGGCTCCAGGAAAGAACCAACCTCAATTTTTTTTTTTTTTTGTGAGGCAGTCAGGGTTAAGTGACTTGCCTAGGATCACACAGCTAGTAAGTATCGTGTCTGAGGCCACATTTGAACTCAGGTCCTCCTGACTCCAGGCCAGGTGCTCTATCCCCTGGGCCACATAGCTGCTGCCTCTAAGACCCAACCTCAAGAGTAGAGGTTCTGCCTGAGTGAAGTGCAAAGATCTTCAGGCTAAGTCTGTGGAATCAACCAACAATAAGCCCTGGGGACAGCTGGGTTGAAGGCCAGCCTTAGCTTCAGGAGCTTTCATCTCTAAAACAGTGTGGGGGTCTGAAGGCTGAGTAGGAGAAGATTGAAGGGGCCTTCTACTGTCAAGGGATGGCAAGTACAGCTTTGCTGATCAGAGGAGTCCTGGGCCGTGGCTGTGGTTGAGGGGAGAGGATAAGGGAGGGACTTTCAGGGGAGATGTGGGTAGGTTATGGAACAGGAGAACAAGGTAGGGGGTAGAAGTAAAGCAGAGAAGTGAGGAGGGATAATGTAAATAGGGTGAGAAGGACAGTGAGCAAAAATAGGAAGGAGGAAAATACAGAACAAGTAGTTATAGCTTAGAATGTGAATGGGATGAATTTACCCATAAAACGGAAGTGAATAGCAGATTAAAAATTTGAATTCAACAATATATTACTTTCAGGAAACACTATAAAAATGAGAGGTAGACACAAAGATAAAATAAAGGACAGTAGAATTTATTATGTAAAAAAGGGTAGTAATCATGATTTCACACAAAGTTAAAGCTAAAATAGATTTAATCAAGAGAGAAAAATAGGGAAACTATGCTGTTGTCAGCAATATTATTTAATATTGTTTTAGATCATTTAAAGTTATTAAACAGTTTAAAATACCTGAGAGTATAACTGCCCAGGCACAGGAACTATATGACCATAAACAAAACATTTTTTATACAAATAAGGTTAGATTGAGATAATTGAGATCATGAATAAGTAAAGCCAATATAATTTTAAAAATGACAATTTTACCTAATTTATTTAATACCATCCTATTTGAATTGCTAAAAATTATCTGAGTTAGAAAAAATAATAACAAAGTTCATCTGGAAGGACAAAAGGTCAGGAATTTCAAGGAAACCAGGGAAAAAAAGGTGTAAAGGAAGCAGATTCAGTAGTATCTGACCTTAAACTATATTATAAGGTGATAACATTGTTGAAGTGTAAAATGGATAATTTCAGTTATATTAAATGAAGATTTTCTTCTATAAATAAAACCAATATAGCCAGCAATGAGGGAATGCAGAAAATTGGGGAAAAAAAACCTTTAGACAATCTTTCAGATTATTGCTATAGTGTAGGAAATTATGAGCTGGTTGATTTAGAAAAACATGGAAAGACTTGGACTTATGAAGGAAGATGCTACCCACTTTCAGAGAAAGTAATGGCAAGTGGAAATACACATAGTATGGTATTATGTATCTATATATGAATGTATATGTTTATATATGTGTATATAGATATATATGTGTATATAGATATATACATATATCCAAGTTTAATTGGCACCTCCTTTAGGGTGTGGGGGGAAGGGAAAAAAAGTAAAGAGTCTATCAGAGAAAAAACAAAAAGGAAGCAAAGAGAAGGTGGGTAGCTTTGAAACAATGAGTAGTATTTATTATATAGGTTTTCTTGAAATGAAAATTTGTTTTTTATGTTGAATCCTCTCTTATGTTCTGCTGTGTATGTACCGATATTCTTTTTCTTTTCTTGTTTTGTATTTAAGTTTAAAATGAATTTTAAAAAGTGTGGGAAGGAGTTCTTGCCCAGTTTGTATAGCTCCTAACAAATGGATCTGGAATATAATATAGTCAGCCTTTTCTCATAGATCTTTTTATTTGATGAATAAATATGGAAATGAGTGAGTATGTATGATGAGTATATATGGAAATTTCAGAGACTGTCATGTTAGATGCTGTGAGACAGTAATAAATGACTGTTACTGGTATTTATTAAATAATTGAGTTATTGTTTAGACTGTGGATAAGACATAAATGACCTAGTAATTATACTTGATGGAATTACTATTTTTTTAAAAAGTACAATTTGAGTGTTACTGTAAATAAAGGAAGAAATTAATGTAAATTGTAGGAATACCCCCCAAAAAACAACAACAACAACAACAAAAACCAGAACCATTTTGTAGACGTTTGATAAATGTTTCACAGAGTTGTAACAGAAATCTTTGTTGGTCAAAATTCATTGGCTGAATGTTCTTAAGGAATCAGATTCCTTAAGTCTCTTCTAGATCCTCTACTCGTTTCATGTACCCATATAATTAATATATTTTTGTATTCCCTGTAGGGCAATATATTGGCAATGGAATTCTCTTGATAGTAACCAGACTGTGATGCCACTATTAAAATTTTATTCCCCTACTAATACTTTTAGCTCATCCTTTGGCACTTTTACAAATTTTCCAGTTCTGCTTTTTTGGGGGCTTTTAATTACTCAGAGTAAAATGAGCCAAACAGATTACTCTGGGCTCAAAGTACTGAAAATCTGCTTATGAATATATTTATGCCCTCTTCTTTTGCAAAAGAAATTCCTTGTTGAGAATGATTTAGGTTTCTACCTCCAGTAACTGAAATTAAATTTTAAAAATTGTAGAATAAATCTTTACATGCAATATAAGTATACATGCAACTATCACCTTATTAGAGCTATCAGGTCCTTTAAAATTTGGTCCTGACCGGACTTTGCTTTTTTAGAGCTCCCTTTTTGTTCCTACTAGACAGAAATCCAGTACTGTGAATTAGGAGACCTGTGCTTTAGTTTCTTTTAGTAACTGGTTGTGTGACCTTGGGCAAACCACTTCTCTTGGTCTTCACTTTCTTCTTTTGTAGAATACAGGGATTGGACTAGATAATTTCGTTTCTAAGATTTTAAAGCCAGAATCGAAACCTCCAGATTTTTAATGTTTAAATTGTATTCTATTT
The DNA here is from genome assembly GCF_003287225.1 of Phascolarctos cinereus. Lineage (NCBI taxonomy): Eukaryota > Metazoa > Chordata > Mammalia > Diprotodontia > Phascolarctidae > Phascolarctos > Phascolarctos cinereus. The sequence continues at coordinate 101,972,436 of NW_027556180.1, forward strand.
ATGAATCCCTTATCATCTTTCCTCCCCCTGCCTTCCAGTTACCTTTTGTAATGTCCCTTATCTTTGAGAAACTATGTTGTCTACTTTCAGCCAGAAATGCCAGTTTTTTTCTTCTACAAGATTTGAATTTGAATTAATTAAATTTTGCTAGCAAAACCTCAACTCTTCTTAGCTCCTTAACTCCCTTTGATTCAGTTCAATTCTTTTGAGGTAAAAACTCCCTTACTCCTTGTACTCATGCTCTTTCATCTCATCTCTACTTCTTTTCTTTCAGGAGGTGATTGGTGGATTTTTTTCAGTTTCTGTATTACCACCTGGTTCTAGAGTATCAGGGCAGTTTTCCTTGATAATTTTTTGAAATGTCATGTCTAGGCTCTTTTTTGGGCGGGGGGATCATGACTTTCAGGTAGCCCAGTAATTTCTAAATGATCTCTCCTTGATCTGTTTTTTTATCAGTTGTTTTTCCAGTGAAATATTTCAGGTTTTCTTCTATTTTCCATTCTTTTGTTTTTGTTTTATTTCTTCATGATGTCCCATGGAGTCATTAACTTCCACTTGTTTGCTTCTAATTTTTAAGTAATTATTTTCTTCAGTGAGCATTTGTACCCCTTTTTCATTTGGCCAACTCTACTTTTTAAGGAATTCTTTTCTTCAGTGATTTTTTTGTACTTTTTTCCTCCATTTTGACCAATTCTGCTTTTTATTGAGTTCTTCTCTTTGTTGAATTTTTGTTCCCCCCCTTTTTTTTTCACATTTGGTCAATTCTGCTTTTTAAGACTTGCTTTTCTTTAGTGGATTTTTATGCCTCTTTTACTATTTGGCCTATTCTCTTTTTTAAAGTGCTATTTTCTTTGGTATTTGTTGTGCCTCCTTTGCCAAGCTATTGACTCTTTTCATGGTTTTCTTTTATCATTGTCATTTCTTTTCCCAATTTTCCTCTGCCTCACTGATTTTTAAAACACTTTTTGAGCTCTTCCGGGAATTCTTTTTTTGGACCTGATTGCAATTCACATTTATCTTTCAGGCTTTGGGTGTAACAGTTTTGACTTTGTTGTCTTCTGAGTTTGTGTTTGATTATCCCTGTTACCATAGGAATTTTATATGGTCCAGATCTTTTTTGCTGTTTGCTCATTTTTCTAGCCTATTTCTTAATTTTTACCTTTATATTAAAGCTTTTCTTGGCTTGAAGGTGGCACTATCCCAAGCTTCAGGATTTTTTCTGCAGTTGTTTTCAGAGGTAGTTCTGGGGGTATATAAGCTTTCAGTTCTTTCAAGGTGTTATCATCTAAGGCGATGTGTATTTACTATTCTCCTGGCCTGTGCTTTGGTCTGTGGGTGATGACCACAAGCACTCTTTTTTTTGCCCTGGAACTGTGACCAGGGTCCACACTCCTCTATAGCCACAAGCTCTGGTGTGCTAGTTTTCCTCCTTGCACTAGAACTGCAACCTGGATCCAAGTATGGGTAATGCAACAGATTCCTGCACCCAGTGCCAGCAAAGGGATCCTCATAATCTCCTTCTGACAAGTTGTCTGGTGCCCTTACTATCTGTGGACTGAGGGCTCCAGAAACAGCCACTACCACTAGTGATTCAGTTGCCCCCAAGGCCTGCTGCTGGTTTGCAAGGGGGAGGCCTGTGCTGGGGCAGCCTGCACTAGAGTTACTTCACTGTCATCTCAGTATGATAGACCTTTCCTTCTGACTTTCTAAATTGTCTTGGGCTGGAAAAATGTTTCACCCCTTCCTTTTGTGAATTTTGCTTCTCTACAATTTGTTTTGAGTTGTTATTTAGAGTTATTTGGAGGGGAATTTGGGAGAGCTCAGGCAAGTCCCTGACTTTTTTCTACCATCTTGGCTCCATCTCTCATTACTTCTTCTAAACCTATTATATCTCCTCACAACATCCTATCCCTCTACCTTTCTTCTCCTACTTGGTCAGCAGTGCTCTCACCTCACTTTTCTTGACGGTATTAGTCTTTAAATTGACCTGTTTAACCTATATACTATCCATTGCCTTTGAATCTCTCCCCTATTGCTCTTTTTATGTTGCCCAACTTCAACCCTGGATTGTACTTAAAACTAACTTCCTTTGTACCTATTCCTCCTCTGCTGGAGAAAGTCATGCAATTATGCTTACAGGATCTTCCACAGACTCATTTAATCTTATGTCAAATGGGTCCTCACTGTTGCACTATAGTCCTTTTCTTTTTTCTAAATTGTATCTCTGTTTTCTCCTTCTTCCCATAGCTTCTTTGTTGTATCTGTGTCCTCTTCCATTCTTCACTTAGATTCTATGTTGTTGCCTTCTCTGTCAATTAGTAAGAATTTATAAGCACCTCTTATATACTGGTCACTGTGCTAATTGCTTGAGGAGCATGACCAATAGCAAATATTGTGAAGAATGTGCTAGAGAAGTTACTCCCTCCCCCTGCGCCCCTCTCTCTCCATACACACCTACACCCCCCACACACCCCTACCTGCATGCGCGCGCGCACACACACACACACACACACACACAGAGGTTAATGATACAACAAACAAGTAAACTATCCATATTTTAGTACAAAGGTCAAAGCTCATTAACAATATATTGAGTTTCTTACTGATGGAGGATGCATTTAGGTGCTAGAAATATTGTAGTAATTGTCTGTATTTGAAAGTTAAGTATTAACCTCTTCCCACCATGGAGAGGAATGATAGAGATTATGAGTAACATTGCCTCATAAAACAGTAAGAAGTAATGGAGGTGAAAAATAACTCTGTAGAAAATGGTGTGAGAAAGAACCAAGATCATCTCAGAAGTATTTATATAGATTAAACTGTTAGGAATACTGCAAATAGATACAAAATATAGCATGTAATTTTGTCACCTTTTCTATAGCAATCTATTTTCATCATCATAGAGTAAAACTAGTTCATTTGGACAGTTGTACCTGTCTTCAGCCTGCTTTGCTAGAACACTTGATACAGAAGTTGGATGTCCAGTCTTTGGTAGTGTTGTAGAGGGAATTTTTTGGTCATATATGATTTGGAGAAGGTAGCCTCTGAGGTCCCTTACAATTCTAAAATCTTTTTGTTATTTAATAATTAATTTGGTCAGGGGATATAGAATATAAGTCTACTTCTATACTTAAACCTGTAAAAGAGGAAAAATGATTAATTTAATTTTACCACATGTTAACTGAAAGGATCTTTTACCCTTGCTAACAGATAAGGAAATATGGGTACTAGATTATTATCTGTACAAGATATGCTACTGTAGTACAGCTTTTATTTCTGAATAGTTTACAGACAAAACACATTTCTGTTGGAAAGATTTCTCTTTTTTGTGCTTCTTTTTAAATAATTATTGATTCAGCAGCTATTTATTTAAATGTCAGTAAGTGCAAAGTAATATAGAGGCATTGTTGAGATACCAAGATTCTTAAGATAGGATTCCTCTCATCAGCTACTTGAGTCGGTGTGTGTAGAAAATAACATTAGTCAGACATTCATAACTATTAATTATACAGTAAAAGTAGCTACAGTGGAGGATAAAATAGAATTAATATTTCAAAATTTGCTGAATTATCAGCTTGTTGGAGCAAAGACAAAAGTCAGAGCCATTAAAAATAATAAAGATGAGAGTATATGGCATATAACTGTTAGCAATGACCTGACCTATTTGAACAGTCATTTTTAGAAAATGGGGAATGAATAAAGGAACAGTTGTTAATATGGAATAACACCATTTCCTATAGAAATTTGAGTGATATAAAGTAGTTGCTGCAACAGGGGAGCTTAGAATTGGCTCACCCATCAGATACTTGATTTCATTGCCAAGATTTAGAACATGATAGACCAGGGTTACTCTGGTTTAAAATATAGACTCTAGACTTATTTTGTCAGATGGCAGAAGATAATGATAAGAATTCCTTTATAAAAAAAAAAAGAGAAAATGTTTAGAGAAATCATTATGTGAGACACAAATAAGCTTGATTGTTCTGAGAATACTTAAAAATTAAACGAGAGGGTAGACACCAACCTGGAAAACTGTAAAAGATCAACATTTCTGTAGCAAATGAATTTTTTTGTACTTAAATTACATTTTCTTTTTATTATGAACTCAATCCTCATCAAACAAGTATATAGTATATGAAATAAGATTGTAAAACTATAAATTTATCTTAACATTTTTAAAGTGAATATTAAATTTAACAATGTAATAAGAGAATGGTCTTGTTTGTGTCTCTCTGATTTTTTTTTCTTTAAAAAATATGGATACTCTTTTTCTTTTTTGTACTCTCCCATGTCTCACTAACTCATTTTTTAATTAACTAATGGTAACCAACAGGACATCAATAACTATTGATGACTGTCTGTTTTTTTGGTTCTTAAAATTTTTTTGAGTGTGATCTGTGTAATCACTTGAAAGATGCAGAGACTAATAAGGATAGATAACAGGATCAATGTACAAGAGTCTTCACTCGAGGATAACAGCCATTCATTGATCACTACTCTTTAGTTCTGTTCATTCAGTCACAAATGGTGGTTAAGTTTTTTTTATTGTTCTGATAATTTATCTATCCCTTAAGAATTATCTTTATAATTCAACAGTAGGAAACCTTAGGAATGGTTTGGAACTGGTAGTAGTGAATCTAGTAGAAAAAAATTGGATGTTGGAAGGAATATGTAGTGGTCTAGATATGGAGTGGAGAGAGATTGAGTTGACAGTTTCAAAGGTTGAGTGTAGAAAATGGGTCAGAACATGTCTAGTCTGCTCTATCAATTAATAATACTCCTGATAGAGATAAAAATTGTTGTAGAGACATTTTAAAAATAGAAAACAGAAGTAAGTTCAAGAGGACACAGACAAGCAGGATAGTGTTGTTTTAAATGTGTTAAATTTAACATATACTTTAAAAAGAAGCAAGCTATGTTTAATAGTAATTCCCAGTTTCATATAAATTCCTTTTTTTCTGGTTCTTTGTATAAGGAGATAAGCATGTGTGTTGATTTTTATCAACTTGACAGCAAGAGAAAATTTGGAAAAAAATATTGCTTCTGTTAAAGTTTCACAGAAATCACAGAATATCAAAGTTGGGAGGAACACTAGAGACCATATAGTCTAAGAGTTCTTAACCTAGGGTCCATTAACTTGTTTTAAAAAATATTTTGATAACTATATTTCAATGCAGATGGTTCTCTTAGGATTTTAGTCTTATATATTCTTTTTTATGTACTTAAAAATATTATTTTGAGAAAAGGTCCATAATCTTTACCAGACTGCCAAAGGGAGTCCATAATACAAAATACCTTGACCTAGTCTAACACATATAAGAATTCCCTCTACAACATCCCTAGCAAGTGCTTATCCAGCCTTCACTTGAAGATATATAATAACCTCAAGTTGATGCATTATGCATATAGTTAGCTCCAATTTGTTAGAAGACTCTCCTCGCATAAAGCCTAGATACGCCCCTGTAACTGACCTATTCCTGTGATCTGGAACCAAGCAAAATAAATCTAATTTCTCTTCTGCAGAATAGCCTTTCAAATACTTGAAGACTATTGTCGGACCCCCTTTAAAATTTTTCTCTTTGTCAGGTAATGGATGAAAGTTGTAGAGAGGCGGATTTCAGTATAATGTGAGAAAAAACTTTCTAAGAATTGAACCTGTCTCACACTGGATTAAGCTGTTTTAGGAAGTAATGAGCTTTCGTTCACTGGAGGTTTTTAAAAAGAGCTGGATATCCTTCTGTTGAAGAAATAGTAAAGGATATACCTGTTAAGGAACAGGTTAGACTCTGAGGTACCTTTCAGCTTTGAGATGCTATGATGGTGAGAAAATCAGCAATAAATATTTATTAAAATCTTGTTTGAAAAAATGTTTATTTTCTTCATTTTAGTAAATATTTAATTGTTGGTGACAATGAAATATTGTAATTATCTGGTGAACCATCCATATAAGCTAACTAATGAAATTAGGATATGTGTTTCAGGAATTTAAGAAGAAAATTTTTTTTTGGTTAAAAAAACCCATAAGCACATTTTTGCAAATTTGAAAAAATATATTGCTTAGTTGTTTCACTTTCATGAAAAAACTCATTTTTTTCTCCCTAGAGCTTGTCAAAACACAATAGAAGCAACATTGGAACGGAAGGTGGACCACCTCCTTTTGTACCTTTTGGACAGGTAATTAAACTTTTACCTTAAAAGATGAACTTTAATCTGGGAAAATTATTTTTGTTGTTCAAACTGTATATTCATGAAATGTCACAGAAACTGTTTATCAATGAAATTATTAAGCAGGCAAAAGAATTTAATAATTGTTCCTTATTTCTTTGCAAAAATAGAATCATGGATGAGGAAGCTGTTTGTGTTATTGTATTGCACTGACATACCAATAAATTGTCTTGGTAAAGGCCCACAAATAAAAATCAACTTGTAGTTCATTTTAGTTAATTTTCAGAGAAGCGACACTTTAAAGACTAAGAGTAGAAAGCAAATTTCATAATAAATGACCCCCCAAAATTCAATATAATTGAATAAATTGTGACATTGGTGTAATAGTATGTTATTCCTTAAAAATGAAACATGAAGAATACAAGGAAATATGGAAAGACAGAATGACGTAGTCTGAAGAAAGCAGAATTTAGGACAGTATATTCATTGGTTATGGCTATATTAAAAAAACGAACAAATACTTCCCTCATTCCTCCCCCCAAAAAACAAACAAACAAATAACCCACTTTATAAGTTGTTATTCAGTTGTTTCAGTTGTGTCCAACTCTGTGACTCCATTTAGATTTTTCTTGGCAAAGATACTAGAGTGGTGTGCCATTTCCTTCCCCAGCTCATTTTACAGATGAGTAAACTAAAGCGAACAAAGTTAAGTGACTTACCCAGGATCATACAGCTAGTAAATGTCTGAGGCCAGATTTGAACTTGAGAAGATGAGTTTTCCTGATTCCAAGCCCAGTGCTCAATCCACTGTGCCACCTAACTGCCCTACTTTATAAGTACCTTGATGGAAAAGGTATTTAAAGATGAGAGCACCAAAAAGATTGTTATATTTTTTAAAAGTTTATGCATGTTAATGAAAATGCTTTTTAAAGGTTTGTTTAGGGTTTTCTGTAATTTTAAAATTTAAAACTTATTTTAAAAATATGTCATCTAAATTATTATCATTTATAATAAAAACCATTTTTTAGAAAAGGAAACTTGTAAAGAAGAATACCCTTCCAGGTATACCCATCAATCCATGTTTTCACACTTTCCATATCTTTTCATCCTAACCCCCTTGTACATTTGATGTGAAATTTGAAGTCCCATCTTTCCTCTAATTTCCTAATTGACTGAAACTGCTGCTTTACTGTCCCATGTATAGTATCATAATTTACCATAAATTAAGTCTCATCACAACTAACTCTAACAGCATTGGACAGACTTAGCACTGAACAAGCCTCACAGGTTCACCCACTTTCCCCTGACCTCTGGTACCCTACGTGTCATCTCTACTGTCATTCTCCTTCTGCCTCTCCCTCAATTTAATTCTGGGAAATCTGTCCAGCATCTGATCTTCGTTCTCTAAAGGAAGTCAAGACAAGGTTATGAGTATCTTTATTTTGCTATCAGAAGTCTCTTTCAGATATATATATATATATATGGCTCTTAACTTTTGTGAAGTCGGATAGGCACCCAATTATACAAAACTTAGACTAGCATGGGAGGAAATTAAATTAAGACCAAATGTTTCTTACCTTGGAATTAAAGCTATTCTTTAAGCATTACTATTTGGATAGAGTTAAGAACTATAATTATTGTTAAATTTATTTTCAACAGTGATAAACACTAATAAAATGAAAGGGATATAGTGGAGTTTTATTAATGTAATCCATATTCGGAAATTCTGACTTTTTGTCAGTTATAGGAAAGCAAAAAGATTGGCCAAATGGGAAGGCAGTTGCTGTTGTGCAAAACCTAAACAACTATTCCAAGTGTGCATTACTACTTTTGTAATCACTTCAAATTAGGAAAAGGATTTTTTCTTTTTTTTTTTAATGATTAAAACAGTGTGAACAAATGTAATAATGCATATTTTAAAATGACTGTAATCTGTTTGAAAATCCTCCTCCCCAATATTATCACGAGTCCTCATGTAAATTACTTTTTATTTATAATCAACACTTATCTTTATTCAAATTTTAAAAATTCTGACATTTGTGTTTGACTTTTTTTGGATTAAGAAGTATAATAAAATAATAACCTAAATAAAAATGAAATAATAATATTGAAAGCACATTCATATTGTTTTATTTCAGCTTAATAAGCTTTGCTTAAATAATTTGAAGAAAGATATTCATGTTTGGTGCTTGTGTAACTGGAATATGTGTACTTCATTAGAAATATGCTATATTTTGTGGCATTTGTCTTTGAGAGACTTTAAACTTTTTATTTAGGGCAACAGATTTTATTATTCCTATTTTGCAGGTAATTTATAGTTGATGTACTACAAAATATTGTGAAATTTTTATTTCCTTTAGGAGTGCTTGTCTTTGTTGTATGGAACTGTTTAACAGAAGCTTACTAGTTGGGGTGGAATTTAACATTTTAACTTACAATTCTTTTTTTATACTGGGTATTGTTTACAGAGGAGTTATGGAAGAATATGTCAGTCAGTTCATCAGCAAGTATTTATTAAGTTCCTGCTATGTGCCAGGTGCTAAGGATGCAAGTATAAAGAATAAAGAAATCCGTACTTGGAAGGAGTTTGCATTGTAATGTGGGAGATAACAAGTACGTGTGTGAATACACACATGTGCACACACACACACACACAGAGCATAAATATAAAGTGAATATATACAAACATATATAAATTAATTAAGTGCTAGATAGTTTGAGAGAAAGGACACTAACAGTTGAGCATATCAGGAAAGCTTCAAGCCAAAAATGGTGCTTTACAGCTGTGTGTTGAAAGACAGATAGACAAACATTACACAGGAAGACAAGACATGAATGAATTTTGATCTCCTCCTGTTGGTGGAAGGAAATATCCGCACTAAGAAGATAACAGATCCATCAAAGGATTGAAAATAACTGTCAGTGTAATGTTGCAGTGAAACTTTTTGCAAATCTTTTTCTCCTAGTTGTACAATGCATTCACTAATTATTTTTGAATAATAATTTCTTTAAAATCTAAAACCTTTTCAGATAGTTACCCTAAATAAAATTAGGCACCTTAGCAGAGTGACTTTATAAATATTTCCATTATTAACTGAAAGTGATTTTGCTCTTCAGTGACGTGATTCATCAAGTGTATTTTGACTTAATAATAGGATCATAGGAACATTGATTTAGAGCTAAAAGGGACCTTAGAAGTTATCAAGTTCAACTTTCTCATTTTATATGTAAGGAAACTAAAGCCAGGAGAAGTTATGACTTGCCCAGTTACACAGCTAATAATACTATTTCATCTTATTATCAATTTAATCTCTTTTTTTAAAAAGTTGTCAGATTTTAAGTTCATGAGGTAGAGCTGCCATTTTGTGGGTTCTGTTATTAGAAGTTAAGCTGATATTTCTTTAAGAAAGAAAATATGTAAGAAACTGTAATATAAATTGGACATGTGGTGTTAGATAGTAATTTGGTTTTATATGTGTTTCATATCATTAGAAGTGTGTGTCTCATGTCCAAGTGGATAGCAGAGAACTTGATCGGAGAAAAACATTGCAAGTGACAGCTCCTGCCAAACCTCCAGGTGATAATGATGAATTTGAAAAGCAGCGAACAGCTGCCATTGCAGAAGTTTCAAAGAGCAAAGAGGTAGGAAACAGTAATTTAAATATTTGTGTATATATTACATATACATGTGAACATTTGTGTACATGTATATGTGTTCACAATATGTATAAACATTATATATGTATAATGTGTGTATCACATTTACATATTAAACATACACGATGTGCGTAATGTATATACACACATATTCATATACATTCTCTTAATTATATTTTGTTTTACTTGTATAGTCTAATTCTCATCCCATAAAGTTAAAATATAGTGATTGAGGAAAGAGGTCAATCATTATCCAGTAGATACTTTACATACAACAAATGCCCTTTTGCTTCATGACCAGCTTGATTCAAAGACTAAGGAAACTAGGGGGTAAGAAATGAAAATTAGAAGTAGGTAACATCTGTAAAATGGGGATAGTAATAGATTCTCCCTCACAGGATTGTTGTGAGGATCAAATGAGTTAACATATGTAAAGCCATCTGCCAATTTAAAGCACTATATAAATGCTAACTATTATTATTAATATAATATTAGTTGCCTATGGCTGTGTAAGGGTACTATAATACCTTAACCTCTACTGAAAAATAACCAGAACTAGTCACAGTTTTTACTCCAAGCAGATAACAGAGTTATGTTGAGGCAGGAAATAAAAATGTTGTTGGCAAAAGAGGTTATCTCAATGCCTTACAACTTTAAAGTAGAAATAGTACTATCAGAGACAAGAGAATATAAGGAAATGGGTTCTTGCATTTATGCTTCCCTTCTTCTACCACACATAGTTGGCCCTTTGCATTTTGAGCTTCAACATTCTAGTAAAAATAACTACAGGTGCAATTTATTTAGTATTTCTGTTTATTGTATGTAGTTCTAAGGTTTACCAAGCACTCTAAGACAACAGCCCCAGGAGAGCTAGATAGGAAGCATGTTATCCCTATTTCACATAAAAACTAACCGAGACTGGTGGTAAAAATAAAAGCTAATTGTATGAGCATCCTATCTGCCTGAAATAGGTCAGTTTGACTATGGTAGATTCTGAGATTTGGACATGGTTAGGTAGACAGAAAGTGGTAATGGATATTCAGAAGTGTAGCTATGATCTGGGGCTGAGATTTACTCTGTCCATGTTGAAGATCATGCCTTGCTGAGACGGGAACAGGTAATCATATATTCATTCTTTTGACAGACACATTTATTAAATACATATTCTGTTTCAGGCACTGTTAGGCACTTGGTATTCAAAGACAAAAACAAAATACTTCCTGCGGCTTAGAAGCTGACGTTCTATTGGGGAAACAACGTGCACATGCAAAACTGTAAACAAAAAAACAGACGAAGTAATTTCTGGAGTAAGGGCACTAATAGCTGGGGGATGGGAGGGAGATAAGGATTAATTTCCTCTAGGATGTAATACTTGAGCTCATCTTTGAAAGAAACTAGAGATTTTAAGAGGCAGAGGCAAGGAGGCCTATTTAGAGTAGTAGAAGCTTTGCCGGTTTCTTCCCAAGTTTTTTTTCGTTTTGGATTTAAGTGACACTGCAATCATTCTGAGGTATGGCAGGAAATTCTGTAAACTTCCTCCTCTAAACACTTGGGATGCTTGCTCTCAGATTTGTCTCTTAGAGATGGGTCTAGAAGGCTTCTGGTAATAGGATTTTGGTCTGGCAACCTGAAAACCTCTCTTTTCAGTAGTAACAATTGTTAACTTTTATTGTTAAAGCCCTTAACTTCCAAAATCCATCCCAGTGGAAAGGCATTTCCCTTGACAAAGGTTGAGGAACAACTATTCATTGAAATTTTCTCTATCAGTCTTGCTTTGTAGTAATTAATTTAGCAATATTTATTCAGCATTTATTGTGTGCAATGAATGAAGAGAAGACCATAATATTGGTCATGACTTAAAATTTAAGTTGATTTTTTTTCATTGCTAAATTGAATAGTATTGGAAACTATTTGATTTTGAAATCCATGAAATTAAAATGATTTATGTTTAAAATGAGATATTTCATAAATATTGTTGTATTTAATATGAAGAAGAAATTATTTCCTAGTGTTAGCTCACTAAGAATAGAAATTCCTGTAACTTATAATTGATTTTTTACGTCTTGATCAGAAGAATGTCATACTATTGGTTAATCTTGATTTTAACTTGTAAAATTCAAGGTTTCATTTTTTAATAAGTGCTAATTACCTGTAATGAAACTTATGCGTCTGGCTTAATTAACAGTTAACTTTCCTTTTGAAATTGAATTGTAAACAGAGGATAATTCTTGAATTTATTTCTTCACAATTTCTTGGCTTTCTGTCTTTAGCTATGAAAATATATACATTGTAGTATCTCAGTGATCAGAAAACTGTTCTTTATTCTTCTCTTCCTTCTAAAAAGTTTATTCCCATGGACCTTGCTTCCTCTTAAGTAACCCTATTCAAGCATATGGTTAATCTACAAAAAATATTATATTGGGTTTCTTCTGTCATGAATAATCATATTATTTTTCCTAAGTTAATTGGCCTTGATTATTAGTTTTAATGCATTTAATTTACTGTCACATAGGTTTTAATTAGAGAACTTTCTTTGAGGATTTAATATTTTTACTTAAATTTGTGAGCTAGCAATTCTGTTAAAAAAAATTGTGGGCTTTTGATTTTAGCAGTTAAAAGTTTATTCTGATCTGGAATAAAATTTTAAGTTGTAGATTGTTAAAAATTACGTAGAACATTATCCACCTATTTCTACATCATCTGCTCATGCCTTTTTTATGACCATTATCTGTGCCTTAGCATTATCTTTAAATTTTCTTCTTTCTTTGTTCCATCTGATTAAAAATTATTTCTATTGTTTTCGGCTCCCAGATCTGTTGGATATTTTCTTATTGGGGGACAAAAGGGAATTTAAAATTATAGAGTAATTTTAAAAATGTATATAAATTATCTACTTGGAACTATAAACTGATTACAGTATATAGACAGTATAAAATATTATACATATGGTAGGTGTGTATACTATTCTTGGGTATGTATCATTCATTTTTTAACTAATGCTTTTTATATTCCATAATATCTCAATGTTTTTGATTACATAAACAATGAAATAAGATATACAAGGTTAAATAAGATCATATTTCTTGAGTAAAACCAATAAAATTAGAAATCTTTTGTGTACTGCCTATATGAATTTATTCAGCTATTGAAATTCAGTTTATATACACCATAAAATTTAAAACTTGGCATTATTTGTAAATGTTAAAATGTTTAAGAAATTTTTTCTTAAAGCACCTAATCTGCATCATTTATGGGCTATTTTATTTTTTCTTCTTTATTGTTCTGCATTACATTTCTTTTAGTGATTTGCCTGAGAATAGCACATAAAAATTAAAATTATGTAACATTTAAAAAAATAACTCTAATGTGGACTTCAGAAGAGAAAGACTTTTGTCTAGTTAATAACTTTTTAAAAATAGACATTAACATTTTACTTCTGTGTAAAATATAACCATAGAAATTTACCTACTCCAGATTTATTAAATTCTATACAACTTAATTACTTAGTCTTGAGAGCTGTTTTCATAAAATGTTCACTTATATCTCACTTGTTTCCTTTTCCCCCCCTTATCTAAAGACCAAGACATTTGGAGGAGGTGGTGGTAATGCTAGAAGTAATCTCAACATGAGTACGGGAGGGAGTCGAAACAGGGAAGTTTTCCAGAAAGAAAAGATAACAAAACCTGAAGGAAAATATGAAGGTGTCTATCGAGAGCTGGTAAGGCAGAAGAAATACAAAAAACTTCAATGTCTTTTGCTTTACAGGTAGATAAGAGCATTAAAAAATAAATTTCATGTAATTTTCTAAATGATTTTTTTCTGTTTATGCACACCTGTAATTACTTTATTAATGGCAGTATTCAGAACATAATGGTCATATGCTGCTATAACTCCAAAAAATTTTATTAAAAGATTACTAAAAATTTAACAAATACAAGTTAATCAATTTCTTTGAAAAATAATTTATTGGCTGTCTTTTTTTAAGTAGCATTTTTTTTTGTCTCAGTAATATAATTGTGAAACTAATTGATAAAGTATTTTTCAAGTTCTTGTACTTCTAAGTACAACAGGATAGGAACTGTACCAGTAATTTTATTGTTATAGGAAACACCTAAGTAAGAAAATCCCCTCTACTAATGTAGGTTGGTACCATGAGTAGAACTGCAAAACGATTCTTGTAGAATGTGAGACTTTAGTTGATGTTGAAAAAAAGTCAGGGAAGCAAGAGGTAGAGATGAGGTGAGGGACAATTCCAGACATAAGGGACAGCAAATGAAAATATCTTGTTGAGGAACAACAGAGAGTCCACTGTCCCTGGATCACAGAATATGTGGAGGAGGGTAAGGTAGGAAGGGATCAGGTTATGAAAGGCTTTGAAAGCCAAACAGGATTTTATATATTTGATACTGGAGGCAATAGGGAGCCACTTGAGTTTATTGAATGGAGGTTTGGGGGGAGGGAGAGAATGAAATGGTCAGATCTGAACTTTAGGCAGATCACTCTGACAGCTCAGTAGACGATGGACTGGAATAGGGAAGAGACTTGAGACAGGGAGACCAACCAGAAGGCAATTGCAGTTGTCTAGCTGTGAAGTAATTGCGCCTGCATGAGGGTGGTGGCAGTGTCAGAGTAGAGAATGGGATATGTATGGGAGATGTTATGAAGATAAAATGGACAGGCAATGGAATGTGGGATGTGGGGTGCTAAAGAGGGAAGTTGAAGATGCCACCTAGACTGCAAGCCAGGGTTATTGGGAAGGCAGTGGTGCCCTTAACAGTAATAGAAGAGTTAGGAAGAGGAGAGAGTTTTAGGGGAAAGTTAATGCGTTCAGTGTTGAACAGTTTAAAATATCCACCAGGCAACCAGCTCAGTATGTCCCATAAGGCATTTGGAAATGGGATACTAGAGGTCAGGAGAGAGGTTAGGACTGGATAAGGAGATGTGAGATTTGGATTCATATAGCTACCATGACTGCCAAGAAAAATAGTATGAGAAAAGAGACTGACCCCCAAGACAGAGCTTTAGGGAACACTCATGTTTAGTGGGTATAATCTGGATCTAGGAAGATCCAGGAAAGGAGTCTGAGCAAGAATGGTCAGACTGGTGTGAGAAGACTCAGGAGAGAGTAGTGTCATGAAAATCTAGAAAGAAGAAGGTCACAAGAAGACAGTGATTGACAGTGTCAGAGACTACAGAGAGGTCAAGAAAGAAAAGAGTCTATAGCTATTCTTAAAGATGTTCTTTTTTCTTAAGCATTTAATTTTTATTTTTTCTCAATTACAAGTAAACAAGAAATGTAACATTTGTTTTTTCAAAATTTTGAGTTCCAAATTCTTTCCATCCCCTTCTCACCCTTGACAAGGCAAGCATTTTGAGATAGATTATACATCTGCAGTCATACAAAACATTTTCATACTGGCCATGTTGCAAAAGAAAACACAGAGTGAAAAAATGAGAATTAGAATGAAAGTAAAATAAGTATGTTTCAATCTGTATTTAGATACCATCAATCAGTTCTTTCTCTGGAGTTGGATAACATTTTTCATCATAAGTCCTTTAGAATTGTTTTGGACCATTGTATTGCTGAGAATAGCTAAGTTGTTCACAGTTGATTATTGTATAGTATTGTTACTGTGTACAATGTTCTCCTGTTTCTGCTTGTTTCACTTTATATTAGTTCTTGTCAGTCTTTGTAAGTTTTTCTGAAAGCATGTTGTTCATCATTTCTCATAGCACAATAGTATTCCATCGCAATCATATACCCTAACTTGGAGTTCCAAATCGCTTTCCAGAATGCTTAGATCAGTTCATATCTCCACCAACAGTTCGTTAATGTCCCTGTTTTTCTACATCCTCTCCAACATTTGTCATTTTCCTTTTCTGTCATATTATCCAATCTGATACATATGAGGAGGTACCTTAGAGTTGTTTTAATTTGTATTACTCTGACAAAGAATGATTTAGAGCTTTTTTTTCATATAACTATATATAGTTTTGATTTCTTCTTCTAAAAGCTGTCTGTTCATATCTTTTGACTATTTATCAGTTGGAAAATTACTTGTATTCTTATAAATTTAACTCAGTTGTCTATATATTTGAGAAATGAGGCGTTTATTAGAGAAACTTGTTGTGAATTTTTTTTCCCTGTTTGCATCTTTCCTTATCTTGGCTACATTGGTTTTGTTTTTGCAAAACCTTTTTAATTTGATGTAATCAGAATACTCCATTTTATTTCCTGTAATGCTCTCTACCTCTTGTTTGGTCATAAAGTTTTCCTTATCCATAAATCTGATAAGAGAAATATTCCGTGCTTCCTCAATTTGTTTATGATACCACCTTCCATGTCTAAGTCATCCATTTTGACCTTACCTCAGTATATGATGTGAGCAGTTAGGTCTATACTTAATTTCTGCCAAATTGCTTTCCAGTTTTCCCAGCAATTTTTGTTTTTGTTTTGCACTGAGTATGGTGACTTTATTGATGGCACACAATTGAGGACTCTATGCCTCCCTTCTACTATCAAGGTACTTTAGGGCAAAGATGTGAATGGGGTATGGGATCTCCAGTATAGGAAGGTAAGTTAGGGATGTGGTATCTCTAGTGGTGGAACTCCTCTTTTGGCTGGGGATGAAGAACCATGTTTTTCCACTTTGCTCCCTGGAGGCCATGAAGATCTTGAGGTCTACTATGCAGTTTCTATAACCAATCTCATTCTCGTACTAGGAAATGAGCTTGAAAAAATGGTCTTTAAGGGTGATGCCAGTGCCAGCATCAAAGGTAGAAGAGTGAATATCGCTGATTAAGTCACAGAATACAACCTGGTCTTCTGAGCAGCCCAAGATGCCCTTCAAGGGGACCTCTGATACTTGCTTCACCACTTTCTTGATATCATATTTGGCAGGTTTCTACAGGTGGCAGATCAGATCCACAACAGATATATTTGAAGTAGAAACACAGAATGCGATGCCTGTAAGTTTCACATTCAGCTCAGACTTTGCCTACAGCATTAACAGCACCAGTGGAAACAGGGATGATGTTTTGGGCAGCACCATGCTCATCTCACCACAACGCCCCAGAGGGGCTGTCTTCTGTCTTCTAAGTAGTAGTCATGTCATGGAATGTGATCATAAGTCCTTCCACAACTCTAGAGTTGTCAAGAATGACCTTGACCAAGGGAGCAAGGCATTTGGTAGTACAGGTGGCATTACTGAAAATATTAAGGGAATTATTGTATTTCTCCAATTCATTCCCATCCAGAACATAGGGGCATCAGCAGAATGCACAGAGATAATGACCTGCATAGCTCAATCTTTCAAGTGAACCTTGGTCCTTTCCATGATGTTAATGTACTGATGGACTCTGTAACATACTCGGCTCCCTGGTATTGCCATTTAATATTGTTGGGATCCTGCTCCTGGAAAATGGTAGTGGCTTTTCCACTGAATACAAATCATCCCATCATAATCATCTCACGCTCATGCTCTATGTCTATTTATACTCCTTCTAATTACCTTAACAATAATAATAAAAATTCTTAGGAGTTATGATTATCATCTTCGCATGTAGAAATATAAACATTTTTACCTTATTGATTCCCTTATAATTTCTCTTTCGTATTTACTTTTTTATGCTTCTCTTGAGTCTTGTATTTGAAAGTCATATTTTCCATTCAGCTGTAGTATTTTCATCAGGAATGCTTGAACATCCTCTGTTTCATTTTATGTCCATTTTTGCTCCCCTGAAGGATTATACTCAGTTTTACTGGATAGGTTATATTTGTTTGTAATACTAGTTCCTTTGCCTTCTGCAATATCATATTCCTAGCCCTTTGATCTTTTAATGTGTAAGCTGCTAAATCTTGTGTGATCCTGACTATGTCTCCATGTTATTTGAATTGTTTCTTTCTGAGTGCTTTTAGTATTTTCTTCTTACCCTGGGAGCTCTGGAATTTGGATGTAATATTCCTGGGAGTTTACATTATGGATCTCTTTCAGGAGGTGATTTGTGGATTGTTTCAGTTTCTGTTTTACCCTCTGATTCTAGAATATCATGGCAGTTTTCCTTGATAATTTTTTGAAGTATGTCTAGGCTGTTTTTGATCATGGATTTCAGGTAGTCTAATAATTCTTTTTTTAAAAAAATTAATTTATTTTGATTTATCAACAATCACTTCCATAAGCTTTTGAGTTTTAAAATTTTCTTCCCCTCCCTCCTATTTCCCTTCCCAAAATGGTGCACAATCTGATATAGGCTATACATTCCTATTAAACATATTTTCACATTAGTCATGTTGTAAGGAAGAATTAGAACCACTAGAAGGCACCACAAGAAAGAGGAAACAAAATAGAACAGAAAACAAAAAAAGAGCAAATAGTATGCTTCGCTCTGCATTCAAACTCCATAGTTCTTTCTTTGGATGTGAATATCATTTTCCATCTTGAGACTTTTGGAGATGTCTTAGATCCTTGCATTGCTGAGAAGGGCTAAATCTATTAAAGACAGTCATCCCATAATGGAAAGCAGTTTGGCAGAAATTAAGTATAGACCTAACTGCTCACATCATATATTGAGGTAAGGTCGAAGTGTATGACTTAGACATGGAAGGTGGTATCATAAGCAAATTGAGGAAGCATAGAATATTTTTCCTGTCAGATTTATGGATAAGGGAAAACTTTATGACCAAACAAGAGGTAGAGAGCATTACAGGAAATAAAATGGAGTATTCTGATTACATCAAATTAAAAAGGTTTTGCTGTTACTATGCACAACATTCTCTTGATTCTGCTCACTTCACTCAGCTTTAATCCGTACAAGTCTTTCCAGGTTTTTCTGAAATCTCCCGGCTCATCATTAGAGCACAATAGTATTCCATTACATTCATATACCACAACTTGTTTAGCCATTTCCCAATTGATGGGCATCCCCTCAATTTCCAGTTCTTCGCTACCACAAAAAAGAGCTGCTATAAATATTTTTGTACATGTGGGTCTTTTTCCCATTTGTACAATCTCTTTGGCAGTACAGCCCTAGAAGTGCTATTGCTGGGTCAAAGGGTATGCACATTTTTGTAGCCCTTTGGGGATAGTTCCAAATTGCTCTCCCAAATGGCTGGCTCATTTCACAACTCCACCAACAATGCATTAGTGTTTCAATTTTTCCACATCTTCTCCAGCATTTATCATTTTCCTGGCTTGTCATGTTGGCCAATCTGATAGGTATGATGTGGTACCTCACAGTTGTTTTGATTTGCATTTCTCTGATCAGTAGTGGTTTAGAGCATTTTTAGGGTGATTATAGATAGCTTTAGTTTATTCATCTGAGAAGTGTCTGTTCATATACTTTGACTATTTGTCAATTGAGGAATGACTTGTATTCTTATAAATTTGATTTAGTTCCCTATGTATTTTAGAAATGAGGCCCTTATCAGAGGTACTGGTTGTAAAAATTCTTCCCCAGTTTTCTGCTTCCCTCCTAATCTTGGTTGCATTGGCTTTGTTTGTGCAAAAACTTTTAAATTTAATGTAATCAAAATTTCCATTTTGCATTTCATAATGTTCTCTATCCTGTTTGGTCATGAATTCTTCTGTTCTCTGTAAATCTGACAGGTAAACTATTCCTTGCTCTCCCAGTTTGCTTGTAGTATCAACCTTTATATCTAAATCATGAACCCATTTTGACTTTATTTTGATATATATGGTATGAGATTTTTGGTCTATGCCTAGTTTCTGTCATGCTCTTTTCCAGTTTTTCCAGCAGTTTTTGTCAAATAGTGAGTTCTTATCCCAGAAGGTGGGGTCTTAGGTTTTATCAAATAGTAGATTACTATAGTAATGTCTTGCATACCTATTGTATTCCACTGATCTACCACTCTTTTCTGTTTCAAATAGTTTTGATGATTACTGCTTTATAATACAATTGAAGATCTGGAATGGCTAGGCCACCTTCCCCTGCATTTCTTTTCATTAGTTCCCTTGATATTGTGGACTTTTCGTTATTCCAAATGAATCTTGTTATCATTTTTCTAGCTGTATAAAATAATTTTTTGGTAGTTTGATTGATATGTCACTGAATAAGTAAATTAGCTTAGTAAAATTGTCATTTCTATTGTGTACATGTCTAGGCTGTTTTTGGTCATGGATTCCAGGTGGTCCAATAATTCTTAAATGATCTCTCCTCAATCTGTTTTCCAGGTCAGTTGTTTTTCCAATGAAATATTTCACATTTTCTTCAACTTTTTTTATTATTTTGACTTTGTTTTATTATTATTTGGTGTCTGGTGGAGTCATCAGCTTTCACTTACCTGATTTTACTTTTTAAGGAATTATTTTCTTCAGTGAGCTTTTGTACCTCATTTTCCGTTTGGCCAATTCTATTTCTTAAGGAGTTCTTATCTTGAGTGAATTTTTCTACCTCTTTTTTCATTTGTCCAATTCTGCTTTTTAAAGTGTTCTTCTCTTCAGTTGATTTTTGTTCCTCTTTTACCATTTGGTCAATTCTTTTTTTAAAAGGTGTTATTTCCTTCACTATTTTTTTTGTCTTCTTTTACCAGACCATTGACTATCTTTTCATAATTTTCCTTCATCACAGTCTTTTCTTTTTACCAATTTTTCCTTTACCTTTCTTATTTGATTTAAAAAGTCCTTTTTGAAATACTGTACAGGATTGCGCATGTATAACCTGTATCTGATTGCTTACCTTATGAGGAAGCAGGGAGGGAGGGATAAATCATTAAAAAAAAAGTTAAAAATTATTTTAACATGTAATTTGAGAAAACTAAAATATATATTTTTTAAATCCTTTTTGTGTTCTGGGAATTCTTTTGGGGCCTGTGACCAATTTACATTTTTCTTTGAAGCTTTGCATGTAGCTGCTTTGGCATTGTTGTCTTCATAGTACTTTCTATGGTCAGGTTACTTTTTGTTGTTTGTTCATATTTCCAGCCTATTTCTTGGCTCTTAAATTTATTTTACAATTGGGCTCTGCTCTCAAGTTATAAGTTATAAGAAACTGTCATAAGTTTCAGGCTTTTCTTCCTGCTTTTTTCAGAGCTATTTCTGGAGGTCTGTAGGTTTTCTGTTCTTCTAATGTAGTTATGATCACTGCTCTCCTGGCTCTCTCTGGTCTTTACCCAAGAAGGAACCTTGTTCCTCAGTAGCCACTAGTACTAGCACTCCTTCTGACCCTGGGACTAAACCAGCTTTCCTCACTCCTACAGTCACAATTGTTAGTGCTCACCTCTCTCTTGGAATTGAGATTAGGATCCTTACTCCTCTGTTGGTGACCACAAGCACTCCTTTTCTCCCTGGAACCAAAATCTAAGCCCTTGCTCCTCTCCAGCTGCAAATATTATCACTCCCTTTGTTCCTGGGACTGTGACCTGGAACTGTGTATGGGCAGTGCTACAGGGTCCTGAATACAGTGCCAGCAAAGGATCTCCTGCAATTTCTTTTCAACCATTTGTCTGCTACCACCATGGACTATGGGCTGAGATCTCCAGAACCTGCTTCTGAGGCCAGTGCAGCCACCCCCAAGGCATGGCACTGCCTGCACTGTACATCTGCAGCCTGCCACCACCCTGGTGAGACAGGCCTTTCCTGCTGACCTCCAGGTTGTCTTGGGTGGGACCTTTTGTTGGTTCTGCAGCTCTAGAAATTGATTTGAGGCATTATTTTAGAGTTGTTTAGAGGGGAATTTGAGAGAGCTTGGCTCTTGGTGTTGTACTCTGCTATCTGAGCTCTACCTCCCTCCTTAAAGATATTCTTTAGGGATATTTATCTAAACAAACAAACAAAAAATCCCAGTTTGAATTGAAAAAAAAAACTTATTCAGAATTTTAATGTTATTTTTAGGACATTACCTTCCTAATTTATGGGAAAGCAGCTAATACTCAATGTTGTAATGATTAAGAACATAGCTTTCTACATACTTCTCTTTTGATAAGATAATTCTTCTTACTTAGGCTCTGAGCATACTAGGTAAACATGTAAAACTATGGAAACAGGTTGAAATAATTTAAATTTAAGTATTGAATGGATATAGCCTTCAGTTATCTTTATCTGTAAACACAAGGTTTGCCACTAACCATTCAGATAGCAAGTTTTTTGCCCTACACCATTAGTAGGAAAAAACACCTAATTATTAAAAAAAAAAAATTTTAGTGGCAAGGTAGGTGTCTTAAATATCTGGGAAATCACTCCTTTTTTTCTTTCAAAAAAATTGAAAGGCTTTTTTTTTAAAGTTTATATAAGCTATACCGTGTGTTATTGTAAGAACTCATTTCAATCCAGTGAACATTAAGCATTGTGTTATGTGGTAGGGTCCAAAGTTAGACATGATATTGGTTACAATATAATATGTGATATGTAGATATGGTATAGATTAGATATGATTTAGAACCTACTATCAAGAAGCTATATTCTCTTAAAATACTATTACAAGGTAATTCATAAGTGTATCAGTTGGATAAAAATAGTGTTTTCTGTGGTTTGAGAGGGGAAATGTAATTGAGGACTGACAAGGTAAAGAAGGTTTATTGAAGGAGGTGGTATTTTAGATTTTAAAGAATAGGTAAGAATTCATCAGGCAAAAAAACCGTAGTGGGGGAGGTGGAAAGAGAGAATCACGTAAATTCTATCAATAAAAAGATAGCTGTCTAGTTCATCTGGAGCATAGATCGTGTGGAGAGAATAATATGAAAAAAGGCTACAAAGTAAAAGTATTACCTGATCATGGAGGCCCTTTGAATTCTAGA
Source organism: Phascolarctos cinereus (assembly GCF_003287225.1). Taxonomy (NCBI): domain Eukaryota; kingdom Metazoa; phylum Chordata; class Mammalia; order Diprotodontia; family Phascolarctidae; genus Phascolarctos; species Phascolarctos cinereus. The sequence goes on from NW_027556180.1 coordinate 101,995,009, forward strand.
CATAGAAGTTTGACCTTTACCCAGTGTACAATAGGGAGGTATTGAAGAATTTGGAATGAAAGTTACTTGATTAGCATCTGCGCATAAAGAAGATGAATCGTACAAAAGTGTGAAGGACATTTTGGACTGAGGCAAGCAGAAGTGGAAATACTCATTAGGATGATTTTGTAGTAATTCAGGTGAATACTAATGAATGTCTGTGCTGAGGTAGTGACTATGGAAGGAGAGAAATATGAAGGATATTGTGGAGGTATAACTGATAGGACTTAGAACTGAGTATATCTGAACAATGGAGAGAGAAAAATCACTAATATACCAAAATTTAAAATATGGAGACAGGATAAATGGGGGAGTTACCAGCAGAAAATCAAGTCAGAGGAGATGAATCTTTTGGAGATAAGGTCATAAACTCCATCTTGAATATATTTTATATTACAGTTAATGTTGCTTAGTCAATTACTAGAGTATTTATCTTGCTTTAAAATGTGAAAGATGTGGATAATTTCATGTTTTAAAATTATTTTCTAAGTATATTTCAAACTGTTATTTTTTTTTGGTAGGACTTCCAACAGTATTACTATCAGAAATGATAACACTTTAAAATAATTTGAGTACCATAGCATATGTTAAAACAAAAACAAACCAAACTTAAAATTTTAAGTTTTCTTTTTGTGCATTTCACATAATATCTATAGTGACAAGTTATTCCTGATATATTAGTTATTAGACTTAGTGAAATATTTGTAGCTTTTACATTTACCAAAGGTAGAATTTACTGTGAGGTAAGATGCTTTTGTAATATTGATGAATTGTAGAGTAATATAGATGAATTTGTATCATAGTTCGTACCTAATTTATTTCACTGATCCCGGTATTCTTTTGAGGCCCTGTAAGGTCTCTCTGTACTTCAAGGATTGTTTAAGAGAAGTGCCTACTTGAACTGTTATCAATTAATATTAATAAGTACTCATGGCACTCAAAAGTCGCGTGAATTCTAATCATAAATGAATTAGGACAACCTTACAAAGCAGCATTAACCTATGGGCCTAGAATCTACAACCTTAAGAGAACTCAGTTTGTGGAACTCTTAACATTTTTTTGGAGAAGAAAACAGGAGACATGTTTTGGGAACATATTGGGGCATGTGTTACAAGAAGCATTGGAAGTGATAGTATAAAAGATGAGGGCAGCAAGGAGGTGCAGTGGATAGAGTGCCAGGCCTGAAGTCAGGAAGACTCATCTTCCTGTCTTGAAATCTGGCCTCAGACAGTACTAGCTATGTCACCCCAGGCAAGTCACTTAACCCCGTTTGCCTCGATTTCCTCATTTTTAAAATGAAGTGGAGGAAGAAATGGCAAACCACTCCAGTATCTTTACCAAGAAAACCCCAAATGGGGTTAAGAAGAGTCACACATGACTGAAAACAGCTACTGAACATCAATAATATAAAAGATGGAACTAATGTTGACTTGGAGGTGTATCTCAGTAGGAAGATCAGGAGCCAGTAAATAGCTCCTTTCTTTTCCCTTTTGGGAATGGAGAAGAAAGAGAGAAGAGGACTAAAAATGAAGAGGCATGCTGCTATTACCATTGTTGTAATTTAAGTATTTGCTAAGTAGAACTCAGGTTATTTGAGCCAGTGAGTAGATAAAAGTAAACTCCTGCTGTGAACAAGCCTGACTGCTGTTGGTCATTGATCCCTGTTGTACCTGCTTCATGATATTAGGAGAGTGTAACATCTATTGGTGGTGTTTTAGAGCTAGAGTTTGTCAGTTGTTGGATGTGGTGATATCTGAGTGAAATTTCTAACCTGCATGGGGACAAAAGAAATTTTAAGTTGAAACTCCTTAGCTTGAGTGCTTGGGTCAAGCTAACTAAGTCTTGTTTCTTCTATCCTTGCTTTCCCATCTAACTCCCAACCAAAAGCTTCCAGTTCCATTACAGCATTTGTTTTCTCCTCAACCTCACCCCTACTTCATGTTGTGAGTTGATAGTGAATTGAACTGATTATGCTTAAGGAAATTTCTGTGTAGTCACCATCTGGAGCAACCTTTATGAATTGTTTTTCTTTTGCTCCAGAAATTTTGGAATGACTGTAATAGAGGAATGTGCAATGTGAACCCATCATACGGACTTGAGAATAATGTCAAGAGATTCAGGTCGAATTGATTGCAGGCAAATGTGGAGAAGGACAAAAGAATACAGAGCAAAGGAATAATAAAATTTGTTGAGTTATTGCTTCCATATTGCAATGATTGACACACCTCTGTTTTCTAGTGGAATGCTACTATCTATAGGATTATTTCCTTCTTAGTCTGGACGAAGAAGTATAAATGATGGCACATAGATTGTTCATTAAGTAATGTACTATTTATTGTCTAAAATATTTTCAAATTAGACATGCTGTCATTTAACAAGTTTACTTTTTTGTGTGAAACTTTTGTTTAGAAAGCCAAGGAAAAAATACCATCTCTCTCTCTTTTTTTTGGTGGGGGGGGCCTTTTGCTCAGTATTAAATGAGAGCAAATATTTTATAAATTATTTTCTGTGAATATTTTTTCAGCCTGAAATAAAATTTTTCATTAGATATCAGTATTAAAGTCATGCCATGCTTTTTAATGGAATTGCAATTCTAATTTATTTGTTACTTCTTTGTATGTTTTTTTTTGTTCTAGGTTGATGAAAAGGCTCTGAAGCACATAACAGAAATGGGTTTCAGTAAAGAAGCATCCAGGCAGGCCCTTATGGATAATGGCAATAACTTAGAAGCAGCATTAAATGTTCTTCTCAGTAGCAATAAGCAGAAACCTGTTTTGGGTCCACCAATGAGAGGTATTATTTTTATAAAGCAATTTATCAGATCATGCTATTTATTTTTCAGAAGAATATACTATATTTAAGAAGTTAGAAATTTACTTTTCCTTTCAGTCTCAGGGGATGTGTCTTCTTCCTCTTTATCAGTACCCTTGATCTGATCTGTTGGACTGAAATCATCTAATCCTCCTATTGGACTATTCCTCAGGCTTGTAGAACCTGTACAACTCCCTGGGATCAGTAATATGTGAGAGTAATGAATTATTGACCAATTCTACCTAATGGTTTAACAATAACACCACCAGCTACTATGATAAGTGGTAACTCAATAGGAGAGTCTTTATTGGCCCCAAACTCCCAGCATCTGAAGAGGTCGTGTGGATTATTGGCAAGCATGCTAGATTTGAACTTTGGGTTTCAGAGTCATTGGCTCTGTGCCTTTACCTCTTTGGGCCCATTGTTCTTTTTTTTTTTTGGCTAGGCAATCAGGGTTAAGTGACTTGCCGAAGGTCACACAGCTAGTTAAGTATTAAGTGTCAAGTGTCTGAGGCCAGATTTGAACTTAGGTCCTCCTGACTCCAAGGCCAGAGCTCTATCCACTGTGCCACCTAGCTGCCCCCCATTGTTCATTTTGTAAAGAAATGGGATTGGACCTGGTGCTTTGTAGGGTCTCTTCCAGCTTAGACTCTATATCCCAAGGCAAATACATCTTGTGGCCATTAGTAGAAAAGGAATAAAAGGAGAGAGATATGTTGGGAAGTAGCAAGGTAAGAACAGGAAAAAAAAAACCCCAACAACAATAGATGATGTAACTTGTTCTCAAGCTTTATCTTCAGTCTGTGCAGAAAAAAGACAGTGGGAAGAGATCATGATTCTAGGGTCAGAGATTTACAGCTGGAATGGACCTTAGAGGTCAGGTACTTCAACCCCTCTACATCATGATTTACAAGTGAAGAATAGTCCAAGAGGTTAAGTGACTACCCATAGTCACTTAGGTGAGTTGAGAATTGAATCCTGTGTTTGACTCTAAAGCCAATATTCTTTCCACTGTACTGTTCTGTCTCTCTCAAGACAGTCTCCCAGTCATATGCTCCCCTTTTTATCCTTTTTACTTGTTAGTTATTATCTTCTTTGTAACATTAAAAGTTTATACTGAAATTGGCCATTTGACTTTATTCATACTTTATTTGTCTCTGTGAATATGCTTGAGAAGAAGGGCCACTACTTGACTCACCTTTATTTCACATATTTTCTTGTAATGAGGCATTATCTTAACCCATTAGATTCCATCAGCTTTTTCCACAGCCTTTGTCTTATGTTAGATCCAAATAGGTTAAGTTCCTTTTTTAAAAAATAATAATGTACCATCACTTCTCAACTCCTGAAATATCTTGTTCTTAATTTTACTCCTTCTCTCATTTAACATCTTCAGTATATTCCTCTTAGCGCCTCCCTTCTGCCCTCAAACATACCATCATTTCTCTTATGGAAAAATAAATTGCTCATTCATGCTGCCCATTATAGCTACTGTCCTCTTTCTCTCTTTCCTTTGACTGTCATACTTCTTAAAAAGATTAATCTGTAGTCTCTGTCTTTATTTCCTCCTTCCTCATTCCCTTCTTAGTCACTTGTAAATTCTTTCACTTCATCCCATTGAAATCTATCTCTTAAAACTTCTCAAATGACCTTAGATACGTATATGCCTAGATCTTTTCTCAGTCTTTATTTTTCTTGCTCTCTTTGCAAAACTGACACTTGAGCACTCCCATCATTCTTAGAACTTGCTCTTTCCTTGCCTGACTTCATCTTATTCTATACAAATTCTTTTTTAGTCCCTCTGACAGCTCTTTTTCTGCATCTTCCTCTCTGTTCTTTTCTTTAGCCCATCTATGGGGTGTCCAGTGGATTTAGTCTTCTTCCTCTTTCTCCTAGCTTTTCTCCTTTAGAAAACTCACCTTCTCTCACCTCTACTTACACAGTCTCAGAAAGGTAAGTTATTTCAGTGTCTGTATGTAGTCAGTTGAGTTGACCATGGAAACATTATCAGAACTGGCTTGGGGATGGTAAAGACTTTTCTTTGGTATCGAGAATTTCCAGTGAGGAGATTTCCTCTACCAAAGCATATCTGGAGCTGTTCTACAACTTGTAGTTTTAGCAGATTGCCTAGGATAATGAGAGAGATTACATGTGTTAGCCCAGGGTTATAGCCAATTTGGAATAGAGTTCTTTCAGATTCTGAGAGTAGCTCTTTTTCTACTATACCTCCTCTCAATATATATTGATAAGGTAAGGGATGTCCTAAAAGCTGATAAAACTGTTGTGACTGCAAAATACCTAGATGTTGATATATTCTTCCATCTTCAGTTTAATGGCAGATTTGTTACTGATGATACTGACCTAACTAGCTGAATGTATATGGGGATCCTACAAAAGAGATCTTTTCTCAGGGAAAGATTATACCGCATTGGACTATTCAGCTGTTTATGGTGCCTGTCATTGACAAAACCCTTAGTTTAAGGAGGTCTATGCTAGAGGGTACTTGTTCAGTTTTTTTATGTAATAGTTTCTCACTCATTGGCCATATCAATTTTCTTTATGGCATCTCTCAGAAGAATGAGAGAAGAAGCTCCTGGATATTTTGAAGAACTCTAGCATCTGCTGTGGGTTCACTTTCAGGGATCTGGAGCCAAATAAACCCACTTATTAAAGGACCAAAGCCAGTGAACACTTTGGCAAAGACAACTCCCAATGGAAAATACTTAGAAAATTTATTTATTGAAAGGCTTTCCCCCTGAATTTTTTGGTTTAGGATACAGAATAGATTTTAAAACTCTGAGGGAAAGGGCCCTTATCCTAATACCTATTGTCTTCTTTCATATTTTGGTTAGTTGTAGATACTCTTGCCAAATGAACTGATTTTTGGTTTGGAATGATCAGATCTAATGATCTGATTTTTAGTTTAGTTTAGAACAGTAAATTGCACTTTATTCTCTTTCTGTTGTGATCATCATTATGGTAGATAGAGTGAGCACAGGTTATTCCTGTAATTGCCTAGAGTTGAGTAGACAGCACTGTCCATTAAATGATGCTTTAAGATTAAACATATGTGTCCCACCACCCATCCTCAAATTCTTAACTGCACCATTGACTTTCCCATTAAAAAGAAGCAAAGATGGGGAGAAAAAGATTTTTTTAAAAATGTAAGTAGAGAAGAGCACTGTTTTTCTAAATATCATCTGTGGGGAAAATGTTCCTAGGGGAAAAATGCCTCTCTCAGACACTGAGAAAGAATATACTAGATATACTATCTTGCTTATAGACAGCTATCTTGTTTGTAGACTATAGTGGAGGTGATACATTCTCTTAAAACAGTTCAATTTCCTTGGCTTTTATATATTGTTCATGATTTAAAAAACATCTTTTTAAAATCTGTAGGCAAAGGAAAAGGCAGGGGACGAGGAAGATGTGAAGATGAAGAGGAATTAGGAAATTCCAGGCCATCTGCACCCAGCACGTTATTTGATTTCTTGGAGTCGAAAATGGGGTCTTTAAACATAGAAGGTAGGTAAAATTTAAAATAAAAAACTTAAAAACCACACCTTTTGGGGGATTATTCAAACAAAGATAGTTTAAAGAAGTGTGATTACATATAACCATATTCCAGCAGTTTTCATGAATATGTGTGGCCACCCTGATGGTGAATGATTGTTTCTGTACTTTGTTAGGTTGATCTCCAGAAAGCAGATATAGCCTGTCACTGGGACTCTCAGTCCTTTGTGTTGTTCCAACATGGCAAAACTAAAACCTTTTAGACTTTGCCTCATATTTTATAGAAATAAATTGAGGCCATTCCCTGAGTTTTTTCTTCTTCCTTCTTCATCTCACATCACTCAGATGTTTTCCCCAATTATCTCCTTCTGACTCCCATCTGACATGAAGAGGTGGCCCTTCTCTTTGTCAAGACAATCCCCTCTACACGTTTCCTTGCTCTCTTCCCCTACCATCCTCCCCAATAGATTGCCTCCACTTATTGCCTTCACCCTGTCTCTAATTTCCAATCTCTTTTTACTGATTCCTTTCTTTCTGCCTGTGAACACTTCCATGTGTCCCTCATCCCTAACCTTCACTTGTTTCTACCATTCTTATTAACTATCATCCTATATCTTTACTTCCCTTTAGTTAAACTCCTTGAGAAGCCCATCTACATGGGTACTTCTGCTTCTTCTTTTGTCACTTCTAAACTCTGCAATTTGGCTTCGAACTTCATCATTCAACTGAAATTTCTGTCTTTAAAGTTATCAGTGATCTCTTAGTTACTAGTTTTAATGATCATTTCTCCTCTTTTTTCTCTCTCTTTAGTCTTTGACACTGTTATTCTCTTTTTTCCAGATGTTCTCTTTTTAGGTTTTCATGACAGTTTTCTCCCCTGTTTTTCCTACCTGTCTTACTGCTTCTTCTCTGTCTCCTTTGTTTTATCCTGGTTCAGGTCACTCCCACTACCCATAGATATTCCTCATGGCTCCAGAAGAAAGTTGGTAATATGAAGGTCATCTGCATAGAGATAACTGAATCCTTTGTTTAATGATCTCATCAGCTCCAAAAGATTTAGTTATCATCTCTATGTGGATGATTTTCAGATTGCCTGTGCTTCTCCTGTATTTCAGTCATACATTCCCAACTGCCTTTTGAACATCTTCAAATGGTTATCCAGTAGGAATTCCAAAGTCAGCATATATCCAAAGCAAAACTCATTTACTACCTCCTGCCCCATCTTCCCTCCCCCAACACACCCCTCTTTTGAACTTTCTTACTGAAAAAGTCATCACCATCCCCCCGTTCTTGTGGGCTCACAACTTCAGTGTCTTACTCACCTCCTCCTTTGAACTCACCGTACATATCCAATTTGTTGTGAAATCTTGTTTCTATCTTCACAGAATCTCTCATATGTAACCTTTACTTACAGAGCACCACCCTAGTATAGGTCCCTAACATGTCAACTGTTGCTCCCCTACCCTTAAATTTCTCCATTTCAATCCATCTTCCACTCAGCTACCAAAGCGATTTTCACAAAGCACAAATTTGTCCATGTCACAACCCCATACCTCACCACCTCACTACCCCTCCAAAATCCAGTTGCTCCTTATTACCTCCAGGATCAAGTATAAAGTCATCTGTTTGGCATTGTGTTGTTCCTGGCACATGATGTTCTCCTAACCCCATTAAGGGGCAATCATCAAGTTAGTTATTATAGAATGTGGACTCAGTTACCAAGAATACAGGTTTCTGAGGCAATAGTGCAGAAAAAGCATGAAGCATTCAAATCAGAAGTGGAAGCTAGCATCAGAGCTCAATATTTAAGAAAATATTGTGGCCTTGAGAAAGTCAGGAGGGTGGAGTACTAGACTCTTTTCATTAAGAATACATTATTATTCAAGCAGGCTGGCTTATTGCACTTTGAACACTTGTCTTATCTCCAGAAACTAAACTCCTCCACAATTTCTAGCTTCTTAGAAGTTTCTTCTCCCTCTTCCGGCCTGCAGTCTCATCTCAGTGCTGCCTCCACAGCGCTAGCCAGGGGGCACTAAGTCCTCCTATACTCTTTAATAACATATGAATAAGACGAATAATACATTCAAAATATAGGTGAATTAAAGTTTTTAAAGAACTTCGATTTTTTAAAAGAACTATCAATGTGAAGGTTGTTGCTTAGCTAGAATAAGAATACTAAATTGTGAGGTAGCCTTTGAGAAGGCAACACGCATGTCATGTTGGGCATCTAATATGCTTTGATTGTTTTGGGGGGTTTTTTTGGATTATTTTGATTATTTTGGGGGGGTGAGGCAATCAGGGTTAAGTGACTCACGCAAGGTCACATAGCTAGTAAGTGTGTGAGGTCAGATTTGAACTCAGAAAAATGAGTTTATTTGACTTCAGGCCTGGCACTCTACCCACTGTGCTGTCTCCTTTTATTAAACCTTTCTCTAGATAAAAGGGAATGTGATATACCTTCCTAATTCCCAGGTCTGTGGGTCTAGTTTCCCAGTGCCTTAGTTGGAAGCGTTGATTAGAGGCAAATAACCAAAAGAGGAAAAAAAATACACCTTGTATTCAAGGCTCATCTTAAAGGTGGAGGTTGGATCAGGCAGGTGCATAGCTGTATTTCCATCTTTGGGTCCTCTTCTTGGTGTGGCCCTTGGAAGTGAAGTGGCTTGATTTGCAGAGCACGGAAGATGGGGGCATGCCCTTTAGGTTCTGTGGGATTTTATAGAGAGGTGTTTTTTTTTTTATTAATTTATGTTAAACTTAAATACACCATAACAAAATAAAAAGAAACATATTATAAACTTAAATACAAAATTTTTAAAAATTGCCATGTGCACAGCAGATTGTAAGAGAGGATTCAAAATATACAGCAATAAATTTCCATTTCAAGAAAGCCTGTATAATAAATACTACACATTGTGTTCCAAGCTGTACATCTTTTCTTTGCTTTTTTTGTAGGTTTTCTTTTGTTCTCTGCTGTTCTTCCTCCCTCCCTTCCCCAAGCAGGCTACAGTTAAGCACAGATATGTTTTATACGCCCGCGCACACACACACACACACACACACACACACACACACATACGTACACGTGTGCGCGCCTGTGCACTGTGCTCTCATGTATTTTTAACTTTCTCCTGAGTTTTGAGTTCTACTTCTCCCTGTTTCTCCAAGTTTGTCCCAACCAAGATTTCTCTGATATGTGTTCTATTTCATAATCTCACTTCAGTTTCATTAGAACTTTGCATATTATTAAGGGACTATATCACATTAAAATATCGTTTGTTAAATCTTTGATTCCCTCTTCTTATTTATTTCTCCTCTCCTCACTCTTCCCCTCCCACCCCCATTCCCCATTCATTCATTTAATTATTGCTTCTGCCCCATTGGTAGCTACTTAGTTATTTGTAGAGTCCATATAACATATGGTCTCTGGACATCATACTTGTTAGTCTTTAGTTTCTTCAGTTTTATTTCCACAAAAATCTTTGCCTCTAAACTTCCTTTTATTACTTTTCTTTTTCCCATGAAGAAATCTCAGTTCTATTACCAGGGCTCTCTATGTTCAAGTTTGATGTTGGAGTGACATAAGGCACTTGCACATCGTCGAACAGTTAACAAAAGGAGATTTACTTTGCCCTTACAAAGTAGGGATATGCAACAAGCATACACTGATATTTAGGCTCTCTAGGTGTGGCCTCCCACCTCTCCATATAGAAACACATTTGGTTTTCAGGGAACGTTATAGGGAAGGACATGGTGACTCATGTAGTGTCCAGAAATCCACCAAGTCAGAGGACTCTTAATAGCTGACACTTTTTATGCCTTTTGGTGACTAGGAGGCTGAATCAGGGAAGTCAGGCCTGGGTACAGCTTTATAAGCCATAGACAACTTTTCTTCTTTTTGGCCATGGTGGTCCTATCACATCCCACTTCATGTTGCTAATTGTTTCAGTTATCTTATATTTATTGTGACTTTGAAGTTGCCTAACCTCCTAGCCCACTTGCTCAAATAGCATTGAGATCAAAGCTAAGAACAGGGGCTGTTACAACTTCTGTGCCAGCAGCACTCTGATTTCAACAAGAAGCCCTTGTTCATAGAAATGAATAATCTAAAAAACACCAACACATTGAAAATAGTGTCAAAATTTATTAAAATTACTTGTGATTATAGATATATTCCAATCTAGTTGCTTTATAGAAATACCATAATCCTAAGCTAACATCTTTATTAGATAGATTGACTTCTAAATGGGCAAGAAGTTGTGACCACATTTGTTATATAGAACTTTTGTTTTAATAAAATTTTTATTTCTAAAATAGCAGCATATATTACTGTATAGGCTTTTATCTGAGACAGGACAAAATCTTGTCATATAACTTAGGTCATTACTGATACTTGCTCAAAATAAGATTTAATACGTGCATATTAAACATATTTCTTACACCAATTTGTTGAATGAATTCGCTGGATGAATAAATAACTTGCCCAGGTTATTTTAATCTGTAATTTTAAATCAGGTTTTAGACAGTTGTATATTTCTTAGTAACATTTCTATGATTAGAATGGCAACTGACACCATAAATTCTGAAACTGACTCTTCTTAGTACTTTTTGCCCCTTCTGAGGTTTTAAATTACTACAAAAAACCCATGAAAAATGCATGTTGTATGGATAAAAAAGAATCAGTAATTGTGTAAGCACTTAATGCACTCATCTCTACTGCATGTTTTGGCAAGTTTTATTCTGTGTTTGCTTTGTTGGAGGAAAGGCATTATTTGTGGTCAGTAAAGTGGAACCCTGCCATTCTAGGAGCTATTTTTTGTTCTTATCGGCCACAAAAATCACTCGTGGTAAGAGCGTTGTCTGCCACCCATTATACTGTGTTTAGTTATTTCTAGAAATAAACACTTTAGATCATCAACAGCATAATAATACTTGTTGGTTCCTGAATGAGGGACAAAGGTAATGTTCTAATCATTTTACCATAACTTTGGATTCCTGTTATCTACCTGTAGAGCCTTCCATTTACTGCCTTGATTGGCAGTCATTTGTGGCCTTGGAGGCTCTGCCAAAATTATCTAAAGGATATAGAAATGAATGTCCTTAGAGTGAGAACTTTTGTTTTTGAAAGCATTAAATTTGTATATTTTAAAAACTTGGGTGGTATAGACATTTTTGGCCCTCAGCTCCTTCAGAAAGGAAGGTAAAATCATTGTTTTTTAGGGACAGCCATTTTTGTTGCTCAGGTTAGTGGAGTTTCACTGTCTTGTTCTGTTCCAACCTCACAGTTATTCTCTGAATGGGCATACTGGGCCTAGTGTTTCTTTTAAGTATATAGTGTATAGGAAAGGTTTTGATACTCATTTGGGAAATGGAAATTATTGTAGTAGGGTGAAACAGAATTACATCAAAGAAGTATTAATGGACATTTAATTGCATGTCAGGGCTGAACACTAAACAGAATATATGTTTTATTCAGGATGTGCTTGCATAGAAACGAATCTAAAGAATAAGAGGAACAAAGTTTTACATTTATTTTCTTTTGATACTCAGCAGTACTGATTAACCTTATGTGCAGAACAGTATATTCAGTGTATTGGGGAAAGAGAGAGGCAGAATCATAGACCTTGCCTTAAAGAAATTTGCAGTGCGGTTGACTTGATAAGGCAGAAAAATGCATGCTCATAAACTGCCTTTTCCTATTAAATGTAAACATGTCTGTGTTATCTAAATAAAAGTAGGTCCTCAGTGGAATCTAGATCAGAATGTGGTGGCATTAGTCAGGTAAATACTGACACAAAGAATGACTATTGTAAGAACTTTGTTAGAAGAACACAAGGTCATTTCATTAAGTAGTTTTGAAAGTTTACTATACTCAGCAACCAAAATATAGATTGTTCTTTGATCTTTGGCTTGCTATTTTACAGTGTTACAATTCCAAGGATTAAACTCTATGAAGAAGTAAATGCTTTATGATCCTAACCTTCCATCTCCAAGTAGTTATACTGACTTATGCTGACATTTGAATAAGATTTTTTTAAAAAAAGGCACAAAGAGTCAAACCTTATAATGGATTTACACGTAGGTATATTATGATTACAAATCAGTCTCTTTATTTCTCCTTGGCACATTCTCTGTTGAAAGGGTAGCAGGTTACTCTGTGGCTCCCAGATACATTCTGCTTTTGTCATTCTTTTGCCCTTCTTTTGTTAGTCCCAGCAATGCTCTGTATTGCCTGCATAGTTTGTTAGGCTGGTTGTAATGAGGAGAAAACAACTAACTGGTTCACAGTATCATAGGATTGTAGATTTAAAGCTCACAGGGACTTTGGCTGTTTGATATCAATGCAGTTTGCTCTTTTGGAGCTATGTTTTCATGTAATCAGAATTTGGAAGCAGTGAAAATAATGACTAATCTTCTTGCTTATGTTGAGGCACATTTTATTTTGTCACTGTTGCAAGACTTTTATGCTTATTGAAGAGAACTTAGGCTCTAAAAATAACTTACTGAGTGGCACAAAAAAGTATGGCTTCTTTTCCAACAGAATTCCAGAAAGCTTTTAAGGTTGGTCTACTATAATATTTAATGTTTACTACCTTCTGCCCAACAAAGGGAACTGAGAAGTCTTTCTTTCCATTTGGCAAATGCTAAATTATCGTTAAGTTGTATTCTTATTTATAAAATCACCCTTGTTTGCAGTCTCTTATGGTATTGTTGATATTAGAAGTGATTCTCAGCCAGTCATGTGATGGGGGCTGGGGTTGAAAATTTTGTTTCTTAAGTCTTATATTTAAAGCATAAATGATACAAGGAGAAAATTGTGTTTTTGACTTTATTCATTTTAAAAAAGAGCTACTGAATTGTGAGATTTTATCTGAGTTAATGCAGCCCTGAATAGGTCATTTAATGACTTCAGAATTTCTGGGCTAAGACAGACATGCTGGAAAAAAAAATCTCTTGAGGATGAATTTCTTTGTGGCAACTAAGTGGCATACTGGATTGAGCACTGGGTCTGGAGTCTGGGAGACCTGAGTTTAGATTTACCTCATATTTCTCAACTATAATATGGGAATAATAATAACATCTACCTTCTACGGTTGTTGTAATAATCAAAAGAAATAATTTTTGTAAAGCATTTAGCATAGTGCCTGGTATGCAGTAGTACTTAGTAAATACTTATTTCCTTTTTCTCTTCTCTTCTCTAGCTAGTTGGAGCATTGTACTACTAACCAATTTGGTTTCAGAACAAATGGTTTTGTTCTATCAGAATTAATGGTATTTTATCAATTTATTTTTACAAATTTTTTTTTAACATTTTGGTCAAAGCCAATTATTCTCATCTACTTTTCTTCAAGTCTTTAATATCTGATTTTTACTACCCTTTTTCATATTTAACTTTAAATGTATTGCCATTTTCATCTGAATTTCTAAAAATAGAGCTTGGACTGCAGAATTATACAATCTTGCAGTTGGAAGGGACTTCAGAAGCTTTGTACTTCCTTTATGACGTGATATATAACTGTTTAATCTTTGTCTGAAGATCTCTAGGGACAGAGAACCTGCTACTTTTTGCAGCTGACTATTCCACTTTGGATAGATCTTATTCTTAGGAAGGTTTTCCTTACATCGTGGCCAAATATCTATGTCTAAAACTTCTATATATTGTCTCTAGTTTTTTCTTCTGGGGCCAAGCAGAAAAGTCTTACCTCTCTTTCACATGACAGCCCTTCAGATACTTAATGAAAGCTTTCATGTCTCTGGCTAATTTTTCTCTTTCCTAGGCTGGCTACTCCTAGTTCCTTTAGTCACGTCTTATTTGACATGAACTTAAGGCCTTTAATATCATCACTGCCTTATTTTGGATGTTCTCCAAATTTGTTCTAAAATGTGATGCCTAGGAACTGACCTTGAAAGAGCACATTAGGGCTAATTACTTCCCTAATTTTGGACGTTATGCTTCTTGTAATGCAGCCTAATATTATACATTAGCTTCTTTGGCAAGTATATCATACTATTTACTCATTGAGGTTAGAATCTACTAAAACACCCAAATCTTTTTTATATGAGCTGATATCCAAGACATACTTCTCCCTTCTTGTACATGGGAAGATGATTTTTTTAACTCAGATGTAATATTTTACATTTAGTCTTGTTAGATTTTCTCTTAATTTGATTGAAGCCAACATTCTAGCTTATGAAAGGGCTTTTGTTTGTTGACTCTTTCATCCAGCATCATAACTATCTCTTCTGGCTTTGTTATTTGCAAGTTTAATTAAGCATATTACTTATGTCTTTACCTGAGTCATTAATAAAAATGTTAAATCACGTAGGGTGAAGGACAGATTGCTAGTACATTCAACTAGAGGCTAGAAGTTGACATTGGACCATAAAAGCTTACATTAGGTAAAGACGTTTGCATAATAAAGTCGGTGAAGACTTCTTGAAGGAGGTGGCATGTGAGCTGGGTTTTGAAGAATGGAAAGAATTTCAGCCTGTGGAAATGGGGCCTGATGGGGAGATAAGAAGAAGGTGGACTGTGTTGAAAACAGGGTCAGAGGGGAGTCAAACTATTTATCATTATAGATTTATTCAGATATAGTTGCTGTACATAAACATCAGACTCTAAACCAGCATCTTTGGTTAGTTGGGTAGATTAATTTCCAAACAGGCAGGAAGTTGACAACATTATAGAACTTTTGATTTAATCATATTTTTGTATCTATAATAGCAAGTACATGTCACTGTATGGGCTTTTATCTGAGACAAGACAAAAATGTGTTATATAAATTAAGATATTAACATGGCTCTTGTTCAAAATAGGATTTAAGGTGGCTATATTAAACATTTCTTGCACTGATATTTGTCAGATAAACCCATTTAATGAATCACTCTCAGAGGATTTTAATAAGTAATATTAAATCAAGTTATAGACACTTTTAGTAACATTTTTATAATTGGAATAGCAGCCAAAACTGTAAGTTCTGAAACCAACTCTTTCTAGTACTTTTTGTCTCTTGCTGGGGCTTTAACTTATAACTAAATCCTATCAAAAACGCATGAAGATTCATCAAGGAACACTGAGGAGGAGTGGTCTGCTAGGTAGGATAACCAGGAAATGGCAGTATCACAAAAACCTGAAAGTGAAAAGGAGTATAGTAGGAAAAGTCATGTCAAATCAGATTCTGGAGAAAAGTTTAAGGATAAGGCTCAAGAAAAGGCTATTCGATCTGTTTGTTTTTAACTTTATTGACATTTTGTTTTTGCATTACAAACATTTATAGATTACTCCAACTCCATGAGAATTTTTTTGTAACAAAGTAAAACAATTAAGCCAAACTAGTAATACGTTGACCTCATCTAAAAGTGCATGCAACGTTCCATATCAGCGCCGCACACACCCCTCAATAAAACAACAAAAAAACTTGAATTAATGGAAATCTATTTTCTCCCAACTCTTGTTAAAAAAGGAAAAAAAATAGATTGCTTGTGACAGATATGCAGAGTTAAGCAAAACAGATTCTCTCAGACTATATACAAAAATACATATCTCATTCTATACTCTAAATATATCACTTCTGTGTCAGAAGACAGTCATTGGTCCTGTGTAATATTGCATAGTCTTGTATTGATTAGAGTTTTTATAGCTTTCAAAGTTATTTATAATAATGATAATGATGGTTAGATTTATGTAGCACTTTGTGGTTTGCAAAACATTTTACAAATAACATTTCACTTGATCGCCACAACCACCTTGGAAGGTATGTGCTGTTATTATTCCCATTTACAGCTGAGAAAACTGAGGCAGACAGCAGGGTCACATAACTAGTAAGTATCTTAGGCTGATTTTGAATTCAGGTCTTCCTGACTCCAGGTCTAGAATTCTATCCAGTATGCCACCTAGTTGCCTGCTCTTCACTGGTGTTACTTTCTAAATTGTTCTTCTGATTCTACTCATTTCTTCCTTTATCAATTTATAAATGTCTTCAGCATTATTTATTTTTAGAATATAATTATAAAATAATTTATAATGATAATAACATGTATAATATAATATAAATTGTTATTCTGCTTATTTCAGTCTGCATCAGTTCATATTAGTTTTTCCATATCTCCTTTCAGTTGACTGATTTTCCTTTGGTTTCCAGGCTTCTGCCATAGCAAAAAGAGCTGCTATATTTTTCTACCTATGGAATCTTATCTTCTTTCTTTGATCTCTTTTTGTATAGTACTAGCTGTTATATAGCTGGATCAGACAAAGGGTTCATACTGTTGAATAGCTTTTTGTGTATAATTCCGAATTGATTCTGGAATGATTGTGTCCATTCACAAGTCCAACAACAGGCCAGTAATATGCCTGTTTTCTCATAGTCCTTGTAACATTATCATTTTCTTTTGTCATCTTTGCCAATCTGATAAACATGAGGTAGAATTTCAGTTGCTTTAATTTGCATTTCTCTAATCAGTGATTAGATTTGGAGTTGTTTGTTTTTTTTTACTTATGTGACTTTTGATAGTTGGATTTCTTCCTTTGACTACTGCCTGAATATCTAGCAACACTTACTTTAAATTGTCTCTTATAGTGTTGAATACAGTTGTTCAATATGTGGGATAGTAAAATTTATACAAAAATCCTTTAACTTCCTTGCTTGATAAGCTTAGGTTCCAATGCTCTGATGGTTCTAATTAAAGGAAAATTTTAATTATTTGCTTTTCTGTGGTTTCATGTGTAAAACTGAGACTGGGTTGTTCTTTCACAAGTAATTAATAAATTTTGTCTAATCAAATCAAAAAACATTTATAAAGGGCCTGTTATGTGAAGTGTGAAGTATTAAAGAAAGGCAAATGACAATTGCTAGTTTCAAGGAGCTCACAGTCTAATGGAGGCAACAACATATAAGCAAGTGAAATAGTATAGACTAGAGTGAAAAGAAAAGAGGCCACAGGACAGAGCCTTGGATATGATTAATGAGCATGACTTTGATCAATATCCAAAAAAAAAAAAAGACTGAGATGCTTTCAGAAAAGTAGGTAGGAGAATCAAGAGAGCACAACCTAGTCATGGAAACCTGGAGAAGAGGGTAATGGACACATCAAAAGTATCAAGGTTAAGAAGAATGCGGGTTAAGAAAAGGCCAGTAGACTTGGCAGTTAAGAGTTGCTTAGTTCAGTTTGTCAAATGTAAAGATTCAATATAAGAGTTATTTTTGTTAAGACTTTTGAGCATTTATTAAATGATTCTGCAAAGTCTACAGCCAGTAGCTCTTAATTCTTTAAAGCAGAGTTTTATAATCTTGTGTGTCCCAGAACTCTTTGGCACACTATTTCGGTCTATGTACCCTTTCTCATAATGATGCTTTAAAATTCATAAAATAAAATTCACGGGATTACAAATATTACAAAGAAAATAAGTTAGTGAAAAAGTTATCAGAATATATTTTTTAAAAAGTTCTTGGACCTTAGCTTAAAAAAACTTTGCTTTAAAGTGTGTGTGTGTGTGTGTGTGTGTGTGTGTGTGTGTGTGTGTGTGTATATAAAATTCAAAAGTGGAGGGGGTTTTTTCCATAATTTTTTTTTTGGCTAGGCAATGGGGTTAAGTGACTTGCCCAGGGTCACACAGCTAGTAAGTGTTATGTGTCTGATGCCGGATTTGAACTCAGGTCCTCCTGAATCCAGGGCCAGTGCTGTATCTACTGTGCCACCTAGCTGCCCCCCCCTTTTTGTTTTTTTTTTTTTAGGCAGTTGGGGTTAAGTGACTTGCCCAGGGTCACACAGCTAGACTTTACAGTGTTTGGTCTGAGGCTGGATTTGAACTCAGGTCCTCCTGACTTCAGAGCTGGTGTTCTATCCACTGTGCCACCTAGCTGCCCCAAAAGTGGAGTTTTTTAAGGCTTCATTGCTTATGTGTTATAATAAGGGTTTCTTCTGAAAGGAAAAATTCATTTGGATTTTCCTTCAAAGTGTAAAATTAATTCTATTCTGTCCAGGTATGCTTGTGGATAATGTAGTCTGAAATTCATTAGGAGGTTTTAATGATATATTGAACCATTGGCAGCTACAAAAAAGAAATAAAGATAATTAACATTTTAAAAAGAATTTTGTATTGAAGACGTAGTTTTGTTCAAATGAAGCTTTTCTTTCTTTTGGCTATCTGATTATTTCCCTTATTCTAATACTTAATACCCTATTGTGTTAGAATTCAGTTCTTTTGCTGTTTGGGCCATGTTTTGGTTTGATTAGAGTAGGTAGTATGCATATATTAAAAGCTACTTGAGTTGTGACAGATATCAATTTCTGCATCAAACTTGAACATATTAAAGAGAACAGTTTCCATTAACACAATAGTCACTCAGCTTAAGAGCGTGTTCTGCATTATTTTTATTTTGCTTTATAGCAAACTTATAGAAACTACATACACAACCTTCAGGTATTTTTACAGACATTAATATTTAAATATGGCTAAATACTGTTTAGTTGGAGCCAAGAGTGTTGTAAGGAGTTTAAGAGTGTTAGGTTTTAGAGGAGTTAGAGATGTTTTTGGAGTTCAGTTCAAGGGAAAACAGTACTAACCAAGGTACAGAAATTCAACCCAACCAACAAGTCAGTTCCAGGAGAATGGCTTTTGTTTCAGTACTGTGTTGATAGCAACTGAAGATTTATATATTGGGTCTTAAGACTAGTGTCATCCCATTTCTACCTTAAGACATCCAGTATTTCAAGGAATGTTAAACTTCCCTTTCATGTGAGGCTGTGAAATTTTGTGTGGAGATTCAAGACTAAAGTGCAAGTATCGTAGTGTTATATTCATATTTGAAGAAAAGCTAGACTACACTCAAAGGAATATCCATTTGATACCTGTGTATTCAACCTTTGAGTTTTTTTGTTGGGTTTTTTTTTGGCAAGGCAGTGGGATTAGGTGACTTGCCCAGAGTCACACAGCTAGTAAGTGTTATGTGTCTGAGGCTGGATTTGAACGCAAGTCCACCTGACTCCAGGGCCGATGCTCTATCCCCTTCACCACCTTGCTGACCCAAGATTTATTAGTAGTATAGTATTTTCTTTGGGTCAGTTCCTAGTTCTCTTTGGTTCCAACTGGACACATAATACTTCTATCTATTCCTTTTGTATATATTCTTAAGTCTTTCTCATTTAAAAAATGATGGTATTGTCTTATTTTCATTAATCAGACTTTAAAAAATTGGAATTATATTTTACTAAAAATATTGAAGAAAGTCAATTAAATCTAATAGTTTGTAGAAATTAACCTAATTTATGTGAAATATAGCAAAATAATACTAACGGATAATAACCTAGGGTTATGTTTTCCTAAAAAAAAATTAAATAAAAGACTTCCCAATGTGGAGTTTGCATTCTAGGAGAAAACTACTTCATCAGCTTAATTTGAGTAGCCCATTAATTGTATTCATTAATTACTGAATACAGTTGATCATTGTATTTGTTTTTGAGTGCTTACTCTTTTTAACTGTAAAAAGGGAAAGAGGTCCCATTTCATGGAAGAAAATTAGGCATAGGTAAAGTAAATAATTTGTTGACAATCACAGAGCCATGGTGGAGGGTCTAACATCTCCTAATTGATTGTTGTCTTTGATGATAATTTTATCTTGATAGAAACACACGGGCAGTTGTTTGTCAAGGACATAGAAGATCTGAAATGCCTTTTCCAAGGATGTAAAAGAGACATGGCATTGTGAATAGAATGCTAGATTTAAAGTTATGAAAACTTGGGTTAAAATCCCAGCTCAGACACTTACTTACTAATTATATGACCAGCTAAATTACTTAACCTCTTACTTAACCTCTCTTGGCCACAGTTCCTCTGCTGGAAAATGAAGGAGTTGAACTCATTGGTTTCTACAGTTTCTTCAAGCTCTAACTGCATGATTCTGTGATGTATGTGTAACTTTGAAAGACCAGATCCTGTGCAACATTTTCTCATCCTGTCATTGTTGTTGATAATTTTTTCTTCATGTTTTTTATTTGTTAATATTTCTTAATGTCTTTACTCCTATTAACTCCATCCACTTATTCATTCATGAATTCATAAATACCATAAAAAAATTGAATGAATATTAAATTCAAGACATGTAGCCAATAGTTCAAGTAGGTTCTTTCTTTTTAATGTAATTTTAAATTTATATTTGTTTTAACATTCATTTTATAAAAGTCTTGATTTTCAAATTGCCCCTTCTGTTTAGCCCATCCCCCACTGATTGAGAGGGCAAGCAATATGATACCCATTATACAAGTGAAATCATGCAAAACATTTCTGTGTAAGCCATTTTGGCCAAAAAAAAAAAGGCAAGAAAAATAAAGTGAAAAACAACATGTTTGCACTCAGAATTCATCAGGTCTCTCTCTGGAAGTGGATAGCATTTTTCATCATAAGTCCTTTGAAATTGTTATGGATATTGTATTGATCAGAGTAGCTAAGTTTTTCACAATTAATTATCATTCCAATATTACTGTTAATGTACAGTGTTCTCTTTCTGCTCACTTCACTTTGTATCAGTTCATATAATTTCTTATGGGAGAATAGTATTTCACCACAATCTTATACCACAACTTGTTCAGCCATTCCTCAATTGAGGCATCACCTCAATGTCCAGTTATTTGCCAAAATAACAAAAAGAGCTGCTATAAATATTTTTGTACATATGGGTCTTTTTTTTTTAAATCTCTTTGAGGGTATAGACCCTGTAGTGGTGTTTCTGGGTTGAAGGATATGCAAAGTTTTGTAGCCCTTTGGACACAGTTCCAAATTGTCCTCCAGAATGGTTAAAGCATTTCACAACTCTACCAACAATGTGTTAGTATCCCTATTTTATTTATCATTTCTCAATCTAATAGATATAAGGTGGTACCTCAGAGTTGTTTTAATTTATATTTCTCTAATCAGTAGTGATTTAGAGCATTTTTGTGTGACTATTAATAGCTTTGATTTCTCTTTCTGAAAACTGCCTCTTCATATCCTTAGGGGAACAGCTCTTATTTTTATGAATTTGGCAAGAAATGAAGCTTTTAACAATGAAACTTACTTTACTTCATTGTTTATGGTACTTTTTAGCAAATTGTGGTTTCCTTAATTATCTCTTTTAATTAGGTCTATTTTTGTTTTTGCTTTGTCTGAGATCATGATTGCTAGCCCTGCCCTTTTTTTTTACTTCAGCTGAAACAAAATAGATTCTGCTCCAGCCCCTCGTTTTAACTCTGTGTGTTTCTCTCTCTGTTTCAAATATGTTTCTTATTAACAACATGTTGGTGTGTTCTAGTTTCTCATTCATACTGCTATCCACTTCCATTTTATGGATGTTTATTACCGTTCGTATTCACATTTATGATTAGCAGTTATGTACTTCCCTCCATCCTATTTTCTTCTGTTTATCCCTTTCTCCCCCTTTTTTTTCCTGTCCCTCCTTAAAAGTTTTTTTGTTTTTGCTTTGACCACTGCCTCCCTTAATCCTCCCTTCTTATTATTCCCCATTCGCTTTCTCTTGCCCCCTTCCCTACCTACTTCCCTGTTTGGCAAGATAGATTTCTATATCCAACTGAGAGTATGTATGTGTATGTATGTGTGTGTGTATGTGTGTATATATGTGTGTGTGTGTGTGTGTGTGTGTGTGTGTGTTGTGTGTGTGTGTATGTATAATGTTTATATGCTCCCATCTCACATTTTCCCTTCCACTGTAAAAACTCTACACATCTCTTTTATGTGAGATAATTTTCCCCATTCTTCCTTTCCCTTTCCAGTTCTCCCACTGTGTATTTCTTTCTCACCCTTCCATTTTTTTTTTAACATCATCCCAGCAGAATTGACTCACACCCATGCTCTCTGTTTATTTATACTCCTTCTAACTGGCCTAATAATGATAAAGTTCTTAGAAGTTACATGTGTCATCTTTTCATATAGTAATGTAAACAGTTTAACCTTATTGAATTCCTTATGATTTCTATTTCCTGTTTACTTTTTCATGCTTCTCTTGAGTCTTGTATTTGAATGTCAGATTTTCTATTCAGCTCTGGTTTTTTCATCAAGAATGCTCAAAAATTCTCTATTTCATTAAATGTCAATTTTCCCCCTTGAAGAATTATACTCAGATTTGCTGGGTATGTTATCTTGGTTGTAATTCTAGCTCCTTTGCCTTCTGAAATGTCATATTCTGTGCCCTCTGCTCCTTTAAATTGGTAGCTGCTAAGTCTTGAGGGATCTTAGCTGTGTCTCTATAGTATTTGAGTTGTTTCTTTCTGGATGCTTTTGTTATTTTCTCCTTGACCTGGGAGCTCTGGAATTTGACTGTAATATTCCTGGGAGTTTTCATTTTGGGATTTCTTTCAGTAGGTAGTCAGTGGATTCTTTAAATTTCTGTGCTGTTCTCTGGTTTTCCTTTATGATTTCTAAGCTCTCTTTTAACATTCATGGCTTTTAGGTAGTCCATTGATCTTTCCTTGAACTATTTTATAAGTCAGTTGTTTTTCCCATGTGATACTTCACATTTTCTTCAATTTGTTTCATTCTTTTGATTTTGTTTAATTTGTTTCTTGAAGTCTCATGGAGTCATTAGCTTCTACTTCCCCAATTCTAATGTTTAAGGAATTATTTTCTTTGGTAAACTTTTATATCTACTTTTCTGTTTGACCGATTCTGTTTTTTAAGGTGTTTTTTTTTAATTTTTATTTTCATTTCCAAATTTTCTCTCTTCTTCCCATTGAGAAGGCAAGAAATACAGTACCCATTAGACATGAAGTCATGCAAAACATAATTCCATATGAGCCATGTTGCCAAAAACAAAACAAGAAAAATATAGAAAGAGAAAAAAAAATATGGTTCATTCAGAGTCTAGACTCTTTCTGGAGGTGGATGGTATATTTCATATTGAGTGCTTCAGAATTGTCATGGACCATTGTATTGATCGCAGTCGCTAAATCTTTCACAGTTGATTATCATTAAACTGTTGCTGCTACTGTGTATGTTATTCTCTTGGTTCTAGTCTGTGTATCAGGTCATGTAAACTTCCTAGATTTTTTCTTAAAAACATACCCTACATAGTATCTTTTTTTTCTTTTAAAAAAATATTTATTTATTTATTTTTAGTTTTTAACATTTATTTCCGCAGGATTTTGAGTTCCACATTTCCTCTCCTTCTCTCTCCTCCCACCAATCCATGAACACATGCATTCTGATTATCTCTTCTGCCAGTCTACCCTCCCTTGTATCAGGCCTACCCCACTCTCCCCACCCCTGCTTTCTCTTATCCCCTTCCCCTTCTATTTTCCTGTGAGGTAAGACAGATTTCTATACCCCATTGCCTGTGTAAATTTCCTAGTTGCATGTTAAAACAGTTCTTAACATTCATTTTTAAAACTTTGAGTTCTGTACCTATTCATTGCCGTACCAATCAAACTACCAAAAAGTTATTTTATAGAGCTCAAAGAAACAATAACAAAATTCATCTGGAAGAAGAAAAAGTCTATAATATCAAAGGAACTAATAAAAAGAAATGCAAGTGAAGGTGGCCTAACTGTACCTGATCTTAAATTGTATTATAAAGCAGCAATCATCAAAACTACTTGGTACTGGCTAAGAAATAGAGTGGTAGATCAATGGAGTAGGTTAAGTACCCAAGACACAGCAGTCAGTGACTATACTAATGTACTTTTTGATAAATCCAAAGACTCCAGCTTCTGGGGTAAGACAATCACTATTTAGCAAAAACTGCTGGGAAAACTAGAAAAATGTGTGGCAGAAACTGGGCATAGACCAACATCTTACTCCCTATATACCAAGATAAAGTCAAAGTGGATACACAATTTAGATATAAAGGCTGATACTATAAGCAAACTAGAAGAGAAAGGAATAATTTACCATTCAGATCTCTGGAGAAGGGAAGAATTTATGACCAAACAAGAGATAGAGAACATTATGAAATGCAAAATGGACAATTTTGATTACATTAAGTTGAAAAGTTTTTGCACAAATAAAGCCATTGCATCCAAGATTAGGAGAGAATCAGAAAACTAGGAAAGAATTTTTGCAACCAGTGTCCCTGATAAGGGCTTCATTTCTAAAACATATATAGAACTAAGTCAAATTTATAACAATACAAGTCATTCCCTAAATGATAAATGGTCAAAGGATATGAACAGGTAGTTCTCAGAGGAAGAAACTAAAGCTATTTATAGTCATATGAAAAAAAATGTTCTAAATCAGTACTGATTAGAGAAATGTAAATCAAAACGACTCTGAGGTAGCACATCACACCTATCAGATTAGCTAACATAACAAAACAGGACAATGATAAATGTTGAAGAAGGTGTGGGGAAATTGGAACACTGATACATTGTTGGTGGAGTTAAAAAATGATCCATCCATTTTGGAGAGCAATTTGGAACTATGCCCAAAGGTCTATAAAATTGTGCATACCTTTGACTCAGCAATCCCACTTCTAGGTCTGTATCCTGAAAAGATCATAAGGATGGGAAAAGGACCCACATGTACAAAAATGTTCATAGCAGCTCTTTTTGTGGTGACCAAGAATTGGAAATTGAGGGGATATCCAGCAATTGGGGAATGGTTGAACAAGTTGTGGTATATGAATGTAATGGAATACTATCGTATTATAAGAAATGATGAGCAGGCAGACTTCAAAAAAAAAACTTGGAAAAACTTACATGAACTGATGCAGAGTGAAATGAGCAGAACCAGGAGAACATTGTACGCAGTAACAGCCACATTATGGGATGACTGTCTTTACTTGACTTGGCTCTTCATAGCAATGCAAGAATCTAATACAGCTCCACAGGATTTATGATGGATAATGCTATCTACATCCACAGAAAGAACTGTGAATTCTGACTGCAGATGAAAGCATACTATTTGCTCTCCTTTTCCTTTGTTGTTTTGTTTTATTGCTTCATTCTCATGGTTCCTCTCATTAGTTCTCATTGTTCTTTACATCACGACTGATGGGAAAATATGCTTAACATGAATGTATATGTAGAGCCCATATTGGATTGTATGCAGTTGGGGTGGAGGGGGGGAAGTGGGAGGGGGAGAAAATCTTAAACTCAAAATATTGTGAATGTTGAAAACTAAAAATAAATAAATTAAAAAACAAAACAAAAAAACCCATAAAACTTTGCATTCCAAATTTTCTCCCTTCCTCACTCCCCACCCACCCTCATTGAGAAGGTAAGCAATTCCATGTAAGTTATATATGTGTAGTCATACAAAACACTTCCATAATAGTTATGTTGTGAAAGGCTAACTATATTTCTCTCCATACTATCCTGCCTCCCCCCTTCCACTTATTCCATTCTCTCCTTTGACCCTTTCCCTCCTCAAAAGTGTTTGCTTCTAATTACTTCCACTCTCCATATTCCCTCCCTTCTATCACCTCTCCCTCTCTTATCCCCTTCCCCTCTACTTTCCTGTAGGGTAAGATAGATTTCCATACCAATTGAGTGTGTATGTTATTCCCTCCTTAAGCCAAATCTAATGACAGTAAGGCTCACTCATTCCCTCTCACCTCCCCACTCTTCCCCTCCACTGTAAAAGCTCTTTCTTGCCTCTTTTATGTAAAATAATTTACCCTATTCTGCCTTTCCCTTTCTCCTCTCTCTCTCTTATCCCTTAATTTTATTTTTTAGATATCATCCCTTCATTTTCAACTCACCCTGTGCCCTCTATATAGCTAGACATATATATATATATATATATATATATATATATATATATATATATATATATATATATTATATATATATATATATATATATATATATATATATATATATTCCCTCCAACTACCCTAGTAATGAGAAAGGTCTCATGAGTTACACATATCATCTTTCCAAGTAGGAATGTAAAAAGTTCAACCTTAGTAAGTCCCTTATGATTTCTCTTTCCTGTTTACCTTTTCATACTTCTCTTGAGTCTTGTATTTGAAACTCAGTTTTTCTGTTTAGCTCTAATTTCTCAAGAATGCATTAAATCCTTCTGTCTCATTGAATGACAATTTTCCCCCTCACAGATTATACTCAGTTTTGCTGGGTAGGTAATTCTTGGTTGTAATCCTAGTTCCTTTGAACTCTGGAATAGCATATTCTAAGTCTTCCAGTCCCTTAATGTAGAAGCTGCTAAATCTTGTGTTATCCTGATTGTGTTTCCTCAGTACTTGAATTGTTTCTTTCTGGCTGCTTGCAATATTTTCCCCTTGAACTGGGAATCCTGGAATTTGGCTATAATATTCCTGGGAATTTTCCTTTTGGGATCTCTTTCAGGAGGTGATCAGTGGATTCTTTCAATTTCTGTTTTCCTGTCTGGTTCTAGAATGTCAGGGCAATTTTCATTGATAATTTCTTGAAAGATGATGTCTAGGCTCTTTTTTTGATCATGGCTTTCAGGTAGTCCAATAATTTTATATTATTTTCTTTAGTATTTTTTTGTACCTCCTTTACTAACTTGTTAATTCTCTTTTCATAATTTTTTTGCATTGCTCATTTCATTCCCCAGTTTTTCATCTACCACTCTGATTTTTAATATCACTTTTTCCTCTTTTAAAAAAGATTTCTTGGTGGCACAGTGGAAAGAGCACCGGCCCTGAGTGAATAGAGCAGGCAGACCTGAGTTCAAGGCTGGCCTCAGACACATAGTACTCACTAGCTGTGTGACTTTGGGAAAGTCGCTTAACCCTAATTGCCTCACCAAAAAAATCCAAAAAACCAAAAACAAAAGAATCTCTTTCTTTAGCTCTTCTAGGAATTCTTGTTAGCCTTGTGTCCAGTCTGAATTTACTATTTTGAGGCTTTGCTTGTAGCTCTTTTAACATTATTGTCTACTGAGTTTGTATCTTTTTTTTTTTGGCTAGGCAGTGGGGTTAAATGACTTGCCCAGGGTCACACGGCTGGAAAGTGTTAAGTGTGAGAGCTCAGATTTGAACTCAGGCCCTCCTGACTCTAGGGCTGGTATTCTATCCACTGCGCCACCTAGCTGCCCCTTGAGTTTGTATCTTGAGCTTCTCTGTCACATGGAAGCTTTTTATGGTCAGATTCTTTTTGTTATTTGCTCATCTTTCTAAGGTATTTCTTGACTTTGCTCTTTATGTTAGAGTTAGCCTCTGCTTACTTGGGTGTGAGTGGGCATGGGGGATGAGGGAGTTTGGTCACTGTCCCAAGCTTCAGGCTTTTTTGTTTTGTTGTTTTCATGTCTAGTTCTAGGGGTCTGTAAATTCTCTGTGCATCCAAGGTGGTATGATCTTGAGAGAGGTGTGGTCTCAGCTCTCCTAGTCTGGACTCTGGTCCTTATGCAGATAGGAACCCTACTCCCTCAGCCAGAAACACTAGTGCTCCTTTCTACCCTTGAACTGTGAATAGGAACTATGTAATAGGTAACGGAGATACCAGACAGCTCCCAGTCCTATGCCCAGTGCTAGTACAGGGATCCCCTGTAATTTTTTTCTATCCAGTTATCTAGCACCCTTACCATCTCTGGGTGGTAAGTGCTATCAAAACTGCTGCTGCCTCTGTTACAGCCACCTCCAAGGCCCACAGCTGATGTTGTGGCTGTGCTGTGCTTTCTACTAGGCCCCATCCCCATGTCACAGACTTCTTATTCTAACCTCCGAAGTTGTTTTGGGCTGGAAAAAAATGTCTCCCCCTGACTTTTTCTTGGCTATGCTGTTCCTGAAATTGATTTCACATTAATTAAGGTTTTTTTTGGAGGGGAGTGTTAGGAAAGTTCTGTTTGAATGCTCCTTCTACTCTACTATCTTGGCTTCACTCCCCCCCTTCCTGCCCCCAAGCAATCACTTACCAAAAGTTACATACTGCTTATATAGCACTATTACTTTACTGTTGCTATTACTTTAAAAAATTTACAGCAGTTAAAGTATCCCTTATGCAAAAACAAAGACATAAGGAGAAACCCAACAAATTAATATCTTTATTTAAAGTTACCTTAAATGTCTACCATAATTTTTTTTTTTGGTGAGGCAATAGGGGTTAAGTGACTTGCCCAGGGTCACACAGCTAGTGAGTATCATATGTCTGAGGCTGAATTTGAACTCAGGTCCTCCTGACTCTAGGGCTGATCCTCTATCCACTGTGCTCCGTAATTGTCCCCTAATGTCTACCATAATTAACAATAACATTAGTATTGTTGAATTCAGAATACTAGTAACATAATTTATAATATAGATTCTAAAATAGCTTTATATTGTAATAAACAATTTAATGAACTTGTATATTGATTTGAAACAAAAAGGACCCAGAATTTGAACATTAATTTAAAATTGTATAGAGACTGATTTCCTAAACTGTTTATTCCCCAAGTGTTTATTTCAAATTTGAGAGACTGTATAGTGCCTTGCTTATTCATTTTATTGACAGTCTCCTTTCCTACACTATTAGCATTTACACTACTTAATTCCTTGCTTTGTTGACCTATCATATGTACTACTATCCTTTGGCTAATTAGATATAGTCTTTTGCAAACTAAACATTTAGAACCATAGAATTTTAGAGTTAAATGAGACCTTTCAAAATTTTCTAGTCTAGCACCTCAATTGAGAACCAATAGCTTTATATAGCACCATGTTTTTATTCATCTAAGAGAGGCTATTTGCAGCATGGAAGTGATTTTTGGAAATAGGTGAACAGGGCTCAAGATAGGAAAAAAGCTGGACAGCTTCATAGCAACACATGAGTTAACTATTCATAATATGATTTCATTAATTGTTTCTTTTTTAAGTGAGTTCCCAGAGCAGCAGAGTTGCCTGTGTTCAAATGTAAGTATTAAAACAATGCCAAAAATAAATGACTTTTTGATTACCCACTGTTTTGCATGGTCCATGCCTTTGTTCATCTTTGTTCACCTGTGGTTAATTATAAGTCAACTATAAATTTAAAACATTGTTCTTATTTTTTAGGAGTATAAGACATAGAGAGATTAATCGTAATTCATGTTCACTAATGTATGGGCTATTCAGTACATATGTGTACCAATTATGTAATAGTGTCCATACTAACCAAGAATGTATACCCTAGTATGATATTAATATAATGCCCTTTTACTTTTTAGAATCGAAATCACAGTCTCAGCTGCTTCATCAGGGACAACACAGACTGTTGAATAGTGAACAAAATGGAGTAAAAGACTATAATCAACCAAGACACCTTCCTCGAAATGATATCAGACAACCAAGGAATGAAAAACCTCCTCGTTTTCAACGGGACACTCAAAATTCAAG
This sequence comes from Phascolarctos cinereus, assembly GCF_003287225.1. Taxonomy (NCBI): domain Eukaryota; kingdom Metazoa; phylum Chordata; class Mammalia; order Diprotodontia; family Phascolarctidae; genus Phascolarctos; species Phascolarctos cinereus. Next base: position 102,024,627 of record NW_027556180.1, read on the forward strand.
ACAGATTTTAGAAAACAGTGGGTTATCTAGGAGCAGAGGTCCCGAAAGACAGAGCTCTTCTGTGGTACACGAGGCATGGACAGAAGAGAGAATTAAGAGCGATAGATCTTATACTAGAAATGACAGAATTAAGGATATTGCATATCCTTCAACTTCTCACCAGAATGATGGTGCTTTTAAAAAAAGAGATAATTCTATGCAAAATAGACCAGTCAAAGGTCCATCTTACTTGGAGGTAAAAGAAAGTCCACTTCCTCAAGAAACCATAGACCATAGTAATCAAAAGCGTGGGAAAAGGGAAAATCAAATATCAAACCCTGATCAGTTATATGAAAGGAAAACACGAACAATAAGTAACGAAGCCTTTAGTGCTATGAAAAATGAGAAACATTTTAGTATGAATGCTGATTACCCCAATTCTGTTAGAACTGATGGCTTCAGTGGTATGCCAAATGGAGAGGTTGAAGTTTCAATGAAAGGAAGACGAGTTGGACCTATTAAGTCTGCAGGATCCACTGGGGCTACAGCTTTTGATGATAAAATATTATTTTATAATAGTGGGCCCAAAAGGAGGTCTGGGCCAATCAAACCAGAAAAAGTATTGGAATCTTCTCTTCCTGTGGAATGCGGAAGAATGTGGAAACCAGGAGATGAATGTTTTGCACTTTATTGGGAAGACAACAAGGTATGGTAGCTCTAAGTGAAGTATATGGTACTTTTAATAGTACAAAATTCAAGTGAGACTTTATAGAAGTCAGCAAATGGAGGCTAAGCACCTGAGGCTTATAATTGGAACTTATTTAAATGTCAGAACCATGCAGTGTAAGCTGTCCATTCTCTTTTGCTGAATATTTATAAAAAATGACAATAAAGGAAAAATAATCAGCTTCTCTGAGTGGACAAAAAAGGTTATTATGAGAACTGTCAAAAATAATTATAAAAATAGAGTGATTAAACTTGTCTTTCAGATATCATTAAAGTTTTTGTATACTTTTCTTATTTGGAAAGTTATGCCTTCTAAAACTGGCTTGGACAGGAGATTTTCTGTTGGAGACTTTTGAACCATAAGGGAAAAATTGAGACCATCCAAGTAACAAACAACTTGTAGATTTTTAAAAAGTTAAATAGATATTCAATATTCCACATGCTTGATTTTTAATTTAATAACAAGAAGCATAAAACTTTGTTCAATAACTTTAATAAATGCTTTATGTACACATTATAAATTGGTTCTGAATTATGTTCAGAACTTGGTAGTGGGGAGAAAAAGATGGGTAGGGAAAAAGAAAGATACAAGAAGACAGTGAAAAGAAGAAAAACTGAATATGTTCTAAGGTGAGCTATCGGTCTTGGTAAAATGTTCTCGCTATAGCCAGCTAAATATCTTTAATGGGTTTTAGAATAAGTTATCCCTTGTTATGTCAACAAAAAGACTGACTACTGCTCGCAGATTTTTGACTGCTTCTTTAAAACTTAAAAGTTTTCCCAAGGCATCTCATTCTCTAAGTTAGTTATAGTGTCATTAATCAGAGCAGTTTGTTTAAGGTCAGAGTATGGTCAGTCCTTATCTAAAACTTTAAAAAGTGTTTTTGTTGTTATGGTTGTGTAAAATTGGATTTGGTTTGGGGGGGAGGAGTATGCTGGTGAATTTTTAGTTAAAAATACTTAAAATTCAATTGCTATGCGTATGTAATTTAGTTATTACACATTTTTGTGTGATTTGATTATTTAATTTCCACATAGTTTAGCAATAAAAATAAGTTTTATAAAGAAGTAAACAAAATGTCTAATGTTATTGAAAATGTTTTGTTTTTATTTAATGTAAACTTATATCAATGAATTATTTAAAACTTTAGTTCTCAGTCTAAGATTTTTAAAAATTTGAATTGTAAAGATGGTACTACCAAACTCTTAGAATTTTCTGATTATTTACAAATATTTACTGCTGTCAGTGGCAGTGAAATAAACCATTTGTGAGCACCATCCAGTCATTAAGCCCATGTCCAACTCATATTGATGCTTAGACTGACTGGCTGTAATATCTAGTTCTCTAAATATATCTTCCAACCCAGAGAATCTTATGAAGTCACAAAAATGTAGCATAATAAAATTATGTGTGAGACTGGGAGAGATGGTTTGTCTCTGTTTCTTGCCTTCTCAGTCACGGCAGACAGCTCTATTGGTCATCTGGTTTGTTATAGAAAAAGCCTTTGAGCAAGGAACATGCTCATAAGTTCATAGACAATTTATTAGAAAGACCATAAACCACAGTAATTTAAAAAAGAGAAAAGAAAATAAATATAAAATCTTGTTTAGTTTTATGATCACATAGTGTAACCCAGCCTTTCTTAAACTGTGGGTGGCAACTCCATATGGAATCACGAAAAATTTGGCAACAGTAAAAGGTTTCTGAACACACAATGACCAAAAATTAATTAAAAATCAAATGCGTAATGAATCTGAGGTGTTTTTTGGCAGCACTTGCCTGTACTTCATCTCCACTGCTGTCTTCATTCTGAACACAAAGTATGTACACTTTGTACTGTGCATGCCCTCAGGCCATTCAACACCAACAAATGCTGTTGAAACTCAAAGAGGGGTGGTGAGTGGAAAAAGTTTGAGAAGCCCTGGTATGGCTTACTCATGTTATAGATAAAGAGGTCTAGAAAGGTAAAGGTGCCTGTTCCAGTTCCTTCAGCTGTAAGTCACATAGCTGAAACTTGAACATAGGTTTCCTGGCTCTTAAGTCCATTGCTCTTCCAAATGAATTTAGCAAGTATCCATGAATTGCTTCCTATATGCCAGGCATACAGGCCCTTACAGAGCTTACTTCTGTGTGCTGGTCGATACAAAATATGGACTTGTGTAGGAAGTGGCATCAGAATGGAACCAGACTAATGGAAATTATTGGTAAAATTTGTGTGAGTAATTTTGGTTGTGCAATTGTATTGGAAGCTAGATTGTAAGTGGTTGAAATGTGAGTAAGAGGTGAGGAAGTAGCAGCAATGAATATAGATCACTTTTTCTGGTAGTTTTGTCTGTAAAATGGAGATGTGTGGGATAATATTATACTTGGAAGACAGTGTTAAGTGAAAGTTTGTTTTTTTTAAAGATGGAATGTAGTCATTAAAAAAGCAATAATCTATCCATTGATTAAAGATTAGAAGAGGAAGGGAAATGATTAAAAAGACACATTTTTGCATGGGATGAAATGGAAGGCACAAGTAGAGGTGGGAGGTTGAGAAGGTTGATCTTGTCAAGAGGAAGGGACCACCTCTTCCTTTGAGATGGCTACTGTAGCTGCTACTGGGCCAAATTCATTTCCCTTAGGTGAAAAGATTAAGTTTATGTTCCAGAGAATAGACCCAGGACCATTGAATGGGTGGAAGTTACAGTGTTGTAGGACTTTTGTTTTTGTTTTTGTTTTTGCTCAACCTTAGAATATCTTTCCTAACAGTTGAAGTTGTCTGAAAGTGCAATGAGTTGCTCTTAATTGGTGTGTTCCTCATCACTGGAAGTGTTTAGTGTCATACAGGAATGTTGTTATTTGCATAATTATCATTTAAGTACCTTGAAACTGCCAGATGAGAAAGTCTATAAAAATATTAAATACTATACTGTTCATAGAATCTTAGTGTCTGAAGGGAGCTTAGAGGCCAACTGTCCCAGTGCACACAGTGCCAATATTCTGTTGTCCATTAACATTTTATTAATTCGTAGAAATGAGAGCTAGAAAAGACCAGTTAGGTCGATTGGTTTATTCCCCTTCTCAAGGATATTTCTCAGAGCATCCAATTTTTTATTGTTTTGCCTACTATGATTCTGTATGACTAGAATGACAAGGCATCCTGAACTTCTTTACAATGAATGTTCCATAATCTGAAGAAATAGTTCATACTGTTTTTGATTTAAATTCCTTTTCTCTGTCCATCCTGTTGTTTCTTATTATTACTGTTTTGATTTTTAAAAACTTTTTTTTAGTGGATATTTTAGTTACTAATATAATTTTAGTTACCAATGCAATTTTTATGTCTGTGGTTTCTTGGCTCATTTGTTTAGAGGACTGTGCTGAAACTATGGTCACTGTTTTACTGTGTTTTTGATTAAATTAGTTCAACTTTGTACCAGCTACTGTGTGGACCGCTTCTACCTATTGTGCAAATGCATGCAGTTGATCACAGGAGGCAAGCCAGTTGGTTTAGCAGACAAATTCATCACCGTTATGGGAAAAGCATCAAAGCATAATAATACACGTTAAATTCAGTTCAGTTTAGCATTAATTAACTGATTAGTTACTTAGTAAAGTACTATGCTGGGCATTGAGGAAGGATGAGTTCTAGATTTAGTTATTGTTCTTGTCCTTATGAAACTTACAGGTTAGTAGAGACAGAAGTAGATTCATAAACAGATATAATGTAAAATATTGCCAGACAAATACTTTAGCAAGAACTCAGTAGGTAGAAAAGAAGGAGCTAAACTCTTCTAAAAACCTTCTACAATAGGTGTCTCCACTTTCTTGCCTCCCATTCTTTATAACCTCTTATAATCATTATCATTCCACTGAAAATGTTCTCTCCAAAATTACTTATATAGTAATCAGAACAATAGATAGTTGCCATATCCAGTGGTCTTTTCTCAATCCTCATTCTTCTTTATCTGTGTGCAGCCTTTGACACTTTTGATCACTCTTTCTCCTTGATACTCACTTGTTTCTAGGTTTTTGGGATACCAGGTTTTTCTGGTTTTACCATCTGTCATTTGACATTACAATTAGTCATCTGACCTATCCTTCTCTGTCTCCATTGCTGGAGACATGCCCAGATCATGCCCTCTTAAAATAGATATCCCTCAAGTGTTCAGTTCTGGGCCCTCTTCTCTTCTCCATCTATACTTCTTCACTTGGTGATTTCATTATTTCCTGTGGATTTAATTATCATTTCTATGCTGATGATTCTCAGATCTGCCTGTCTTGCCCCAAACTCTTTGCTGACCTCTAAATATTGATTGATTGATTATCACATTCATGGAAGAAAACATTGAGAATGAGGCTGTAAAAGAAGAGTAACAATAAATTGCTGAAGACTTTCTAATAATTTTAAATTTATATACTAGGTAATAGGGAGCCACTGAAGGTGAGCAGAGAAATGATATAGCTAGATCTATGTATAAAGAAGACTAATTTAGCAACAGTATATACTTGAATGGGGAGAAAATGAAATGGGAAGATCCATGAAAAGTCATTACCAATTGTTTTGGTAGGTAGCAATGAGAGCCTGTGGTGTTAGAGTGATGGTAGCAGCAGTACAAAGGAGGGGACAGTTATAAGAAATGTTATAGAGCTTAGTCTTTAGCTGCAATAGCTGCAACATATATCCATGGCAGCCCATTTATTTAATAGCTATTTTATTCCTCTCACATTATCTTTTGATTGGACTGCAATATATTTTTTTACTTATTTAATATATTTTTAGTGGGAAAAAGATCCCCACACCTCTCCACTTAAATAATTGTTCCATTGTTATTCTTTGTTTTGCAAGCTCCCTTTGAAACTGCTGAAATATTATGCTAAGATACATATACATACAAAAAATTATGTGTGTGTGTGTATGTGTGTGTGAGAGAGAGAGAGAGAGAGAGAGAGAGAGAGAGAGAGAGAGAGAGAGAATATTTTTAGTACTAGCCTGTGATTCAATCAATATGTAGAAATTTGGTGAACTTCTGGTGTATCTATAGATACAGATTGACATCTTATAGTCTTAGAGCTGCCCAAGTCACACAGCTAGTATGTGCAAGAAGTGCCACATTAACTCAAGTCTTCCTGATTCCAGGCTTGGCCTTCTATATACTGCTTCATGCTTCCTTTCCTTCTCCCTTTCTTCAACCCCAGTATGTTTTTGTTTTATGTCTCTCTGTTTCTATATATGTTCATAAGATAAGCTTTCCCCCAAAATTACCAGACTCAAAAATTATGATTTTTAGTTTTCTTTTGTGTATATGTATGTATGTGTGTGTATACATACACGTGCATATATATGTATATACACACACATATGTATGTGTTGTTGTGTCTTGCAATGAGATTGGTTTTCCACTAGGTGGAACTCAGTACCCTTTGATCCTTTCAGTCATGCTATTGCCTTGGAGAAATTTAGAAATCTATTTCTTTTTAACTTATCAACTCTTTATTGACAAATTATAGGGGTTTGTAACTAGTTTTCAAGAAAAGGGATAACAGATATTTTTAGGGAAACACACTAAAGGTTAAACCAGTAGACTTTTGTTCAGAGAAGAGGCTTTCTGTTTAGACATACTTTACACATACCTTCTGATGATCCCTCAGAATTATTTTTAATAATTTTGGCATCTGCAGGTCAGATCTTTCAAAGTGGTGTGGCGGTTTTGAGTCTGCCTTTCGAACTTCTAAAGTTTGCCTTAGAACTAACCTCTTCAGAACCCTCTGCTAGAGCTATTCATTAGCTAATTGGTGCTTAAGCCATGACAAGTGAGTTATTCTTACTTCGGGTAATGAGACAGCAGAATCTGTTCTCTATTCTTCTCCCTTCTAGTATTCTCTATAGAAATAGAGACAAACTCTAAGGCTTTTCCCTCCATCTTATTTGCTCACCTCACTGATCTAAAAGGAGAGCTTGGTAATAAGAATAAAATGTCTCGCTCAGCAAAGCTACACTGTCCTGATCTTCTGTCTCAGTGATATTTTTCATTCTTTCCTTTACGTCTTTCAATTGAAGGGAGCCTTAAAGCTGAAAGGAATACTGGTGACCCTGAAACATTGTGATTTCTTATTGATAACAATGATATGTAATAACTCTACAATTAAAACCATGCAACATAGTTTTTGCTACAAGGATGTAGAAAGGTATTTGGCATACCTTTTATCCAGATTTAATTTCAGCATAAAGGACTTACCTAAAATGGCAAAATATAATCAGGCAATTTTTTCAGTTTAAGGAGATTTGGGCAAAGACATCTTGTTAGTTATCAGAAATTGTTCAGTTTGGAGGACTTATTTATTGGAGCTTGCATTATATTTAATGTTTTGTCCAATTATAAATTTCACAGTGTCAGAATTTAGTAAGTTTATGTTGAACTTGCATGTTTAGTAGTTTGTTTTAAAGATTAGTCTAAAATCTAAAGGTAGTAATTATTTAAACTATAGCACAAAAATGTAAGGCCTTTGTATAGTATTTTTACGTTGCCAAGGGTATTTTCAAAAGGCATAGTTACAATTCGAGAATCTCATTCACTCTGATTTTCTTATTTACATAGACCCATTTCTCTTTCATCTTATCCTTTGTCAGTATAGATGGATGGATGTTATTGTGACATATTCCCTGACTCCTTAGGTACTCATTTAGGTATGTAATCAAATATCTAAAAGACTTAAACACGAATAATATTATTGTTGGCAGTTTTAAAATCATACCATAGAGGAATAGAAATATTAAGCTTGTTAGGCTGTTTCTTGAAGGGAGTTTCCCCCACATGTGTAACATGGATATAGGTAACATAATCTTTATTATCATTTATCATACTTTGAAAGAATAAAGTATAGCGAAACCTCATCTTTATGAACAACTAGTGGAATGATTATCGTGTAACTGAGCACTAGCCAATTAATGATCAGGATTTTACATTTTAACTTTCAAAATAATTATGGAAAAATTTGCTTCTTTTTTTTGTTCACAGGGTGTAAGGAGGAGTGTCATTTACTATTTACTATTACTGCTGCTAAGTTGTTTTGGGAAGTCCAAAGCCTGCTCATTTTAATTAATTGGAATAAACATAAAAACTTGTACATTAAATAAGCATTGTTCTTCCAGTTGCTTTTTTGAACCTATCTGCACATTGATCTATTGGGTTCATTCATTTGCTTCTTCAAAAATATTTGATTCCCTATTTTTTGCTAGGTTCTATGAGATATACAAAGATAAGTGAGCCATGCCTTTGAGAAACTTATAATATTTTAGCTAAATGACTTTAATGAGCAAGACAATATGACAAGTATTGTAGGGGAGAAATGAACAAGTGTTTTGTTCAGAGGAGGAAGATATCACTTCAGCTTGGTGAGAGCAAAAAGACTTTATGGAGGTGATGGCCTTTGACTTAGACTTTAGGGATGGATGGGATTTTGACATGGGGAATTTGGAGTGGAGGCATGGAGCAGCAAGAGAACCAAGCAAGAACTGGAAGTTGATTGTGGGCCAGGTTAGCCATAAATATGGAGTATATGAAGATTAGTTGAATTAAATAATTCTAAAAAGATTGAAAATTGAAAGCACATTGGGGCCTGGCCAGATCACTTGGATCAATAATTTATACTTTATTCAGTGGTCACTGAGGAACCACTGAAGATGTTGCATTTCTCAAATATCAAGATGATAGAGTTCCAAAATATCATAGTGAGGGCTAGATTAGAGAAATTGGAGAATTAGAGAAAGTATGTAGATAGGAATAGGTAGGATGCTATTACAGTCAGGTAGGTGAATAGAGATGAGGGCCTCAGCTAGAGTTTTAGTGTGAAAAAGAAGGGAACAGATTACAATGGTAGGATTGACAAGATTTAGTACCTGCTTGGATGTTTTACAAATGACAGTCACAGGATTTGAATCCAGGTCTTCCTGAATCTTAAGTCAACAATTTTATCCACACTGGTTGGATATGTGGCATTACCTCAACTTGGTGGTAGCAAGGTTGAGGGAAGATCATAGTTGGAAGAGCCTTAGAGGTCATTGAGTCAAACCCATTCTTTTATAGATGATGTAATTGAGACAAAGAAGGGTAAAGTGACTTGCTTAAAGGCTACACAGTTAGCAAGTAGAAGCAGAATTTGAACCTAGGTCTTTTATTTTTCTTTTTTTTTGGCTAGGCAACAGGGTTAAGTGACTTGCCCAGGGTCACACAGCTAGTAAGTGTTATGTGTCTGAGGCTGGATTTGAACTCAGGTCCTCCTGAATCCAGGGCTGGTGGCTCTAAACACTGTGCCACCTAGCTGCCCTGAACCTAGGTCTTAATGCAAATGCAGCACTCTTTTCACTATACCATGCTGCCTCCTAAAGGATTTTGCTTTTTATAAAGGGAAGACCTTACCATGTTTTTAGACAAACTGGAAGATAAGACAAACTTGTGCAACATGAGACACTGTAGATATGCAAAAGTATGGGTAGTGGGGACCATGGTGATGGTACTGAGAGCACCAGGGGAAAGTTAGCCTTAAAAAGAAAGATATTTCCTTCTTAGAGAAAACAGAGGAATGAAAGTAGAAGAATTTTGATAAAGTTAGGAGGGCAATTCAGGAAACTTGATTTTAGTTGAGTTGAGCATAGGATCATCTGCTGAGAGGATGGGGATAAAGGCAAGGTTGGAGAATTGTAGAGAGTGGAAGATGTTCAGATTTACTATTATGGGGGATATGATATGGACAAAAGATGAGTAAAAGGACTAACAAATTAAGTATTAAGGGCTCAGATTTGTCTTGGTAGCATCAATTTGCTGTGAAGCCAGTATGTGGTTTAAATTTTTTTTTCTATTAACACTCTAAATCTTAGAAGGAGTTAAAAAAATGTAGATGGTAAGGAGTCATTCAGTATTGGAGATTTGTGTTTTAGAATTTCAGAGTTGGGGGCAGCTAGGTGGCACAGTGTATAGAGCTCCGGCCTTAGAATCCGACTTCAGACACTTGACACTTGCTAGCTGTGTGACCTTGGGCAAGTCACTTAACCCTGATTGCCTCACCAAAAAGCAAAAAAAAAAAAAGAATTTCAGAGTTGGAATCACCTAGTCCAATGGTGTCAAACTCAAAGAGGTATGGATCCAGAATATTTACTTAGAAAACCACAAATTAACTTTGTCTACATTGTATTGTATTGAATGTTGACTAAACTGAATGGCAAAAGAGGTCCAAAAAGCCAATGAAGAGAAGAACGCCTTAAAAAGTAGAATAGCACAAATGGAAAAGGAGCTCCAAAGGCTCACTGAAGAAAATAATTTCTTAAAAATTAGAATGGAGCAAAAGGAAGCTAAAAGACTCTTTGAGAAATCAAGAAAATTGACTTTCAAATACAAGACTCAAGAGAAGCATGAAAAGGTAAACAGGAAAGAGAAATCATAAAGGACTTATTAAGGTTGAACTGCTTACATTCCTACATGGAAAGATGATATTTGCAACTCATGAGACCTTTCTCCTTATTATGGTAGTTGGAGGGATATATATATATAGACAGAGGGCACAGGGTGAGTTGAATATGAAGGGATGATATTTAAAAAATAAAATCAAGGGGTGAGAGAGGAATGTAATGGGAGAAGGAGAAAGGGAGAAGTAGAATGGGGTAAATTATCTCACATAAAAGAGGCAAGAAAAAGCTTTTACAATGGAGGGGAAGAGTGCGAAGGTGAGAGGGAATGAGTGAGCGTTATTGTCATCAGATTTGGCATAACATACGCACTCAATTGGGTATGGAAATCTATTTTACCCTACAGGAAAGTAGAGGGGAAGGGGATAAGAGAGGGAGAGGTGATAGAAGGGAGGGAATATTAGAGGGGGTAATTAGAAGCAAACACTTTTGAGGAGTGACAGGGTCAAAGGAGAGAATAGAATAAATGGGGTGGGGAGGGTGGGATATTATGGAGGGAAATATAGTTTTTAGTCTTTCACAACATGATTATTATGGAAGTGTATTGTATGATTACACATATATAACCTATATTGAATTGCTTACCTTCTCAGTGAGGGCGGGTGGGAAGGGAGGAAGGGAGAAAATTTGGAACTTATAAAGTTTTAAAAATGAAAGTTAAAAATTGTTCTTGCATGCAACTGGGAAATAAGATACACAGGCAAAGGGTATATAGAAATCTATCTTACCCTACAGGAAAATAGAAGGGGAAGGGAATAAGAGAAGGGGGGGGGTTGATAGAAGGGAGGGCAGATTGGGGGAAGGGGTATTCAGAATGCACGCCATTATGGGGTGGGTGGAGGGGGGAGATGGGGAGAAAATTTGGAACTCAAAATCTTGTGGAAGTGAATGTTGAAAACCAAAAATAAATAAATAAGTTGAAAAAAATATTTCATTGCAAAGGTGGGTAGGAATAGGGGAGAAAGAAAAAAAAGTTGAATAATAACTGAGGATTAAGAAACACAAGAGATCAAGGGTTATAGACTATACAGAATATCATAAACTTTAAATTTTTATTTCTTTAATTTTTAATTTATGGAATAAAACAAATATTTCTGTAGCATAGTAGAATAAAAAAGATGATTGCACACGAAACTGAAAATCTATTATGTACAACTTGCTTTTCCTTTTAAATATGTAATAAAGTTATCATGAAAAAAAGTGTTTGTATTTTCCCTCTCGTGCATAGGTATAGAAGTGAGCAGCAGTAAAAAGGTTAGATTCCCTTGTTTTCTGTCACTTCCTTAACGGTCCTGAATTTTTTCATTGCTTTTGCTATTTTTTTCAAATCCTGGGGATTTTTTAGTTTTATTTTAAGACAAAAGAATTGTAAGCATGCCAAAGTGGCATGGTACTCTTTGAGGTGCATCTTGGTTCTTGTAGAAAACAATTTTTTGTACAAGTTGTCTAATGAGCAGACAGCTCTCTAATACTGTGACACCTAAGTCCTTGACCTGTATTTGTTATGTGAGTTTCCACACACAGGACTAGTGAAATCAAAGTTCCATATTAAAACCAAAAAGATAATCAAAATTGCATCCTAGTTTGTGTTTAAAAATATATTTTAAAAAAAAAGGTTGTATAGGATCTCAAAACTTCTCCAACTCTTATTCATAGATTTTAAGCTAGAGGGGCACTTAAAGATAACCTGGTCCAACCTCCTTATTTTAGAGGTAAGAGAACTGCTATGTTACCTCTAGAGGTGGCATTTTAATCTACATGTACTATACCAAAGGAATTTATAAAGCTAATCTGCTCCAGTGTTCCAATTTGGAATTTTGATGGAATAAAGTGAGCCTCTGTATTTTGTTTTGTTGCAGTGTATCTCCTCATTCAGGAGTGGGGTGAAGCTGTTCATCATCCTTAAGAATTAAATAGAAAACAACTGGTTTCATTACTGTGTTTTGTGGAAGGGAGCCACAGGATCCCATGTGTGTCACTATGATGTGTTTTACATTTATTTGACAGACTTTTTTTTTTGAACAATGGATCACTTCATGTAGTATATTTCCCTGAGGACAAACTATAGAGAGGTAACCAAGGTGCAGGGTACTGCTTTTTCCTCTTCTACTTAGACACTAGAAGAAGATAATTCTTCATTTTGATTCTGTTTAGGCTGAACAGATCTTTAGTGATAGGTGCTGCTGAAATGGACAATAGGCATATAAGATAGCATTATGAAACTTGAACATTAATGTAATATGAAAATCCAACTCCATTTTGGAACTGTTCCTTTAGAATAGCCTGAAGAGCCAGTTTATCATCCATATGAGAAAAAAATAACAACCCACATCATCCTTCTTATTTTTCATTGTCACACTTTGTATTTGACCCAAAGAACTATTTTGTACTTTGATCACATACCTAATTCACCAAAACTTAAATCCATCTTCAAAGAACAAAAATTTTCAACGAGAGAATATTTAGAACAATGTACTTGATGGCAGTTCCAGAAGAGGGTTTCCAGAGATGCTGTAATGGGAACATTGTTAGAATTAGTGTATATTTTCTCAAGTAGATAATACTTATTTCAATATACAAGCTCTTATATGTTTAAAAAATAAACCCAGCTATTTAACACGTTAATCTTGTTAGCACTCAACCTATTTTTCAATTGTACAACAGTTTTCTTGGCCAGAATTGGACACTGTTTCTGTAATTAACAATATAAAATGTAACAATCACGGCTCTCACTCCCTTATGAAGTAAACATTTCTAATTATATTCTTGGTGTTTTCTTCTCTTCATTGTCCTAGATCTGAAATACAGTAGTCTGGTGTGATTCACTTAGCACACTTACTTGTGCTTATATATTTGTTAGTCTCTTTATAATTATTTGAATATCGATTTTCTTTTTAACATGTCTTTTTAATATAACTTAGAATATGTAAGTTACCATAAAATATTTTATTTTTGGAACAAAACTTATTAACGTGCCTAAAACTGCTTTTTTTTTTCATTTTTAAGTTTTACCGGGCAGAAATTGAAGCTCTTCATTCTTCTGGCATGACTGCAGTTGTTAAATTCAGTGATTATGGAAACTATGAAGAGGTGCTTCTAAGCAACATCAGGCCCATTCAAGCAGAGGCATGGGTACGTGATCACAAATTCTGTACAAAGACATAATCTACTTTGAAGAAAGTATATAGCTGTAAAAGATTAGCCATAAGTCATGCAAAAATTGAAGAGTACTTTGCTTAAGCTGGTTACCTCTAAAAATAAGATCTTCATTTAATAAGTGCATTGAATAACAGTTAAAAAATGAATACTATGGAATTATTTTTGTTGTATAATAAAATTAATTGTACTGTGCTTTGGAAATAAGTACCCTTATTTACATGTTAGAGCCAAAAAATTATTTGTATGTGCAAAATGGGCTTTAATGCATATGTTCTTTCCCAGTTTGTTACTTTAAATTTCATTAAATTATGCCCAAAAAGTGTCAAATTGAAACTTCTGATTATACATGTTTATTATGTGTTGTTTCAGTTACATGTAAAAATTAGGGAAGAATGCTTTTAACTCTATAAAAAAATCTAACTGCTTTTATTACATGTATATGTATAGATAAACATGTCTGTTTAATAATTATTTTATCTATTATATTGGCCAAATGTTATGCCAAAACTGTATTATATTTTTAAAGTCATGATTTAAAAAGAATTGGCCTTGTGGAGTCCAACTTTATAAAGGCTTTATGTGGACTTTATAGAGATAGTCTCAGCTACATTTAGGTAAAAAGATGAGTACATAGTAAAATTTGGCTTCTACCTAGCCTTTATAGAAAAGTATGTTGGAAATTATTCTTACAAAGTTCTGCTTATTGTTTCTTTATCTTCATTTTATATTAGATAATTAGAAGATTAACACTTTGCTGATTATTTCCTTTACCTAAAAATCTCCAAACATGATAGGAAAATTACATCTTTCAAGCATATAGATTACCTTCTTGCTTAACTGTAAAATCCATCATTTTCTTATGAATTGCTCTCTAAATTTTTACTTTTACATTTACTTTTTTGTGACCTTTTTTTAGTTATCTCCACCCTCATCCAGGCAAAACGAAACATAATTGGGAACAATAAATAAAATATTTGAAGTCATGTTCATCTTAGGGATTCTTCTTTTTCTGTTTCACATAGACAGAATACAGTTTCTCAGGTCTCTGTCTCACAGATTTATAAGAGTTCTGATAGCAATAACAACTTTCATATTTAGGTAGATCTTTTTCCTCAGTCTTCTTTGAACTTGTGGGTATTTCCTGAAAGGCTGAAATGCCACTTTTCTAATTCATATTTGTTTGTTTTTCTGGGAGAAACTTAAAATCATTTTTTTTCTTTCAAGCATTTTTTACTTTTCTGCCTTCTAATATGTTTATTTGATTATTGCTCTCTTCCCTTTCTCCATTTGCATCTCTTTTTTCATTTTTTACCTGCTGGAAAAGATAATTGTTCATGCAGACAAAATTCCTTCAGGTTGTATTCTTATTCGCCTTTCATTTTTCTTATTTTGTCTATTAAGATTATTTTAGGAATCATAGTTAGAGATTCAAAGTAGATTTCTCATGCCACTTAGGTTGTTGTAAAGATTGTTTTTTGGAGTGTCTTTGGTGAAAGCTTTATTTTATTCTTCTTTCCCCAAGCAAAATCTAATTTCAAACTTTTGCTTCTTCACTCTTTCCTCATTTTTATCTTGGGTAGCTATAGACAACCAACACAATTACATCTTTTCACCTTAGTTCTTCCATTTAGCGCTTTTTTGTACTGAAGTGAGAACATTGTTTCCAGAATGATTTCTCCCTACCCCCTCCTCCCCTCACATTCATAGTCTTCATTACATTGAGCTTGCTTGTAGGAATATACAACTTCAGTTGGTCATCGTATTTGTCAGGTGCCTAAGTAGTGATTCTATTCAGAATCACTACAGTATTCTTCAAGTCTACCTATTTATGTATAATTTCATATTCTAGACTATTGGTTTTTTAGCCAATTCATGTTTTTTAACATGTGCTGCATCATTGTCCAGTTCAGTATTCCAAGTACATCTGAATGATGACAGTAATCTTCTGTAATATATGGATGAATTATTTTACAAAAAGAACCAGAATAGGACAAGAAAGTCATTAGAAGATCCAATTATCCCCTCACCTGTTCGTGAGTAATCAAATGACTGTCAAATTTGAAATGCTACAGTTTCTAAAAAGTGTTGTAAACAGGCAACATATTTGGAGATATTTATCATTACTGAGTCTAATATGTTTCTTCTCTACCTTAAATTTCTTCATAGAAATAATTCCTTACATGTAGAAATCATCAACTTAACATTTCTTTGCTCTTCTTTCTTTTAAATAAATGGGTGTACATATGTATATTCATTCCGAAAACACCTACAGAAATGTATTGGATAAGATTTTCGGTGAATTTAAACTATAGATTGTGTGGGATCCCATTAATCTCTTAAAGTTCTGTTTTGGCCATCTATTTGTATCTTGCTTGTGTTCATGGCTTTCTATTTGGTGAGTTGTAACAGATTGAAGCTTAAATCCGCCATATTTATTAGAAATACCAAATGATCAAAAGTAAAAGACTCACTGTGCCAATAACCAAGTAATTAAAAATAGCATATGAGATACATTTAAGGGCTGCTTGTTGCAGGGAGATTATTAGAGGCCTTACACAAGTCTTTATTCACACTGCAGATTGTAGATATTTTTTCTACCTTTTTAGCTCTTGTACCACTTATGGGCCATTACTATTTTTATTGAGAAATTATACTGTATCTTTTATTTAAGAGGTTATGTGTTTCTTTCTTGCACACAGTTTTCAGAAATGTACCTCTCTGTTTTCCTAAATGTAGCAATGCTCACTCAATGTTGATTTTTGTATTTTACAGAAAAGACCCTACGTATAAACTTTGAAAGCCTTTATAGAAATAAGTTGCTTGTTTTGTCTCTTAAAGGTATAAGGGTACATTATCAAATGAAAAGCATGAAATATTAAGAGACTCTGAGAAAATTAATAGCTTGTTATGTGGAAAATTAAAATAAAATCAAGATAATACTTAAACTAAAGTGTTAATTTTTTCTCATAAAGTAAAGGAATATGGTGTTTATAAAGTTGTGCCTAAATGAAGTATTTACTTGTTATTACCATCTGGATACTTCTTTCATTTTCTTTTCATTTCATAATCTTTCAGTGATGATATAACAGGTATCTAGAAATCTTTTTTTTCTGCTATTATTAAATAACTTCTTTCCACACACAGTTTTACTAAGCCAGATCTTAGTTTTATTGATAGGTTATCTTTGATTCTTTGAAGGGGCTAGGTTTTTCCCTAATTCTTTTCTTGCAGTATGAGTTTTAAGTTTTGTATCTTTTGTGTAGTCTACTGCCCTTATCATTTAATGTAATTTATGGTCAAAATATTTTGCTCATCCTCAGAATGAAGGCTCTAATTATTTTGTTTTTGTCACAAATTGGTTTCTGAGATTATAAACTTTCCCAAATGAAATAAATGAAAAAATAAACATTCTTATCTATTATTCTTATAGCATAAAAAATCTAGAATATGAACTTGTTTTCTTTCCACTGTATTAAAAAAAAATCACGGGCAGAAAAACTGTTACTTGTGTTACCTGGAGGCATTCTCTGAATTGGTTCCTTTTAACTATAAAACTAATGCCAAGAAATCAGTAAAAAGATGCCAGAGGCAATTTGGAAGCACTATAAAATGTCCTGCCTCTGCTGTTCAGGCAGACCTTTTGTGTTTTCAGGTTGTTGTAGCTGCTAAAAGCTATTATAATACCAAGAAGAATATTGCCAAGGACTGTTCTTCTGAGCATGTTCATGACCCAGATTCTGGTGCGAGAGTCCCTTTTGTGTCCTAAGAAATATTCTATTTACTGCTGTTTTATTTTTTAGTTTTGTACATCTTCATTTTAGTATCAGAAAATATTAATAATTCATATATCCAATGAGGAAAATCAGATTGTAAAGAGGAAAAATGACCCAAGACTGTGTGCAGTAGGCCAGAATCCTGTCTCCCCAGTAAAATAAAATGTAAATAAAATAAAATCTTCTATATAAATAAAGAGAAGTGGCCAATTTCAAGAATTTGTGGGGTTTGGAATTTTACAGACATAAGAAATTAACCAGAAGGTTATAGTGATAATTTTATATGTACTTAAAATTATGTGATTCTAGAACAGGAACATTTACATTTTTCCATAGTATGCCACATGATCAGAAAATCCCTCTGGGTATGAGTCTCATGAATTTCACTATAAAATTAAGTATATTTGGTTTCAGTTACAATTACTAGTTTATCCAAGCTTGCAGTCAGTAACACAGCACTATTGGCAGGCAGGTGGTTGAGTATGATTGGCCTGCTAATACATGGGTACTAGCTAATTACTTACAATTTTATTTTGCTAAAAAATCTCACGTGACCCAGACTTTGTGATCAGGTGAGCCGCATTTGGCCCATGGACCAACCTTATTGTCGGACGTTTTAATTTCTAGCATCCTTCTTAGGATAGAAATTCTTAAGACTAAAATTTTAAGGATAACATCTCTGTTTTTAAGCATTTTTCCAGGTTTAAAACTCAGATAATTTGGGATTTTCTGTGTTTAAAGAAACAGTAAATACCAAGAACTTCTTTAATATATAAAATATTTTAGAGAAGTGATATTAGATTTGCAGATGATCTATCAATATCTTTTGATTTTCCCATTCAGAGCCCTTTATTTTACATCTTAATAAATTAACAGTAAAATAAATTCCAGTTCTCAATAGTATCAATGTGTGTTGAAGGTGATTTTGATTTTGATTTTGATTGTAAGCTAATGTTCTTATTGAAATATTTAATATCATCTTAGTATCTTCCTTTCTTTATCTTAAAAGTTTTTTAAGATAACACACTAGAAATGGGGGGGGGAACCCTCATTATTTAAATTGAATAAAGAAGATTAAGAAATATTCACAACAAAATTGTATTTATACTATTTAGTGACTTTGCCTTTGAAAGGACCATTGAAACTACTGTATCAAATCTCTTGGGTTTCTTTATAAACCATTCATTTCAGAAAGATTTATCCAGTTGTTTTAAACGGAAAGGTTTTGTAAATCGTAATAGCTAATGGAAAAATGCAAGGTTTTTTTTCTTCTATTTTTCTCACTATCCAAAAAAGCTCCATGTATATCTAGATAAATTTTTAATTTAGAGGGTATATTTGACCTTAAATTTCTGTACTTAAAACAGTTGATGTCAATAAAATACTTAATATTTTCCACTACAAGTACTTGAAGAGAAAATTGCTCTTGATTGGCTGAAATATTGCAGAGTTAAAGGAGCAAAAGCTCTGGCCTAGAAGTCCAGCCACTTAGATTCCAGGTCTGGCTGTGCCGCTGGCCACACTGTGTGCTTTGGGTGAGCCACTAATCCCTCCCTGCCTTAATGATCTCTCTAAGGTGTGGTCTTCTAACACAGAATTTTATTATTCTTCAGAAGCATTGCACTGTAGTAGAAGGAGCTTTTGAGAATGAGTCACCTAAGTGATGCACTCCAATGTTTAGTATTGTTATGCTGCTTTTGTTATCTGAGCCCCAGTTTCCTCCTCTGTAAAATAGGAACAGTAACACTTGCACTCTTTAAATCCTAGGCTTGTTGTGAAAAGAACTTTAAAATGCTGTATCACTAGAGGAAGGGGGATGGTAGTGGCAGAAGGAGGAGGAGTGACTACAAATATTAAATGTGTTTTCAAGTTCACAATAAAAATGAACCAAAAGAGTTTCAAAGCTTTGCTGTTGACATAAAATGTTTCTAGTCTTTTCCTTGGGGGAAAAATTATTTTGAATCAGGCATATATGTTTTGTCTGTTGATTCTTCAGTACTTCCCTTCACAAATGCTTTATTAGGACTTACGATACTAGGGCATAATCTAAAAAAAAAGAAGCCCATGGATTCCACAACCACACAAGGTTTGCAAACTGCTGTTGTAAAAAAGATATACTGTACATAATCAAGTAGAAAAGTAGTGTTGTATAGTGGATAGAGTGATGGTCTTAGAGCCAAGAAGACATAGGTTCAAATCTTGCCTCTGATACTATACACTGGTCATGTGACCCTTGGTTTAACCTCCCAAAGCTCTAGGTAATTCTCAGTTAATCACCAAATATTTATTAAGTACCTACTATGTGCCAGTCAAAAAGGCACAGAGTACAAAGGATTAGTGAAACTGCTTTCTTATAATGAACTTACATTCCAACAGGGTGACAAATACATGTAAAAATATGTATATACAGCATAAATATTAATAAATACACATACTCACATAGCAGCTCAATATAAGGTAAATCAGGAGGGAAGGCACTGATAGTTGGGGGAGATCAGGAAAGACTTCATGTTAAAAATGGTACCTCAGATAACATTTTAAAGAAAAGAGGCACCCTAAGGAGGGAGATGAAAAAAAGGAGTGTATTCCAGATATGGGGGATGGTCATTGCAAAGGCAAGAAGATGGGAGATGGTATGTTGTGAGTGAGGTGTAGTGAGAAGGCCAGCTTGACTGGATGGCGGAGTGTAGAAGAGGGAGATAACAAGTATTAAGCACCAGCTGTGTTCCAGTCACTGCACTAAGCATTTTATAATTATCTCATTTGATAACTATTGATGACAGAGTGCAGGGAAAAAAGATGGGTTGGGACCATATTATATAGATGGGACCATTTTATATAGACCTATAAAAACTGAACAGAGGAGTTTACATTTTATTCTAAAAGAAGAAATAGCAAGCCACTGAAGCTGATTGAATAGTAGTCATATGTACAAAAGAAAATTGCTTCAGCAGAAGTGTGTAGTATGTGCTAGAATGGTTTAAGACTTAAAACAGAAGGAGACTTGCAAAAATCTAGGTGAGAGAGAATGAGGGCCTGAACTATGATGGTAGTTCTCCATATGAGTGGAGAAAGGGGTAGGAGCTGGAGGGAGAATCAGTCAGTCAACAGACATTAAGCACCCATTATGCGCTAAGCACTGAGGATACAAAGAATGGTAAAAAACACCCTGGTCTCGAGGAGTTTGTAGTCTAATGGGGGAGACAGCATGCAAACACCTATATAGAAACAAGATATATACAAGTTAAATTGTAGATAATCTACAGAGGGAAGGCAGTAAGAGAGATTGGGAAAGGCTTCCTACAGAAAGTGGTGTTTTATCTGAGACGTGAAAGAAGCCAGGGAAGTTAACGTGAAGATGAGGGAGAAAATGCTAGGCATGTAGGGCAGCAAGTGAAAATTCTTAGAATCAGGAGACAAGTGTCTAATGTGAAGAAAAGCTGGGGAGCCATGTCACTGAATCACAGAGTATGGGGTGTGTGTGTGTGTGTATGTATGTATGTAGGGGAGTATATAAGATGTGGGTAAGAAAACTACAAAGGTAGGATGGAGCCATAGATGTGGGAGATGTTGTGAAGGGAGAAGCAACAAAAGTTTGCCACTAATTATGTTGGGGGTAATGAGGAGTCTGTGATAATGCCAAATCATAAACCTGAGACACTGGAAGAATAGTTGGAAGAGGGAAGGATTTAGAGGAAAAGAGGACAAATTCAATCTTAGACATATTGAGCACAAAATATCTCTGGCATATTCAGTTTGAAACATTTGATAGGCGGCTGGTAATCCAGAACTGAAGCCTAGGGGGAAGACTTGGGCTGCATAGAAAGGATAATTCAACTCGTGGGAGCTGATGAAGTTACTAAGAGAGTGTGAGTACAGAGGGAAAAGAGAAGGCTCGGGATAGAACCTTGGGGAATAGTCACAGTTATAGGGTGTAATATTGGTGATTAGCCTGCAAAGGAAATTGAGAAGCATTCAGTTGGGCAAGGGGTCAGTCAGGAGAGAAGAGTGTCACAAAAACTCAGAAAAGAGAATATTCAAGAAAACAAGATGGTTTCAAAGTGGTTTCAAAGGCAGCAGATAGTTTGAGAAAGATCAGGACTCTTATGACTCTAATGACCCTAAGTTTCCCAGAAAGTTCCAGACTGCATTGGTAGCAAGAATTTCCTCATCTGGGAGTTCCCCATATCCATGAAATCACAAGTTTAGCCCCTATCTGTATCCAATATTTAAGAACATCCACTATGCAAAGAAATAGTTAATTAAAGTAATAATTCACATTTACACAATAAAGTTACAAAATCCTTTACGTGGTAGATAATTATTCCCATTTTATAGATGAAGAAACTGAGGCTCAGGTCAAAGGACATGTCAAGATTACACAGCTAGTAAGCAGCAAGCCAAGACTTAAATTCATTTTCTTTTGTTTTCAAGTTGAGTGCTCTTTTCATTACCTCCCCAAATTCTCTCCCATATAAAGAATTCAAACCTACTACACAAAATTTTCCTGCTTCTCATCTTAGCTGCACCATATACAAGTTCATGTTACTCCTGTAATTAGACTAAGAAAAAAAGACTATTTTAATCATTTAAATTAAATACATTTTTCTCAAATTATTGTTACAAAGTTTTGAAAAAGCATGGTTTAATGGTTTTAAATAGCATCTCACATACTGTATAATAGAGCCCAGCACAAAGCACAGAGTGCTAGAATTGGAGTCAGGAAGACCCAAATTCAAATCTTTCCTCAGGCACTTAGCTGTATGACCCTGTGCAATCATTTGCTTTTTCTCAGCCTTAGTTCTCTTATGTTTAAAATGGCAGTAATAATAGCACTTCACTGGGTTCTTGTGAGGATCAAATGAGAAGTGTCCTATATTATATAATATAAATTAAATATGTATGTGTTACATATACTAATATATATAAACTATAGATAATGTATGTAAAATGCTTTGCAGACCTTAAAGCAGTATATGAATGTTAGCTGCTCATTGCTGCAATCAAGAGGATTTTCTGTACCTATCATACCTTTCAAGTAGCTCTCCTATGGATTCACTGATAGTAGAATTCTCATTTCCATAGAATATGAACAAAAGAGGTCTGTTGTTATTAGACACTGTGTAAATGAATTTTGTACTCTACATAAATGCATTGGAGAAAGGTTTTTCTGGATTATCTGGATTTAAAAATCTCCAAATTATGCTCAGTGAAAAGAATGATCCATAATGAAACCCTTTTGAATATATTTTACATTTTCTCAACATAAGATGACTTCCTCCTTGATTTGTTAGAATGCCTATATATGTTTTTAAAATATATTAATTTCATTATTTCCCAACTACATTTAAAAAAATTTGCATTCATTTCTTAAAATTTGAGTTCCAAATTCTCTCCCTCCCACCCTCTCAGAATGCCTGTATATCTAGTAATTAAGACAGGTAATCTTCCTTTTTAGAATCAAAGGACTTGGGTTCAAATCCTGGTCCTGTTAATACCTGTTGTGACCTTGGAGAAGTGATTTAACTTCTCTAGGCCTCAGTTTTCTCATCTGTAAAATGGGAGGTGGTATGTAAAATGGGAGATAGCTTAGTGGTATCAAACTCAAATAGAAAAGGGATTGATTCCTTTGACTGCATATTGACTTAGAAAACCATAAATTAACATTATGTTGTATTGTGTTTTTATATATTTTGTTAAACATTTCTCACGTTTTAATCTTGTTTGGGCAAGATTTTGATACCTCTGAACTAGATGACCTCTAGGAGATCCCTTCTAGTTGTAAATCTGTGATCTGATGATATAGTGTTGTACCATTATTGAATATTTCATTTCCTTAGGGTAGGACAACTCCTCTCTTCATTTGTTAGAATTCCAAGGTATTGCCTTAGATGGGTGATATTTCTTTTTAAAGCTGTATTTTATATTATTTTGGTCATATTTTTTGACCTCTAACTGTAATCCATAAAAGAGCTTAAAATGAATGATTCTGACATATTTATGACATTTTAAGTATCAAGGTAAAAAGCTGATTTTCTGTAAAACCCAACAGATAGTTTCACAAATACAGAGTGAACTATTTCTTGTTTAAATGAAATTGCTTTTAGTTAGGAGATTTATTTAAATATCTGTGACTGTAGCACCAAATATATTATTATTCCTCTTCTAAATAAGGAACTAAAATTATGTTTCTTTTGATAAATAGCAGCCTAATGTATGGAATTCTGAGTTGATGGAATTGGAAAAGGAAGAAATAAATTTGGTTCACTTAGATTTCTTTTATTCAATTTTGATATCTCCCCTCTCCTCCCAATAAATTTTAAGGTAATTCCTGGAAAATGGAGTGGTAAAAAGCTATGGTTTCAAAGGGTATGGAGTTACCAAGGGAACACATTTCTTTTGACTTGAGTATATTCTCTCTCTCCAGGGATACCCATAGTGTTAATAATTTTCTGCATGATAATTTTCTTTTTTCACAAACTCTACTAAACTTCATGAAGTTAAGACGCAAATATTGTTTGAAAAATTGTAGCTTAAGAATTTTATATATTTTCTCCTTGAAATACCTACAAAATGCAGCAAATGCTTCTTTCCCCCAAGCCATATGAAGGTGGTAAAGTGAATGAGACTCATTTTTCCATCGCTATGCCCATTGAACAAGACTATAATTTAGAATTCAGGTGTTCTTGAGTTTTCTGTAGTCCTGCTTAACTCTCAGGAGGCATCCTCTTTAACTGTGTTTTTAATCTAGTGCTATCTTCATTTCTGATGGATTTCCTAAGTTCCAAATACAGTCTTAAAAAGGATGAAAAAATAAATGTTGCTCATTGTGCTGTAGACTTTAATCCCTTTTAGATGGAGCTCCCTCAGTGTACCTTTCCTCTTCTACAGGCAGTGATGGTGAATCTCGATGAGGTTAAGGGCTACAAATGGATTTTTGATATAATCTGACTACCCATCATAATGGGCCATCTGTTGTGCTTTCCCTCTTTTCAGTCTTGCATGTGTTTGTCTCCAGTCATTTCTAAATACTGTTCCTTTTTCACCTTCTCAGTTATTATTTTCCCTCAGTTCCCTATTTCTAATTCATCGTTGTATCTTTTTGGCCTTCTTCCTCTTGGTGTCTTCTTCCATTTCCTTTGTTTATCTCCACCTCTGTTAACTTGTGGTATCTATTGGAGCGTATGGATGTCCCTCCCCACTCCCAGTCCCTTGAATCCTAATTCCCCTGGACTTCACTGGACCTCATACCACTTGTTCCAGCATTATGTGCAGTAGGTTTCACCATCACTCCTCTAGGAAAAGAGTGAAGTTGAGCTGTCTCCTTGAGAGAAACACTCTGGTGTTATAGAGCTTCCAGTTCCATTAAAGGAGGGAACTACTGGCAAGAGCTTGACACCTTGGCCTGAAAGAACTACCTTAGCTGCCTGTCATTGGGTGAGCTCCATCAAGAAGGGAAAGGAAGTACTGCAACAGTGAGTACATTTTATTTATTTTCTTTATTAAAGAAAAACATATATATATATATATATATATGTGTATATATATATGTATATATATATATATATATATACACACACACACATATATATATTTTAATGTGAAATAGAGGCTTACATTATTAAGCATCTAGAGCATTTGATAAGGGAAAAGAGACATGGTCTTGCCAGTTGTGGCACACGAGTCACTGTTAGCATAGTCCAACTAATTCCTTCCATGTTTTAGATTTTCCAAATGTAAAATGGAGCACTTGATTGTGGATTACGTTGTTAAAGATTTTACAAGCCTCATGTTAATGATATGAGGTCTTTAATGACACAGAATTCCACATGATTATTTTAACTTAAAGCATTTTTTAAAAAAAGACAAATAGAAATTTGACATATAAAAAGCAAGATTCTTTCTTTTCCCTTCCCAAAGAGTTATTTGATCTTTGTTTGAGTTGATGGTATCATTATCCCTTAAAATCATTCATGTTCCTGACTATTTTGCTGTATACTGCTAAGTAATTATGGCATTAATAAAAATGTTTTACAAAAGGTAGTTCAATGAATCGCAATGTTTCATGTGTAATTCTCTCCAATTCATTGGACTTTAATTTTTCTTTTAAACTGTATTCTCAAGCATTCTGAGTGTTAATACTATATAATGTGTATTGTTTTAAAACTTTAAGGAATGAGCATTTGCAAAATTTCTTGTTGCAGCAACTTATTGGTGCCTTTTCACATAATTTCTACATGAAAAAGCACAGCTGTCATGAATTTTATTATATGCTACTAAAGCAAATACTGTTTTTACTGTCAAAACAGCCTTTAATAAAGACTATGAAACCAAAAAAATCCTGAAAGCAAGTGAATTTTGCAGTATCTGTAGCTATGTGGTAGCTATATTTGCTGTACAGGGAAGGGAAATACTAAACAAACCAAAAGTTTTCCTCATTTTGGTGTTCTTTTCTACATCCAGGCTAATAAAGATATGGTCATCCTTTAAGATTTTTGACACTGACTTTTCAAATTGTTGTTTAAGGACTTTTGAAATCTAATATTCGAGCTGTAGTTAACCATTTTGGTGGCATTATCATGGCTCCATTATCTTTTTATTTTACTGTTACTAACTATTGATGTTATTATCAATCCATCGGGGATGTATATAACCTAAATATTTAAAAATTTGACTAATCCCAGGGTTCAATGAAAGGTATAAGAAAATTATTCCTACTTGTTTTGGAGTCCAGTCAGATAAGAATCTTAACTAGATTATCCATTAAACTACTGGTAAGTTTAGTGGAAGTCATTGGGTAATTTAAGCGGTACATAGTCCTGGTGGTCATTGTTATCTAATAAAAAAGTTGTTACAGTCAAGACTGTAAATGTTTTTATCAGTAATCAAGCCTAATATGGATCAGATACTAAACACTCTAGTTTACTGATACAAATTTATTATTAGCTACACAAAAATCTTTTTAAGCTAGTCTTAAAAATAGCACTGGCCCACATACCCTTAAAAGTAAAAGAATTTTTAAAAGTACAAGATTAAATTAAAAGGCAACTAATAACAAGGTTAGAAGATTTAATAATTACCTGTATTTGGTTTAAACAAATAGGACTAAATAGAACTTGTTGGAAGCTCCAGAGAGGCAGATCTTCAGCTTGACATAGAAGGAGATAACCTAACAATTAGTTGTCAGGAAGTAGAAGAGAATGCATCAGGAAGGAATGACTTTTCCTTCAAGAAGGGTTTCCATTGTAGACTGGTTGACCTTTTGAGAATGTTGTAGAAGAGATTCCTATTCGGGTACAGATAGGAGTATGTGAACTGTGGTCACTGCAATTCTGAGATCCTATGATTCTCTTTAAGCAGGTGAAAGAGATGAAAAATGACAGAGTTCCTGCCCTCATGGTGTTTATAATCTAATGGTAGAGTTTGGAATCTCATAGAGATCCTGAAAAAGGGTACGTGAGGAAGGATAGGGGTAACACCTTATACTCAACTATCCATACTTAGCAGTATGATCTTGTCTATATGATATCCTTCCTAAATTATATTTTCAGGAAATCAGATGCTACCTTCTAGGTCATGTCATCTACCTGAACAACAAGTAGTAGGGAGCAGTAGTATCCAGTTCTAGTCTTTACTTCATAAACCCAAGATTCATAGTCCCTAGTGTGTTGTATTTCCTGCTGTGATGACCACATTTTTGGTGCTGTTTAATGAATGCATCAGGTAAATGTTGTGAGCATTGAATATTTAAAGTAGAAAAGAAGATACAGTGGTACGCATGCTCTAGTGCTTTCAGTTTCCTCTTGTGATCGTTTTCTTGTGTTAATTTGTTTGGAATTAGGAAAGTGCGGTATCATTGTTAAATTTCGTCTCAATGACAACCCTCCCCCCCCCAAAAAAAGAAACAGACTACAAAGCATTCCCCTTTCCCGCTCTCCCCTGCCACACACAAGGTAGCAAAACATAGTGCAACTATTAGCAGTTATACTTTGGTAACTTACTGTTTGTTAAAGTTAAGCTATGTGCTTCAACCTTAACAAGGTGATACCTACTTTATCCATGTGTTTAACCTGGCTACTTGGCCTTTAACATTGACTTTATTTACATATTGTAATCAGTGTGTGGTTTTTTTTGTTTTACTTTGCATCATTTAATATTATGGAATCATAGATTTAGAGTTGGAAGAGGCCTTATATAAAGGCCATTTAATCCAACTCACTCCTTTTGCAGATGAGGGAGCCCAGAGATTGAGTAATTTACTTACTCAAGATTACACAGGTTACAAAGTTACCACTCTAATGAGTGGTAGAGTCATGATTTGAACCTAGGTCCTCTGACTAGAGATCCAGTGTTTTTTTTACTGTACCATACTGTTCATACAGGTCTCCCCATATTTTATGAATTTTTCATACATACATATATATATATATATATATTATATATATATATATATATATATATATATATATATATATATTATATATATATATATGAAATCTATTTCCATACAGTGCTGTTGTTGTCCAGTAGTGTTCTACCCTTTGTGACCCCATTTGGGGTTTTCTTGGCAAAGATACTGGAATGGTTTGCCATTTTCTTCTCCACTTCATTTTGCAGATGAGGAAACTGAGGCAAACAGGGACAAGTGACTTGCCCAGGATCACATAGCTAGCATTTGAGGCCACATTTGAACTCAGTTTCTTCTTAACGCTAGGCCTCACCCTCTACCCACTCCACCACCTAGCTGCTCCCTTTATAATGCTGTGACATTCCAGTTTCATTGGTTTTTTTAATGATTAAATTTGCCTAATTAAAAAAAATTTAATTAGTGCTCACTCTTAAATCTCTTAATGGAATCAAGATTTTAAAAATTTTTTTATCAAAATAAGATAAAAAAGATATGATATCTTTTCATTTTAAAATTTTGAATAATTTTTTTACTCTTATGTAAAAGTGTGACTCTTCCAAATAGACCTATTGATTCTCAAATTTTAAAAATTGATTGAATAGATGCTTTTTAAACATCAAGATGATTTCTAAAAAGCCTTTGGCACAAATAAACTGATATTCCGATTGGTATTTTGCCGGCCAAGATTGCCAATTGTATTAAAGTCAAAGTTAATGCTTACTTTGTACTCATTTCTACTGAAATAGTTCTTATAAATGTAAGATCCTTTCTAGACTACTATTGGGAAGCATTGGAGCTGATAATAAAGAAATTAGAACTGTTAAAAAGTTGTTAATGTGCCAAGTTCTCTTGAATTGTATCCCAGAATTCTTTAAACATCAGCAAGGGAAATAAAATAGAGTTCCTGTTGCATACGTTTGGCAACTTATTAGGAATACAAATAATACAGAGTAGGAAATATGTGTTATAATTCCTTCATGTGGGAAAAGAAACGAGTTATTCAAGAAATCAGAGACTGCTGAGTCTAAATGTCATTATAAAGAAGCTATTACTAATAATAAAGGACCAGATCAGAACTATTTAAAATACAGCTTAGAAATGGATAAGATTGGCTTTCTTAAGAAGGAACATATCTACATTTGCCCATGAGTTTTTCAAAGATTTAAATAAGATATACTTTGAGGAATTCATTTTGTAAAAGTTGAATAGATGTAATTTATGTGAATTTGCCATTATGCAGTACAATGACTATAATTACAATGATGAATGTAAGGGCTGAAAAATTCTGATTTAAGGGCATGAAGAGTGGTCAGAGAAAAGGTTAAAGGTGTATTTGGGATCTCAGTACATATTTGTAGGATCATTTCTATAATCCATTGTTGGATTTTTTACCGAGTTTTTTGAAGCCTTCTCTGTAAAAATAATTTGTGATTTTCAAAAAAGTTTACTTTTTGAGATGAGAACTACTTTAAGTCTAATTCTTATTTTAATACACCTAGCAAAGCTCAGGAGAACATAATTCTGTTTGTTATACACAAAAACACAAAGCTGTGCCCTTGTTTTTGTGACTGTTTTGCCATGGAGCCAATTCCAGGCAAGGTATAGAAGTCAAGAGTAGGTAACATTACATTAGTAAGGATTCTTGTCAGCTGAATCTCAGCTTGTCTCTGAGATAAGCAGAGGAGACAAAGCCAACATTAGCTTTTGAATCCTCTCCATTACCCAGAGTAACACTCTTGTTCTCATCTTCTTTATGAACATTTGTTTTTTAGAAGAAAAATACCCTAATTTAAGCTAACTGCAGGGTGAGAATCATTGATAGTTACTCCCCATCCCCTTTTGTGTTAACAGGGGTATGAGGTTGTTAACCCAAATAGATTTCCAATTGGTAGAATTTCAGATGAATTGGAAAGGTGTTTGAGCAGAGTGTCCTCCCTTAAATCCTCTTGTACTTAGAACAAGTTTCTGGAAAGGTAGATGGAACATTTTTGGCCCTCTAGCTTTCTTCTTCTACCTTGAGGGAGAAAAGGGAAACGACAACAGAGATATGTCGGAAGGTTTTATGAAGTAGGAAGAAGTTGTGAAGAATTAGGAAACCTCTTTAGGAAGAAAATTAGGAACCTTGGAAGAGGAGGATGCAGTCAGCATTTATTAAGGTTCTGCTGTGTGCCAGGAACTCTGCTTAGTGCCTTGCCCTCCAGACGTTCAGAGTCTAATGGGGGAGATGAGCAAACAAAACTGTACGCGTGAGCTGTATACAGGATAAATAGGAAATAATTTACAGGGGGAAGATTAGAAGGATGACACTTGAGTTAGAACTTGAAGGAAGCCAGGAGAAAAGAGATAAGGAGGAAAAGCATTCCAGTCATGGCAGAAAGTCAGAGAAAATTCTCAGAGTGGTGTCTTGTTCATGGAAAGGAAGCCAGCTTCACTGAGTCAAAGGGGAGGGGGGATGGAGGGAGGGAAAGGAAGTAACATTGGGATGAGGGTGATTTTCAGAAGGCTAGAAAGGTAGAGAATGAGGGAGATAGAGAATTTATGGCCCCATCCTCTCCCCCTCCCTCTGAGCTAAAGCAGTAATCCAAAGAAGTAAGGGGGGCTCTGTTTATTCCATCATTCACCTGTTTGCCAGGTGGAGTCCCTGGTCCAACCAATTCAATTCCAATTTTCTTTTTGTCTCTCAAAGGAAGGGAGAACAACTACAGAATAAACTAAGCAAAGGCAGTTCCTAAACCCTAGTGTCTGTGCTCTCCCAATGGCCAGGGGCAAAGGGTGGTCTCTGCTGGAAGACTATAAAGACTTGGTATTTAGAGGGTCTCAGCAGCATTCTGATCTGTCTAGTACCCTCTTCCCCTCCTTCCAGTTGACAGTGAGATTGTTTGGTGTTATTGTGTGAAGGTAGTAGCAATTGCAGTTTTTTACATTTGTTGTTTGCAGTGGATGCCTAATTGCCATACAGTATTACAGCTATTATGCATAATTTTAAATGTTACAGGTTGACTTTATATTTATTTCTATAATACCAAATTCCATTTAAGTATATTTAGCCTTTCATAGTTTATTGTTCTTATAGCATGATTGCACTTCAAAAAATTAGAATCATAACCTTAGAGGGAACAATGATAATAATAATTAAGATTGCTGAGTGTGAAATCATCTTAAAAAGATTAAAAATGTACTAACAATTAGTAACATAAAAAATGTAAGGTAAATAAAAAAAGAACCTTTGTTGATTGTCTAACTTTACATGACTTCATTTTTTTTTGATACCATGCACCCTTCCTCAGTTCCTTCTAACCTGCCTGTTGTCCAACAGATAAAATACAAACTTCTCATCTTCAGTAGTATGTCTTCCACATAGCCTTCTCCAACCTCCCTATTTTCATATATCACAAGATTTCGGAGTTGAAAGGGACCTCAGGTCATCTAGATCAACAAAGATCCTACTCCCCCCCAATTCCTAAATCTTTATGTTAATACAGCAAATAGTCCTCTGGCTTCTACTTGAGGGCCACCAGTTGGGGAGATTCACTACCTTTCTAGGCAGCCCATTTCATTTTTGAATCACTCTAATTATTAGTACAATTTTCCTGCCATGAATTCTAAATGTACATCTTTTCAACTTCTACTTACTGCTTCCAATTCTGCATTCGGGAGCCAAACAGAACATAAGAACTTTTTTTTCAAGAACTTGAAGACAGATATCAGGTCCATGAGCCTTCCCTTCTCCAGACTAAACATTCCTAATTTCTTCAGCCAGTCCTTATGTGGCACATGCTTGAGTTCCTTCACCATTTTGGTTAATCTCTACCTTATCAATGTTTTTTTTCTAAATGGTGGTGCCTAGAATTAAGCATAAGACTCCAGATATTGTCTCACTGCAGCAATCATCACTTCCCCTTTTCATGAAAGCTATGACTTTTTATGCAACTCAAAAGTTCATTAGATTGTTTGGCTGCTATGACAGCAATATGATATGATCCTAGAGGTCACTGAATCAACTTCCTTCATTCTACAAATGAATAAACTGAGACCTAGAGAGGTTCAAGTAGCTTTCCCCCATAGATAAAAGTGACTGAGCCAAAATTCAAACCCAAATCTTTTGGTTCTAAAAGTAGCAGTTTTTACACAATACCAGTTTTTCCACAGTCCAGTTTTCTAGCATGTCAGATTCATTTTAGATCCTGAATTTGACATCTAGGTGTTAGTTAACCCTTTAGCTTTGTGATACCTAAAAATCTAATAAGAATGTCATACATGCCTTTGCCCTTAGCATTGATAAAATGTCAGAAAGCACAGGATGAAGCAGTGATCTGTAGATCTTCCAGCTTGATACGGAACCACTGATGACTCCTCTTTGACTCCAGCTGTTCAGTGCTTCCAAATCCATCTAATTGTAGTATTGTCTAGTCCCTATCTCTGTATCTTTTGCAAAGTAACATCAAATATACTTTATCAAACACTTTTGCCAAAATCTAGGTAAATTGTCTAGCATTTTTTGTAACATACCAGGGTGAGTAATCTTGTCAAAAAAGGATTTAGTTTGACATAACCTCTTTTTTGCTGAAACCATGCTGATCACTGCTTCCTTTTCTAGCACTCTTTAAAAAATACATTCTAAGGAATATTCTTTGTGAACAATATGGCTTATTATAAGTATAAATTGGCTTCCTTATAATTCTAGTTGAGCTAATAACTTTCTGTGGGTTATAAAATATTTACACCATGACCTAGATCTTTTAGAGGCATTGATTTTTTTTAAGAACCTTCACCACACTAATATTTTGATAGCAACTCTCCCAGCTGTATGTCAGTATAGAATCCTTAATGTTAATAATTAAAATTGTCATAGTATGTTTTAAAAACATTTTAATTCTAAACCTAGTGACCACCACTCCATATCCTATCAGTTTGCAATTTCATTTTCCAGTCAGTTTCAGAATTCCGATCAGATTCATATTCTACCTCCTTACCATTTCTTATACCCATTTCCTTTTCTGCATTCACATAGCCACTGTCCTTATTCAGGCACTCATTATCTCTCACCTAGAGTTTTATGCTGGCTCCTAATTGGTCTCCCTGCTTCCAGGCTCTTCTCTTGAATCCATATAGCTGCCAGATTGATATTTGTAAACACACAGGTTTGATAATGCCCCTCCTTTACTAATAAACATGCCCAGTGGCTCCTGTTTTCTTTTTTTTTTCTTTTTTCTTTTTTTTTGGTGATGGGGGTTAAGTGACTTGCCCAGGGTCACACAGCTAGTAAGTGTCAAGTGTTTGGTCTGAGGCCGGATTTGAACTCGGGTCCTCCTGACTTCAGGGCCGGTGCTCTATCCACTGCACCACCTAGCTACCCCTCCTGTTTTCTTTAGAATAAAATATAAATTCCTGGCTTTTGGAGTCCTCTGCTTTGTGACCTCCATACCTTTGCAGAAGTGGTCTCCCGTGTTAGGAATATTCGAATTTGCTCTCTCCTTATCTCCTCATTTTAGAATCCCCAGCATACTTCAGTGCCCAGCTGAGAAACCACCTCTTAAGGCCACTCCTTATCCCTTTTGTTCTTAGCACTTTGTCCTTGAAATTATTTTGTTTAACTTTCTACTCACATATGTCTCTATATATTTTATCTTCCTTGTGGGCAATATAAAGTACTTGGAGAGGAATATTTCATTTTATCTTTGTATCCCCATCACATAGCACCTAGAGATATATACATAGGTGGTGCTTAATAGATGTTGGCTGAATTGATTTACGTTCATGTTGCTTTCTGATTTTTTTTTTCTGTCTTTTACATAGACGTATTCAGTGTGTGTATTGGTCTGATTTTGCTTTCTTCGCTGTCTTACTTCATATGTCTTTTAATATTTGTGTTCCAAATATTTGCTATTTTAATTTTACCAAAATATTCTATCGAATCTGTATCCCTCCTTTGATGCCTTAGCTCAATAACTTAAATATATTTATTTATATGCCATACCACCCTCCCAACCTCCACTTGTAGAGGTAGATTAACTCACTGAGGGAGGTAGAAAAACTGAAGAGAAAAGCATGTGGTGTTGTTTAGTCTCAGGGCCTAGACATTGAATTTATCTGCTCAATCAGAAAATATAGTCTTAGGGGAAAAAAAAACCATACATGGTATTAAAACATTTATACTAAAAAAAACATATATAGTGACAAGGAGCATTTTAAGTAATTTCCAATGGAGGTAAATTTAGAAGTATTATACACTATTTGCTAAAGACTTATAAATGAGTAATAGATGGGAAATCTGGAGAAGAGATATGAGGAGCTTTTTTATAATTATTTGATGGGCTCAATCAAAGCAATTGCTCTTTTAAAAATTTTCTTCCATGTTAAAATATTTATAGTTTCCAAAAAAGACCCTGGAATTATTCCTTCTAAAACCAGGGACAGATTGAAATAAAAATGGTTTTGTTAGAAAAACAATCTTAAAGAATAAAACAAAAGTTAAATAATAACGAGAAAATAGCAGAAGGTGAGTATAATATAGATTTTTTTTGGGGGGGATGTCTCTTATTGACTCATAATTTTACCAAATAGGATTTGGTATTACCAAATAGTATTCTTATTTACTTAGTTACTATTTCTTATAATCATCATTTCCAAAGTAAGTTAAGAAATTTACTTGTAACACATATTAAACAAACTTACTCATCTTTATCCAAGTTTCTAAAGGTAAATACTTCAGGGTAGGCTTTTGTAATTGTGGAGGATCTAATTTGGAAGAATAAGCTATGGATGAGATGACTTCTACCCCTTCACCCCTTCACCCTTTCACTCTAATTAGATTCTCTAGGAAGGCAGGTAGTGATTTATGTACCTATGGAAAGTATGGGAAAGAAAAACTCAGAGTTCTTTGAGTTCTATGAAAAACATCATTCTCCTTGAGAAACTAGTTGACCCATTTCAGTAATTAGTACTAGAATTATTTTTCTGCTTTCTTCCCCAGTGGAACAAAAATGAACATCTCACTAATAAACCCATTTCTCATCCTCTTGTATTTCAGCCAACTCATTCCATCAATCATTAAATGGACTTGTAAAAAAATTAAATTAAATTAAAATTAAATGGATTGTAAAAGTACTTTGCAAATGTAAAGTAACATGTAAATGCTCGTTGATATTGTGGATAGTTTCTGACTATCATGGAATAAGTTGGTGGTAAAATAACATATGGAATAACAATTTATGCAAGAAGTTGATGGTGGAATAATGGGAGTGGAATAATTTAGCCATATTGTAGGCCACAGGATATAGAGGAAGGAAAAGAGGCTCAATACCTATGAAGTTACATACATCATGTAAGAGACGCTTTACAAAGTGCTGCAAATATGCATTGCTCCTGAGGGCTCACTTGCCACTCCTTACCTATGATGGTCGAATTGTTCCCCTAAATCACCTATCCATCCATCACACAGGGATGAAAATATCTGACCATGCCACTCCCTTACTTCACAAACTTCAGTGGCTTTTTTATGTAAAAAATAAAATAAAATACACAACTCTTTAGCCTGGCGTTTAAGCCTGGTTCTCCAGAATCTAACCTCAGCCTGCCTTCCCAACTTTATTTCACTCTATTTCCCTCCCAAACAAACTGGATTTGTCTATTCTGTTCTCAATATTCCAATTCCATTCTTTGAGCAGGCTTCTTCCATGCCTTGATCACACTTCTTCTTTATCTCCCATCTTTTGAAATCCTAACCAGCTGAGGTGCCACTTCTTTCAGGCATCCTTCCTAAATCTCCATTCCAGACCCTTTTTAAAATGATCTCTCCCCCTTCAGAGTTTTCCGGAATACTTTGTCTGGATTTCTCCTTGCCCCTATTATATTTTTCCTTATGTTATGCTTAATTTGTGTGCATGGCCAGATCCCTTTCAGTATAATCTAATAATTATTATTATAACAAACTAACATTTACCATTTGATACTTAAGAGGATCTTTGTGTGGCCATTTCCTGCACAAGTGTAGTTTACAAACCATCTTTACCTGCTTATATTGCATGATTCTTTTCAATGTCCTTCTAGAACTCTCTTTCCATAGAGAATTTACCTAATGGATGAGATGTCTTACTCAGGTATTTAGTGTTCTCTGAATAATCTCATATCACTCAGGCTGGCAGCCTATTATCC
Source organism: Phascolarctos cinereus (assembly GCF_003287225.1). Taxonomy (NCBI): domain Eukaryota; kingdom Metazoa; phylum Chordata; class Mammalia; order Diprotodontia; family Phascolarctidae; genus Phascolarctos; species Phascolarctos cinereus. Next base: position 102,060,272 of record NW_027556180.1, read on the forward strand.
CCTCATTTGTTCTTATCTTATCTATATGACCAGCCCTTCTGTGCAGCAAGACTTAGTGGATAGTGTACAATCTGGAATCCAGGCAACCTATTTTTAAATCCCACCTGAAACACTAACTGTGTAACCCTGGACAAGTCACTTAACTAGTCTTGAGCCTCAGTTTCTTATCTGTAAAATGAAAGGATTGAACTAGACAGCTACTGAAGTCCCTTCCAACTCTGAATCTGTGATCCTCTGATCTTTTTTCAACAATATACTTCCTGGATCATATCTTTATTCTTATTGTTCACTAGTAATCATTGGGGATATACTGTAACCTACTTCATGTTTGCCATATGTCTCTCCATTTATCACAGGTTGATTCTATATAGATAATGGAGTTCCGTAATTCACAATCATATAGCATGACCAGGAGGATATTAGTACTGAAATAATGAGTTTTTGTGTCAAGGAATAAATCAAGATTGCTGAAAACCCTTCAATATTTCCCATATACAATTTGTGTTGTATTTGGGAACTCACATTTGAATAAATGCTTTTAAAAAGTACTTTCTTCTTAGCAAGTCCTTGAGGTGGGTAGTGCAATTACTATCATTTCCTTTTTCCATATGAATGAATTTAGACTGGGAAAGGTAGAGGGACCTGACCAGGAACACTAGTGTCTGATTTGATTTTAATCTCATCTCACCTGACTGCTTGTCTAGCATTTTTTCCACTTCATTACATTGCTTTCAGTTATAATCCCTTTGACAGTAGATAATTGTGTTGTTTTTCATCTTTGTATCCTAGGGGCCTGGAGATACCAAGTTGATACATGAAGTACCTGCATGGAGTGGGTATTTCATGGATACTTTTTGAAGGAATGAATGAGAGATTTTCAGATTATGTAACACATTCTTTTATCTGAATTACGTAATGAACGTTGTAGAACCCATTGAAGTAGATTTTTTTTTCTTATCTAAAATATGTAGTGTTCTTTTTGATGTTTTATTAATAGTTGGGAGGATACTTTATATTAATCCTGTTTATATAAGCTTTGTGACATTATTTTTATTATCTCATCTATAATTAGTCCAATTCTTTCCTCCTACTTGCACAAAGAATAACAAAACATTCGCCAAAACCTTACTGAGGCAAATGCCTTTCTTCAGCAAAACCTGTGGTCAGAGCTCCTAACTGCTTACAAATGTCCTTGAAAGCAGCTGTTATTCACTCTGGCCTTCAAATCAGGAATACACAACCCAGAGTACCCTACCAAATTAATTCAATTCCTTCTCCCCTTCTTTAAACCAAGCTATGTCCTCATTTCCTGCTCATCCATGTTTTTTTTTAATTGTTGCTATTTTTTGTAATTCATTGCATAATGAAGAAATGTTTCTGTAGTAGAATTCTTAAAATGCAGCTTTAATACGAAGTTCTGAAAGAATGGGAGAACATTTTGAATATTAAGATCTCTTTATCTCTTTAGAGTAAACTAGATTTTTCAAAAAAAAAATGAAAGAACTGAGTTCCTTTATACTAATAGTATTGTCTGCTACAGTTTTAAAAACTCACATCCTTTTTCTTTATGTATAACTATTAGCCTTCAAGACTTTTTAGATTCCTTCAGTTTGTAGCTGCTTTTAATAAATTGGCAATTTCTATTCTGGCTCTGATGGAAAAGCCTTTCAGCTTTCCCCGTTTTGAATATACCTGGTTTGACATTTCTGGGATTCTGGTAAAAGCTGAGGTTTTCACATAATATTTTACCCTATAAAGGAACCTCTCATTTTTAACAGTGTGTCTTAGAAAGATTGTCATGTCATCATTTAAGGATAGCAGAAAATTTGAATATTATATTCTTCAAGCAAAGGACTATATCACTGATTGTGGTACCACAAAAAACTTTGTTATTCTCCATGATTTCTCATCGGGGTTATAGAAATTGACATAGTGATAATCATTGACCTCACAGTGTTTCCTCTGTCTCAGTGTATTTATAGGACTTGAGGCAAAGAATATACTTCACCAGGTATAAAAACAATGATAATAATATCTAACATTTATATATTGCTTACTATGTACCAGGTACTTTGCTAAGCACTTTACAATTATTATCTCATTTGATCCTCACAATGATCCTGGAAGATGCTATTATTATCCCTATTTTACCAATGAGGAAAATGAGGCAAATAGATTTAACCCCTTTAGTGACAAAAAGTTGCTATAAATTCTAAAAATCCTTTTGTTTGGTTTGTAGAATAATTCCTACTCAGCATTAATGAAATTGAAAAAGGATCTAAATAACTTAAAAATTGATAATCAAATTAATTAATTTTATTTTAGGATGATTTCATATCTAACCTGACATAGGCCTTCTGTCCTTGCTCAGCCACAGCAGGGTATTAGGAAAATACGTTATCTTTGAACACTGAGTACTACTATACACACAAAATCAGTCAGCAAATATTTCTTCAATGATCATTTATAATTAATTGTAGAATATAAAATTTGACCTAAAAAGAAAATCTTATTAAGAGTTTATCATTAAAATGACAGATGCTGCAAACAAAACCTAGAAATTTAATATAATTTAAAATGTGGTATATTTAGTATTTATTCATGTCTTCTTTAGTGTGGTCACTGCTTCCACTTAAGGGATAGTGTTTGAGAAAAGAGAAATTAAAAAGTTCAAGCTTGTGTGTATATGGAGGGAGATTTGTAGTTATTCTCTTCTAAGAACTAGGCAGGAGGATGTAGTGGTCCAAGCCTGACTCAGACTGCCTATTACTACAGGTTTGAGATTGGAATGAAATTATGCTTGTAGAATATCTGACAGTCAACAGTGTGTTTCATGTCAGCATAAGTACCAGAAATATGTCTGGGACTATGAGAAAGGTGATATGTGCAACAACTTAGGACGACTACCCTTATTTCCAGTCCCCTAAAATACTTATGTATCTCTTAGTTCATTGGGTTAACTTTACAATCATAGTTTGCAGTACATTGAACTGAAAATTCATGAAACAAATAGAGTTTAAGTGTATTTTTCCGATGAATACTTGTTACTACACTCACAAATTTATATGTTGTCTCACTGATATATTTTTTATGACATTTGCTCAATTTTTAAAGGTAATTATTTGATTTAAGGGCAGGATATTCAAACAGGTTAATCATACAAATCAAGTCAGAGTATTTTTAGCTTTCTGTTTTTGATATTTGATTTTCTCTCTGATATAGCTAATGGAAATTCAGCTTTCATGCTAATAAGGCACTATAACTTTTACTTAATAAAAAATGTTTTAAGGAATATTCCACTGCTAATTTTTCTTTTCTTGTTGAACCCTCTATGTTTCTTTCCCTTGGAGTGAAAGAAAAATAATAAACCTATTGAAAAGTGACATTCTTAATTCAAGTGATACAGTTTACTTTACACAAAAGCTATGCCAAAAAATTTTCACATGATCTTATGCTGTAAGGATGAGTGTTGTCTTAGAAAGTTACAATTATGTATAGATAAGATTTTAGACCAGGTTTTTTTTTCCCCCTTTTAACTTGCATTATAATTGCAGAGATGTTATGTCTTCATTTCTAATTGATTCTTGGTTCCTTAATATTTGATTTTCCTTTTCTTCTAAGCTAGTCTTTCTTTTAAGCTAGTCTTTCTGTCAAGAGAAATTAGAATATCATTTTTAGGACCAAAAAGAACCATAGAAATTAGTAGCTAATGATTTAAATAAACTCTCAAGTGTACTATAGGAACTTGCTACTTAAAAGAACTCTGTAGGAATCCTTTTTATAAAATATAGCTTTTGTAACATAATTATCTTCTCATTTGTATTTTATAAGTTTACATTTTCACATACAGAATTTTTCTTAAAATAGAACATAACCACAGTGAATTCCTTATTTCACTATCTGATTACAATACTCCTAGAGATTTTAAATGGAAAAATTTGATTAATTTTGATATGAAAATGCCAATGTCTTTCATTTTATTGTTCTCAGAGCTTCAGATAAGTAAATTACAGATCTAATTATTATAAAACTTACTAACTTATGCTTAATTTTCAGTGTATGAGCCTTTTTTTTAAGCTCATGTTTGTATCTATGGGCTAGAGCAACATATTTTATTTTCAGGTAGATATAAATTTATATTCTTAGATAAAACAATGAGCAGCACTTAAAATTGAGGAGTTAATTTTTTTTAATTTAATAGTAAAATAATAACAGCTGATATTCATGTACTATTTTGTAGTTTATATTATCTCATTTGATTCTTATAGTAACCCTATAATGGAGTACTTTAGTTATTATTGTTCCCATTTTACTAATAAGAAAATTAAAACTCTAGAAGATTGTGACTTGCCCACAGCTACACAGTCATAGGCTTTTTGATCATCTAGTTTGCCTCTTCTACAGATAAGAAAACTCAGAGAGGTGATGTGTTTTACTCAGAGTCCCACAGGAATTTGAATCCAGTGCCTCTGACTATAAATCCAGTATTGTTTTTAAGTGGCAGAGCAGGCATTTGTAGTCAGACCATTTGTTTCCAAATCCAATGCTTTTACTACTACACCATAGCTGTCTCCCCACATGCCTATAAGTACACTAATTTATCACTCTAAAGTATTATCAAATACCTCATTCATGTTGACAGTCCAAGTAATACAGTTTAATTCATGTATCTTTCTTAAGCAAAGCTATTTAGTCAAATGAGGACCAGTATTTATGCTAATGAGAACTTTTCCATATCCACCAGTTAGATCTGCCCATCATGTTTAAGAACAATCAGACTGTGATAGTGATCCTTTTCCTAATACTTTCAAGTTTTGACCCTTCTAATAAAATGAAGCAGTACAATAGTTAATCCCAAGTAGTAGATAATGCCAAAAATCTTTTTTAATTTTGGTCTTAGAATATGTGATCTTTTAAAAAATAAATTTTTGTCCCCGAAGTTTTAGTCTAGTTTTAAGCTTTAATGGCTTATCTTAGTCCAGCTTTAAGCTTTCCTAGCTATTTTAAGCTGTTAAATAGCTTAGTTAATAGCTATTATTAGAATTTTATTTAAAAAACTAGAGGTATTTTAAGCTGGTAAGCTTAAAACTGGACAAAGACTTTGGGGACATCCTTTATATTGTCCTAATTTTGTTTTAACCCTATGTGGCTTATGAGATAATGTATGTAAAGTACTTTGCAAACCTTGTTATGTATTGTTATTATTATATTAAATGAATCTGTGTTTCCTAAGTATATGGTAATTAATGGGGGGATGAGGAATGAAGTCAGGTTTATTAAAAATTTACAGTGGATAATCTATCTAGTAAACAATATACATACAATAATATTTCCAATGAAATATAGATTTGAAGGAATTGTTTTATTCAGAATTCTTGGGATAATCTTTGAAAGAAATGATTGAAAGCAGAGAAGATAACAGACCCACTAAGTTAGCTGCCATGCATGTTTATGTAAATTTCCAGTTATATAAATTCTATAAAAATAAAAGATTGATACAAAAAAAAATTTAGATCCACTTCAGAGAGAATTTTGCACAATACAAAACACAAAGTGAAAGTAGATAATTACTTGTTGGGGATATTGTAGAAAGGGTTCACCCTTTGTTGATTTCTGAGGTCTCATCCATTTCTAGGATTCTTTGATTCTGTAAGTAGCCTTAAGGCCTTTTAATATAAAGTGCTAAAGAAAAACATTTCTCTAGCACTTTATGGATTATGAAATACATCATCTCATCATCTCATAAAATACATTAATATATTTAGATACATCATATCATTTGACCCACAAAGTGCTTTCCTGCAAGGTAGATAATTCAAATATTATTGTCTGAAATGTAAGTATCATAGGGTTTAGAGCTGGAACGAACCATCAAGGTCATCTGATCTGGTGTAGTTTTATAGATGAGGAGGGTGAGGTTCATCTCTCTTGTTTCCTCCTGACTCCTCCACTTTACTTCTACCTGCTACCTTGCCCTTCTATTACTTAGCCTACCCCCTTCCAAGGATCCCTGCCCTGTCCTCCAATTCCCATAAATCTAAACACCCTTTTATAGATTCCTATAACCTATTCCCTTACCCTCTGCTCTAGAGATCCCTCCCTTGTCCTCTCCCCCCTTCCTATGCCCTCACCATTTTATTTCTTCTAAATTTAGGAGACTTTTATACTCTTGTAAATATATATGTATTGTTCCCTCTTAAACCCAACCCCGAGGAAAGTAGTACCAGAGCTACCAGCCCTCCTCCCCCATCTAATTCCCCTGTATCAATTCTTCCTCTTGCACCTCATTTGTATAACATTTTTACTCTTTTTAACTGCTCCTAAATGGTTTTACTTTTTAAAGTCATATCATACTCAGGTCTACCCCAATCTTTCTTATAAGCTGCCCAAATCCTAAACAGTAAGCGGTCTGTCTTTATCGAATCCCTTGTAGTAAGTCTTTGGTATGAATTTTGTGTTTTTTTAACAAAATCTTGGAAGTCTGACAGTTGATCAAATGTCCATTTCTTTTTTCATTCAGGATTATTCTTAACTTTGCTAAGTGTATTTTCAGCCTGAGCCCCAGTTCTTTTGCTCTTTGATATATGGTGTTCCAAGACCTGCAGTCCTTTAATGTCTCAGCTGCTAGGTCTTGTGTGATTCTAATTGTGGCACCATCATATTTAAATTGGTTTTTTTTCTTGTTGCTTTTAATAGTTTATCCTTGAGCTTGGGGTTTTGGAATTTGACTATAATATTCCTATGAGTTTTCCTCATAGGATCTCTTTTAAGTGGTGATAGATGTTCTAATGCTTCAGGACAATTTTCTTTATTCTTGTTCTCATTTTTTTCCCTCCATCTCTCTCATTTGATTTTTAAAGTTCTTCTATGAATTCTTTTTGGACAGGTGACCATTTGACATTGCTCATTGGGATAGAAGGGGGTTTCTTTGCTTCGATATCCTCCTCTAAAAATGAGCCCTGGTCTTTTCTCTATTCCCATAATAGCTTTCTATGATTGGATTCTTTCTCCTTTGCCTTTTCATATTTTTGTAGTAATAACTTAATTTTTGTAATCACTTCTAGCCCTGGGATACAGGGGATGGTGCCTCTTGCCCCAGATCCTCAGTTATCTCCTCTAACCTGGAACCAAAGCCAAACCTCCAGCCTCCTGTAAGTACCCACAGTCAGGGGCCTTCTGCCCCACTGCTTCTGCACTCAACTGGCTTGTTTTCATTCCTTCTCACCCCTACTGCTCTCCGAAGCACGGCTGGGTCTAGCGTTCCTTGTCAGTAGAGACTCCTTTGATCTTCCTGGGCTCAGACAGCCAACTCTCCTCACTATCTGGGATAAAAGTTCCTGTAGCTGGGGCCCAGGCAGCTTCCCAAACCAGCTAACCCCAGGGCTTGCCGCTTGCTGTGAACCCTAGCCTGGAGGTGTTTACTCTTCTTAGGGACCAAACCTTCTCCTGGGATTTTTCCTCTAATATTCTCAAATTGTCCCAGGAAGACCCCTGTTGTGCTCCTATTCTTACTTATTTTTATCTGAGTTCTGTTAGCCCTAAGGTGCTATTTTGTCTCTTTTGTGGGAGAAAATCTTGAGAGTTTGGAATTTTCTGACCCACTTTGCCATCTTCCCAGAATCCTCTCTCCTATTCTTCATCCTTACTGCAACTTCTGGTCTCTCCATCCTCCCCTGTTATCCTAATGTAACTCCCCGTATGCTCTAGCTTTGTTTTCTTCCTTTCATAGTCCTGACCCTGTACTTTACTACCTCAATGACACAACAGCCATTGTTCATGACTTGCTGGCCCCTATCTGGTCATGGCAAAACTTTCTAAACCTTTGACATCTGGCTTCTGGTCCCATCACTCAAGTGGATTTTCTTTTTCCAAGATTACCATTGACCTCTTAATGGCACATTTCAGTGGCCTTTTCTCAGTTCTCATCTTCCATGACCCCTGTTTCTCTATAGCTTTTTATCCTGTTAACATTCTTTCCTTCTTTATCCACTATGACACTACTATCCTCTAGTTCCCCTACTTGTCTGTCCTTTCCTTCTTGGTCTCTGTTGAATTATCACCCATCTCCTATATTCCTGATTTGGATATCTACCAAACTAAGCCCTCCCTCCTTTCTATGGGTCTTAGTTTTCCTTCCTTTCTTTCTGAACTGAACTGATCTGAAATCCTGAAGTAAGCGAGTCTCATCTAGTTAGAGGTTAGATTAGCTGCCTCTGGGGTTGGGTTAGCAAGAAAGATTGTTAGTCAGGTACAGAATTCCTTGAGAATAAATGCACTCAAAGACTTGCTTTTCATTTCTCTCATAGTGTACATGTATATGTATAGACATCTATAGGCAAATACATTCTCTGTTTCCATTACTTCAACATGACTCCATGTCTCTCTATTTTTTTCTCCTAAACTCCATTCATCATCTACTGCCTGTAGGGTGTGTGCTACTGGATGTCCTGTAGTAGATAACTGATTTAAAGCTAGAAGAGACGTAGGAGGTTATTGAACCCAACCCCCTTATTTTACAGATGAGGAATCTGAAATACAGAGCTTAAGATAATGACTTGCACAGGCTCACACAGCTGGTAAGAATCTGAGGCAAGATTGAAAAGCAGGTGTTCCTAACTAAAAAAACAAACAAACAAACAAATAAACAAACAAAGCAAATAAATAAATAAATAAATAAATAAACCAGTGCTCTAACCATTGTATCACACTGCCTCTCTAAACTTCCCTAATTCTGTTGATGATACCAATCCATGCCCCTCTCTTCCAAGTGTGTAACCTAGAAGTCATACATAAAAATACGTAAGCTTTTTCCATGCTTCGCAGAATGCATGTGCTCTTCACTTCTGCCTTTCCTAATTCCTCTTCTTCCCCTCTGGTTGTCCATGCTTTCCCCCTCCTCAGTGTTTATTTCTTTGTGTATATAGCATCATGAGTCTAGAACATGTTTCTGTCCCCTGCCCCCAATACAATGTAAGCTCCTTGGCAGCAGGAATTGTTCTGTTTTGTCTTTGACAAAATGCCTCACTTTCTGCCCATGGTCATACAGCTAGCATGTGTCTGTGGTGGACCTTTCAAATAGTAGACATGATAAATTTTTGTTAAATTGAATTAAATTATTTATTATATGTGAATTCTTTTTACTTTTATGTTTGGAGAACTATTATAATGCTCCTAAATTGTCTCAGCCTCAGGCTGATGAACAGTAATGAGGAAGTAATTGTTTAAGGAGTAAATAAACTCCCAGATAGAAAATTTGCCTTTTTATTTGACTCTCTTCCTCAAAATATATTTCCACAGTGCCTGAAATATTCTCTTCAGCAAGGTGGTACAGTGGATAGAGCCCTGCAACTGGAGTCAGGAACACCTGAGTTCAAATACAACCTCAGACACTTACTAACTTTGTCACCCTGGGCAAACCATTTGTCAGCCTCAGTTTCCTCAGCTATAAAAGTGAGATAATAATAGCACCTACATCCCAGGGTTGTTGTGAGGATCAAATATACTTATAGGAAACACTTAATAAATGTTTGCTCCCCTTCCCTTGTTATTTTACCTGAAACTGTGGTTTGTATTTGGCTACATCATTTAAAATTACAAATATCTCTAGAGGATTTAAGTAATCAGTGATTGTACCTTAATATAAATTAGTTCAATCAGATTGCTTGGTCCTCTGCTTCTCTAGTTGAATTCAGCTAAATGAAACAATAATTTTTTTTATTTTAAATTGGGAAAGGAGTAGTAAAGTAGTGAGAGACTTAGATCAGTATAAGAACAACTGGGTTAGGGAAAGAGTTTGAGAAATGTAGGCAAGGATGTGCAAATGACCAACTACTTGTTCCAAAAACTACCTAAGCCGTCTTGGCCTTGCTCCAAGAAAAGGCGAAAAAAAATAATCTCACCTCCCCACCCCCTCAACCCCCCAAGAGGACAATAGAAAGAGCTGGATGGGTCAGAGTTCCTGAGTGTAGATTTTACTTCACTACTTGCTAAATGTTTGTAACTATGTCCAAAACATGTCACCTTTTAGGGCCTAACTTTCCTCATTTGTAAAAGAAGAGATTATTGGATTTTGACATCTGAAGTTCTTCCTGGATCTAAATATCTGCAATCCTCCATTTGTATGCTAGTATAGAGGCTGTGTGAAGGGACTAGATGGGAGAGAGAATATTGGAGGCAGAATCAACAAGATTTGTCCACTGATTGGCCTTGGAAAATGAGAGATACGGAGATTATGAACTGGGGGTTCATAGAAAAGGGAAAATTTGGAGAAGGGATGGATTTAGAGGAAAAAAATTACTTCTGTTTTGACCATGTTGAATTTGAGATGCCACAGGACATCTAGGTACAGGTTTTCCACTTGATACACATTATATGGCTAGGTGGTACAGTGCATAGAGTACTGGACTTGGAATTTGGAAAACCCAAGTTCATATCCTGCCTGAGATGCTGATTAGCTGTGTAAGCCTAGAGAAGTCGCTTACCTTCTCCCAGTTTCACTTTCCCATGTGTAAAATGGGGATAATAATAATAGGACGTACCTCTTAGAGTTGTTGTGTTAATCAACTTAGATAATATATGTAAAGCACTTTGCAAATATTAAAGCAGTATAGAAATGCTATTATTAGTAGTACACTTTATGGTAGTGCTTAGGTGGACGTCCAAGTTAATAGCTATGGTTTGTCAGATGTATTTAATAGATGATTTTGAGCATATCTTATTTTTGGACAAATACTATGAGCTATCTCCCCCCCCCATCACTTGTTTCATGATTGAGCAATGATTAGTAGATTTTTAATTTTGACATTCAAATGAATAGTAAACCAGTGAATCTCAGCACATTGAGTTTTATAGCATTTATTCAATATTTAGAAACCAGAGATTTAAAAAATTCTGATTAAAAAGCAAAACAATTGAAACATATTTGGACTAAAGGCATGTAACATTCCCATTATTTCTCTTTCACTCTTAAGAACTCTAATGTCAGTTTTTCCATACCTCCATACTCTTCTATGTCTCTTCTATGGAGGACAGTGACTGTGTCTTATTTAACTATGTATCCCCCATTGCCTGTAACATAATAGTTTTAAATGCTTTTTTGAATGATGAATTATTCTTAAAATATTAAAAATTGGAGTTGGACACAGGAGGGTTTTTTTAAAAATGCATTTTAAGAACTCTAGACTGGGAGTCAAAAGTGTTAGTCTAAATACCTGCAGTTGCTTGCGCTCTATGACCTTGAGTCACATTTAATCCCTGGGCCTTAGTTTCCTCCTATATAGAATGAGTGGATAGACTAGATCATCTCTAAAGTCATTTCCAATTTTAATGTTCTCTTACTTCTCATAGTCCAGAGTTTCAAAGTTAAAATATAAACAATTTCTGTCTGTAGGTTGGACTAATTTTGATTTATTGCAAAATATGAAGTAAGATGACTGACAGGGATTATGAACAAAGGAAATTAGATGCAAATATGAAACTTTAAATAGCCTAACATAAATTATATGTCATCTAATATGGCTTTAGCTTCGGTTCAATGCAATGAGTTAGTCACTGGCTTAAGGAGAATGCTGTTGGGGTAACTAGAGTTGCTCCATATCTGCTTGGGAAAAGCTATGGAAGGAAAGAAGGAAGAAGAAGAAAAGAAAGGGGAATGGAGAAAGGAGAGAGAAAACAACTTTGAGGAAAAGATAAATTTTACTTTTGATTTTAATGGAAGTTACAGAAATTATCTTCTTAGCTTACTCTTTAATTTTTAAAGATACAGTAAAATCATAACAGCGTGAAAGAACCCCTCATTTTTCCCATTGTAAAGGACTGTCAGTCACTGTTATCAATTATTAAGCCAGTTAATCAGCTTGGTCACTATAGTTTATGAATCTTTTAGACAAGAGGAGAACAGTTGGCTAAATAGATCCACTTCATTCTTTCAGGTAAACACAGAATTCTACCTCTGGCAGTGTCTATAAGATTGGTATTTCACAAAGTTTAAGATGCCCTCAGTAACACCCCTAGCAATTCTTCAATGCTGTATGTGTGAAAAATAATATTCCTTTCTGATGACTGTAATAATTACCTTATCTCCTGCAGTGCCAAATAGACATTTTTCTTCCCTCTATATTAATATGCAAAGCTACAAATGTTTCCATTTCTCATAAAATTAAATAGCTCCTTTTCAAATTCAGCTATAATATTTGACTGTGACCATTTAGAGCAATAGCTAGAATGATTAGGAAAAAATTCCTCTTCCCTTCTTTGAATGCCCTTCCTCTTTCTTCTTTCAGCACTAAAATTGCCTTGCTAACGTATAGAATTGATACCTGATGTATCTAAACATTCTGAGATTGACCATTAATGAAAAATCCCATAGAAGAGCGCTGATCTAGAGGTTCATTTATAAAATGTTTATTGGATTGCACCAAATATGTTGTATAATATTCCTCTGTTCTGTTATTTTTTAGATAGCCCTAAAGGAGGACCATTAGCTTTTTGGCTACTGTTTATTCTTTTTTACATATAAAGTGGCTGGAAAGATTAAGCTGTACAGCCTGACAACATTGGGATTCTAATTCCAATTTTCTTAAAGTACTCAGTTCCCTGGGCAAAATCATATAACTTCTCAAGCCACTGTGTTCTCAGTGTAAAATTGGAAAAATATCTTCAATTTTAACATAATGATTTTATGTGAGATGGTTAATAATGAAGATTAGTAAGCATACATAAGTATTTAATATAACTGCTAAATAATAGAAAGATGCTATGATGACATAATCAAACTTTTTATCATCAGCAAAATTGCTATAGTCATCTATAAAATTTTAAAGATAAGAACTCATTCTTTAGTATAGTTTCCTGTTTTGTTATATATATGTATATATATATACATATATATGTATACATATATATATGTATATATGTATACACACACATATATACACATATATTGGAATGTAATGGGAAAAGGTATAGCAGAAAGTCCTTTAAAAAAGATAAGTTCCTAAAATTATGCAACTCTTTCTCTCTTTAATTGAAAAGATAACTTTATTACTACATTGAATTTTAGAAAACTGAAATAGAAATGTGACAGAAACTGCTGTGACTTTGGACCTTTTGTTCCTTCTAAGTTCTTTTTACATATTATACTTAAATCTGCCCTTTCTATTACTTAATCAACTTATCCCAATTTACTAACTCTATTACTTAAACTGATAAATCTACCTTCTCAATAGGGAAGAGAATGAAGAAGAAGAAAATAGGCAAGGTTTTCTTACTTTAGTAGTCTCTCTCAAATATGACTTCCTTAATACAGAGAGCACATTCTCATCCATTCATTCAAACCTGTTTAATTTTTTTCCCATCTCCAGATATAATCTTCTTAATTATGTGGAAGAGTATATCAAATGATTGCAGATAGTTGGTTAATGTTCTTTACTTTCTATAAATCCTACCAATAAAAAACAACTGAGCTACAATATGCCACAAAAAATTGACTAAAACTCTTAATTTCTTGCATTTTAATTATATACTCTTTAGAATTCTGTTATAAATTTTGCTCTTATTCCTAAGGACTAGTTCTTAGGTTTTAATTGTCCTTGCTTCCCCCCACCCTCACTTCCCATGGCAAGAATTGGCAAATGTCAACCCAGGGGCAGTTTGATAAGTAAGGTCTATCTATGTATATGACTGATGACTCTCCAAGTTCTCTTGAACTTTTAAATCCATGCTGTTTGCATACAGGAAGAAGAAGAAGGTACCTATGATCAAACACTTGAGTTCCGAAGAGGGGGTGATGGCCAACCCAGACGATCAACAAGGCCAACCCAGCAATTTTATCAGCCTCCCCGGGCTAGAAACTGAGCAGACAGGTAAATATGACATCAGGTAATGGCTTTCCTATAAGGAAGGATATTGTTCCTATTTAACCTATAGAATCCAGTTTTTGGCAATGTGTCAGTAATAAAGCATATGAAAAACACAAATATTTTAAAACCACAAGTAGGACAGAAACATATGTTTCTGTGAAACATATGAAATAATACTGTCCTTAACCTTTTTTTCCACTAAGCCTCCCATAGCTATTAAGAAGGATAAAAGCAGAGTGACTAAAGGTTAATTTTTTTCTCTGACGTTGCCCACCTCCTGATGACAGTTGTCAGCAGGGGAATAGCCAGAAGTCAGACAGTGGGGAGAAGATGCAGGAAGAAGAAAAAGTAGGGAAAATCCACTGACTTGGATAATTGAGAATTGGCTTTACTCTTCACATAATTTCACACTGTTTGAAGAAAGGAAAAGAGCTTCTCAGTATGACTTTAGGAATGGAATGAAGGTAACAAGATTGTTTATTGGACTACATTCATGTGGCCTTCATTTTAAAGAGTATGGGAGAGAGAAGGGCTGCCTGAAAATCAGCATCATTAAAACAGATGGAAAAGACATAGGGGCAGGGTGCTTGATGCATCTTGAAGTCATACCAGTCACTGGGGCAATTCTTTTATTTTTTAATGTCTCCCTCCACTACTATTTTAAATATTGTCCCTAACCAATAATACTACGTGGATGAAGTTGCCTGTCACATTAGAAATAATAGTGATACCAACTGTTATTTCTATCTCAATCCTCCATTGAAAAATTTTTAGTAAATTCTATACATGGCCTTCCTTTGTTCTCTTTATTTCTGTTCTTTTTGCTCCTCTTGTCATTCAAGATGTATTTTTCCTGAACCATCACCTTGTTTTGTCTTGTCATTCAAACTCTCTAAAATATAGTTAGAATCTATGTACATTAGTCTTCTCTTCTGAGTTTTTCATAGTTTAAAAATTATATCTATGAACTCTTTAAGAGCAGAGATTACCCTATCTTCTATTTATTTTATGTTCTTCTTAGAACTTTGAAGAATTTACACAGAGTGGATGTTTAATAAGTGTTGACTGACTGGCTTTTGAATGTTCTCAGAAAGCTGGATCAGTACACTTAACACTTTTCACTTTTACTCTTGGCTTTTTTGAATCTAATACATACTTCTTTGATATATTTAGGCTTTATTCTTTTACTCCTTCTAAAATAGATTGTTGAAGACTTAGAGTCAAGCATGGTATGAATCAGGACAATTAGAAATAAAAAACATACAAACTCTAGTTAACAGAGGAGGAGAAGTAGAACATTAGCTGAGATCAGCCAATTCACTCTTTCTGAGTAGGTGAATGACTGACTGCCCGAAGTGTCACACAAGAGAGCTTTCTTGACCACAATGGCATTTTGCTTTTGTATGCCAAAAATTAACCAGGTTAATTTTTAGGAAGCTACACTAAGCTTCTACACTGATGCCTTATGATATGGATATGACTCTGGTACATAGCAGGTGCTTGATAAACACTTACTAATTGATTGATTTTCAAAGGTTATGTCAGTGGCAGATTTTACAAAGGTCCAAGGAATTGCTTATGCCTCTGACATCCAGGAGGATCCTATCTAAGTTTGGAGAGACATATCATAAGAAAGTTGACCACCAGGAGATGAATTTTTTTCATCTATAGTTAACTCTTAAAAAGAGTCTGTTTGGACACTGAGATCTGAATCAGTAGAGGGAACTTTCTTACTGATGAAACCGTAGGTCAGTGGATCAATCACAAGGATTTTTGAACATAATATGCCAGGCACTGTGCTAAGAAGTACTGGGGATACAAAGAGAAACAATTCCAGCCATCAAGGAATTTACATTTTACTGGGGGAGACAACATGTACATAAATAGGTTTATACATGATACATAGAGTAGATACAGGTAGGGGTGTGCTGGTAAATGTTTAACAACTAGCTTCCCAAAAAAAAGAAAAAACATATGCATGACATGCTTATTTTGTTTTGCCTTTTTTTTTTTTTGGTGAGGCAATCCAGGTTAAGTGACTTGCCCAGGGTCAAACAACTAGTAAGTTTCAAGTGTCTGAGGCCGGATTTGAACTCAGGTCCCCCTGATTCCAAGACCAGAGCTCTATCCACTGCACCACCTAGCTGCCCTGCATGACATACTTTTTAATTTTAATATGCATTACTAACACTTTTTAAAGTCTACACAATCAACAACATAAGTCAAACCCTGATTTGTAGCACTTGCAGATTTTTGGGGTATAAATGCTGAAACACTAACAATTGACATGAGCTGGTACAAACTGACTCCAGCATGCCCCTGGATACAGGATAACTCTAAGAAGAAGGCCTCTTTCAGAAAGTGGTATTTGAACTAAGACTTGAAGGAAGTCAGGGAAGGGAGGAGGAGGTAATGATAGACAGCACTCCAGGCAGGAGACAGATAGCCTTGAAAAGGTACAGAAATGGGAAATGGCAATTTAGAAGTAATAGTAATAAAATTCAGTGTCTAAAATAATAGGTAGCATATATACACATATTAGTTAATAGTTATATAGATGTGTGAATATATGCATATATATGGATATATATGAATATGAGGGTACAGGACTAAAAACACATAATGATTAAAGGCAGCTAGGAGGCTAGATGGGAGCACTGAGCCTAGAGTCAGGAAGACCTGACTTATATCTGGCCTCAGACACTTATTAGCTGTGTGACCCTGGGCACATCACTTAACCTCTTTTGCCCTAATTCACTAGAGAAGAAAGTGGCAAACTCCTCCAGTATCATTGCCCCATGGACAGTATGGTCCACAGAGTCACCATGAGTCAGACATGACTGAATTACTGAATAACAGCAATATTTAAATATTAAATAATAAGTATTTAAATAACATATATATATATATGAAATATGTTGTATGTGAGTGTGTATGTATATGTATCCACTAAGTAACTTAAAAGTAAGACCAAATTCATATGTGAGAAGTCTGTTTACTAACCGTCAAGAAAATATAATTTTAACTTAACTAGGGTACTTATAAATGAATGACTTTTTCTTCCTTTTTTGTGTGTGAAAGCTGAGAAAACTTCTGGCTATATGAGGTCTTTAAAATTTGTTGAAATAGACATTAAGATAATGCAGAAATCTTTCAGGTCTCTGGTTCCCCCCAGGGCAATTTTATCCATCTCAGTGCCTCAGTATATGGTAGTATGTAAACTACCTCGAACTTCCTTATGGAATTGCCATCTCATGAAGATTGTCTCTGCTGCCAGTGTTCAAGTTTGCACTGTGCTTAGGATGTTTACTGCCTTTTGTTTTATTGGCTAACACTGAAAATATGAAATATCAAGAGAATTTTTGATACCTGACATCAGATGAATTTTTTTTTCTGGCACCATCGATGCTATCATTATAAACATATTATTGCCAAAAAACAGCTTGAATAAGAGAATAATCCAAACACATGTGCTTTGAGCTTGGTAATTAAAGCTCAGCTGGAGAAAATGTATTTATCATTTACGGTATTTTCATTTTAATTGAAGAGAAAGCTTATAAAGACTGATGAAGCAGGAAAAAAAAATCCCCTTCAGTGTGCTGTCCTAGAATATGAAACTGTAATATTTCAAAATTCAGCTATGTCAGCATGCCTGAAAATATTACTTTAATTTTCTAAAAAGGAGATTTTTCTGTCTTTTTTTCTTGTTAGAGACTATTAGCTTTAAAATCTATTAAAATATGCTGTACCTCTTATATGTTTTTCAGCAAGTAGTTTTAATCTCAGTATGCTTTAAGTGTCTTCTTTGGCTGCCTCTTACTCTAATCAAATTTTTGTTAGAGATAATAATGATAGAACAGGCAAAGTACTTTGTAGTCATCTCTTTCAAAAAAGTAAGACCACAGGATTTATACTTGGAAGATCAACTGTTTAAATGCCTTCCTTTTACAAATGAGAAAGCTGAAACCCAGGGGAGGTGAAATTACTTACCCAGAGTCACATCAACAGCAAATGGAAGGAAAGGAACAAGCATTTATTAAGCACCTACTGTGTGCCAGGCACTGTGCTAAGTACTTTGTAGATATTATTTCACTTGATGCTCATAACAACCCAGGGAGGTAAATGCTATATTATCCTTATTTTACATCTGAGGAAACAACAGTAAATAGAAGTTAAGTGTCTTGCCTAGGCTCACTCAACTAGTTTCTAAAGGCTGATTTGAACTCTGGTCATCTTAATTCCGGGCTCAGAGCTATATTGCAACACCTTGCTGTCTCTAAATGGTAGAATCAGAATTTGAAATCTGTTCTGACTTCAAATCCAGATCTTTTTTCCCTACATAATGTCACCTGTCCTATACCATACTGCTACTTAGTCGGTCTCTATCTTTTTGTAATTATTTGGTTCCATTTTTCCTCTTCGTGCATAGATTGTTTCCAGTTGTTCTTGTAAGTCATGCATTCTTCATTTTCTTTGGTGATCCTGTGGCCATGCAGCATCATCATGTTCTAAGTACTTGTCAACAAATTCTAGCAGTACCACATTATCCATACCTCTTTTGAGAAATTTCTGGAATTGTTACAGAAGAAGAAACTGAAGCAGAATTAGATGACTTGTCCAGGCTTACACAGCTAGTAAGTATCTGAAGGCAGGTTTGAACTCAGGTCTTCCCAATAGGACGTTCAGGACCTCAGGTCCTGTGCTCTATCCCTTCATCACCTAGCTGTCAGAGATGTCCTCTAAGTCCTTTCAAAATAATTTGTGGAATGTCACCAGGTTGAAGTTTCTATACCAATTAGTATTAGAATCAAGCCCATGAGTAGCTGCTGTACTTCTAACCTGGGTGAAATAGGGAAATTCAGTCGCAAATGGAAAAAAAAAAGAAAAAGAAAAGAAATTAATAAATACCTGTAATGTGCAGAAATTTTGAAATAAAAAATAAGGAGAGGACTTGGTCACTGCTCCCAGTGAGCTTGCTTTTGAATGGGGGGTTAGGTGGAAGGTTCAAAACAAACTTACATGAAGCGTATGTAGTTGTACTTAACCTTACTTGGATTTTTGGAGGAAGACATTCATCCAAATAGGGTAAAACATGGAAGCCTGGACAACTAGAGTATTTCTTGCTCCAGTCCCCATTTGTTTAATCCTATTAACCACTGCTGCTAGCTTCAGTCCTTGGCCCTACTCATTGTCCTTCTTTGACCTAAGCTTTCACTTTTGCTGCTATGATGAACCCATATGGAAGCATTTTCCACAGAAGTGAAGATTGTGTTCCTGAAAAGTGTACTGGTGGTTTGGGAAGCAACATAGTGACAACTGGAAGTGAGTCAGACCATAATGGGAAGCAGGACCAGGTCCTAGACTTTAGGGAGCAGGGTTAGGAAATAAGATGAGGGATGGAAATCAGGATTAGGCACTGAACTGAGAGCAAGCCAGAGCAGAACCAGGTCAAGTGACCAGCTTGGGCTGGACAAGAAGAACCAGCATTCAGGACCTTTAATTTCTGGGCCAGCCCAAAATGTTCTAGGTAACCTGAAGGTCTACCTGAGGACATATCAGATAGCTATGGTTCTGTTGTTTAAGGAAGATGACAAGTATGATAGACTTCTAAGCTGAAAGAAACCTTAAAAGTCAAACATTCCAGCCTCTTCCTTTTATATATGCAGGAACTGAAGCCTATAGAGTTTGTTACTTGATCAAAATCACACAGATAGGAAAGTGACAGTACTAGCATACACGAAGTAATATGTTAACGAATTCTAGCAGTACCACATTATCCATACTTCTTTTGAGAAATTTCTGGAATGACTACAACTGTTAACAGCAATGAGGTAGTGATAACTTTGGCAAAGTTTCATGACGGTAAGTTTTGACCTCTAATTTTAAGATAAGATGGGACGTGATTGAGTAGAGAGGACTGTTAAAACTTTTCTGGGAGGAGGGAAGGAGGAGGTATGCTTGAAGACAGACGTGAGAATAGAGTGTGTGGGAGGCACTGAATGGTTTTACTTATCTGGAATAGAGACTATGAACTGAGGTATAATGGGAAATGAAGAAATTTGAAATGAACAAACAGTAATTAGTAGCCTCAGGCACATGATTAGGAGTTTGAATTCAATGTACAAGTAAACCTGCAGTTGGAAACTGCAGTAAGCCAATGAATAGGAAATTAATATGATCAAAATGCTGTGAAGAGAGATGGCTGACTAGTCTGACTCTGTGAGATACTGTAGAAGGGGATGAGAGGAAAGCTTGGAGGCACAGAATCTGGCTGAAAGGCCAAAGCAGAAATCCAGCTGGAAAAGCCCAGGATAGATTTTATGAAGAACAAAAAGGGAAGGCAGATTTGTATAAAAAGAATTCAGTTGAACATGTTTATTTTTTTTATAGTTTTAAAAATTAATTTATTTTAAACTTAAATACACAATAAGAAAAAAAGAACATTATGAACTTAAATACTAAGACTTAAATACAAAATAAGAAAAGAAAAAAAGAAGCATTGCCATGTACCACAGAACATAAAAGAGGATTCAAAATATACAGCAGTATTTCAAGAAAGCCTATATAATAAATACTACACATTGTGTTCAGAGCTGTCCATTTTTTCTTTGCTTCTTTGTAAGTTTTTTTTTTGTTCTCTGCTGGACACTTTTTACATTGTTCTTTTTTCCCCCTTCCTCTCCTCTCTCCCAAGAAGGATACAGTTTAAGCAGGTATATACTTACATACACACACAGATATATACACATGCACACAAACATATGTACATATACATACATATACACATACATACATATACTTACATATACACGTATATATATACTTAGATATCTGTAATCATACTCATATATAGACATATACATTCATATGCATCTATGTAAGACTACTACTATGCTTGTTTGTCCCCTGTTTCTCTGAGGGTGGATAACATCTTCCTTTTAAGTCCAAGTCTTTCCATATTTTTCTAAGTTCACCAATTCATTATTTCCTATACCACAGTAATATTCCAACCTTATATTGACAAGTTATTTTAAATAAACTAAAACAATATTGATTAATATGGCAGATGCATAGTGTAGTTTCCCTATTTTTATCTTTTGATTAGATCTATTTTAGTTTTAACTTTGTCTGAGATCATGATTACTATCCCTGCTTTTTTTTCCCTAATAAATTCTACTCCTGATCTTTATTTTAGGTTTGTGTGTATCTCTTATTTCCTATCCCTCCTGACTTCCTCTACTTTACTTCTACCAGCTACCTTGCCCTCCTGTTACTTAACCTACCCCACCTTCAAAGATCATCTCCTTCTCCTGTCCCCCCTGCCCTTTCCCCTTACCATCTTGTTTCTGTCTAAATGTAGAAGACTCTTATAGCTTTCCAAATAGATATGTTATTTCCTCTTTATCCCATTCTTGTTAATGTAGACACCCTTCTATAACCACCCTCTCCCCATCCTATTCCCTCACCCTCTTATTTCTTTATAAATTTAGAAGACTTTTATTCCCTTCTGGATGTATATTTTGTTCTCTTTTTAACCCAGATCTGATATGAGTAGGGTTTCCTCTAAAATATCCCCACTTTGTCTTCTCTCCACTCCCTATTCCTTTAGCATTTTCTTTCTTTCTAAATTTAGAAGCCTTTATACCCTTCTAGATATATATGTATTGTTCTCTCTTTAACCTGTTCCCAATGAGAGTAGGGTTCCAGAACTACTAGCCCTCCAGCCCCTTCTAATTCCTCTGTGTCAGTTCTTCTCACACCTCTTTTGTATAAGATAATTACTCTTTTTACCTTGTCCTAAACAATTTTACTTTTTAGAATCACATTATCCTCGGCTCTACCCCAATGTTTCTTTTGAACTAACCAGTTACTAATAACAATCTTAGACATGCTATTTACATTTCCTTGTATAAAAAGTAAACAGTTTGTCCTTATTGCGTCCCTTATAATTAGTCTTTGATGTTTACCTTATATTTCTCTTGGATCTTGTCTGTCATTTTCTGTTGTGAAATGTCAGGTCTTTTTGCAACACAATCCTGAAAGTCTGGCAATTCATGGAATGTCCTTTTTATTATTTTTTTCATTCAGGCTTATGCTTAACTTTGCTGGGTATGATATTTTTAGCCACAATCCCAGTTCTTTTACTCTTCGATATGTGGTGTTCCAAGACCTGCAGTCTTTAGTGTTGCCACTGCCGGGTCTTGTGTGATTCTAATTTTGGCTCTGCCATACTTGAATTGTTTTTTTTTTCTTCTTGTTGCTCATAATATTTTCTCCTTAAGCTGGGGGTTTTGGAATTTAACTATGATATTCCTATAGATTTTCCTCGTAGGATCTCTTTCGATGTATTTTTTTTCTATTTCTACTTTCCCCTCTTTAATTATTACTTGTATTATTGTATCAAGATTCTTTTTTTTGGTTGTAGCTTTCAAGTAGTTTAGTTATTTTTATGTTTTTTCTTCTTGATCTGTTCTCCAGATCAGTTATTTTTTTATGAGATGTTTCACATTCTTTTCTGTTTTTTCATTCTTTATTATTTCTTGGTCTCTTAAACTTTGCTGGCTTCCCCTTGCCCAATTCTAATTTTCAAGGAGTCCTTTTCTTCCTTAAGATTCTGGATCTCCTTTTCCATTTGGTTTACTTTATTTCATAATCTTCTTGTTTTTCTTGGATTGTTTTTTTTTCCCTCAGTCTTTCTCATTTGATTTTTAAAGTCTTTTAAAAGTTTTTCTATGAATTCTTTTTGGGCAAGTGACCATTTGACATTACTCTTTGGGGTAGGAAAGGCTTTTTTTTGCTTTGGTATCCTCCTCTGAAGTCTTCTCTATTCCCATAGGAACTTTCTGTAGATTAATTTTTTCTCCTTTGCCTGCTCATTTTTTTTTAATTTGTAGCAACTTATTATTGTAATCACCTCTAGTCTTAGGGTATGGGGGATGGTGCCTCTGGCCTCGATCTTCCTTTAGTACTCCCCTCTGGCCTGGAACCAAAACCAAGAACTATGCCCTGGAATAAGTGGCCACAGCCAGTGTGACATCCCCACCCCACCACTTCTGCACTCACCAGGTATGTGCTGGCTCCTTCTTGTCCAGGCCATGTGTTAGCAGCACGGGTTCCCTCAATCCTTCCCCACTCAGAAGCTGAACTCCCCACATTGTCCAGGAGGTGAAAATTCCTGTGGCTGGGGCTAAAGCTACCTCCCAACCCATCTAGCCCCAGGATTCGCCACTTGCTGTTTCAGCAAAACTAGCCTAGAGGTATTTACACTTCATAGGAACCAAGCCTCTGTCCTGGGATTTATCTTCAAATCTTCTCCAGTTGTCCCAGGAGGACCACTGTTCTGCCCCAATTCTTGCTTATTTCCAAGTCTTCACTATTACCTCCAGACTTGAAGCAGACTATTATTTGAAGTATGAGTACTGTTCTCAGCACACAGTGAGATACAAAATTTATATAAGTTAACACATGGTTCCTGCCATCATGAATCTTATAGTCTAGAAGGGGGGAGATGACATGTACAAATAATTATACTACATAGTAAATGCATATGAGAGGTTGTTGTTGTTCAGTCGTTTTTCAGTTGTGTCTGACTCTTCATGACCCCATTTGGGATTTTCATGGCAGAGATAACTGAAGTGGTTTGCAATTTCCTTCTCCAGCTCATTTTACAGGTGAGGAAACTGAAGCAAACAGGGTTAAGTGACTTGCCCAGGGTTACTTGCTAGTAAGTGTCTGAGGCCAGATTTGAACTCAGGAAGATGTGTCTTTATGACTTTAGGCCCAGCGCTCTATCTACTGCATCACCTAACTGGCCCTGTATGAGAGGTACACAGTACTCTGGGAAAACTGAGTCTAAGGGGAAAAAAAATAGTACAAAGCTTCGAGGTGCTTTGCTCATAATAAGTGCTGACAAGACTTTTGTCTTCTTGTCCTCTCTTTTCGTTTGTTTCTGGGGAAGAAAGGACCTTCTGCACAACTCTTTATGTATTGGCAGGAAACCCTGTAAAATGATGGTTGAACATTGAGTACTAACCAAAGAAATGTCTTTTGTTTGCTTGTTTTTAAAGACATCACTTTTATCTACTGAGAATTACATTTCACAATGTCAGCAAAAAGACTGTACCATATACCTTATGACTTTGGGAAGTTTTCCCACAGAACTGATCAGTGACACCAGCAGAATAGCTTTTTGATGAGGAAACAGTGCCCACAGGGCTGGTGGGCACTTCTGTGTGAGCAAAACATTGTGGCCCAAGCCCTTTATCAAA
The DNA here is from genome assembly GCF_003287225.1 of Phascolarctos cinereus. Classification (NCBI taxonomy): domain Eukaryota; kingdom Metazoa; phylum Chordata; class Mammalia; order Diprotodontia; family Phascolarctidae; genus Phascolarctos; species Phascolarctos cinereus. The sequence continues at coordinate 102,084,399 of NW_027556180.1, forward strand.
TAAGGAAGAGTTTATATATCTAGGGAAGACTCATGGACTATTTTGATAGATACACTGGAATTCTACAAGTCCCTTTCACAGTACTTAGAAGCACAAAACTTTTCTGTATGATAATGGGACATGGATTTAAGATCCTAGAATTGGACTACATGGAAATTTAATTTTGATGAGCAATGAGCTTTATAAAGGACAGTATAAATGCAACATAAATGCAAATATTAACTTAAGAGTGTCCTTTCCATGGGAGAGGTTACCTGAAAATAGTCACCCTGGCTGAGTAACCATCAGATAACTTCACATCCTGTAATTTCCCTTTCCCCTTTCCCTCAGCCCCTTCCCCGTGCTATTTCTTCCCAGAAGAAAAACTGGGAAGAGCTCAGCAGCTGAAGAAAGAATATGATCTTTCGGGTTCATGGTCTATATTATTACCTTATTCTCACATAATGCTTCTCTCAGGTCACTATTCAGTACAGGAGACTCTTGTTTTCTAACTCCACACTAACTCGTGCAGACACTGATTGTCTTACCCTTTTATTCACAACCCCCAAAACACTGTCCAATCCTTCCTAATTGCACTACTTCTCAAGTATTTTTCAGGCTTATTCATCAGAATGCACTGACCACAAGTGCTAGGTTTCCTTCCATACTCCCCATCAGTTCTTCCAGGCCAATCAGTCAACCTCCTAAGTAACTAACATAACCTTTTTGCTAGTTATTGATGTTCTTAAAGAGACTAAGCTCTCTGGAATTGTAGGCACCAGACCCTACCACCTGTCTCCCTTGTTTCCAGGGTACGGCTATATGTACCACTCCCCAAATTCCTGATACTCCCAACCACTACTGCTTATGATGTCCCCTTCTTCTTCCCATTCCTACACCTGCAGACTCTGCTGCCTGCTGTTCCACCCCTACCCGTCACTCCCACTAAAGCCTAGCTCCTGTTTCTGGCTTTAATTGCTTGTCCTAGAGAGCAACATATCCCCCCATAAATATTTTAAAACTCACAACAACAACAACAAAAACATTTATTATACACCTGCTGTATGCAGTGGGATACCCAAAGACAAACTGAAAAGTTCTTGCCCCTAAATAGTTTGCATTCTTGTGTGTGATGCGGGATGGGGCAGGCCACAAGAAAAATGAAGATAACATGTTCTAGGAAAATCTGAGGAGGGAAAGAACACTTTTCAGCTAGATTGATCAGACAAGTCTTCACAGGGAGGTGATACTTGAGTGGAGCCTTGAAGAAAGAAGATTCTGAAAGGTGGAAGGGAAGACAGAGCTCATTCCTTGTGTAGGATTTATTCTTTTTGAATGTGGGGAGAATAAGGACAAATTTAATCTGGGAATATCTAGTTGTTATTCTGCTGTAAGAAAGGATGAGGGAATGGTTTCAAAAAAACCTTGAAAACTCACATGAACTGAAGCAAAGTTGAAGTGAGCAGAACCAGGAGAACAAGTTACACAGTAACAGTAATATTGTAAAGATAGTCATCTATGAAAGAATTAGCAACTCTTTTCTATACAATGATCCACCACAATTCCAAAATACTCATGATGAAAAAAAGCTATCTACCTTTAGGTAGAGAACTGATAGACTCAGAGCTCATATTGAAGCATCTTTCTTTTTCTTTGTTTCTTTTTTCTTGGAACATGGTTAATACAGAATTATATTTTCCATAATTTCATACATATAATGGGTATTGTATCTCTTTCCTTCTCAATGGGTGGAAGGAATGAGAAAGTTTGCAACTGAAAATAAAAATAATTGAATTTTTTAAAAAAGGGAACAACTAGTTATCTCTAGACTATAACATAGAAGAGTACTGATAAAAATATGTATATATAAAAGTAGAGTTTGGAGCCAGATCTTAGAAGGCATTAAGGCTTTTAAGTTGAGTTGGTTGCCCTTTGTCTTAGAGGCAGTAGAGAGTCAAAAATAAAGTGTTTGTGTGTTTTTTTTAAGAGGAAAGTAACATGGTAAAATAATAGAGTATGATCTCATGAGTTTCACCAACACATTTTGAAACCATTGCCATATAGCCTTTTGGGGCTTTTCTTTTTTTAAGTTTTGTGTTGTTACTGTTTTCTGCTGAAAAGACAATGGAAAAATAGACATGGGTAAAAAGACTCCATACTTTAACCTCATCTTTATTAATAATAATAAACTATTCAACATTAGTTAGTAGCACTATTGGATCAGTCTTAAGCCACCTAGCCCCTGACTTAGCCTTTGGACCTGAGTCATTAAATGGGGTGAAGACTATGCCCTTTTCACCATTTTCCTTGTTCCTTTATGTTTGTCATTCCCTCCAAGAACAATTTTCTTCTAGAGAGTCTCTCCAGACTGGTAAGAAGGGAGAAACAAAGAAGTAAGGTATTTGGAATAAATCCTTTCCAGTAAGAGAGTTCAAAGAGAAAGTAAAGAGGGTCCTTGTCATATACTTTCTTTTAAAACTATCACTGCTGAAAGCTACTCAGTTCACTTAAATCCCCAAAATCATTAACACTAAAAATGAAGATGCAGGGAGTACACTTTAAAAATCCTCAGGGGAGAAGGAAGGTAATTTTCATAAAATACCTTTTGCTATTGTTCACTTATTTCTTGATAAAAATGATGCTTACAGATTAGACTAAAAATGTCCCATTTATTCTCCTTGAGGTGAACTGATATTTATAAATATATTTCAGATTCACAGATGCATTTCAGCAGAAGTGTGTTTTGAAAAAAATCACTTTAAAGTCAATTTGGGAATCTAATTTCTCCTCTTTCCTTCTCTCCTTTTAAAGAAATAACAGTTTCAAATGAAAGGAGCCATTGACTGAACCATCCTGGTCAAGACCTGATGATGGACCTCTAGCTTTCCCTTCAGAATAACATGCAGAGGTGGTGGATGTTGCAATCTGAAGAAAGATGGGGTGAATTAAAGAAAAAAAAATATCCAATTGATCCACATAAAGGCTTGGGAAAATATTCTGAATTACAATAAAGCAAATGCTTTTTACATATAAAACAAAACAATGTGTTATTTCTGCCATCAATAAAACCAGCACACTAATATATTCTTGCTTTTTTATATCTTTTATTTACCTAATGTTATCATTCTTGTTTATCTGGAATTGACTCCATGGTAATTGCATTCCGAAGTGTTGCAATTATAGTATTTTAGAAGCTTCCATGTAATTACTGTTGTGGTGGCCTGTTGTAATGTGAGTATTTGACTTAGAAGGAAAAGACCTGAGTTGATGTCTTTATTCTGCCACTATAACCTAGGGTAAATCCCATCACCTTCTGCCTCAGTTTTCTCTTCTGTATAATGGAATAATATTTGCACAACCTACTTCACAGAGTTGTGAATATCAGATGAGATAATGAATATATATATATATATATATGTATATATATATATATATATATATATATATATATATATATATATATATATGGAACACCTAGCACTCTATAAATGTATGGTGTTATTATTGCTATAGTTAAAAGGAAAAGCAATGGATCTGCTTATGTTGTCTGCTGTTTTTCCTTGCAGAAACAACCTGGATAATAATTTAAAAATCTGAAGTCAAACAGGTATTTCTTAGTACTGTAATGTTTGCTAAACATGATTAAAGAAAGTATTGAAAGTTTGGGGATTTTCTGTTCACCCTTCCAGTTGAATTTCCCAAGTAAATTTAGTGAATGAAGTTCAAGAATAGGCGTTTTTTTTTGCTATAGATATACGTACTAAATAAGTTTTACTTGAACTTTTTACTTTAAAAAATCTTTCTGTTAACAGGATTAGATCAGTGCAGCCAAATGTTGAACACTGTAGCATCTTCATTTATTTGTATTACACTTTTAGTGAACCAGGAAAAAAAAATCTGAGTTGCCACAATAGTTGTTACAAAGTCCATTCACTTCATTCCAGAGAAAAGACCCTCAGGCCCATCCTCAGGGGTTAGGTGATACTAAATTGGCACATAGAAATCACAAAACCAATCTTGTTACATAAACCCACAACAAATTTAAACAGAGCAGATTAGAAAGGAGTGAGGCTGGTAGATAGTCAGGGCAGGCACACTCTTTTTTTTGTCAAGGTCTAATCTGGTCTAGTAACATTCAGAAGCAGAAACTATAGGGATTGGAAGTGCAGCCTGAGGCTTCTCTAGTGTGGCAATACCCCGCAGAAACACTGCCACTGTGATTTGCTTCTGATCACTCCTGATTTAGTATCCTCCAAAGCCTGGTTCATCCTTGCTGATATGGCCATTCCTTTTGATTTAGAGCCCTTGTATAACATCCTTGACAAATGATCATCCAGTCTCTGAGGACCTCCAAGATATGACCACAGACAATGGTGGAAAGTGACAGCTGGCAGCCTGACAGACAGGAAGGAGATTAGGCCTTTAAGCAGTAAAGTATCATAAAAATGCAGAAGCACAAACAGCCTTGCACACCTCAGTGGTCTCTACTGTATTATTACACTACAGTACAATAACTATTTATAATTATCACCCTGAGTCATGAAGAAGAGATTACATTTGTGAAATACTAGTAGTTTAAGAGGACAGGGAGTTGTACAGTATCTTAGGAAGACTTCCATCAAAAGAGGTTTTTGGTTTTGTTTTTAAGTTTCAACCTTCAAAAGGGAGCAAGTTGGCTGAAAAATCCACATATGGAGAATATTTCATTTCTCCAACAATTCAAGATAGATGCTATATTATTGAAAATGAAATAATTAAAGGATTTTATTTAGCATCAATAAACTCAGACATTTTTGTTAAATGTCCCATTCACTACTTTCATTTTCATGAACAGTTTAGTCCATATACAAGGTGTCCCAAAAGTCAACATTTAAAAACTGTACTAAGGATTTGGGTTGACCCTGTATTGTAGATTCATTTTTAAACCAAGGATTCTTATCCTTTTTTATGTTATATAAACCTGATGAAGCCATGGATCCCTGATGTTTTTCATTGCATAAAATAGGATCATAAAAGAGACCAATTATATTGGAATATGGTTATCAAAATGTTCAAACAAGTTCAAAGATCCCAGGTGAAAACCCTCTGATCTAAACCTAACTCACCAATAAGTATGATTCTATCTGGGATTCTTGATTTCATCAAATAGGAATATTTCCTCCATCAGTGTAGATCAAAATCCTTCCAGTCAGTCAGTAAGCGTTTATTTATTGCACACTCTGTGCCAGGCACTGTACCTTAAGCACTAAGGATATGAAGAAAGGCAAAACAATTGATAATAATAATAATAGTCCCTGCTCTCAAGGAGTTCACAGTTTAATGGGGGGAGTAGGAGTTGCATGCAAATGACTATGTACAAACAAGAGAAACAGAGGATAAATGGTTTAAGATTATCGGTCAAGACAAGGCAGGAGCATCAAGGGGGATCAGGACAGACTCCTTTAGCTAGGACCCTTCCACACCTTAGATGATGTTTATGTGACCAAAAATACTCATCTCTTGATGGCCACCTGAGGATGAGCTCTAGAATTGTTTACTTGGGTTACTCATAGAATTATATTTCATTTAGAGATGGAAGAAGACCATTAGAAGTCATACAGTTCCACCCTTTTGTTGTACAGAGAAGGAAACAGGTCAGAGAAATTAAGCGATATCCTCAGTCATGCAGGCAGTAAATAGCAGAGCCAGGATTCAAATGAAGGTTTCCTGTCTCCAAAGGTCATTCTATTTGCCCTACATCACATTGCCTCAAAGTAGGACCTGCCAAAGTGAACACTGCCAGTATAACTACCCCTGCTAGTGCTTTATGGGAGACAGCAGACTAGAACTTTAGCAGGGGGACTATTGTATAGACAGACTCCGACAGACTTACTCTGCTGTAATTCTGTGCCAGCTTTGGAAGTAGAAGGTAAAATATAGATTTTACTTGGAATCTGGAATTGATGGAAATGCTATCCTTCCACCTGCAGTTGGAAAAGAAAAGTCAGTTGGATTGTGTATCTCATGCTCTAGCTTTTAAAGAAATGAGGGCAAATTAGAGAATACTAGAGTGCTCATTCTCATTTATTTCTCTTGATCTCTTATGTAGTCTAGATTCCTTCCTTTTATCAATACTCTCTTAGTCCTTTTGCAAAGGTTTTGAAAAGGCTACAGGATTTTTTTCCTTCTTAGTTACTTTGTTTGTTAGGTACGCATGTCATTTGACTATAAGATATTTTTTCTTCTGTGTATCACAATTTGCATAACATTGTTCTTTACATTTAGAAGGTGGTCAGTAGATACTGATTGATTAAAATTTAATGTGATACAAGATGTGTGGTATGTTTATACATAAATACAAACACATAAAATGTATCAGAACCTCCAATTTCATTGGTATAGAGACTTTCTGGTATATCAGAAACAAGACTTGAAACCAGGTCTTACAGTCTCAGAGACCTTCTATCCACAATGCTTTGTTACCTCTTGAGTGTATTTATTCTGATTTCTATCTAGCAATTTAGCTAATGTTGAATGCTATCCGGTTAATGTGCAACTTTTATCTGGAGCTTAGTAATATTCAATATTCATAGTATACCAAAACACAAGGAAAATCCACTCCCTCGGATATATGTTCACATTTGCTCTTAGTTATATTGCTGTCAAAATCAAAGGGCAGATACTACATAGCATACACCAGAATTGGGGATTCCACACTGTTTCCATCATGGTCCTCTGTGAGAACAAAGGACAAACAACAGCAACTATCCTTGTTTGGATAGCTTTTCAGCTGTCCAGCTGGCTTTTCATAGTTCTGTAGGATCTAATCTATTGGCCAGATAGCACGTCTATTGTCATTCTTCCCTGATCACCCATCCCATGTCTTTGCCTATGATACACTGACTCCAACACATATTATTACTGATGTGCAGAATTTCTCCTTTGAGGTTCTGAACTTCATTCTTTCCATTATAGTACGGGGCCTTCTAAAACCAGCTTCCAATTTTCCTTCCCTTTGGGGACCTACATTCTGATGAATTGGTCATTGTAAACTACACTTTGTATTAAAACATTTACCCCTTAATCTATATGTGTACTTAATAGAAATAACTGAAATTAATGCAGAAAAATTTTGCACCTTCTGACCTTTTTTTGTCCATGATGACATATTTGGTGACTTCATTTGCTAGCCAGAAATGTATATGTTTCATACTTTTCCAGCAGTGTCCATCTTTAATCACTGGTCCACTCCAAGTGTGCTGGTCACTCAGCAGCTGCTATAGTTTGACTCATGCTAATAAAACACAATTATTTGCTCAAAACAAATAAGAGGGATTCACCATCAGTCACAGCTCTGTTTTTCCAGTCAAGGTGCCAAAGCAACAGTTCCAAGGTAAGCGCAAATAGTTTACAGAAGATTGTACCCTCTGGCCAATGCTTTTTTGAATGATGATGTCAACATATACTGGATTTACACCAGTATCATTCAGCGTTTTCAGTACTGCCATTGTTCCCACCAAATTGAATGCTTTTCTGTAGTTCACAAATGCACAGCATCTGAGGACTTTGTATTCTTTATATTTTTTTAAAGTTCATGAAAATGGCATATATATGATTGATGCTAATAAGCCATCATAAAAATCCACTTACTCTTAAGTTTTCCACACAGAAGAACATAGTTTGTATGAAGAGCTCAGTGGTTTGTGACAGGAAAAAGAGTTAATAATCTCTGGAATCTGGTGTCACCATTTTCCTAAATCGTATGTCTGCTTTTTTCAGGCTCTATTTTCAGCTTTGAAATATATATATTTTTAATTTTTTTAGTTAGGCAATGGGGTTAAGTGACTTTCCCATGATACAGCTAGTAAGTGTTATGTGTCTGAGACTGGATTTGAACTCAGGTCCTCCTGAATCCAGGGCTGGTGTTCTATCCACTGCGCCACCTAACTGCCCCTGAAATAAATTTTTAAAAATTTTGTTGTAGTCTTTATGCAGGCAGCTAAGGGCCCCAATGGATAGAGTGCTGGGCCTAGACTGAGGAAGATTTCTCTTCCTGAGTTCAAATCTGGCCTCAGACACTTACTAGTTGTATGATCCTGGACAAGTCACTTTATCCTGCTTATCTCAGTTTTCTCATTTGTAAAATGATCTGGAGAAGGAAATGGCAAACTACTCCATTATTTTTGCCAAGCAAAACCCAAAAGGGGTCACAAAGAATCAGATATGATGAAAAATGACTAAACAACAGTCTTTATGCAGGCCTATACTCATTCCTTTCATGTTCTTTCCTCCTTTTTTATTCTGCTCTCATCTTTGTATCTTCTATTTTCTGGCCTTGCTGGTTTGCCTTTCTTATGTTGGCAATTGTTTCACTTGATTTGTCAGCAGGTGAGATGAGTTTCCTAAAAAGTCCTAATGGGCTCCATCAGCCCCTTTGTCCTTAAACTAGAGATCTAATTCTAATGTTCCAGCTATTACCTCTTCATGGAACAGTTTTCTCAACACAATTCTTTGTGTTCAATCACCCTTTATAATGTCAGGGACAACTGTTATTCTGTGATGTTGCAGATAATTCTTTTTTCCAACGAGAAATATATTTTTAAAAAATTCCTTGTTTTGGGGCAGCTAGGTGGTGCAGTGGATAGAGCACCGGCCCTGAAGTCAGGAGGACCTGAGTTTAAATACAGCCTCAGACCAAACACTGGACACTTGCTAGCTGTGTGGTTCTGGGCAAAGTCACTTAACCCCAACTGCCTACAAAAAAAAAATCCTGAATTGATTTTGTTTGTCTGTCCTACAATTAGGACTTTTGTGTGCCCATGGGAAATGTAGCCATGATTTGGAGACAGTTAACTCAGTTAACCACATCCACGTTATTTTCATTCTCTGCACATCCCTCTTCCAAATTTACATATGTGAGACTCCAACTCAAAAGTCTGAAGTCATTTGGCAGTGCTGTTAATCACCCTTCCTGAGAGTGAGTGTTGATCTTTCTTCTAGGGCCCCTCCTTGATAGTGGTGGATTTCTGTCTCCTTCATTTTGGAATTAGTTATTGTTCTATACTGTCTGATATACAGGATTGTCAACATCTTGTGTCAGTGTAGTTTTAACATTAGTGACACAACTTGAGGACAGAGAAAATTACTGCTTTTAATAATGCATCCCGTATTCTTATGAATGATGAGGTCAACCCCACCTGTGTAAGCATGATCCCCATAGACCTGAAGAAAACATGAACGTTGATTTTTGACTCTGATATGAAATCTTTTGCTATTCATGTTTAATAGATGCAATCACATCTGACTATCTTGTTTCATTTATTTTATTTACCTTTCTATCAATGTGAGGCACTCCCAGTAAGGAAATTTCTTCTTCCAATGCAGATTGGCAACTTATTTACAATGTATAGTTTTAGAGTCTCTTGGAGCCCTGAGAGGTAAGTCACAGCTGTTATGTGTCAAAGACGGCTATTCATTATGCCATGCTGCCTCTCTCTGCATGGTTTTTAGATGAGAACTCAAAAATGTTAAAAAAAAAAATCAAAGTTACCAGGGAACAGAGTTGTTGTGTTGTGTGAGATTTTTTTTTTTCTAAAACAAGAAAGAATGAAAAGTCCCTTAAGTCTTTTTCTATAATATGGCTTTGGAGTTTTGAGTCTCTGACAAAGACAGTAGACACCAGCATCCATTTGCTGATATGCTCAGTTTTTAAAAGTACCAAAAACATACATTGTTCCATCTCCTGTCTCCAAGCCTTTGAAGTGGCTATCCTCCTGTCTGGATTGTGCTCCCTCATCACTTGCAACTCTTAAAATCTTGCTTCTCAGCTCAGCTCAGACACCACTTCCAGCATGATACCTTTCCTGATCCCAATCAAGCCCTTTCGATGCTAATGCCTCCTCCCCAAAATCACTGTTGTATTTCTTTTGTAAGTACTCTTTTATGTATATGTATATGTATATGTATATGTATATGTATATGTATATGTATATGTATATGTATATGTATATGTATATGTATATGTATATGTATATGTATATGTATATGTATATGTATATGTATATGTATATGTATATGTATATGTGTATGTGTATGTGTATATGTATATGTATATGTATATGTATATGTATATGTATATGTATATGTATATGTATATGTATATGTATATGTATATGTATATGTATATGTATATGTGTATATGTATATGTATATGTATATGTGTATATATATATGTATATATATATATATGTATATGTATGTGTATAGTCTCCCCCAGCAGAAAGCTCCTTAAGGCTAGGGATAGTTTTATTTTGTTTGTCTGTCCTACAATTTCTTTGTATCCCTAGGGCCTGGAAGAGTGCCTAGCAAATAGTATGTACTTAATAGATACTTATTGACTGATTGGGGGTTTATAGCAGGTCATTCAATGTGCTATGCCTTGGTAATCATTTGTATGGCAAGAAACTGGAGAGCACTTTTCACTTGACCTCCATGTGAGTTTTCATCTCAGTTGCTGGCTATGGCCAATGACACATATAATTTGTACCTTCAACAGATATAAGTATTTACAATCAATCATGAAAGACTTGTGAAATCAAAGATGTTTTGTGTACTCAGGAAGATGTTTTCTGAAGCTTTAACTAGCCTGTCTATCTAATTTTGGACACAAAACTGGTAACTGGATATTACCTGTACCTTATAGATAATACCAAGAAAATCCAAACCATTGGTTCAAAGCTGGCTGAATAAATAAGTGAATTGTGTCAGGTCTGTGTGGATAGTCATAATTTTCCTTGTAGGAAATGTTTGATATAAAAAAAAATTCCTAAGGATCTTTGAGATGATCATTTGAATGATATGAAGTATTTTTGTTGTTATCGTTTGTAAAGCTCTTGATTCTCAAAGAAAGGAGAGGTTGTTAGAATGATTGTTGTTATTTAAGTTGTTTATGCCACTAACTTAGATTACGGTGTTCTGTTTTACATTATGGGGTTTTCATTATAACCCCAAAACATTTCTTGCCATTTCATGAGAGCTGTATCTAGATAGGTCTCAGATGGACATAAATATCTCCTGTGGTTTTTTTTTTTTTGTTGTTGTTGTTTTGTTTTTTTATTCCTTTGAGTTTAATTGCACAGTTTTGTAATATCAGCAAAATAAACTCCGTGAAAAGGGAGGTTAAAATTTCCACTTACTAGGTACTTATTTAGATTTCAAAAGACCTGGAAATATTAATATAATGTGACTAGGACAGATACTTCAGATTGACAGTAAGTTAGAATTAGACTTTCAAAAGATCTGGAAAAATACAGCTCAACAGTTTTGACATTTTTTTCATCATGCTTTACCTATTCAAACATTACAAGGTATTTTTCAAACATAAAGTAATTCCTTGCCCTCCCTTTACATATTAGATGTAGCATGCCAGCTAAAATAAACATAACAACATAAGTACTTAGAGCATTATTCATTACATTTTTGTTCTCATTAGTATTCAGTTTTATGTGAAGTAAATTGACCTCTGTATATATTCCTAAAGCAGCTATTTAGAATTCATGTTATGTTGTTTTATTGCTTCGATGAATATGTGATTTCACCCATAAGGGTGCTCTACCAGATGCATATAACAACACCATCATGCCTTCTCATCCCACATAATTCTCATCTATATCTTTTCATAAAGTCTAAAGAGGGAGAGGCGACAGGGTTTTTGCCTTTCTTCATTTAGTAGGCACTTAGAACAGTACCTGGCTCATAGTAAGCACTTAATAAATGTTTTTTGACTGACTGGCTTTCAGTCTTCATGAACCTTTTCTCTGGTTCTTTTAATTTCTTAATGGTACCACTGTAGTGTTTAAACTATTTATCTGCATACCTGACCCACTTCCTTTTCTGATCATGCACACTCAGTATATTTTTCAGCTCTTGTCAAATGTAAATTATCACTACTAATATGCCACAGCTTTCTTACATGCTCCATGGTTCCTTTAATTTCTCTTTGTTTTGTTTGTTGTTCAGTCATGTAAGTCATGTCCGACTCTTTGTGACTCCATTTGGAGTTTTCCTGGCAAAGATACTGAAGTGGTTTGCCATTTCCTTCTCTAGTTCATTTTACAGACAAGGAAACTGAGGCAAACAGGGTTAAGTAACTTGCCCAGAGTCGCACAGCTATTAAGTGTCTGAAGCCAGATTTGAACTCCGTTCTTCCTGATTCCAGGCCTGGTGCTCTATCTATAGCACCACCTAGTTGCTCCAATTTCTCTTTTAGTCATCTACAATTTTAGTTCTTCATATGTGTGGTATTCCATGGTTCATCATATATCATCATTGGGACAAAGTTGATGTTAATAAAATGGGCTTTCATGGAAGCACGGTGCTTATGGTCATTGAAAGTACTGAGCAAGTTCTGAAATTTGAACTGGTCTAATCTTCTCAAATCTAAGTCTAGCTGATTGCCAGTCTAAAATATCTGTCCAAATCACACTGTATTAATTTCCTATTTGCATGTCATTATTTGTGCAATATGCATTTTTCATCTACTTTTTTCCCCCCAGTGCAGGTGGTTAAGTTGATCTCTTCTAAATTATCATGGAATTTATTGAGGAGGCTTTTAAAGCATTCTGTTGCTCAGTAAAATTAGCATTATATCATCTGCAAACAGTATTTTAAAAACTTTATAATCAGTAAGGAATCCTTTTGTTTGGACTCTACATGGAGCATACTCAATGACACTGGAAAACACCTTACATGAATATGTCTCCTGCTTTTATGCCTCAGTTGATGTTAGCACTCAGCAGGCTGTTGAAAATATCTATTTCCATAGTTGCAACCTTCACTGATTTTAGATGAATCTAGCACACATTTTTTAAAAATACTAATTGTGGAGCACTTTTAAAGGTGCATTGTTTTCCCAAGTCAAATATTTAATAATAATCAACAGAAAACAGAGACAATGGGATTTTATATTTTCTCTCTCTTTTAGTTGAAAGATACAAAGATGTTATCTGCTCTGGAAAACCAGTTGTGAAAAACTTCCTCTTCCCTTCTTATGTTTTTATTACGGATACTTTTTGTGAGCACATAGGTCATTCTCATACAGATACCAGATAGAAAAGAAAGCATATATATATATATATATATATGATATGGCAGTCACAAATGTCATCTGAATTCCCAATAGAATGTAAGCTCATCAAGGGCAGATACTTTTTTTTTTGTCTTTGTATCCCCAGTGCCTAGCATAGTGCCTTACATATAGTAGGCACTTAATAAATGCTTGTTTCGTTCCATGAATTGATGTCCCTTTTTTTGGTAACAGCACTGTCAGAGATCTATTTCATTCCATCCTTTTGAAACATACCCTGCCCTTAACTCCAGCATAGAATTGATCTGTGCTGGCATTTGGTCAGATCCAGTCACTCTTTTCAACTTCGTCATCTGAAGGATCATAGATATTTCTTCACATGATATATTAGGTACCAAGGTGGCAAAGCCCTAATGAAGAGGATCTACTATTTCTGGCAAGAATAGTTCACCATAGAAGTGTTGGCAGGCCAAGCTCTTCCACGTTTTATCTAAAAATAGTTTCATGATGACCTGACTTAGATGGATCTCATGCCACACTTTCTTTTTTTCTTTTCTTTTTTTTTTCTTGGCTAGGCAGTGGGGTTAAGTGACTTGCCCAGAGTCACACAGCTAGTAAGTGTTATGTGTCTGAGACTGGATTTGAACTCAGGTCTTCCTGAATCAAGGGCTGGTGCTCTATCCACTGCGCCACCTAGCTGTCCCTATGCCATGCTTTCTGTAGGGTTATTTTCCATTATGCTGGGTTTTTGTTTTGTTTTGTGAGGTTATATGGCTCTTAATCTTCCATCATTCTATTAGATATGTAGTATTCAAAAAAATGTAACTGGTGTTAGTCTTGAATGTCATGTTATCTGAGATTGTTTATGAGTTCTTTGGTCTCTTAGTCATGGTACCTATTTTAATTACTCCTACTTTTGTAGAGAATGGTGATAGATCAATGACTTTCCTGTTGTCCATTTGTTTTGTATTGATGACTTATTTAAATAGGCCAGAAAAATGATTCTTTAATTACATATGGATTCTTCTCATCTTTATCCTTTCTTATAATTTAATATTTAGAATTTTTACTCCAAATAGTTGAGTGGATATGATAAGCAAAGAAAGAAAAATAAGGAACTTTCAGCACCTGTGAGTCAAGTTATTTGTTCATAATCATATCTATTATATGTAGGGCCAATCATATCTGAGTGTTTCAGGGATGTAAATATTCTATCATATTCCCTTATATTACATTAAATAGTTAACAAATTGTTCTTTCTATCTCACAAAGGAACAATGAATTTAGGTTACCTGCCATCTCTTGTTGATAGACAACAGCATAACAGCATAATGGAAAAAGGGATTGGATTTAAAATTAGAAGACATGACTTCAAGTCAAGATTTCAACACGAACCAGCCTTGTGATGATGGGCAAGTCACTTAATCTCCCACAGGTTGCTCATCTTTATGATTATCTCACAATAAGGCTGTGAGAAGAAGGTACTCTGTAAACCTTCTAGTATTGTAAGTTCTTTATTGGACTGGTCAGTTGCAATCCTAGCTCTGCTAACATAATTTCCATGACTGATCTCCATGAATGAGCTCAATTAACTCAGGCTATGAAATTTGTAATTAACATTGGCTATAACCAAAATTTTCCATCAGAGTTTGCATCAAAGTCATCAGAAACAGAACTAAGCCCACATACTGGCAGATAGATAACCATCCTGTGATCAGAGAGCTGTTAGAAGCCTTCCTCACCCACAACAACCCACTGGCAGAAATAACCACCATTAAATTCAGCTTTGGGGTTAAATTATTGTGATCAAGAGACCCCAATTAAATGTTACCTATGAGGGAGAGTCCATTAACCCATTGACACTTCAGTAAGAGGTGCTGTTCATTAGCTTACCTGAGACTAGGGCCCAGAGGGGAATGAGAGACAGCAGTGATGTCCAGCGCTATTATAATTATTAAAGTTCAGAAGGGTTCTACAGTATAACTTCTAATATATATTACAAAGATACAGTTTGATAGTTGAGGAAATACAAAACCAATCATAGTAAGACTAGGTTACACACCCACACCCACATATATACATACACACATTTATTAAGCACCTACTATGTACCAGGGATTGTGTGCACAGACATATACATGCATAGTTATATGTATATATGTACATATACACATACAGATAGATGTATTGTACGTGCATAAATGGACTCTTTTAAGGAAGCATTTGTTTACTGTATAGTTAGTTTTTTAATGTGGAAATGCTGCAGGTGAATTTGTAAGACATGTAATGGGTTTTTCTTTGTGCTTTTCAAAATAAATGCAAATGAATCACTTTTAGTTCTGCAATTTCTGTGAAGCTTAGATATAGCTTCTTGCATGTGTATGTTTTGACCACAATGATACAAACATATTTTTGACTAAATGTACCAATCATTTGGCAAGCAAAAACCATTGTTTCCGTATTAAGTTTTCTAAAGGAAAATAAAGTCCTTTCAGTGGGCAAGATTTACAAGTTTAATTTAATGGTAATGGAACAGAAGCTGCCACACTTTCTACATACAAAATAGCACCATTTTATCATTCTTAGAGAATTCATATATTGTGGCAACATAAAACAGTATTTCCAATTCCTTTTGAAATTGTGACATTCAATAATTCTCTCCTACGTAGTAAACTATTTCAATTCTTCAAGGAGCCATGATGTTGGTGGGTGGGTACTCCTTCCACTGATGCAGATTGTATTCCTTCTGTGCTTTATATAGGCTTTGAAGATAGTTGTGAGTAAAAAATTCTGATCTGGTAGTGAATCTAGGGGTGAATTTCTCCAAAATTATCTGTGTCGGACCTCAGAGAATGGACATATAGTTTATTTTGGGGCTCACACAACCTTTCCACATTAGTAAAAACCATGCTGGAGGTGACAAGATTGTGGAGGGCATTGAGGATCAAATTCACAAAGCATATGAAGAAGAGGAAGATACCAAAGGCAGAGGGGGGAAAATTAAGATTTTATTAATAACGACAAAAGAAAAGGTAACCAAGAGAACATTGCTAACAACTCTCTTCTTCCCCATCTAATACAAAATCATTTACACACATATCAAGGATATCTTCATTGAGGGTATTAGTAGGACACTAGCAGATTTTCACAAGCAATATTCTGTAATGGACTATATTTTTTTTTTACCACCATGCAATTGTATAAAACAGGTAGAGAATACAAGATCCCATTCTCCTTTGTTAGTTATGAAAAGGCATTTGATTTCATAAAACAACCCTTAAAGGTTCCTTTTTACCTAAATGTTTCCTATCCATACATCAAAATCATTTAAGTTTCCTTGAAAGATAATAACAATAATCACCTTATTGAGTAGTCCTTATGACCATTAACAGTGGATGACATAAAACATGGAGGTATACACTCATCAACAGTATTTGATACTATGAGGGAGAGAATCCAGTGTAGTATCCTAGTTGAAGAGGGATTCCCTGTGATGGGGAAGTCCTCCCAATGGTCCTTTTTACAGATGATATTAAGTAGTTTTCATCACTCTCTGGAGTATGGCAGAACCTCCTGGATGAATGCATAATTAATCAAAAAAGTTTGACTTAACCATCCACAGAGGAAGATCAAGTGGATCAATGTACATGGCCCAGACATTATAGCATTCATTTGAATAGACAGGCTATAGAACTTCTCTCTCTCTCTCTCTCTCTCTCTCTCTCTCTCTCTCTCTCTCTCTCTCTCTCTCTCTCTCTGCATATGTTTGTATAGATGTGTATATGTATGTATATTTGCTGCAGACAGATGGATAAGTAGTTGGACAAATAGAATTAAGTAGGAAGAAGACAGCATGCTGGATTACTTTTGACCCTAAACTTCTTCTGGAAACAAAGCCCCCCCCCACTTTTAAATATTTATATTCCAATAGTCTTATTGTATAGTTGCAAGATATGGAACTTTTAAAATGAATTTCTTACAGAAGTCAATGGAGGGACACGTGACATGGGGTGTCAGTACACTATAACATATAACTAGTGAAGTGCTTTGAATAAGGAAGAGGAATAAAAGATATTTAGGGAAGATAGGAAGAGATGATGGGCTG
This sequence comes from Phascolarctos cinereus, assembly GCF_003287225.1. Taxonomy (NCBI): domain Eukaryota; kingdom Metazoa; phylum Chordata; class Mammalia; order Diprotodontia; family Phascolarctidae; genus Phascolarctos; species Phascolarctos cinereus. The sequence goes on from NW_027556180.1 coordinate 102,101,546, forward strand.
GTTATGTGTCATGGGTGAAGCCTGACATATGGATAACCTGAGTGCTCCATTGGTATCCTCCCAATGTCAGGAGTTAGAGGAGGAAGGCTTCCACCCATGTTGGTCAGATGTTTTGAGGGGAACATATGGAAGGACATGGATGAGTTGCTTAGAATTAGTAGGCATGGATGAGTTGTAATCTATGTCATTGGAAGGATCATTCAAACAGATATATTTGAATATAGCTTAACAAACCTTCAATGAACACAACAATGTACTAGGATGTGCTTTTCAGAATATAGAGCTTAATATTACTTGTCTAAGACAATATGAATTACTGATTTACTTATATCTAAATGGAAGAATCCTTTATACACACTATAAGAATCTCTTAAGCACCTGCTATGTGCCAGGTACTGTGCTAAGTGCAGGAAATACAAAAAGACACAAAAAACCATCCCTGCCTTCAAGGATCTTACAATGGAAAAGACTGTATATAAACAAACATATACAAACAAACTGTATATAGGATAAACAGAAAATAATTAACAGAGGAAAAGGCATTAAAATTAAGAGAGGTTGGGAGATGTTACCTAAAGAAGGTTTTTAGCTGGGACTTAAAGGAAGCCAGAAGACGCAGTAGGTGAAGATGAGGAAGAAGAACATTTCAGGCATGGAGAAGAATCAGAGGAAATTGCCAGAGATGAGAAACAGAGTGTCTTATTCATGGAACAGCAAGGAGATCAGTGTCACTGGATTGAAAAGTACATGACAGTGAGTAAGGTGTAAGAAAACTGGTAAGATAGAAGAGAACTAGGTTATGAAGGACTTTTAACACTATAGGATTTTGTATTTGAGCCTGGAGGTGATAGGGAGCCACTGGAATTTATTGAGTAAAGCGAGAAGAGAGGTGAGGGTGGATGACATAGTTGGATTTGTGCTTTGGGAAAATCATTCTGGCAGATGCATGGAGGATGAATCAGAGTGAGGGTACACTTGAATCAGGTAGATGCATTTGTAGACTACTGCAATAATCCAGGCATGAGGTGATGGTGGCACCAGAGTGCTAGCAGTGTCAGAGGAGAGGAGGAAAACTTGAAAGACATTGCAAAAGTGAAATTGATGAGCTTTAGAAATAGCTTGGATATCAGAATTGAGAGATTGTGAGGAGTCGAGGATGACTCTTAGGTTTTGAGCCTGAGGAACTAAAAAGTAGTTCTATAGTAATAGAGAAGGTGTGAGGAGTTGGGGGAGAGTTGTGAGGGAAAGTAATGAGTTTAGTTTTGGACATTTTGAGTTTAAGATGTCTACTGGACATTCGATTCAAGATGTCTGAAAAAGAGTTGAAGTTGTAAAATTGGAGATCAGCAGAGATTGGGGCAGGGTAGTTAGAAATGAGAATTATCAGCACAGAGATGTTAAATCCATGGGAGCTGATGAGATCACCAAGTGAAGTAGTATAGAGGAAGAAGAAAAGAGGGTCCCAGACAGAACACTATGTGACAGCTATGGTTAGAGGGCATCATCTAGATAAGGATTCAGTGAAGGGGTCTAACGAATGGTAAGATAGGTAGTAGAACCAAGAGAGAGTGGTACCCTGGAAACTTGGAGAAAGGAGAGTATCAAGAAGGAGAGTGTGATCAGTAATGTCAAAGACTGTGGAGAGGTTGAGGAAAATGAGGATAGAGAAAAGGCCATTGGATTTGGCAATTAAGAAATCATTGGTAATTTTGGGAAAAGTAGTTTTGGAATGAAAAGGTTGGAAGCCAAATTTTAAGGGGTTAAGAAGAAAGTGAGAGGAGAAAAAGTGGATTATAGATGGTCTTTTCAAAGAGTTTAGCCACAAAGGGTTGAAGAAATATAGAATGATACTTAGTGAGGATGGAATGATCAAGTGCAGTTCTTTTCAGGATGGGGGAGACATGTGCATGTTTGTAGGCAGTAGAGAATTAGCCAATAGAGAGGGAGAGATGGAAAATAAGTGATAGAATTGGGATGACAAAAGGAACAGTCTCTTGGAGGAGATGGATGGAATGGGATCAGTTGAGCAGGAAGAGGAGTTAGCATTGGTAAGGAGTAAGATCCTCATCATGTGAGACAGGGGTGAGGGAGGCAATGCTATAAAATATATGAGTGAAATGGATCCATAGATCTGTTTATTGGGGTATATTTGCTCCTGAGGCCTTTAAGACAGAGTTTCAAATTTCCTATGTGGGTCCCCATCAATCTAATGCCCCTATCCAATCCTTATTCTCATACTGGTGTTACATATAAAGCCTGAGGTTGAGATTTTGTTTGGAATGGAATGAAGCCCTTCTCAGTAATACTGCATAATGTTAGTGTCTCAAAGGCACTAAACTCAGAAACCTCCGGAAGGCATGAACTATTTTTCCTTGGGTAAGAAGGGTGTGTATTACTCATGAACTTTAGAAAGGTTTGTCAGGCCTCTAGGCAGTAGAATTTGGCAATGACTCATTACTTTAGAGCAAAAGGATAAAACATTATAGACATCAAATGCCTATGATTCTGTTTTAGTGTCTTACTGAATGGCCCATTGTTCCTAAGAATCTGGGTATTCTTCCAGGTCGTTAAGCTCAAACCTTAAAGTAAAATCTCACCTCTGGCTCCCCCATATTTTTAGGACTATAACTATAAATTCTTAATTGAACAAGGATTAGACTTGACTCTATCTTCAAGAAGAGGGAGAAATGCCATTCTAAATAATTTTTAGATCCTGCCAACCTCACTTTCCTTTTACCAAAACCCTTTGGGCATATAGTGCAGGTCCCTGACTGCACAGGTTTTATTGGCATGGACAGCAAGCAGTGCTTCAGGGTGATTTCCATTTGTCAGTCACCCAGAGACTCCAGCTAACATAAAGAAAAGGAATGTCTGTTTGGAAAGTTCTCTAGCCCAGAGTCTTCCAGGGTTTCAGGTTTGTCATCAATTGAATTCATCATGTGTGGGAAGCTAGTTAGGAGTTATGGGGTGACACACCATACCACACCTTATTGGTGATTTCCTACTTAACTTGTTCTAAGGCTGCTTTATAGGGAAATGGAGTATATCCTGGACTCTTCCAGAATAGTCTCAATTTACCATTCATTTTTATATAAGCTACAGGATGTTTCCACAAGAGGCTAAGTGGTGACATGTTTTCTCTTTTTAGAAAATAACACCCCTTCTAAATGGCAGTGTGGCCATTCAGAAATCTCCCACAAGTATGCAATTAATGAGCCCCATTAGCTCAAATTAATGATGTTCAATTTGTATAACTAAGTCATATCATGTGTTATATTGAAATTTTGGCTTGAATTTTATGTCCTCCAATAATGAAAGACAAAACTTTCCATGCAAATGTCATATAAACTATTTTAATGAATTTCCACAAATTTCCAGAAGAATTAGGTTTTATCTGCTACTTAACACCTGTGTGACTTTGAACAAGTTTAACCTCCTGAGTCCATAGTTTCCTCATCTGTAAAGAAAGGGGAGACTAAATGAATGTAGATATAGGAGATAACTTTAGAGGATCACAGAATGTAAGAATTGGAAAAGAGCTCACAGCATAAATTCCAAAACAACCTGACAATAATATCACTGATGAGAGATCATAAAACCTTTCTTTGACAACTTCTAATGAGGGTCAATTCACTACCAGCCAAAACAGACCACTGCACTCTTAACAATAGGAAAATTTTTCTTATATTAGGGCAACTAGATGGCACAGAGAACAGAATGTTGGATCCGAGTTCATATTCTGCCTCAGACACTAGCTTTATGTTCCTGGGTAAGTCACAACTTCTGTCTGCCTCATTTTACTCATCTGGAAAAGGGTGATAATAATAGCACTTACATCTCATGGTTGTTGAGAGGACAGAATGAGGAAATATTTGTAGGTCTTTGCAAATCTTAACAGGCCACATAAATCTAGCAATGAAAGAATCTTTAGCAACATTTAGTGACAGCTTGACCATACGCTAAGGATTTCAGAGATAATCATAAAGCTGAAATATCCAAGAGATGTGATTGGTGGTAACTGAAATTTTTTTAAAAGAAATACTTTGGAAGAAATCTTCAGTTTCTGTATTCATAGTTTTGAGTCTGTGATATCCCTGAGAGTATGCTATTCAGACAGCTCAAAATGACATGAGAGATGAGAGATTGAAGCCTTTCAAGTAGGCAAAAGTGACCAGGAATGAGGTTAGAGAATGAAGAGATCATGGGCAAGTACACCAATAAACAGTGAAAGTTTGTAAATGCCATGGTGTTCATCTTATATATATTAGATGCTTTATTAATGTCTGTGATATGGAATGGAATTGAATTGAATTACTAGAATCATTTAGGTCAAATTCAAGAAAACAGAAGTGAAAGTTTAATGCTGCCAAAGGAAAAAAGGTCATAGAGAAGAGTGATTTCCAAACTTTTTTGACTAACTCCCCTAGAAAAAAGATTTCTGAGCATATAGCCACAATATATGTGCATTTGCTTGTGTGTGAATTATATACATGTACTGCTGTAACTAGTAATTAGTCACAATCAACAAGTATTTATTAAGTACTTACAATGTGCTAGGCATTTTGCTAAGCTCTGTTGTTGTTCTTCCTTTGTTCCCATTTTATTTTTCACAACAATCCTGGGAGGTAGGTGCTGTTATTATCCCCATTTCATGGATGAGAAAACTGAAGCAAGTAGAGGTTATTGACTTGCCCAGGGTCACAGAGCTAGGAGGCATATGAATCTGGATTTGAACTCAGGTCCTCCTAACTCCAGGTCCAGTATTCTATGCATTGTACCACCTAGTAGTCATGGTAGCCAAGAGGATATACAGAGAGAAGGGAAAAAGTACTCAGGCCAGAGTACATCCATAGTTAGGGGCATGATATTGATGGTGATCCTACAAAGAAGAGTGAGGCACAGTCAAACAGATAGGAAGAGAACCAAGAGAGACCAATGCCACCGCAATTCATTAGGAGGGAATAAGTATACAGAAAAAAGAACGTGATCTGCAATGTCAAATACTGTAATGAATTCAGGAAGGATGAAGATCAAGAAAAAGCCATCAGATTTGGAAATTAAGAGATCATTGTTAACTTTGAGGAAAGCAATTTCAATTTGATGAGGAGTCAAGAGTAATAAGGAGGCTGAAAACATGGGAAATTGGAAAGTTCCTAGTTCCCTGGATTGAAACTGGAAAGTATGGAAGCAGAGTGGATTTTGGGGGAAAGAAAATGTCATTGCAATTCATCTATTACTGCTCATCCTGTGCTATTCACCCTATCCTATCAAAAAACTGAAAACTCTGTGCACGTGTGTGCATGCCTGAATGTGTGTATATGTGTGTGTGTGTGTTTTGGGGTTTTGGGGGTGTTTCTCATGGCTATTGCCCTCCGAGCACAAGGTCCTGCTGAGAAGTGCTTGCAGTGGTCAAGAGACGATGAAAAGGGTAAGTGGTACTTGGTAACATGGTTATCATTATTACCATTGTTACCATTGTTACGTAAGTAACATTGGTAAGTGTTAGGTTGTAATTGGTCTGAGGAGCCTATGCCCAGTGCAATCAGAGAAGACCTGAGGTAGCAAGAAATGACAGGCAGTATTTTGAACGGGGTAGTATAGTTTTATTAGAGACAAACCCAGTATTGACTATGGGTGATATGTGTGTGTGTGTGTGTGTGTGTATGAGAGAGAGAGAGAGAGAGAGAGAGAGAGAGAGAGAGAGAGAGAGAGAGAGAGAGAGAGAGAGAGTGAGAGAAAGGGAGAGAAGAGAGAGAGTTGTAACCCATCTTTCTACCTTCTGATTGGCTGATCACATATCCACTGGTGTCAAACCATAGACCCTTTGAGGTCATTCCATATCTTTCCAGGAGACCACAGACTCCATTTTGGAGATTTCTGAATTAGAGTATCAAAAATCCAGAGGACAATAAAGAAGAAACTTTGCTCCAAATACATACAGAAGTTTTTGAAGACCTCTATGAAGGCTACTTGTTTGGATAAATATTAACTTTTTCTTAACTTTAGCTTCCTATCTCATTAGGGGTTCTGGGTCTTCTTTCTTTTATATATTTCCTCCACCAAAAGCTGTATCCTCTATGCTATTAATGATGCTAATATCTCTAAGCTTTACATATTCACAGTGTTTAAGGAAGCAACTATATGAAGCTAATTGATGGTGGCCTTGCCATATATTAGAAAACTCAAGTTTAAGCTACCATTTTCCCATTATGTGACTAACTACCGTTTAATGGTTTAACAAACAAGCCATAAAAACATCCGTCTGGCCGTCAAGCATCACCATTAAAATGGCAAGGCAAATTAGCAGATGGTAAACTCCATTGTTGCACTCATGAAAATGAATTGTGATCGTAATTTACGATGTGATCCTCAATTTGGATGGACATAAATGGAGTGCCATTTGCCCCTGTTAAAAGTTCAGTTGTTCTATTGGTAGCACAATCATTGGATTTTAGAATTATTCTACTTTAGAGTTAAAAGGGATGTTAGAGATCATCTAGTCCAAATCTATTGTTTAACAGATAAGGAAACTGAGGTGCAGAGAAGAAAGCACTTTGTAAACTTAATTATGGATACAAAAACCCCAAAGGGTTCTGTTCTAAAGGGGCATACATTCTACTGGAGGAAAGCAACATATACACAGCTAAGTAATACAAAATATGTAGAAAAATAAATACAAAGTAATTTGGAAGAGGGTACAAATTACTGGTGCAGTATATATACATACATTAGGAAACCAGGAAGGAAAAAAATATTAAGCATCCACTATGCGCCAGGCATTGTTGCTAAGCACTCTAAAAATATAATTTAATTCTCACAACTACCCTGGTAGGTAAGTGCTATTATTATCCCCATTTTTCAGTTGAGGAAACTGAGGCAGACAGAGGATAAATCACTTTCAGATTTGAACTCTGGTCTTCCTGACTCCGGGGCAAGTGTTTTATTCACTGCAGTATTTAGTAGCCTCTATAAAATGTGAGTTTCATTGTTATTATGTGATTGGCCCCCTAACTGCATAATCATATGGTGGCAAAGCCAGGACTAAAAGTCTCCTTTTTTGACTGCAACTCTAGTGCCCTCTCTATTCAATCATGTAGCCCTCTGATGAAAAATTGAACTATTTAATCTTGAATGTCCAAAGAATCAGGAAACTTGAAATGCTGTTCACTACATAAAAATCTGCCAGTCTGATTGTCAAAATAGGCAGAAATAATAGGAAGAGATTAAGAAAGACTTAAGCAATATTGTGAATTAATACTAATTATTGACAATCTTTACTTTTATATGTAACTATTATTATATGTAACTGTTAAGGAAAATAGCAAATAATATTTAACAAAAGAAGACAGCTCCACTCATCTGGTGCTTTTCCTCTCAAAATGTACAAAATGCTTTATGTATTTGGGATATATTCCTAGTTGATTAGCCACTTTCTGTGTGTGATCTAGAAATTGGAATTAGGAAAACCTGGGTTCAAATTCAACCTCTGACATTTACTGGCTTTGTGACTGAGTAAGAAAGTTATATTCTATGCAACTTGGGCTACTCCCTAGGACTTATCTACAAGTTGTAGGTAGGTTGTGATGTACTACAGGAATTTTCACACACTTAATAGTTCTTCATGGTAACAGAATCTCAGATCCTTTGCATAATCACATTTAGGCCATGAGACTGCCTCACAGGAAACTCAATAACCTGAGAGAAAAGACCTGTGAAGCTATCATTCTGTTAAAACGCTAGTCAAGCTTCATAATCTTATAATGCTATTTTATAAAATGAAGAATAGTAATCTGTAATCCTCACATCAGAACTATGAGGTGGATAATGAGTTTGAAGAAATAGAAGCAAAGATTGACTAAATGATTTGATAAAAGTCATATATTTATAGCACAGGTAAACTGGCTAGTTTAGTTTCATAGACTCACTCCACTAGGTAATATCACTTATCCTTAAAATCTAGGAACAAAAAATTAAGCATCTTTTACCATTTACTACTGTATATTAGTTCCAGATGGATACTAAAATTCAACATAAAAAGTCACATCATTAAAAACAATGTTAAGTATCTTTCATAATTGTGGCTGGGGGAAATTCTTAATCAGGCAAGGGATAGAGGTCATAAAAGATAAAACAGAAAATTTTGATTATTTAAAATTGAAAAGCCTTTGCACAAATACAGTCAATATATTTAGGATAAGAAGTTTAATTGTCAAACATATTTACATGAAATGTCTGTGATAAAGGTGTGATATCCAAGATATATAGGGAATTAACACAAATATATAAGACCAACAGATAGTTCCCAAAAGATAAATGGTCAAAGGATATGAATAAAGTGTTCTTAAGAGAATTGCAAACTATTAATTACCATAAAAAAAGACAGCTCCAAATTGCAACTGATAAAAGATATGCAAATCAAAACAAGTATTAGTTTTTTACCCCCAATAAGTTGGCCAAGATGGATACAATAGGAGTAACATTTAGTCCATGTAGTGCTTTTCCTCTAAAAAGGCACTGAAACTATTCTCAAGATTTATTTGGTCCACGGGACTAAAGTTTATATCATTGATCTAGCTTCCTGGTTGTCTAAGGCATAAAAAATGTAGCCCATGATGAACTGGTGATCCTTTGTATGGAAACAAGGGGAGCTGTGCCCCAAGTGAATCAAAACTGTATTTTTTCTTTGCTAAAAATCTTTCCCAAACTAATATTGAATAAACTTCCTTTTGTAAGATGTTATATGGTCTGTGACAGTCTCATTTTATTTCAGTCCTCAGCCTGAACCATTGGACTGATCTGAGTCAAGTCTAATCCAGAACAATCACAAAAGATGGAAATAATAAATTCTGAAACAGTTTCTGGAAGATACACTGTTTGTGGAGCTGTGAACTGATGCATTCATTCTGGAAGGCAATTTGGAATTGCAATTAAAAAATGACTAAAATGTCCATACTTTTTGATGCAGAGATGCCCCGTTATTAAGGATATACTCCAAGCAGGTCAAAGACCATAAGAAAGATCCAAAGTATTTATGAAAGCATGGTTTTGGTTTTGGTTTTGTTTTGTGATCGCAAAGAGCTGGAAATAGAATCCCCTTACCAACTGGGGAAGAGCTAAACAACTCATGATACATGAGTGTCATCGAATATTATTGCACTGTAAGAATTCAGAGAAACATGGGAAGACATACAAACTAATGAAGAATTAAGTAAGCAAAACCAGGAAAACAATATACAAAATTACAACAACAATGTAAATGAAAAAACAATAAAATGAAACTTAAGAGTATACAATTATAATGAGAAAGCTTGAGTCCAAAGATAAGTTGATAAAATGTTTCTGTTTCTCTTCATTACAGAGGTGGGATACTATGTCCAATGTCAATATGTTGATGGGTTTGGGTAACCTTTTTTTTCTTTCTTTTTAAATCTTTGTTGTAAGGAGGGCTCATTGGGCAGGGGAGGCAGGGAAGGATAACTTAAAAATTGAATGTGATTTAAAAACAAAAGGAATCAACAGTTTCTAAAAGAAAAATTGGCAACATTTTGAGAAGCTCTGAATGCTTTTAGTCACAATGATTTTCTTGTTTATTTGTCTTCATTTAAAATCAATAATCCTGCAAATGAGAGTGATACGATACGTCAAAGTCAAGAATTATTGTTCCTGTCCACTTTGTACAAACTTTTTTATTACTCAGTGTAATGAGAAAAACCTGGTATTTGGAGTCAGATGATTTGGCTGTGTTAGAGTCATCATTCTGACAAATCATGTGATTTTGGACAAGTTACAGAGCTGGAAAGGACCTCAAAGACCACCTAATCCAACCAGTTGCTGTAGAGGGATAGTTGCTAAAACATTATCAAACGGTCACTTGAATACTTCCAGGGAGAAGGAACCTACTTCCTTCCAATGCAACTCACTCCTCCTTTGAACAGCTATAACTGCCAGTGCATTTTTTTCCCTTTCTTTGAACCTAAAGTTACCTCTCTAGAACTTTTACTCATCACCCTGTGGGGTCAACCAGGACATATGTAAATGGGGGAGTGCTGGAGCTAGCTTGTGCCAGCTTGTGAGAACTAATTGCTAAATTTTCAAGGTGAGCTTTTACATCTCGGAGATAGTCAAACGCTAAAAGTTAGGGCTTGATTTATTATTTTATTAATTGTTTAGATTTAAGAAAACAATAGAAAAATGTTAATAATGCAAATTAAACTTTAAAGGTGTATTGTGAGTAGGTTTTTTTTCCTTTTTCTTTTCAGTAGCCAGTTGTTAAACATTTACATGAACACTCCAGCATTTAATTCCCTTCCATATAGCCTTTCAAATATTTAGGACCACAAGATTATAGATTTAGAACCAAAAAAGGACCTTAGACATCATCTCGTCCTACTCCCTCACTTAAAGGACGAAGAAGCTGAAGCTTAGGGAGGTTAAAAGACTTGCTGGGTCACACAGAGGCAAACCAGGATGAAGATCATTCTCTGAATCCAAATTCAGCGCTCTTAGAGGTTCACTATGATGCACTGAGGACTGCTATAGTGCCTTCTTCCCTCTCCACTCCTAACCTCACCACAAAGGTTATATGGCATATCTGTACTTCCCACTTCCTTTATGCTCTGGAGACAAGACAGGAAAGCAGAGAATCATCATGGAGAGGATCGGAGTGGTAATTTGGCCTAAGTATTGCAGATCTGATTCTCCTCAATTGAGCTCAATCCTACAGCATCACCACTAACATTGTCTTTATCATTAACAATTATCACTCTATTGTGTAGTTTGAGATCTTATTCCCATCTTTTTAAATTATTTCCCCTGATAGGCATTTCACATGAACAAAGAGAGTGGGTCAGCTTCAAGGTTAGTGTACTTCAACAAAGCTCAGTTCCTCATCTGTAAAATGGGAATTCAAATAATTTTATCACCTATTGGTTGTACGGAAAAGATGAGATACTGTACTTGAAAGCACTTTATGACCATAAAGTGCCATGTGAATGTGAGTGGCTATTTCTACCTTTATTATGATGAGTGGTTTAAGTAAAAGACTTTAAAATTATATTCAAATGCTATTATTCACATTAAAAGCTCCCACTAATCATGAGTGACTAACTGATGCGATACTCTGACTAGTCACTATAGTACAGCAGCCTATGATAAAAGTCCACATTAATTAGCCTTATTGTGCTGAAATATATTCCTAGGTTAGGCTGAAAGGAGTGATTTAGGAGACTTAAAAGTTCGCTGAATGTGATTGAAATGAAGTAACGAGTCATGTTCTCCCAACGAAAAGATACATGATCCTTGGATAGTAGAAAAAAATCTAACAAACAAATAGAGGAACAGTTTTGACATAAGACAAAGAGTCGTTTGTCTCTGTGACTTATGAGAGCAACAGCAAAGTTAAGAACTTGTCTACCCGGCTTCCATCAAATGATTAAACTCCTATTCCCCGTGCTCCCAACAATGTGATGTTTCGCTACCACATTTTCTACTTCCCCTAGCTGATATCAAGGAAGCTTTTGAACCAGTGGGATATCTCCTTGCCATCCTTGCCAGTGTTTAAGGGTTCTACTTGGCTTGTTACTTAGGTTGATATGTCACAGAATCACAGACTTTGAGATTTGGAAGGGATCTCAGCAGCCATCTAGTCCAAAGCATATGCCAAAGAATCCCCACTATAACTTACCCAGCAAGTGGTTATCATGATTTTACTTCAAGTCCTCCAAGGAAAGAGAAACCATCACTTTTCTAGATAGTCCCTTTTTGGATTTTTCAAAGGTCTTTCCTGTCATCAGCCTAAATTAACCTCTTTGTAGTTCCTACTTCTGACATCTGGGAATAAACAGAAGCAGTCTCATCTTTTCTCCAAACTTTTAGATATTTGAAGTTAGTTCTCATATTTTTCCCTTCTCCACATAACCTCCTGCCTTTCTCACTTCTCTACATTGAGCATTCCCAATATCTTCCACTTATCCTCATATGACATGGTTTTAAGGCCCTTCACAATTCTGGTTACTCTTCCGTGAACATTCTCCATAGAATTGGATTACTTGGATCTCTGGGAATTTTGAGTGCTTTCCTCTTATTGGTTCAACCCTAGGGAGGCACTATGAGTCTGGAGGACTATATTAGTCCTTAAGGGAAGTGGGCTTCATCAGAGTGGTACATTGCTTGACTCTCTAGATCCCTAAGTTTTTGCCCCTTACTGAAGGACACCAGCCAAGATATTACTATAAGTCTGGAGGACAGTGTAGATCTCTGTAAAAGTGAGGATCCCCAGAGAGATAAAGAGTGTTGTCTTGACTGCTTATGGGTGTGAGTCCTTAACAGTTTTGATCAGGTTATATAATACAGTCCTTTATTTATTTATTTATTTATTTATTTATTTATTTATTTATTATATAAAACCGTTGCATCCACAGTGCTCCCTTGCTCAATCCCCATTCCTGGAATGTACTTCATCTCTACTTATTAAAATGTCTCCCCTTTCCCTTAAGGGCCAATTCAGGTGACACTTTCTCTAGGAAGCCCTCTCTGATATCCAAAATTGTGTCAAATTTCTCATAGTACTTTGTCTCAAACTTTCTTTTGTGCTTAAAACATTTTGCCTTGTAACATAATTATTTGCATGTTTGTCATATTCTCCCATATTCTTCAAATTACCACAGAGTTGTGCTTATTTCACATGCTAGCAAGGTTACGCTTAAGGTCATAAAGGAGAGGTGACCTGAGTCAGAAATTTTCCGGATTTCCTTTGCACATGACTTTCCAGTACCAAGTGTTTTAATATACTCTTTAACCTGTTTTTTTTTGTATCTTTATTTTATCCCAAATATAAAGAAGCTAAGGTTTTCTAAATATACAAAATGTAAATTACACACAGAAACAAATCTCTGGCCCAATGGGAGAAATTTTTCTAACTAGGAGGCTCTGAGCCATTGTAATTATGATATTTCTCTATCTCATATTAATATGTTGGCATTTGATATAATATTTTAATGCTTTCTGTTTTATATAAAGTCCATAAAAGAGCAAAGGTCCATGTGGACTTCAAGGTCATTATATTGTCCATAAGCTAAAAGAGAGTTGATATTTGGGATCTGGAATCAGGAGGACCTGAGTTCAAATCTAGGATCAGACACATAATACTCACTAGCTATGTGACCCTGGGCAAGTCACTTAACCCTGATTGCCTTGCCAATAAAAAAAAAAAAGAAAGAGTTGACTCTTGTAGCATAGCATGGCAGATTCAATCCCCAGGCCCCAATTTGAGAAAAGAATATGGACAGGGTGGAAATAGCTGAGGCCTAGGTGACATTCAACTCTGCTGCATCCAGAATGGAGGAGGAGCAGAAAGGGTCAAGTACCTTTTGCAATGCCACTTGCTAGAGTTGGATGGAACCTCTAGGTCTGGTAAATGAGATGGGGTGGAGGGACTAGCTGACACTTGAACCTCGCTATCATTTGAACTAGTCGAAGGAAGAAAGAACACACATACACAGAATTGGGTACAGAAATACATTTCACTCAGGAAGTCAAGGCCTAGCACTCGATCTACTAAGCCACCCAGCTGCCTCCACTGCTTAGGACTATCCCCTCCTTTAGTCAAGGCTATGTCTTATTCCTCTGCTTTTCTTCGCCTACTGAGTGAAATGTATTTCTTTTTTTTTTTTTACTGCTTTTCTTCGCCTACTGAGTGAAATGTATTTCTTTTTTTTTTTTAAAGGCAATTGGGGTTAAGTGACTTGCCCAGGGTCACACAGCTAGTAAGTGTCAAATGTTTGGTCTGAGGCCGGATTTGAACTCAGGTTCTCCTGACTTCAGGGCTGGTGCTCTATCCAATGTGCCACCTACCTGCCCCATGAAATGTATTTCTGTGCCCAACTCTGTGTATGTATATTCTTTCTTCCTTTGACTAATTCATCACATTTACATACCATAACTTGTCCAACCATTCCCCAGTTGGTGGATCTCCCTTCAGTTTCCAAGAGCTTGCCATTACAAAAAGAGCTGCTATAAAAATTTTTGTACATCCTTAGTTAGAATTGGTTTTGCTTACAACTGTTATTGTTCAATTGTATCTGAGTCTTCGTGACCCCATGGATAATAAATAGTACTCCAATAGTATTTGTGGGGTTTTCTTGGAAAAGATACAGGAATGGTTTATCATTCCCTTTTCCAGTAGATTAAGGCAAATAAAGGTTAAGTGCCTCGCCCAAGGTCACATAGCTAATAAGTGTCTAAGGCCAGATTTGAACTCAGATCCTGTATCTTTTCCAAGTTATGGTATGTAAATGTAATGAAATACTATTATACTATAAAAAATGATGAAGGGGATGATTTCAGAAAAATTTGGGAAGACTTGTATGAACTAATACAGAGTGAGATAAGCAGAACCAAGGGAATGGTTTAGACATTCACAACAGTATTATAAAGACAAACAACTTTGAAAGACTCAGATGCAGTTACCAACCATGACTCTGGAGAACCCAAGATGAAATATGCCTCCTGACAAAGAGGTGGGTCACTTTAAGTGGAGATTGCAAAATTTGGGGGAGTGATATGGTTAATGCAGGAATTTATTTTGGTTGACTATACATGTCTGTAACAGGGGTTTTGTTTTTCTTTATTTCTCAGTGGGGAGAGGTAGGAAAGTAGAAAAAGCTGATAATGACTGAAAATTTTTTCATGAAAAAACATACTGAATCTGGTAAATATGAAGTCCAACTTGATGTTAATAACAATAATAAACTAGCATTTATAGAGCACTTTAAAGTTTAAAGTGCATTTAACATTTTTATCATGTGATTCTCACTTTATTATTATCTCTATTTCATAGTTGAGGAAATTGAGGCAGACAGGAGTTAAGTGACTTGCCCAGGGTCATACAGCTAATAAGTTTTTGAATTCAGATTTGAACTTCAGTCTTCTTGACTCCAGATCTAGCGCTTTATTTACTCTGCCACCTAACTGTCTCTTGTCTCCAAAGTGGGTACAGGATCCCCTGGAAGGTCTAGCCCCCCGGGAGGTTCTGGCTAGATTCCAAAAGAACTGTGGCTCGATCCCAAGGGATATGTGATGAATCAGCAGGCAGGGCAAAATTAATAGCATCAAAAGCTAAAGAAAGATTAAGCAATATGAGGAGTGAAGGGGAAAAACATTCAAATAAACAATTAGAAGGTCATTGATTGCTTTTGAGAAAGCAGTTTTATTAGAAAGGTGATGATGGAAGATAGACTACAAGGAACTGAGGACTGAATGGGTAGAGAGGAAGTGGATGCCAATTAATCTCTTCAGAAGTTTGGCAGTGAGAGGGAGGAAAGTGATGGAATGGAATTTCCAAGGCAATCCAAACTATATTTCTGGGCCAATAAAATATCAAAATTTTCTACAAAAGTCAGCTTCATGATCCTCAAACAAAATGAGAATTCTCAAGGGGCAGGGACAAGAAGCTCACCAGAAAATGGGACCTGGGGTTAGAAGAGCAGGGAGAAGAAGAGAAATGTATGTTTATAGGTTTTAAGAAGGATCTTTGATAGTAAAAGTTTTGTGGATCAATAAAAATTTAACGTGGAGTGGTGGTTTGAGAATATTGCTCCAGGGAATAGTATGTTCTTGGGAGAGGTATATTTTTAGGGTTCACACAGAAGAGGTATATGTGCATGTTTGTAGGCCAGGAAGAAGATGCCAATGGAGAGGAGAACATTAAAAGATCAAAAAAGAAAAGGGATGATTGATGGAACAAAGTTCAGCATGAGGCCAAGAGCAGATAGAAAAAGGCACAGGTTGGAAGTGGGCATCCCAGTTGACAGCACTGCTCCTTTATATAGATCATAGATAAAAGAAGTGAGCCAGCACTCTGAACTTGGCAAAACTGCAAGAAAACAGTTGGCTTCAGATTGCTTCCTTTTATTTGAAGACCAATCACTTGGCTTATATCCATGCGTGGCACTCAGCCCTGCAGCTCAAATTTAGAGCTAGTTTGGCATAGTGGTTAGAATGCTAGATTTGGTATTAGGGCCCTGTTGAGAGCAAGGGTCTGGAAGTGGCAGTAGAGAGTTCCAGAATGGGCTTATTTTTCCTTCCTAGCCCTGTCAGGGGCAGAATGAGTGGAGAAAGAAAGCACCTGCATTAGAAGGGTTTAACAGTACCACCCTCATGTAAAAAGTTGTGGTTCATTCAAGAACGGGGGAGAACTCAAGGAAAAGTCCAACAACAGAAGAATTTGCTCAGAGTCGGATAACTGAATTGATTCCTAAGGATGCAGAGGGAGAGACTAGAAGATTTCACCATTTATCTTACACTTAGCCTTGTTCCTAAGAAAATACTTCTAATTCTCTTTTGTTACTATAAACAGTAGGTGGCGGTGGTGGTCAAGGTTGGTAATATAGATGGAAAACAAAAATGACAGGAGGAGGAACTTCCTTCTTTACACCCACCTTTGACATGATGTCTTATTTACTCTTTTCCATCTCCTTCCTTAGGCAGCCCAGGGAGTGTGAGTAACAAGTCAGTCTTCCTTAGATACATAATTCTACTCTATCCTTCATTCCAAAGCATTTGACTCATCATTGAAAGGGTAATTGCAGGGATGGGGCTAAAGGAACTTTGTCTGAGGCTCCATGCTCTTTCTCCCACCTGTCTGTTTACACTAGACTCAGCAGTATTGGAAAATTAGTCTAAAGATCTGTGGTTAATCATTTTTGCTACTTAGGAGCATATTGTTTAGTTTTGTTAAATTGCAGTTTTCTTGGCAAAGATACTGGAGTGGTTTGCCATTTTCTTCCCTGGCTCATTTTACAGATGAGGAAATTGAGGCAAATAAAGTTAAGTGACTTGCCCAGGGTCATTCAGCTAGCAAGTATCTGAGGTTGGATTTTGAACTCAGGTTTTCCTGATTCTAGGCCCAACATCCTATCCACTGCACCACCTAACTTCCCAGAAGCATGTTAGAGTTGTTAATGCAATGAAAACACAAAATTCATTCATAATTACAGCTCAGAGGCCCCACCCTAGCTATTTTAGACTCAAGTTGAAACCTGCTCTGTTTAGTACTACATACTGAAAACCATTCACTAGCTTCTGTCACACTCCCTTTGTCAGAAATCAATAACAAGCATGAATTAAGGAGCAGCCATGACTGTTTATAGTCTTATGTGAAACAAGAAAAGAATTAGAAATGGCTTAAATAAACAGAAACTTGGAGATACATTTGCCATTTGCAGGGAGGGAGGGGAGAAGTCTAACTCATCTTTACGCAGATCTCAAGGAGTGACAACAGCCCAGTTCAACAAGCTTGAGTCCTTTTAGGCACATCCGTCAGGTTTTGTTTTATTTTGTTTTTAAATTAAATGAAGGCCAAGGTTTCTGGAGTCAAGGGTGCAATACATAGATGACTCTTTGAACTCACATCATGAAACATTTCTTGGGGCTTCTGTATCGCTGAGCTCCATTGAGTACTGCCTCAGTACTTATTCTCTGAATCTGAATGTAAATCTTGAAGCTACTTGCCTCATTTCAGTGAGAAGAGGAAACAGTGTTGCCTGTCTGGGACTACAATTCCCAGAATTCACATGTTTCAGATTTTACTGATGAGGAAGGTCTTTTACAGATAAGAAAACTAAAAAGAATTGATGGGAATAAGAGAGGAGGGTGGCTATTGAAAGTTAATGCCTGATGAAGAAAAACTTGTATCTTTTTTAGCAATGGTGTCAAAGTTAAGTGGAAATAAGTCATTAAACTGTACGTAAAGATCCCTGTGGGCTGCATATTAACTTAGTTTTAAAATGTAATATCATCTATGTTTTATTTTATTCTTATTTGTTTTGTCTCACATTTACATTTTAATCTGGTTAAAGACTCTCTCAGGAGTGTGCTGAGCCTAGTGTTTGACACTTCCATCTTACAGTTCAGGAAGTGATGTATGGAGTGTATGGGGGTCTTCAGAGAGGACTAAGCACCTTTGGTATGAGGGTTTGCTGAGCCATTTTCAGGGCTGCTCATCCACCTTTGGTGTCTACCTACCACTCAACTCTCATCCGTGGTTCCAAAGAAGCTGCAGCATGGGCACTAGCCACAACCTAGTAAACTGTTTTGGCAGATGGGCTAAACCAGGTTGGGAATAACTTATGGGCCTCAAACCCATTGGTGAGTTAGGGAGGTATCTACCCCAAGCATGTGAAGACTTCCCCCAGTGGAATGGGCAGATGAGAACAATTTTTTTCCAATGGCCATGAAGGCAGAAAAAGCTTGGTCACTCATTGAAGACATTAAGGTCAACCACGGCATCTTGGGCCATCACCAGTTGTCCTGACTTTTTGTCTTGCTACCAGACTTCAATGACTCTGGAAGAGAGAGTGAAGCTGTTGACTTTGAGCAATTCTACCTCACTTAAATCCAATTCATGCAGGAGTTAAGTCATCAGCCCATGATGTCATTGGTTCTCTTCAAAAATGAAGGACAAATAGCAACATCAGAAAGTGAAGTTAGTTCAGTTTCAGGAACCACATAGTTTTTTTCAGGGGTCAGGGCCTTTTCAGGGCTTTCCTACTATTTCCTGAAGAGCTGCTTTCCAAATCCATGAAATTTTTGCCAGCTGATTGGTGGAATAGGAAGAGTTTCCAGCTTCATTATCTTTGCTGCTGGGATTTCCTTAGGGCTGCAGAGAGGGGGGCAGAGTGACAAAAATGAAATGTTTTTTCACTCCTATTGAGAGTCCCTTCACGCTGTAGGGAAGGGAGATGTGATATCTTAGTAATAGGGAAGGGAATACAAAGAATTAGAAATTATTTACTAAGAAACCTTGATCTATTAGTCGGGGAGCCCTGTTATAGAAGATGCCTCATTACTAAAATTGACCTCAGTCTGGGAGGAGATGGGGCAATGAGGAGGTGGGAAGATTTCTACAGAGTATGAGTGGGCAATTAATTGCAAAGACTTGGAGTGGGTAAGAGATAATTCCCAAGGTGACAGGAGGCTAAAAGGAGGGCAGGGTGTTTGTCTATCTAGATGTTTATCCTTGGAAGCCAAATGATAAATCTGGCCTGACATTGCTACTGAGCTAACTGAAACTGTACAGGGACTATAAAAAACAGTGATAGTAGAAACTAACAAAATCCTCTTTAAAGGAAATTAAACAAGTCTTAAGAAGAAAAAAAAATAAAGTGATAGATGATTTATTGAAGGGAATAGACCTGGGCACATTATCTTGATCTCCTGTCTAATACCCTCCCAGTCTCCTCACCATTTTATTCTCTTCCAACTTACAAATTACTTTAACATTTCTAAGGGACTCAGATGTGTCTTAAATTGGTAAGTGGAATGTCAAGCATCACTTCCAGTAACAGGAAAAGAGTCTACCATCCGTAATTTTTTAACATTTAATTGATTTCAGTGGAGGGACAGTCAAATGTATATTATTTCTTAATTTGACACTTTCCATTTAAAGGGTCTTATTTTATGTGTCAGAATAGCAGGCGTAAAATTAGTTATTGAGAAGGGTGACTATTCCACATTCTTTTTGACCTTATGGCTGGGGGAGAATTTAATTGTAACCTCATAAAAAAGATAAGAATTTTGACCACTGGGGAAGATGATTACATGGTCATTGACAATGTGAACTAGAAAGACTACATTAGCCTTTTAATTACAATGAATCAGAAAGAAATGTTCAAGGTTGGAAGGCAGGCTCTTGGTCTGGGATAATGATAGGTACTTAATGCAAATTGTTATCAACACTGTCAGAATGAAGAAATCAGAGTTTCTCTGGGCCAGCGGAGGATTCAGCCAGGAAGAAAAATTGTTAGAGGAACAAAATTAGCTATCTCTCTTTATACCCTCCCATCTGAAAAAAATCACTTGTCTGTTTACTGTCTCCCATACTATTTCTTCCTCACCCCTTCGCCTTGGTAGGAATAGTGTCTCTGTTGTTTTTTTGGTCTTCTGATTTCTTAAAGCTATTATTATTATTGTGCACGATTTTTTTTAATGTGCCATAGGAAAATAAGGGGTGGATGAGAGCAGTACATAAGTCCCTCTATAAACCTATACTGGTAAACTTAAACAATTTACTTACAGTCGACTAAGAAAATGAATAAATGAGAAGGCTGGTTGATTATGTGCAAAGCGCTAGGGATACCACTATAAAAACCAAAATGATCCCTTCCCTCAAGCAACTTACATTCTGATGGAGACCAGGCACATATTCTGCCTTTATTAAGCTGTATTGCCATTCACTCTTGGGATTTCCAGGACCCACTGCAGGAGGAAGGATTGCATCAGGCTCTGGATTTCTAGAGTGTCTTCTCTAACAACTCTAAGAGGAGGCTATTAAGCATAAGGCGCATTCATTTCAAACTACCTGCCAAATTGGCTCTCACAGAGTGAGATCTATCTCTTTCTGGGAAGTTCTCTAGAAGGTAAATGAGCCCAGTCAAATCTGCTCTCATCAGAGAAAGAAGTAAGATCCGTCTCTTCCTGGGAAGTTCCCTAGATGGTAAGTGGGCTGCTCCCAGCAATAAGGCACTCTCCTGGGCTAGTTGATGTTTACTGCTATTCCCCTTCTAAATGGAGAAGAACCCTAGGATAGCCATCTGAGTAAGACAATGAAGACAGGAAGTGGGGTGACAGGGCAAAGCTTGACTTCTTTTGTACCTACAACACCCCCTTTCTCCAAACACCTAGTATAATGCTAGACACACAATAAATGCTCAGTAAATATTCGGAGAATGAATGAATGGACACAGGGTAATGAATTGGCATGAGGTAATAACAAAAATATTAGAGGTAAAGGGAATTTGCCACCAAGTAGAAATCTCAATTTGCCTCTTTAAAAACACGGTTTTGAAAAGCTGAAAATGTGCTTTTCCTCTCCAAGTTTTCTTTTCAAAGAGGCAATTAGGTGACATAGTGGATAGAACTAGAGATATGGACATCTGATTGTTCTCCACAACTTTGTAGTCTGGTGATATTAGTTTCTTTGTTTTCCCTTGCCAAAAAGACATCTCCCAACTCTGGCATTTTCATTGCCCTTCCCCACATCCGTGATACTTTCCCACTTCATGTTTGTCTCCTGGTTTTCCTGGTTTCCCTGGTTTCCTTTAAGCCCTAGCTATAATCCCATCTCTCTAAGAAGCATGTTAGGGCATGTTAGTTAATGTTAAGCTTTCCTCTCTTGATAATTCAATTAATCCTGGATGTATCTTATTTGTACATAGTTATTTGCATGTTGTCTTCCTAATTAGACTTTGAGCTTTATGAGAGCGGGAACTGCTTTTTGTCTTTCTTTACATCTTCAGTGTCTGGCATATAACTGGTACTTAGTAAATACTTGGGTTGAACAAAAGACAATTATTAATTTATATTTTTACAACTTCCCAGATTGTAAAAAAAAAAACATGGATCTAGATTTTCCCAGGTAAATGTGTTTAGCAGTCTTTATAGTGGGGAGAAGGTATAAGCAAGCTGGGAGCTAGTATGAGAGGAGAAGAACTGGGCATTTATTTGCTCCATTGCTTCTTTTTCCTGGCTATCTTGAAAATAAAGCCAAAAAACACCCTATGGAAAGATCTGAGGGACTGACTAGAAAGGAAGTACAGAGGCAGTAGCTGGGAAATAGTGACCCATCTCATGTGGAGGCTAGAGAGAGGGAATAATCTAGCTTTCTCCTCTCATCCCAGCGAATACCATTATCATTATACTCCACGTGTTCATCACTTGCTTTTCAACCAGCTCATGCCCAAAGGGCGTTCTTCTGGAGTCTTATCATAGGAAGGAGAATGAAAGAAAAGGGTGAAAAAACAAGCTAGCTGAGTGCAAGAGGCATCTTGGTTTCACTCATCCTTTTACTTTTAAAACCCCTATGTTTTTGCCTATACATACATACATATGTATACTTATATGTATATATACATATATTTGTATGTATTAATATATTATTATGTATACATACATATATTTGTATGCATATAAATGTATGGGCAGCTAGATGGT
Organism: Phascolarctos cinereus; assembly: GCF_003287225.1. NCBI lineage: Eukaryota > Metazoa > Chordata > Mammalia > Diprotodontia > Phascolarctidae > Phascolarctos > Phascolarctos cinereus. Next base: position 102,123,533 of record NW_027556180.1, read on the forward strand.
TTAGGGGATAGAGTACTGGGTCTGGAGTCAGGAAGACTCATCTTCCTGAGTTCAAATCTGGCTTAAAATACTTCCTAGCTCTGTGACCCTGGGCAGTCACTTAACCCTGTTTGCCTCAGTTTCCTCATCTATAAAATGAGCTGAAGAAGGAAATGGCAAACTACTCTAGTATCTTTGCCAAGAAAACCCTAAATGAGGTCATAAAGAGTTGTACATGACAGAAAATGACAACAACAGAAAATATAGGTGTATATGTGTATAAATCCACATACATCTACACATACATACATGCTATATATATATATACACACACATATCTACAAATACGTTCTCTCTCTCTATTCTTATATATGTATATGTATATGTATATGTGTATATATATGTGTATGTATATATGTATATCTATATCTATCTATCTATCTATCTATGTATATATATATATATATATATATATATATATTTGGAGGGAAGGCTGGATCTCTTTCTTGCCCAGGCTATACGTGCAATGGTCACTCAAGGATCTGATCCCAATACCAAATGGCATGGAAGCTTTAACCTGTTCCATTTTTCTGACTTGGGCTCTGTCACTCCTCCTTAGGCAACACAATGGACATTCACTCACAGGGCTCACCATTTTATTGCTGAATTTAGCATTGATACTCGAACAGCTTAAGCCCTAGAGCATCCTTGAACACCTGAACTCAAGTGATCCAGTGAAGGGAAAGAGAACATATTATTATAGTACCTCTGTCTACAGCTATATGCTGTAGCACCTGTCTGCTACATGTAAGTATCAAAAAGCTAGCATTGCTCAACAGGAAGGTCTGATCTAGTTGGATCCTATTATAAGTCTTACTCTGGTGTCTTTCCTGTACTACCATAGCCTGCTCTGGTAACCTTCCTGCACAGCCAGATGACTGTGCGCATTTGTCTCTCTTCCATCAACATACCAAATGAATAAGGCCCTTTACCCAATGCTGAAAGCTATTTGAGGTAGCCTCTCCTTTAGATGTGTTCTTACTTGGGTCACCATTTTGAATCACAGGATCTTACAGTTGAAAGGGACCTCAGAGCCCAGCTATTTCAACCTAGATATGAACAGGCATCCCATCTACATTGTGTGGTCTTCTTAGTCTTTGGATATAGATCTCCCATGAAGGGAGAACCCACTGTATCTCACAGCAATCCATTTCATTTTCATTCAAGTCTACATTTGCCCTTTTTGTAACTTCTCCCCATTACTCCTAGTTCTGCTGTCTGGGATCAAGCAAAACAATATTTTTCCATGTGCCTTCAAAGATGTAGAGGAAATTAGCATGTCGCTTTCAGCCTCCTCTTTTCCCAGCTAAAAATCTCGAGTTCCTTCAACTAATAATCACAGGGCATGAATTTAGCGCCCTTCATCATCTTTGTAACCCTCCTATGGATTTTCTCCAGTATATCACAAGTTTTCCTAAATTGTGCTTTAAAGAACTAACCACAATTCTCCACATATGCTCTGACCAGGGCAGAGTACCATGGGAATTTCACCTCCTTAATTCCAATTACTAGGCTTCTCTTAATGCAGCCTCACACTGCATTTATTTTCTTGACTGCTGTATCATGCTCTTGATTCATATTGACTTTTAGATCATCCTCACTCATAGATGTTATTCAGATAAACTGTGGTCTAATTACATCTCTCCCATTTAGAACTTTTAAAGCTTATTATTTGAACCCAAGTATGACTTTACATTTATCTCTATTTCATTTCATCCTATTAAATTCACCCCAATATTTTAACCAGTTAAGATCATTTTGAATCCTGATTATGTTATTATTTGTTATCTTTTCTGATTTTTATGTAATTTTCAAATTATATAAGATTGCCATTTGTGCTACTAGTAACTACTCTTTGGGTCAAACTCTTCAACCAATTCCAAATCCACATAAATAGAGTTGTCTAGCCCTCATTTCTCCATCTTTTACAGAAAAAATATGAAACACTTCAATTTTGCTTTGTTAAGATCTCAGTAAACTATGTTAATAGTATTCCTTTAATTTATTAGTTTAGTAATCTAATCAAAAAAGGAAATTAGGTTAATCTGGTATGACATGCTCCTGATGAAGTCATGTTGGCTTTTGTGATTGCTACTTCCTTTTCTCTATGTTCACTAACCATTTTTTTTCATGCTACAAAAGGATTTTTTTAAAATTTTTTTTCCATATGCTTTTGAGTTGAAAATTTTTCTCCCTTTTTCTCCCCCCCCACCCTCCCCAAGATGGCACACAATCTGACATAGGCTTTACATTTACATACCCATTAAACATATTTTCACATTAGTGAAGTTGTAAGTAAAAATTAAAACCAATAGGAGGAACCATCAGAAAGATGAAACAAAACTCAACAGAAGGTAAAAATAAGTGAGAGCAATTCGACTTCCATAGTTCTTTCTTTGGATGTGGACAGCCTTTTCCATCCCGAGGCCTCTGGAGATGTCTTAGATCCTTGTAATGCTGAGAAGGGTTCAGTTTAACAATATTAGTCATTGCATAATGTGGCTGTTATTGTGTACAAAGTCCTCTTGGTTCTGCTCACTTCACTCAGCATCAGACTATATAAGTCTTCCCAGGTTTTTCTGAAGTCAGCCTGTTCATCATTTCTTATAGCACAGTAGTATTCCATTACATTCATGTACCACAACTTGCTCAGCCATTCCCCAATTGATGGGCATCCTCTCAATTTCCAATTCTTTGCCACCACAAAGAGCTGCTATGCATATTGTTGTACATGTGGGTCCTTTTCCCATTTGTCACTAACCATTTTTTAGTAACATGTTCTAGAGATGACAGGTTAAATGACTTGTCTAATACCACACAGTTAGTAGTGTCAAAGGTGGATTTGAACCCATGTTTTCCCTATTCCATATCCAGTACTTTATTCAGTACCTCACCTTCCCTTCTTTGAAAATATATCCTTAAGGTTTGGCAGTAATTCAAATAAAACTCAATGCCATATAATTTGAAGACCCTATTCTCTTGTTCTTTACTGAAAATCTGGGTGACTGCATTTCCCTGATTCTTTGTTACTTCTCTCAATCACTAAAAATCTTTCAAGTAAGTAGCCTTGGATACAGCTCATCAGTACAAGATGCCTTGAACTTAACAAAGACAGTGAGGTATTCATTTACTGTCTTCCTACTTTCGTTGGGTAGCAACTGCTACCAACCATCTGAATTTTTTAGTAGCATAAATAGAAGGATAATAAGATTTGAGCAGCTCTGCAGGTATGCAGTGGGGGAAGTTGTGGCCCTAAATTAGAAAGGTGCATGGGATTCCTATTGCTGGAACTCTAGGGACTGAAAGATCAGAAACACTCAGATGTAGCCATGATACTAAACATGGCCAAAGGTTTCTGATACCTGGACTCTGCTTAGCCATGTGATACTGACACTGTGTCAGCCACAGAGAGCATTTGTTGTTATCTCTATTTATAAACAGTGGTGGTGTATTTCGGTGACTCTGGTCTTCTAGAAAGGAAACTTAGATGACTATCTTGCCCTTCCTCTTTTGACCCATCCTCTCAACCTGCCACCTAGAAATGAACATCCTAAATAAGAAATGGTGAATTTTATTTTAAAAATAGCCAATCTCAATGATATAACTGAACTAACTAGTAAGTTGATCATCTCCTCCACCAAGGCTCTCAGGATTTTTTAAATCTCTCCTCTTTTCTCCCAAAGAAACCTTTTCTCAGGAAAGGATTTAATAAATTACTCACACTAAGATGTGCAAATGACTGAGAAGATTTAAAGTGTAACCCCTAGAAGGAATAGCTGCTTTTTAATGGAGGAGCAAAGGCTCTAAAATAGCGCTAATTGTTAAATTTCAACTATCCACTAGTAGATTGAGGAAAGTATTTTTCAACAGGATGGTATATTCTGGGTACCTAAGGTTATATGGACTAGATGGCTACCTACTCATGCAGTTAAGAGTACAATTAAAAAAACAGAATCTCAGCAATTGTAGGAATCTTAAATATCTCGTATTTAATTCTCACCCCAAGTATGAATCCTCTGTATTACATTCCTCATTGGTTATCATCTAGCCTTTGACCCAACACCTTCAGGGATGGGGAACTCATTATTTTACAAAGCAGCCCATTTCATTTTTTGACAGATCTAGTTGTTAAGAAGTATTTCCTCATCCTGAGCAGAAGTATCTCTGTAACTTGTGAGTCAGTTGATAAACATTTATTAAGCACTTACTATGTATGTAAGTGCTTAGACGACCTTGTGATAAGTGCTGAGGATATAAATGTAAGGGGTTAAACCAGATCCCTTAACATGGAGACCCTGTGCCTTTAATGTTTTCTTACCACGTGGTTGGGAGGAGCCTTCTTTGATTGGTTGCCTACCAGGAACTGACTGCTTGAAACAGGTCAGACAGGTATAGTCTCTTTCCTTAGTGCCTTGTCTTGCTATGTCAAGCCTGGGGACCATGAACTGAGCCCAAAAGGGCGAAACTTTCTCTCTCTCTCTCTTGCCTCAGCTGAGAAATAGGCCCGGAGGGTGTTTGTTTCTGTTCTGTTCCGTTCCATCTTCTCAATTTCAAGTGCAGGCAACGATCCCCACTGAATCTGGGACTTCGAGCCATGATGACCTTGGAGCCAGGATTGCAGGTGGGACATTGTAGCCAGCCAGCCTAGCAAGATAGCCTGGAGAAGCTGGGTTCAAGTGGGTTTTGGACTTGGAACTGAGATTGTGATCTGTTAGAACTAAGCGGGGTTGTTTGTACATTTGTTATACTTTTTGAACTAAACTGTTAGTGGTTAAATAGAAGTGGGGCACAGGGAACCCCTCCTATACTTGAGAGAAAACTATATATGGGGTCTGGAGCCATTTGTGGGGAGTTTAGATCAGGAGTAGGGAACCTGTGGCCTGCAGGCCACATGTGGCCCTCTAGGTCCTCAAGTTCTGCCCTTTGACTGAATCCAAACTTCACAGAACAAGTTCCCTTAATAAAAGGATTTGTTCTGTGAAACTTGGATTCAGTCAAAAGGCTGCACCCGAGGACCTAGAAGACCACATGTGGCTAGAGGCCATAGGTTCCCTACCCTTGCTTTAGACACTTCCCAGTCCTCCTTGAGGCACCAGAGAACTTTGAGGAAGGGATGAAATGTAACATATTTGGGCTTTAGGCAGTGGGGGGCCATGGTAGGAAGTGTTATGCAAAGAAAGGTAAAAGACAATTCCTTCTTTTGGAAGCTCACAGTCTAATAGGAGAGACAACATGAAAATAACTATGAACAGACAAGTTATATACAGGATAAAATGGAAATAACAGAGGAAAGGTATTACTAGAATTAAAGAAGATAGTGAGAGGATTCCCATAGAAGTTGGAATTTTAGCTGTGACTTGAGGGTCACAGAGGTAGTATCTAAGGCCAGATTTGAACTCAGGATGATGATTCTTGACTCCATCTGTCCACTGTTCCACCTAGCTGCCCTTGTTTAGAATAAGTATACTATAAAAAGTCAAATGTGGGTCTATTCTTTTCTTTTCACGACAATGCTTCTCAACCTGATCTCTACCTATCTTTCTAGGTGCGTTATACATTCTTCCCCTGCATTCTATGATCCAGTCAGACTGGCTCACACCCAGAAACACTCTCTCACATCTCTAGGTCTTTGCACTGACCATTGCTGATGCCTGGAATGCAATTCTTCCTTAACCTCTGACTCATAGAATCCCTCTCTTCCTTCAAGACACAGTTTAGGTACCACTTTTCATATGAAGCCTTACCTGATTCCCCCCAGCCTGTTAGTGTCCTCATTTTACAGCTATCTTGTATTTAAATACCTTGTATTCATTCTGTGTTTACAGACACACAGACACATGGACACACAGACACACTTATACGTATACACATGCATGCGTATGTCTGCAGACATGTATAATACATAGATAAATGCACACAGACACAAGCACACATGTATATATGTATATACATTTGCATATATACTTATATGCACACATATATGTGTGTACAAACAGCCTATCATTATATATATATATATATATATATATATATTATATATATATATATATACATAACATACACACACATATAACTTTTTTCTTCTTTCCCATTAGCATGCAAACTCCTTGAAGATTTTTTTATTTACTGTATTTGTATCCACAGTACCTAGCACTGTTTCTGGCATATAGTGTGAGTACTTAATAAATGCTTGTTGATTGGTAGATTAATTCAAAAGGTAAAGCTAGTAATCTTGTCTCCCAATCTTTGCTTTTCCAGGCTAAACATCTTCAGTTCCTTCAGTCACACAGCCCAAAACTTCTCTGCTTGTGTGGCATGAGTTCTTATTCCTATCACTTCCTTCTATTCTGATGAAGCATTGTATCTGTTCAACTTTCTACCCTCTAAATTTTCTGCCCAGGGACAAAGTTCCTATTGCCCCTTGCTGAGAGTTACTCTAATATTTCACAAGATTTTTTTCTTTCCAACAAGTGCCACTTCCTGGCATTTTAATAGCACTGCCTTCTTTAGGAACTGAAAGAATGTGGTCCACATTTGGGGTGTGGTGGGGAGTTGGGAGTAATAAAAAGACCCCACCAGAGTATTCAGTAAGCTCCTTTGCTATTTGGCTTTCCTCAGCTTCCTTGACCCATTTTGTCTTGACTGGATGTGTCTCTCTTGGCTTCTTGTCTAGGCTTTCATGTCCCAAGTTACTGTTCCCAGACTTAACTCTAGTTCTTACTTCTCTTTCTTGTGTGGTAATTCCTTTCTTGCCTTCTTGACCGTTAATTAAGTCAAGAGATACCTGCCCCCATACAAAACTCAGCAGGCACTAGACTTGTTAGAATATTTATCACTCCCTACAGCCATCCAAATGGACAATTCACACTTAAATTTCTCTTTGATCAAAGTACTTACTTTTTTGATAACTACAGATTTGTTGATAAACCCATCAATGTTCAATTAAAAATCTTTACAGTGTCTGCCCCTGCCCCTTTTCCTATGGAAAGATTTTCTTCCATTTTTTTCTTTTCCCCAGTATTTAATGTCATTGATTTACTTTTATGTGTCTTATTCTGTGCTGTAATTTGATTTTTTTCCCCTGAAGTTTGTTTTCCAGGATGGCATGTTCTGTAGTTATGGAGTTTTCCTCTTGCTTTCCCTCCCATGGAGTGCAATTTCATTGAACATGGACAACCATATGTTTTAGAACTTGACATTTCTTTTCATAAGTTTGTTGAAGGCAATAAGAGCTAACATTCCTGTAAAGTCAAGATTTTCTCTTTTATATGATCAGCAAGCTCTAGTCAGCCCCTGCTGCCGTTTTTGCCCATGAAACATAAAGGAGCTACTTACATAACCTGGAGAATAGCAGAGTAGCAAGGATGGGGGTACTTGAAGCCCCAGTTCCTGGCTCCATGATCACAAGTAACTTCATCTCTTGGAGCTGGAGGTCCCTCAAAATGAGGATGATCATGAGTGTGCTGCTGTCTCACAGGGTTTTGTGGAGAGACTGATTTGTAAACTAACGCATAGGATCCTGGTTTAGAGCCAGCAGGAACCTCAGACCAATAGGACAAAACACTCATTTGACAGGTAAGGAAAATAAGATTCCCACTGATAAAATGACTTACCCCTGGTCACAGAGCTAGCAAGTATCAGGGATAGGATATGAATCTAGACCTTCCTGACTCTCAAGTGCAGCAAAGTTCAATTTAAATGTGAACTACTATTATTCATAAGAAAAACTCTTCCTCCCTCTCTTCCTATTCTCCTTCCTTCTCTCTCTCCCTGCTTCCCTTCCTCTCTCTCTTCCTCCTTCCTTCCCTCTCTGTCTCCCTCCCTCCCTCTCTCCCTTCTTTCTCTCTCTGCCTTCCGCCCCTCTTCTCTCTCCCTCCTTTCCTCCCTCTGTACTTTTCTCCTTTCTTTCCTCTCTCCCTTCCTCCTTGTCTCCCTCTCTCCCTCGCTCCCTCCCTCTCTCTTTCTCCCTCCTTCTCTCCCTCTCTCCTTTACTTTCTCTTTCACTCTCTGCCTCCTTCCCTTCCTCATACTGTCTCCCTTCCTCTCTCAAGCCTCCTTTCCTCCCTCCCTCCTTCCTTCCATGGGAAGGAAGCCTTTCCACAGCCTCTTTCTCCAGTGCCCTGGACTGTTCTAGATTCAAATAATAACTCACGAATTTCCCTTGACATATTTCTGCCTCCATTCTACTAGATTCTATATTCTTGTTTTCCCTTCTCAATGTGACCCCATGGAATTATTCATTCACATATATATCAAATGGAAATTTTGCTACAATAAAAACAAAAGGAAAATGACAGTTTTAAACTCCTGAGCTGATTTGCAGTCTTTCCTGTTAATATCTGCATTTTCAGTTACCTTCATGTTCTTTTGCCTTTGCCCCTTTGCTTTCATAGGAGTAGAGAGCCTGACAGACTCTAAGACCTTCACAGAGAAGCGCTCTGGAGTGTGCCAGTATGAAAGGCTTTTGGAGGAAGAAATTGTCTTAGCCACCATATGCATCCACTTACTGGCTTTTCCTAGAGCAGTAGCTATTTGAAACTCCTGGGTGGCCTCTGGAAAAGCCCTAGGCTCCATATCCCATTTGCTGGTCTCAGAGCTCTGCCTCTTTCCTCCTTCTCTGCCCCCTGCCTACGTATAAGCTTCTTATTTACCATCCTACCCTGGTGTCAGGCAGATGTCCAGAGCCACATTAGCGAATTGAATACTCGCAGCTCCAACGCCAGAGCAAGGTTGGGAAGTGCAGAGAGGACAGGGGAACTCAGAGACCAACCCAATACCTGACCACTCCAGGACATGATGTTGACATGAGCCCTGTTTCATTACATTTATGATAAGTCGCTGAAGGTATTCAGCTCCATATTTCCCACTAGAAATGTGTAACATGCAGGAGGACTCCGAACATAGACTGGAGAAGAGGGTGCTTCGTCAAGGGAATGCACTACTAAGATGAAATTTGATAGAGGTAAACAACATCCTAGGCAGCTGGATGGCTCAGTGAATAGAACACTGGGCCTGGAGTTAGGAAGATCTGAGTTTGAATCTAGCCTCAGAAAGTTACTAGCTGTGTGACCCTGGGTAAGTCAATTAACCTGTTTGCCTTAATTCACTGGAGAAGAAAATGGCAAACCACTCCAGTATCTGCCCAAAAAAACTAAATGGACAACATTGGCATACTATGGTCCATGGAGTCATGACTGAATAAAAACAACAAACAGCCTTCTACAATTGGGATGTCAAAAATCTACAAGTACAAAATAGGGAACACGGCAATTTGTGTGGAGAAAGATCTGGGGGTTTAGTGGACTTCAAGGTCAATAAAGAATAACAATTCAGTATGGCAGCTCCAAAAGCTAATATTGTCTAAGGCTCCGTTAAGAAAGAAGCGTAGCATCTAATACTAGGAAAATACTAGAATTTCCCTCTATTATGGTCTGACTATATCTGCAACTTGCATTTGGAAACCACATTTTAGGAAGGATACTTCTAAGTTGGGCAATGTCTAGAGGACAATGATCAGGATGATAATAGACCTCGAAGTAAGGCCTTACTAGACTCAGTTGAAAGAACAGGAAGAAAGGAAGGAAACAAACATTTATTATACTATGGACCAGACCTTGTACTAAGTCCTTTATAAATATTACCTCATTTGATCCTCACAACAACCCTGGGAGATAGATTCTATTATTAATCTCATTTTACAGTTGAGAAAACTGAGGCAAACAGAGGGTAAAGTGGCTTACCCAAAGTCACACAGCTAGTAAGTAACTGAGGCTGGAGTAGAACTTAGGCCTGTCAGACTCCAGACCCAGTGGTCTGTCCATTACACCACCTAAACGCCTCTTACTGGGGATGTTTAGCCTGGATAAGATAAAACTTAAGGGAGACGAGAACTGCCGTAGGGTATGTGAAGTTCTATAGTGTGGAAAAGGACTAACACTTTATTTGGCATCAGTTGGCTGAAGGAACAGTAAGTTGCTGGGTGGCAGATTTAGGACTGATTTAGGGAAATATTTCATAACAATTAATGCCATCCAAAAGAGTAACGGACTGCCTTGGGATTGTTTTTCAAGCAAGAAGTCTTCAAGAAAAAGCTGTGAGCACTGAGTTGGGGGAGTGGGGGGAACAAAATAATAGGAGTTGGAGCTGAGAAATCAAATGTGAGAGCCATTTACAATGGAGTTCGAAAGATGGGTTTCGGTAATGCCAGGATAGCACTCACTGTGCCCAAGCTCCACTCTTCTGTGGTCCTTCTTATGTTTGAGTGCTTCCAATCAATGTGTTGTCATGTATATCTAATGAACATGAGTCTCAATCTCTTCCCATCTGAGGGAGATCGAGCAAGTCATTCAACTCTTCTCTGCCTCTTTTGTTTCCTATCAGATATGAAATACATGATGTTTGTGAAAGCTTGGAGTGTGTGTGTATGTGTGTGTGTGTGTGTATGTGCGTGCATATGAGTGAAAAAGACAGAGAGAGAGAGAGAGAGAGAGAGAGAGAGAGAGAGAGAGAGAAGAGAGAGAGAGAGAGATTTGAAGGAGAAGAGACACAAAGAGACGGAAGCAGAAATGGAACAAGGAGAGAATGAGTCATCCTCTAGTAGTTACCTATCCAATCAAAGGTATGAGAAGCAGAAGGCCTGATGTCAAGTCCTGCCTTTGACACGTTCTAATTGTATGACCATGGTCAAATCACTTAATATCTTGGTGCCCCAAACAATGCTCTAAGACTAAAAGTTACAGACCAGTTGTTGATGGAGAGAGCTGAAGGGAATTTCCACAATCTGGATTAACAGTATCAATGAAAAGCCCACTCCCACCTTTCCTGAAAAAGGGAAACAAAACTTAAAATTTTGGAAATATTTGACAAGAATGGAAAAAGATATAACCACAAACTGCTATATATATATTGGGCAGCTGGGTTGCTCAGTGGTTAGAATGCTGACCTTGGACTAAGGAAGATCTAAGTTCTAATCCTGCCTCAGATTCTAACTGGCTAAATGACTAGAATAAGTCAATCTATCTCAGCCTCAGTTTCCTCATCTGTAAAGTGGGGACAATTAAAGCAACTGTCACAATGTATAATCCTTGAGGGCAGGGACCTTCCTTTGAGAGTTTTTTCCCCACCAACCTTTGATTGCTATGTAGTAGAAAGCTCTCCCAGCAGCTTTGGTTTCTTGGCAACGCACATCTACATAGTGCTTTGTAATTGGTAAAGCATTTCTCTCAGAATATCCTTGGAAAAGTAGTAGTCAAAGTATTACTCAAATTTTACAGAAGAAACTGAGGCTCGGAGAGGTCAATTCAAATGTAGACTTCTTTTGAAGTCAAGTGCTGTTCAATTTTTGTCTTTGAGAATCTGCACCTGACACATTGTCTTGGACCTAGAAAGCACTTAATATACATGTTTGTTGAAATGAGTTGGATGGAAGCAATTCTTCCAAGTCACATGGTAGGGTTTGAACCCAGATTTTGACCCCAAGTCCATTGCATTCCCTATGCTATATGCCTCTCCCCTACTTTGTTTAAAGCTATACTTCTTGGTATAAATGAATGAATAAATGCATGAAAAAGCATTTATTAAGTACTTACTATATGTCAAGCATTGTGCTAAGATTGGGGATAAATAAAAAATGAAGACATTCCTGACCTAAAGAATCTTACATTTTAACAGGGAGAGACACTTCTTATAGGGAAGTGGTGACCAGGGAAGAGTATGTGGGTTTAGAAAATTACAGGGATGGTGAGTGAAGCCATAGGGAAGTAAACTGACATATTCTTACCAGAACCAATGCCACCTGCTGCCTAGGTAGTTGTCAGGTTCCATTTTTTTTCCGTTTGACATTAGTATGAAAGAAAATGGGGTACTTTTGTATCAGAAGCCTTACTAGAAAAGGCTGGCCTTAAGTAAACAGTATAAGGAAGGGTGAAATGCAAAGCCCTTTGAAGTTTTAAGAAAGTTGTTGAATCTCCTTTATAAAGGACCAAAAGGCTGTTCATTTCCGCATCTAGACAGTGCATCTTTATTGGGACCTAATTTTTTAATTAGGATTGTAGCTGAGTTTCAAATGGAAGTGGCTTTTGAAGAGCCAAATTCTATCATTATCATTGGATGTTTGGTTAGAAAAAGAGCCCAGGTAGGTAGAACTTCAAGAGGGAAGTTAGACAAGGCAAAGGTTTTGTGTGAAATCACTTTTCCCACATGCTATGGCAAGATAGGGTGAAGGAACATGGTACAGGAGAAGCTAGTTATATTTCTTGGAGATTCATGGCAGGTCACTTTAAGTTTATGAGAAATAAGATGTCACATGCATTTTAAAGTATGTATAAGCATGTGGTAGGAGTATTTTCAAAATATAATAATAATAGTTCTTAAGAGGAATCATGCCCCAATGGATAGAGGGCTGGCCTTGGAGCAGGGATAAACTGGGTTCAAGTCCTGCCTCTGACAAATACTAACTGTGTAACTTTGATCAAGTCATTTAACTTCAGTGCCCTAGGCAACTCTCCAAGCTTATAAATTGCAGAATAATTGCTGGACTTCCATAGGTTGCTAGAGTTTCCCAGCAAGGAACTCTCTATCCTGATGAAATCAAAGGTCCAGGCAATAATGATCATACTTGCAACATCAATGATATTACCTTATATTTGATTTTTAAATTCAATTTTATTTTAATTTAATTATATTTTATGCAATTTTTATTTTATCTTATTCTCACATCCCGATTCTCCCTCTCCTCCAACGCTCCCCCACTTATTAAGAAGGCAAAAAATATGAAACCCATGAAGTCATGAAAAACAGATTTACTTCATATTTGTTTAACACTTCAGTTTTTACAACCCTTTAGCTTATATTATCTCTTTTGATCCTAGGGTGAGTATGATTATCTCTATTTTACAAGTAAGGAAATCGAGCCTCACAGACATTAAATGACTTGTTTGAAGTCTTATAGCTTAAAATTCAAGCCTTTTTTCATTTTAGTTCAGTTATATATGACTACTAAGTATAAAACTGGCTAATGTTGACATTAACTAGCAAATCTACACATTAAATATATGTTGGCTAAAAGGAAATAATGCAATGAGCAGATCTGTTTCAAATATTATCCAGCATTAGCTGGCTAAAATTTTCTTCCCTAATATGTAATTTTTCCAAATGACAGTGGCTATTATATTAGCTACTATTTAAAATTTAGCTATAAATATAAATAAAATAAATGTGCCACAAATGAATATAGGTTTTTGTACTTACAGTAGAGTGATTTTTGCCCCCAGATTATCAGATAATATGACCCTATCCATGTTAAGGCACATGCATTTGAAAGGTATGGATGAAATAGTCTGTTTTTATCCTGATTTTTTTTTGTTTGCACAATGTTTTTGAAGCATTCCTCAGTTCCTGCTACTGTAGTTATTATATATTTTAAATTTTTTTCAACGATCACATGTTGATGAACCATTTGCTGTTAGATTGCCCACAAATCAAATGCTTCAGGAAAAGTAAATATCACTAATGTTGAACTCAAAGTCTTGTGTGTGGCTGGTAAAAGATGAAATGACTGAGGAAACAAGGATTTGAGCTTCCAAGCGTATCAATTTATTAAGCAACACGTGCCAATTGCATAACTAATCAGGACTAGACCTAATCTAATTCCCTCATACAAGGGAATTTAATTTCTCGATGTGGGAACAGAGTACCCTAAATCAACCCCATTAGAAATGGATGAGATTTGTGTTGTTTCATATCTTCCTTATGATGGCTCAGTGGTGTGGTCTGACCTCCTCTAGAATTTGTTTGGGAATGATTTAACCAGTCTTGCTTTTTATATCATTCTGCTCAATCACATGATTGCGCAATAGTTTAGGAATACAGAGGGTACATTAGGAAACATATTTTAAAAAAATTCTACATAAAAGTGCTAAAGACTGATTGCAAAATGGCATTTCTATTTGGTGCAGAACTCTACCTTTCCATAATGATTACCACTAGATAATTTATATACCCTCTACAACAGGAGAAATTTTCCTAAAAGATAATGTGAATGATATAAATGCAGACTTTAAAAAAAAAACCCCATACTGTCTATAGTCATTTGTTGCAAACATAGTTGTATGTGGAGGAACGTTCTTGATTACCTCCCTTGTTTTAATGATTTTTAAGCAAAACTGAAAGAAGGAAAAGTAATTGACAAATCAGATCTTGAAACCATTAACATTGTTATCATGTATCATAAATTGTGTGCTATGCAGATGAGCCAAGTTGTGAAGCACAGCCTTAAAAAGGGAGAAGCAATAAAAATTGGTTGAAAAACCCTCCATTCCTATTTCATTCAAATAGGGAAAAATTGTAGTAAATGCTTTTAGTGATAGAGGAAGAGACAAGAATCCAACCAGTAAAAATTGCTGTGTGGGACATATGTTTCTGCTTTATTTAACTGCACAAAATTACAACAGTTCTTCTGTCTGAAGCCTCTCAGATCTTCATGCCCAACTTGAAAGATCAAAGTCGTGACTTGAGAAAAAGTCTCGAGTACACTCCCACCTCAATGGAAGTCTCTGTGTTTGCACAATATGAAAGGGAGAGATGATGGCATATGCTTGAGAGAACATTGATATATATGATATATCATATATATATCATATATATATATTCATGTATAATGATATATTTTATAGAGAATGAACTAATCTCTATTATCTTCCCTCCCTCCACCACCAATCTCATCTTGTTGAAATATGTGTAATACCCCATGGTATAAGCCAGATCTGGGGGACCTTAGTTGGATAAATTTTTTGAATGACAATTGGGCATTTTGGAAACTGTGATTTACCCTCAGCTCCCTTAGCCTGGGAGAAGATGGAAGAAATGTTCCATAGGATTTGGGACTGGGATATGAGATCTAGTAGTCTCCAGAACTTGAGCAGAAGAAGGGCTTAAGCAGGAGCAGAGCGCTGATGGAAATTAAGTGGTTCAGGAGCCACACAGACTAGAAACAGGGCAGAGGCTGTTTGATGGAGCAACTGTCCTTCCCCTGGGCTATGAAGGATTATTGGTAGGCTTCTCTCATCTCATTTCCTTTAGGAGATGATTAGTGGATTCCTTATGTTTTCATTTTGTTTTTGGTTCTAAGATCTGGGCAGTTTTCCATTAGGATTTTTTGAAATGAGTTTTCTAGGCTTCTCTAATTGGTCTTGGCTTTTAGGTAGTCTTAATTTATCTCATATTGACCTGTTTCATAGATTACATGTTTTTGAAATGAGATACCTTATACTTTTCTTTGATTTTTTTTTCAGTCCTTTCATTTTGTTTTAATATTTCTTATATCTCATGGAATCATTAACTTCAGTTTGGTCCAATCCAATTTTCAGAGTTTGTTATTTGGGTAAAGTTTTATATCTCTTAACTTTGAACAACTAGTATTTATATAGTACTTTAAGTTTACAAAGTATTTTACAAACAAGAACTCATTTTATCTTCAAAGCATCCCTGGGAGACAGGTGCTATTATATGCCCATTTTACAGATGACAAACTGAGGCAGAAAGCAGTTAGGTTACTTGCCCATTGTTACACAGCTAATAAGCTAATAAGGCTAGATTTGAACTCAGATCTTCCTGACTCCAGGCTTAGCTCTCTATTAACTGAATTACCTGGCTGCCTTAGTACCATTTGTACTAAGATCTTTATTTTCCCTCCAAGGCTTTCATTCAGAACTCTCATTTCTTTTCCACTATATAAATGAGAGAGAATAGTGTACCCGAAATAACTTCTCTAGGCAAGCTGAGAAATGTAGCCAATGAGTTATGTGGCCATCAGTGTTAAACTTGATACAACTCCAATGCTTTCCATGACACTATTCTCTCCTGTCTTTATTTCTACCTGTCTTCTGACTGTTTCTCTTAGTTTCCTTTGATGATGTTGAATCATCATCCTTCTCCAATCCCCTAAGTGTGATTGTTCCTCTAACCTCTGTTTTGGACTTTTATCTTATTTCTCTCTGCACTATTTCTCTTAATGATCTCTATGGGACATTCAAATTACATTTTGATTATCTGCATCTGTTGGCTATAGCGGATGGTAGATGGATGTAAGAGCCCTTATGGGGCTAATTAGACCAAACAAGGCAATATATGTGAAGTGCGTTGCAAACCTGAAAGTACTTTATGATGTCATATCATCATCACACCACCACCATCAACAATAATAATGATATAATAATAATAATAGTGATAATAATAATAATAATAATAATACTGATAATAATAATAATAAATACTACGGAAGATGTTTGCTTCTGATGGTCCAGGGTATCTTCCTTTTGGCAGTGGCCAAAAGCTGTGTGTCTGATACTCTGCAAGGATGGTCCTTATATTTGTAAGGGTAGTTATACTTGTTGTGGGTAAGTGAAGCTGCATTGGTATGCTTAAGGTTTGGCCCACCACTGAGTCCTGAAATGCACTTTTTTTTTTACGTGATGAGAATAAATTGTGTTACTTTAGTGGCTTCTCTCATCTTGGCAGCAGAATGGACTCTGCTATTTATTGGGTCAATTCTAGCTCTACTATCTATGTTTGTATTAAAAGGTTAATTGTCTTACACCTACACATTTCTAATCTTGATTCTCTGAGGAAGAAAAGCAATTGTAATGAGAATAGCATTTCCCATCTAATGTCTTTTGCAGTACTGAGTGCATGGCTTTGATTTTTTTTTTTTAAACACCGCTTGCTGATTCTGATTGAGTGAATATTGCCATTCTGGCAGGGAGTGTGTCTGTTCCTGATAACTGCTTGTTTTGAAACCCTTGAAGATATTGGTCAGTTTCTTTGTTTACTCTGGGTTGGTAGATAGCGATTCCTTCCTTTCAAAGGGCAGCCTTTAATGAGCACCCTGTGGCTGTTTGATGTTACCCACCTACAGGCTTTGGCAGTGGAAGGAATCATCTATTTTCATTTGTGGAAACATTTGCACCTAGTCCTTTTTTAAAAATAACTCTCCCCTTGGAACACAGAAAACCCAATTTTGTAGCAATGTTCTTTGTGTTCCCATTTGTACACATCCTAATAGCTAGGATGGAAATATTCTTGGGACTGTAATCATTTTTCACCCTGTAGGTATCTGGGAAGGGGCTTAGTGCCTTTGTTCGTGATATCTCATAAAACTGCGTTTATAAGCAATATTCCTCTGAGGTACTCCAGATGAATTCATATCTGCATAAGGAACTTGGAAATGATAGGGTTTTGTAGAGAAGATGAAGGCAGAAAGAAATATTCCCTAAAGCAAGTGCTAATAGAAAATTTAGTCTCTGTTCTAGGTATATCCGAATGACAGAAATAAATTGAACCAATCTATCTAGTCCTTCTGATGTACACTGATGAAGCACAGGTTCTGAGATCCTGATTTGGTTTCAGTGAAGTTAGATGTCCAGTCAGTTTTCTGACATCCTTCCCCTACACCCACTAAACATGCAGAATAGTGTTTTAAAAGAGGAATATATTTTCTTTTTTTTTTCAGGTTTCATAATCTGAGATATGTATGTATGTGTATATATATATATATGTGTATATATATATGTATGTGTATATATTATATATATATAAAATATAAAAATTTTGTGAAGTTCTTTATAGGGCACATGAAAGTGTAAATAATTGCAAGCACCCTTTGCTTGAGTCCAGCCAGGAGGCAGAAGGAGCTGAGGAATTAGGTGGGATAAAAACCTTTGAAGTGGGAAGCCAGGTTCAGCCTGAGCAAGATTCACTGCCAGCTGTTAACTTGGGTCATTTACAATTAGTATTGAAAGTACTAAACAGGAGCTAAGTTTACGAGCTCTTATTCCTACCAGAAAGCCTGGTGTTGTGTAGGAGTATAGGGAGTTAAAATGTCAGATTTGAGGGACATAACTAGATAGGAGAATATGAACTGAGTTGATCATGCTGTGGCTGTTTTTCAATTGTGCCCAAATCTTTGTAATCCCCATTTCGGGTTTTTTTGGCAAAGTACTGGAATGGTTCACCATTTCTTTCTCCACCTCATTTGACAGATGAGGAAACTGAGGCAAACAAGGTTAAATGACTTGCCCAGGTTCACACAACTAGGAATTGTCTGAGGCCAGAATTGAATTCACACAGATGAGTCTTCCTAACTCTAGGTTCACCACTCTATCCACTGTGCCACCTAGCTGCCTCTGATCATAATGTGTCAAGTTGTAAAGGACAGATGAACACTCACAGACACACATACACATACAGATACAAAAATAGATATAGATCCACACATACTGACATACCCACAGAGATACAGATATGGATACATATATAGACATATACATATGTGTGTAAACACATATAGATATTATGTATGTTTGTGTGTATTTACATGCCTATGCACACATGTATACATATATATATATATATATATATATATACACACACATATACATATATATAATAACAGGAGTTATAGTAGTATAATACCAGGAGGAAATGATGAAGATGAACAAATGAATAAACTGGAAGTCAAAGTAGCCTGGTTGGTGTCAGGCTATCTCCTGGAGAAGCCTGATCATTACTATAGAGAAAAGAAGAGGCATTTTCAGGCTTCCTCTTGGCATGAGGGTATTGAAATTTTAGTCACTTTCTTAACATAATTCCAAGTTACTTTCCAGAATTTTGGGACCAATTTATATTTCTTTCAGCAGTGTGTTAGCCTGCCTACCCTTCCATAATACCTCCAACATTATTGTTTTTTATTTTATTTTATTTATAATGTTTATCATGTATATATTTATACATGCATTTGTTGACTCATTTTATAGAATGTAATCTCCTTGAGGGCAGGGATTATTTCTCATCCTTGTATCCGTAGCATCTAGTGTAGTGCCTGGCACTTAGTAGGTACTAATAGATGCTTGTTGATTTACTGGTTATTTGGCCCAAGCTACAAGGGAAAAAATGTGCAAGTCCTTTGTCCTAATGTAGACTACAGTGACTTCTCAGATAATAGAAATGAAGCCAATTTATCCTGAAATTGAGTTGAAAGGTGTGGCTCATCTAAGCCCATAGAAATTACAGGGCTGGATTCAAATGGAAATACGGTGCCTAGAACCCAACACTTGATAAACAGAGCAGGAAAGAGTACTGGAAAAGAGTCCTGATCAATTCCTGAAATGAATCCTTTCTCTAAACTTTTCTTTCCCTTTCCATTTAATTCTTTCTGCAGGAGAATTTTTTTCTCTTTTTCTGTCTGCTCAAGTGAAATGGTAAGAAACTTTTAGAAAAGGGAAAAAAAAAACCCGTTCTTCAGAAAGACCGAATGAAATTGAACTCCTATTGGGAAAAAGAAAGCATATGATTGGCCCATTTCTATGCATACTCCTTTGCTTTGAACTTTACATACATATGTGTGTGTGTGTGTGTGTGTGTGTATGTGTGTGTGTAAAAACATGATTATCTTCGAAAAGTATATTGGTACAATGTGAAGATATATCTGTGAGTTAATTCAGAGTGAAGGATAGAATATCAGAGGATCTTCAGAACAGAGCAGGATAATCTTTTTTTTAATATATATATAATGGTTGTAGATTCTAGCAACCTAAGGATATGGTATAATGAGAAACAGCATAACTGGAGAATTTCATCAGGTGTTTGATATCAAGTGATCTTATTTGCTCCTTAACTCATTGCATTAAACTTTGATATGGAAATAGAAATAGTATGTTGAATCACATATTTCTTCTTCTTCCTTTAATATTAGACATTTCAAAATATTTTCCAATTGTTATTATTATTATTATATGGCATCTCCAGGAAGCAAGTTGGGATTATTATCTTCATAAAGTGCTTTGGTTTCAGCCAATAAAATATCTGACATGCTAAAAGGTTAAATAGTATGGCCATAGCTTAAATTACTGTCAGAACAGGGATAGAAATTCTGATTTTTCATATCCCAATGCTTTACTTGTTCCCTGGATGTGAATGTTTTTCAGTCTGTATTTTTGACAGAAGAGTTAGAATTCAGAAAGGAATACTGTACCAAGAGGCAGGAGACCAAGGTTACAATTCCCATTCTATCACCCAACTTGTCACTTTAAGTATAAAGTCTTATACTTGAATTTAAAAACAACAGCTTCACAAGTGCAAGATAGGGGAGGTATAGCTAGACAGTAGTTCACTTGAAAAAGACCTGAGATGAGACCACAGTATAATGTGTCAACTGGAACCAAAAACTAATGCCGTGTTGGACTGCATTAAGAAAGGGATAGTGAATAGGGCTAAGGAGTTGATAAGAAGGCTAGGTGGTACATTGGATAGAGCACTGGGCCTGGAGTCAGGAAGTTCAAGTCTGGCATCAGACACTTACTAGCAGTGTGACTCTGAGCATGTCAATCAGTCTCTGTATTCCTCAGTTTTCTCCACAGTAAAATGGGGGCTTAATAACATCTATCTAACAAGGTGGTTATGAGGACCAGTTGATAATATTTGTAAAGTGCTTATCACAATGCTTGACATACAGACAGAGCTTAATAAATGCTTATTTCCCTTCCCCCTATACTCTGCCTTGGTCAGACCATATCCCTGCAGTATTGTGTTCAGATTTGAGCACCATTTTTTAGAAAAAAACCATTAATAAACCAAGGAGTAAGCAACAAGATGAGGGCAGCAAGGATGGTGAAGTTATGTTACCTGAGGGTCAGGTTGAAGGAACCTGATTTGTTTGACTTGGATAAGAGAAGACTTAGGGAGAGTATGATAAGTGCCTTCAAATATTTGAAGGTTTGTCCCATGGAAGAAAGACTAGACTTGACCCAGAGGACAGAACAAGGAGGAGGGGTAGAAGTTGCAAAAAGGCAAATTTAGCTTGATATAAGGAAAAATGTCCTAAAAATTAGACCTGTCCAGATGTGGAATGGGTTGCCTCAGGAGATGTTCAGGCAAAGGCTAGATGATCATTTGTTGGCTATGATGTGGAAGGAATTCTTGTTAAGCTACAAGTTGAACTAAGTGATCTCTGAGTCTTTGACTTAATAGTTGTTCAAATTTGGGTAAATTGGTCAACTTCTCTGGGCCTCAGATCCCTCATCTGTATTGTTATTATTATTATTATTGTTATTATTATTGGCAATTGGGGTTAAATGACTTGTCCAGGGTCACACAGCTAATAGTTGTCACGTGTTTGGTCTGAGGCTAGATTTGAATTCAGGTCCTCCTGACTTCAGGGCCGGTGCTCTATCTACTGTGCCACCTAGCTGGCCCCTTCATCTGTAAAATAGGAACAATAATACCTTAGCTAACAAATCAAGGAGCAAAACCATTTCCTCCCTAAGATCAATGATTGTAGGTTTCATCAATTTGTGTCAATGCATATGCGGCAGAGCCACTTGCCTTCCAGAGTGCTTTGTAGACTTTAAAAAAACTGGAACTAATT
Organism: Phascolarctos cinereus; assembly: GCF_003287225.1. Lineage (NCBI taxonomy): Eukaryota > Metazoa > Chordata > Mammalia > Diprotodontia > Phascolarctidae > Phascolarctos > Phascolarctos cinereus. The sequence continues at coordinate 102,144,990 of NW_027556180.1, forward strand.
TGAGCTATTGCTATTACTGTAGAAAGGGATTGATCAGGATGGATCAACTGTGTCCTTCCAAAATACTTGATGCCTTCTGATAAGCACAGTAGTGAGGACATGGAAGAGTTAAAACTTTGCCCCTTTTGGACTTTGAATAATATTTCCCTCAGATTGAGGGATCTATTCACTGATTTTAAAGTCTTTGAAACTGAGAATGATCTATTTGCATCTTGCAAAGGGACCAAAGACTTTGATGGGCCAGTGTAAGAGAAGAGTAAAGAAGTAAGAAAATTTGAAAAAAACATTCTTAATAATGTGATGGAATTAAGGGATGGTGAGCTATTGACTGGCTGAATGCTCAGCCAGCCATGGTCCAGGTGTCCTTGACAGCGGTAAACAAACATTAAGAAGGGAACCATTTTTTGGCAGATGAGAAGAGAGCATGATATAGAAAAAAAATCTACCTTCTGACAGGATATCCCTCTTTGTCTTTTTCTTTGTATGTCTTCTATAGTACTGCAGGAAAAGGAGGGGGGGATTTTTCTTCTCACATCTTTCCTCCCCTCCGATGGCAATAGATCTTAATGTAGAACAAATTATTCAACAGCAGATGTTTATCTGCCAGAGGAGATAAAGTCTAAAGAGTCCAGCTGCAGAATCTATTCGAATTATAGAGAGGCCCAGGAATCCTAGCAGAGTGGCTTGTCCAGCAGATAAGCTTCATCCAAGGGGAACAGGATAAAGATACCATAAGAAGAGAAAAGATATTGAGATCCTGCAGTAGCATAGGTGTGAGTTGCATTGGCCATGTGTATTTCCTGTGTACATGGCTCTTTGTTAAGGTACTCTGTTTAGGTTTCCTTTGTTTGTATTAATGGTGTGTGTATTTTCAGTAAAGTACCAAGTTTGTGGGGCAAATATTTTGTTACTGCTGTAAATGCTTTACCATTTCAGTAAATCAATCAATCAATAAACATTTATTAAGTCCCTGCCCTCAAGGGGCTCACAGTTTAATGGGGGAGACAAAAAACAAACATGCAAATAAGCTATACAGAATAAATATGAATAATTAAGAGAGGAAAGGTACTATAATTAAGAGGAATTAGGAAAGGCTTTCTGGAGATGATGGGATTTTTAGTTGGAACTTAGAGGAAGTCAGGGAAGTCAGGAGGCAGAGATGAGGAGGCCAAGCATTATAGGCATGGGGGAAAGCCAGAGAAAATGTTTGGAGCCAAGAGATAGTGTGTATTTGATCCTGGAGGAGATAGGGAACCACTGGGGTTTACTGAATAGGGGTGTGTGTGTGTGTGTGTGTGTGTGTGTGTGTGTGTGTGTATGATATGGTTGGAGCTATACTTTAGGAAAATTACTTTGGTGGTTGAATGGAGGATGAGTTGCAGTGGGGAGAGACTTTAGGCAGATGGAACCACCAGCAGGCTATTGTAACAGTCTAGGCAAGAGGAGATGAGGGTCTGCACCAGAGTGGTGGTGGTGTCATCTGTGAGAAGGGGATATATTTGAGAGACATGGCAAAGGTGAAATTGATTAGCCTTGGCAACAATGGAAGGATAAGAGGTAATGAGGCATTGATGACACCGAGATTGCCAGCCTGAAGGATGGGGAGGTTGATACCCTCTATGGTAACAGAGAAGGTAAGAGAGAGGGAAGACTTGGGGAAAAGATAATGAGATCAGTTTGGGGTGAGTTGAGTTTAAGTCCATTCTGAGATGTCTGAAAATTTGTTGGAGATGTGAGATTGGAAGCTAGCAGAGAGGCTCAGGGCCAAATAGGTAGATTTGAAAATCATCAGCATAGTGATGATAATTAAATCCATGGAAGCTGATGAGATCACCAAGTAAATTAGTGTATGTGGAGAAGAGAAGAGGACCCAGGACAGAACCCCGAGGGATGCCTATGGTTAGAGGGTATGATCTGCATTTGATAGCAAAGGAGATTGAGAAGGAGTCCTCAGATAGGTAAGAGGAGAACCAGAAGAAAGTCATGTCATAAAAACCTAGAGAGAAGAGAGTATTAAGGCAGAGACGGTGATTAGCAGTGTTAAAAGCCTTTGCTTTTATGTAATTGTAGTTGGTGGATGGATTATAAGTGCATGCATTGGTGGGGCTTATGAGCTATTGTTTTAGGAATGCAAGCCCACAGAATACCTTGAATCTGGGGTACCTCATTCTGTCCCCAGTGGACCCAACTCATGAGTGCAGGTTTTGGTAGGGGGTAATCAAGAGGAGGTGGTATATTATTACTGTTTTGGAGAAATGAAGTTACATATCAATTATCACATTGTTATAACAACTATCTGGTTAAGTATGGCCAAGTTGTATTCTATTTTTACATATGAGAGTAACAAGGGTAAACCAGTGGATAGTCCAAGACTCTCAGTCTAGGGACCTATCAGCCATGTTATTTCTGCAGTACTTCGATATTTCAAAAGAATTATGATTTTACCAATGCAGATGAAAACCCTCCCATATCCTTATTAAATTTTTTAATGGGTTGCTGTGGCCAAAAAAAAATCATTACCTTGTGGTCAACCTTTTTGATGATGAGTATCTCAACATTTAGCTATGTTGGTCATTGGATAACAATCTGTCACTAGACTCACACTTGAAACCTTTCCAACTTTGTAGGATGTATCAGAGCTTGTGATATAAAAACCCAAGGTCACCTTCACACCATAACAAGTCATTTGTTAAAGTACAGTTTCCTCTTATTCCTTACTTTATAATGTTTCTTTGGAGTTGGCTAGTTTCAGTACACTGAATTCAATGAGTTAGTTAGCTAATAAGTATTTATTAAGTGCTTACTGGACTAGCCACTGGGGATAAAAGAATGGCAAAATTTGGTCTCTACTCTCAAGGAGCTCACACTCTAATTCACAATTAATGAGTATTATGCTAAATGTTTATATTTTTCTTATATCTAATATTTTATTATTTGTCATTATTTTATTTTCAGTCCACTCCTATAATTTCCTTGGTTTGGGGGGTTCCTAGCAAGGATGATCCCTCCATTGGTGCATATTGGTAACTGTTCTTCAATTTATAATATTAAAGAGTTATCTTGGGTACCGAGATGGTAAATGAGCTGTCCAGGGTCACACAGCCAGTATGTGGCAGATATGGGACTTGAACTCAGGTCTTCCTGATTCTGGGTCCAGCTCTCTTATGCCAAGATAAGTATGGCATCACCACTATAGGAATAAAAGTGCTTAAGTACCCTAACATTTAATAAGGATAAATGTAAGGTCTAATACTTAGATTAAATAAAATTCACATTAGAAATATGAAATAAAATTGACAGATATTGGGGAGTAAGCCTAATAACAGCACCTTGTTTAGGTTTGATTTAGGGACAAAATGAGATACTCATAAGTCATCCTACAGTTAACAAAAGTGAAAATGTTACTTTGCCCTAACAGAGCAAAGATATGTAACAAGGATACAGTTGGCACTTAATTACTATGGACTTGGTCTCCCTCAGTTCTACATGAAAACTCATCTAGTCAACAGGGAAAGGTATAGTAACTTGTAGGATCCTCAGACAACTGTCAAGTTGCAAGGGGCCCATATGGATGGGACTTTTAATAAACTTAGATGAGCAAGAAGCAGCCTCAAGGGAATTAGGGGCCAATCAGGTTTTAGGGACAGTTTTGTTGACTTTTGGAGGAAATGAATCTCTGTTCTATTTCTGTTGCATAAGGAAGGGAAAACATTGGTACATAATAGTCCTATCACAGCACGGCTATGGGACAGTTCATTGGAACAAAACATGGACTTTTCTTCAAACATAAGCTCAATATGAATAGAGAAATCAACCAAGCTAATGAGATCTTTCTACCTTTCAATGCATCATGTTCCTGGGTGGACTAGGGAGAAGATAGTTTTGCCCAGGTCAGACTGAGCTGGCCACTCAAATATATTTGAGGTATTATGTGAAATTCTTGGTATCACATTTTAAGAGAGACATTAATAAACTAGAGAATAGAGAAGAGAGAGGAGTGAAGTATCTAGGAAGATGAAAGGTCTTGAAAGCATGCCATACAGTAGAAGATCAGTTGAAGCTGATATTTAGCTTGAAGAAAAGACTTAGGGTAGACATAAGGGTCAATAAAAATTTGAAGGATTGTCGCTTCAGATTCTATGTGACCCCAGAGGCTAAAACTAGGAACAATGGGTAGAAGTTACAGAGAGGTAGATTTTGGTTTGATGTACAGAAAGACATCCTAGTTGAGCTACCCAGATTTAGAATGGGTTTTTGTGGGAGGTAGCATGCTATTTCTTCCTCAAAGCAAAGATTGGGTGACTACTTATTGGAGATGTTGTAGGAGGGATTCTTGTTCAGGCATATGTTGGACTAAATGGTCTTTGAGGTTCTTTCCAGCTCTGAGATTTTGTGATTCTGTGACCTAAGCGTTTGTAACATCATTAAGGGCCACAAAAAGGGAAATACTATATATGCTATAGAATTGGTTATTGCCTTCTGGGAGCTGATAATCTAAAACATGGAGACATAATTATGGTCCCTACAAAGAGGAGAATTCAAACAGCATGTCAATATGTGACTGATTGTATTATATGGTCACACTAAATAATACTAATAACTAACATTTACAAAACACTTTAAGGCTTGAAAAATGCTTAACATATTATCTCTTTTGATCCTCACAACAGCCTTGTGAGGTTGCTGCTACTAACATCCATATTTTACAGAAGAGGAAACAGAGACTGAGGGAGATTTAGTGGCTTACTAAAAGACACACAGCTATTATCTGAGCTAGTATTTGAACTTGGATCTTCTGAGTATAAGTTCAGTGCTCTATTCACTGCAGTCACCCATGCTGGGGCCTCTCCTCCTCCTCCTCCTTCTATTAAGAGCTTATTATGTGCCACACACTGCTACGTTGGGAATACAGATACAAGAAGAACGAAAGAAAGACAGTTTCTGCCCTCAGTGAGCTTATATTCTAATGGGAAAGGCAACATATAAAAAGGGAAATAAAAGAGGGGTTGAGATTAAAGTAACCTAGCAGTGGCATGGTATAAAAAGCCTAGGAATGAAGACATTACTGGTTTTAGTATTTTTCTTAAATGGAAGGTCTATTAAACCCATCATGCACCTCTTCATTTTCCTCTGGGCCACTCTCAATTTTGGTGCTTTGAGTACTGTGGTATTTCATAATTCATAACCACCTATCATCACTGGAAGAATATTGCTGCTAAAAGATGAAATTATATTTCCAGGATGAGCTTGTAATTATTTAAAGTCCTTTTCAGTTTCTTAAACGAAATGTAGTACGCTTGCTTTCTTTTTCCTATTCGCTTTTGGGCCCAGATATTTGCTCTCCTATATCTCCACTCACACATCCATTCTCTTAGTTCAGGTGCTCAACACTTCTTACCTTCTATTTGATTTTCCCACTCCACGCTATCCTCTACATAGCTGCCAAAGTGACTTTTCCAAAGTGTAGGTCTGATCATGTTAACCCCTTTAACCCTCTTTCTCAATACATTGTAGTGGCTCCCTAGTACCTCAGAATCCTTTGTTTGGTATTTAAAGTGCATTACAACTTGATAGCCCTTCATACTCTTCCATTTTGCTTATGTTTTATTTTCTTTTATGTACTCTTTGATCTATCCATACCAGCTTGCTTGCTATTCCTTGTATGTGAAATATGCTCCATCTCTCATTTCTGGGCCTTTGCATGGATTATCTCCTGTGCCTGGAATACTCTCCATTTACCTCTTCCCCTTAAAGTACCTACCTTCCTTCAGGACTCATCTTAAATGTCCCTTTCTATAGGAGGCATTACAGCCATCCCAGCACCTAGAGACTTTCTAAGGTTATTTTCAATTTAATCTGTATGAATTGTGTATGTGTGTGTGTGTGTGTGTGTGTGTGTATGTGTATATGTATGTATATGTATATATGTTGTCCCCCCATTAGAATGTGAATGCCTGAAGGCAGGGCCCTCCTTTTTTGCCTTTCTTTGTATCACTAGGGTTTAGTATGTACCAGCCACTTAGTAAGTGATTAATAAATGTTTATTGATTGATTTGTCCAAGATAAGGATATATGTGTATACTGATGGGCCAGTTAATTGGTCCATTCTACTACTTATCGTAGTCTGTAAAATAAAAATTCTTTATCCACTTGGTTTTTCCTCTAATGATTATTAAGCTAGAGGGCCTTTCAGCCAGAGGATGGAGGGGGATCATAGAGACAGAAATAGGTGCCTTTGAACCATAATTGTAATCTCTGAAGAGTCTTACCAAATCTTCCATGCATTCCTGTTGAACTTACTCATGATTAATGTATTCAAAGGTACCTGGGATCTTAATGCATTTGTAAGAACTCCTACTCCTTTTGTCCTCCTGAGTTTAAATAAACTGTTTAAACAGATCAGGGTGGAGCTGTTTTAAATGTGCCTCATATCTTAAGGTTTTTCTTGGAGAGGAAGGAGCTGATATATCTTCAGGGAATGATCTGTGGATCCACAGATGTTATCAGGTGAATACTCACCTCTTAAGGAAGAAGAGACAGGTTTTTATTGGTGACTCCATGCTGAAGGGTTCACTGAGGTGGCTATTGTTGACCTAATATTAAAAATAATAATGATAGCTAATGTTTAAATAATATTTTAAGTTTTGCCAAGCACTTTTCATATGTTATTCATTTGATCCTTGAAACAGCCCTCGGAGGTAGGTCCATTTTACAGTTAAGGAAATTGAGACAGATTTTAAGTGACTTGCCCAGAGTCATACAGCTAGGTATTTGAAGGAGGATTTGAATCCAAGTCAATATGACTCTCAAAGCATATTAATTTGTACTGTATCTTTTATCTAAGATGTGATTGATGTCTTCCTGGATCACATATCCAAGATTTGTTCAACTGAATGAAAACTATCCATGGTGATCCACATGGGTGGGCACATATTATGTTGCCCAAAGGACACTAGGTCAAAGATTATGTAGTCTTGGGCAATTAACTGTAAATCCCAGGTAGTTTTTCTATCACTATTACCTGTAGAAGGCAAGGGATTCAGAAGAGAAAGGCAGATGTAAAAAGCAAATATCTGGTCAAGAAGATGATGCCTTGAGAATAGGATCTTAATTTCTGGATCACGTCTGAGAATATTGAATGAAAGGATCCTGGACAAGATGCCAATAGTTAGTAAGAATGGATTTATCTATTCTTGTATCCATGAAAAAAAATGAAAGAGCATCTCTTAAGTACTATTAAGTACTGCCAAGAACTATTCTAATCCCTGGGGAAACAAACAAAAAAGTTAGGTGCTCTCAGCTCCCGAGCACCTCAACTTCTATTTGGGGGACACCACACACGCAGGCAAGTTTAGATTCAAGGCTGATGGAGAGGTCTGGTGATCTGGAGGGTTTAGCAAAAGAGAAAATGGCAAGAACTATGTATCCTTAGAAAACCCAGCAGATGGTAAGATGCTAGGGTCTGCCACCTTATCAGGAGGATTATAGTTGATCCCTATTTGCTTACTGAAATGATATGAGTGGTGTATCTGTCACACAGTGTAGAGTAAGGGAAGCTAGATGGGCCCAGACAAATGATTGATATAAAGAGGGAGTGGAACCAGGTGCTCTAGGCTCCCTCCCTTGAGGGCCTAAGGGCCATGGAATCTTTCCATCTGATTTTCCATCTGGCTGATGAAATCTGTATACTTTGTCTTCCCCTATTAGAATACTAGCTTCTTGAGATCAGACTCTTTCTTTTCAATTTGTAGCCTCAGCATAGTACTTTATACATAATAAGCACTTAACAAATGCTTTTTCATTCATTTATTCACTCATTTGCACATTCATGTGTTCATAGTAAGAGAGCACTTTCCTGCCCTTAAGGAATTCAAATCACCTGGCCCTGGTAAGCTATATTCAAGTGTACTGAAAGTATTGGAAGATATGATTTCTGAGCCTCTAATAGTAATCTTTGAAAGACTGTGGAGAATTTGAGAAGTATTGTGGGATTGGAGGTGGATAAAATGTTTTCATTATTTTCAAAACAGAAAAGAATGAAGCCTGAAAATTATAGGCCAATGAACTTGACCTCATTTCCTGGCAAAATTCTGAAACATAGAATTACTATTGATGGCCTGTGAACATATAGAAATGGAAATGTTAATCACAAAGAACTAGCATAGTATCATCAAGACATGGTCATACCTTATGAATTGAATTTCCTTTTTTAAAAAATTAGTGTTAATAGACTGGCAAAACATGGGAATTTTATAGATACAGTTGATCAGATTATAGCTAAGCATTTTATAAAGTCTATTGTGCTATTCTTATGGAAAACATGGAGGTATATGAGCAAGGTGATAGTACAATAAGGTGGCTTCAAAACTGGTTAAAAGGTGACTCAGAGAGAAGTCATTAACAACCTGATGTCAGCTGGGAATGAAGTCCCTAGAAGAGTGAGTGCTTCAGTGATCTGTGCCTGGCTTTATAACTGTTTAGCATTTCTATCAATGACTTTGAAAAAGGTAAAGATGATGTGCACATTAAATTTGCATACATAAGAGGTATAGCTAACACACTGATGTCAGGACATCAAAAAGATCTTGACAGACTAGAATGAATTCTAATAAAATGAAATTGAGTGAGGATAAATGTAAAGTCTTAGATTTGGGTTAAAAAATCAATATCTATTAAAAACTGTGGGAGTCATGGCTAGGCAAAATTCTGCCCCCCAAAAATGTGTTTTAATAGACTGCAAAGTCGATATTAATACTGGGATTTTATAGACAAAATAACTAAAGCACACATGGATGTGAGGCTTTGTATTGTCTGCAAGCCTTGAGTACCTTTGATTTCTGTGTTTTAATAGACTGCAAAGTCGATATTAATACTGGGATTTTATAGACAAAATAACTAAAGCACACATGGATGTGAGGCTTTGGTATTGTCTGCAAGCCTTGAGTACCTTTGGTTTCTTAGTCTGATTTTTTTGGGCCATCTTTTCCTAAGAATACCATTGCATTAAAGTCGCTGAATATTAAAGTATATATATTTTCATTTGGAGGACATTAGTGAGTTCTTCATGGATTTTCCTGAATTAATCCATGGTTTCGTCTTTGACACTGAACCAAAAGAAGATACTCTCTCTCCTTTTTTTTTCATATTTTTTGGATCAAACTCCTTGGATGGTACACAGTTTGTGCAAGCCCACAGTCTTTGGGGGCCCTGGGCCACAGGTTACATTCGTTTCAGAGTATTTTAAAGCCACTCCACTTCAACTGAAAAGTGAGTTTGCTCATAAACCACACTCTTTTGCTATTATATGTTCTCCTCATTTTCCTCTTCTTTTGGGGGTGGTGGAATGAGAAGGCTGTACAGATGGTGGGAAACCCATTCCATTTTCTTCCATTTTCCTAACAGTTCATTTCTCACTTATTACTGGAGGGAGCTCCTTAATTTTACAGCCAGTGTAATTAATATAAAACATTGTTTGCCAGAGCAAAAATGGTTGTTACTTTGAGATCACAATCAACGTGGCTTATTTTTAAAATGCCTGCTCATTAAAGATATTGTGCTAAAGTCGCCCAGCAGGGGCTGATTTATACTTTATTTTTTTAAATGAACAACTTCAGGAAAGGTCTCACATTTATATGGTGTGTTAAAAAGTTTACAAAGTTTTCTTCACAACAACACTGTGAACTAAATTATGCAAGTATTAATGCCCCCATTTTACAGGTGAGGAAAAAGGCTCAGAGACATCACATAAATAGCAACTGTCTGTGGGGGGAGTTAATCTCCACTCCTGACTTTGGATGTAACACACTTGTTTTTTACACTCTGCCTCACTGCATTTCAGTTTCCTACAGGTATATCTGCAAAGAGAATATCTTTTTCTTCTTCCCTACACCAAAGACACACTTAAACTTCATCCCCGTCATCCAATGGTAGATCAAACCTATCTGGTAGATGCAGTATTCTTTAAGTTCCCTGAATATTTGTATTGACAATGACACCGCTATCACATAGTGTTTTAAGCCTACAACAACTGCCCTATGAATTAGGTAGAAAAATACAGAATAGTTACTTTAATTGTCAAAAAGTTACAGTGCTAGTCTATATTTGTTATTTCATTCAATTTATCTAATGGTCCCTCTTTTCCCTCCCAGTCTCCTCTCACAATTAAAAGTATAGTAGTTTCTTTAAATGTTTTGGGCCAGGAAAGAGAACTGTTACCAATGGCAAGGCCTGAGACCATCAAAGACCACACTGATAAATAGCATTTCCTGTTAAACCGTTGCCTAATGTAGCCTTTTTGAATGCTTGAATGGAGGTTCTCTCTTATTAGACATTTATTTTCCCCTTGCATGGTAATTAGCATAATTAGAGTTTATGTGTAAAGTACCATCTATCTATTGTGAAGGTTTTCAGGAATTCTAATTGCTTTACTGAAGTAGCCTACTTTAAATGATTCATTTCTATATTGTATTTGCCAGAGCTTCTCCCAGGGGAAAATGAGGTCCCCACAATCAGAGCAGCATCTTGGGGTGTGGAACGATAGTATCTCCTTGCTGGCAATGTGGTCTGTTATACTGGGTTGGCTGGGTACAGTGTTGATACCGTAATGAAATATGCCAGATCAAGATTATAAAATGACTGTTTTCCTGGGAGCCTAATGAGAAGAAGAAGAACAGTATGCCGTGCTAGTCTACCCCACGGAGAAAGAATGTAAATAGAGAGAGAAGAAACAGATTTCCTGGTTTAGACTGCAGCTACCTTACTGGGATACACTTTTTCCAGTTCTAGAATGTTATATTTGAGAGTGGCAGTCTGGGCTGCTAAGTGGCTGCTCAGGGGCCCCCAAATAGAGCTACTCAGAGAACAGAGAGATAGGCACATGTTGGATTTGCCTCACACGTGAAAAATATGTAGTGTGAGGTAATTTGTCTGGTGTACTTTCCGTTTGCAACATCCAGTATCTGTATCCATTGCCCACACAATTCCACTTTGAATCCCATCATACTACCTTGCAAAGATTATGTTTTGTGAAAGCCATTGCTGAGTCTCCTGACTGGAAACTTTCTGCTCAGAAAGTAGAGTCTGTGGATGGCAGCCAAGTGCCTTTCTGGCCTCTCAGCAAATCACCTTTTTCAAATGGACTTGAAGTTCATCTAGAGAGGCCCCTGTGATTCTAGATCGGTTTTTAATTGATGTGCTCAGCCTAGTCATGCTTTACTTACAAGTTAAATTGAACCAAGGTACCATGCACAACATGTTGTCATTTCTGTTAATGTGCTCCCTCACCCCCTCCCTCCACCATCTTGGTGCCCTTAATTACACTTAGCCAAATTGCAGCTAAATTTAATTCACAAAAAAGTTAAAGTTCATATGTAGATTTTTTTGTCATTGTGGAATCTCTGTTAGTCAAGTACTTTGTAAGGACACACATATAATTCAAGTGATTAGGTAGAACGTACTGCTGAGACAAGTTAGTGATGTAAGTGTTGTATGGAGCAGTGAGAGGTTTCCTATATCTTTCCATTTCTTCATAAATGTGTTAGCTGTTGCATGACATAAAGGAAAGGTTCAGCAATTTTAACTTTTAATCTGCTTTTAGAAAGGTTAGACCTTGGTGATTTTACCGTTCACCATGCCAGGAATTCCCCTCCTTTTCTTCATTATTGGAAACTGCTTAACTTCTCTTTTTCAGACACACACACACATGAATTTCTCTCCACCTATGTATATTCAAATATATGTATACCTATGTACATAGGTATACAGTGCTGTACGTATGGTAGTTGTACACATCTATAAAAATAAATTCATATTCATATATGCAAAGTAAATATTTGTATGCATATATATGTATATGGAGGCAGTCATAGGCATACAAATACATATGAATTTATATCATAATTATATCTTAAATATGCTTATAGATCTATAGATAACTATAATATGCATGTATATATAAACACAAACAATTGTGCATGCGTAAGTATATATGAATCTATATATCAATGTATTCAAATAATGTATACATATGCATATGTATGTACATAAATATGTGCATGCACACACACCTACATGTACATAATATTTATGTATATAAACATAGACATGATAGACATTTTCTATTCAACATAGAACAGATTAACTACAACTTCTTTGGGAGATTGTGGTCTATCCTTCTACCTGGCTTTTCAGAAAGTGTTTGAGCAATAGTAAATTCTTAGTAATGTATTTCTTCTGGTTTCTTGACCACTTGAAAGAATTCAACCTGTTTCATTAGCTCTGGCCAATCATGAATCCTTTTGGAAATGCCAGTGAAGGAATTAGGGTCAAAGATAGAGGCTGTCTTCATTAATAATCTTTCAGGAAATGCCTGTGAAAATTCTCTGTGACATTTTCCTCTGGACTTTTAGGTCCCTGTTTTGGCTGTGATTCTACTTTCTAAGAAAAAAAGGGTGAGAAAATAGGAATGCAACTTGGGAGTGCTCTGTAAGGAATATATTTTGTTCCTGGGGATGGAAACATGGAGTCTGTGCCTTTCCCTACTTCTTAATTGTTCGTTTCACTGATGTAGTGCCTTACTGAGGGTTTCCTAAAGTCTAAATAGTCCAACATACAGAATAAACACACTTAAGTTGCATATTCTTTGTCCTGTTAAATCAAGGGTGTGCTGAAGCCAGTATTAACTGACTTGGGAAAGTTGATTGTTAAATTTTCATTGTGAGGATCAAGACTTAGTTTATTGTTTTCTTGATTGTCTAGACTTATAAAAGTGATAGAGAAAATGATAATACAGCTTAAACTTAGAAGTGTGTTGTATGCACATTTCTCCCCACTCCCAGGGAGCTAGTTATTAAATATTTATTTGTACACCCCTGTGTGTATATGCATGTATTTATATACGTACATACAGACGTATCTATCTATCTGTCTGTCTGTCTGTCTATCTATCTCTTCCCTAGTCATCACAGTCCAGTGGCAGGACAGAATCAAGACAACTGGTGATGGCTCAAGATGACCTTGTTGTCTTTGATATCTAACCAAGCTCTAGATGATCCACAGTGCCTGCTTCAGCTACTTTCATGACCATTGGAATAAATTGTTCTCATCCGCTATTCCACCAGGGGAAGTCTTTACATACTTGGGGTAGACATCCCCCTAATTCACCAACAGGTTTAAGCCTCCTTGGTTACTTTCAACCTGATGTAGCCTGTCTGCTGAAATGGTTTACTGGGGTGTGGCATGCTACTTCATATTGGCAGGTGTGAGGGCATATGGAAAATTATGTCAAAATTTGGTTGCCCAGAGAAGTTCATCAGTATTGTACTTCAATTTCATGATAGCATGCTTGCCTGGGTTCTGGATAATGGGCGATGCTCTCATGCCTTCCCAGTCACCAATAGAGTGAAACAAGGCTGTGTGCTTGCTCCTATGCTTTTTAGGATGATGTTTTCAGCCATGTTGTCAAATGCTTTCTATGAAGATGAACACGGCATCAGGGTCAGCTACCACATTGATGGTAAATTCTTCAACTTGAAAAAGTTCCAAGCCAAGACCAAAGTGGAGGGAGTGATGGTGCATGATTTTCTGTTTGAAGATGACTGTATACTCATTGCAGGTTCTGAAGCTGAGATGTAACAAAGTATCGATCGATTCTCTGCTGCTTGTGCTAATTTTGGACTAACAATTAACACCAAGAAAACATAGGGGCTCCATCAGCCATCACTCAGCATCAGTTCATGTAAAAAAAAAAACAACCAACTTTCCAGATATGTGGAACCATCAACTGCAGCAAAAGGAGAAGTTTTGAATGCTGTGGATAAGTTCACTTACCTTGATAGTATACTTTCCAGGGATGTACACATTGATAATGAGGTTGCTGCACAAATTGCCAAAGCTAGCTCAGTGTTTTGGAGGCTCCGAAGGAAAGTGTGGAAAGAAGAGGTATTAGACTGACTACCAAACTGAAGGTCTTCAGAGTTGTTGTGCTGACCTCATTGTTGTATGCCTGTGAAACCTGGACAAGCATTCCAGTGCCATGCCAGAAAACTGAATCTCTTCCATTTGAATTGTCTTAGGAAGATTCTGAAGATCACCTGGCAGGATAATATTCCAGACACTAAGGACCTTTCTCAACTAAACTACCAAGCCTTCAAACTCTACTTCAGGGAGCTCAACTCCAATGGACTGGCCATGTTGTTTGAATGCAAAAAGACTATTGCCAAAATTGCCAAAAGATTTGCCAAAAAGACTATTTAGGGCAAGCATTCACATGGTGGTCAGAAGAAGTGATACAAGGACACTCTCAAGGTCTCTCTTCAGAACTTAGGAAATGATTGTGTGACATAGGAGACGCTGGCACAGGACCACTCAGCATGGCATGCCCACATCAGAGAAGGTGCTGTACTTTATGAGCAAAGCTTTCTGAAGTAGCTCGAAAGAAATGCGATGTGCACAAATTTAAAGAATCCACCCCAAATGTTCAAATGGACAATTTGTGCCTACTCTGTGGCAAAACATTTACTAATTAGTTTCTCTAAGGCAACTTTCCCACCTACTTAGTAGTATTTTGTTTTTTTTTCCAATTACATGTAAAGATAGTTTTCAACATTAATTTTTATTGGATTTTGAGTTCCAAATTTTTTCCCCTCTCTCCCTTCCCTCCTGTCTCCTCAAGACAGAAAGCAATCTGATATATGTTATACATGTGCAATCATTTTAAAATGTATTTCCACATAAGTCATGTTGTGAAAGAAAAATCAGAACAAAAGGGAAAAACCATAAGAAAGAAAAAACAAAAAAAGTGAAAATAGTATACTTCAATATGCATTAAGACTCCATAGTTCTTTCTCAGAATATGGATAGCATTTTCCATCATGAGTCTTTGGGAATTGTCTTTGATCATTGTGTTGCTAAGAAGAACAAATCTATCATAGTTGATCATAATACAATGTTGCTGTTACTGTGTTACGGTGTACAATGTTCTCCTGGTTCTGCTCACTTCACTCAGCATCAGTTCATAAAAAAAAAACCAACCAGCTTTCCAGGTGTTTCTGAAATCTGCCTGCTCATCATTTCTTATAGCACAATAGTATTATATTACATTCATATAGCACAATTTGTTCAGCATTTCCCAATTGATGAGCATCCCCTCAATTTCCAATTCTTTGCCACCACAAAAAGAGCTGCTGTAAATATTTTTGTATATGTGGTTCCTTTTCCTTTTTTATGATCTCTTTGGGATACAGACCTAGAAGTGATATTGCTGAATCAATATGGCCCTTTTTGGCATCGTTTCAATTGCTCTCCAGAATGAATTGGATCCGTTCACAGCTCCACCAACAATGCATCAGTGTTCCAATTTTCTCACATCTCCAACATTTATCATTTTCTTGTTTTGTCATGTTAACCACTCTGACAGGTATGAAGTGGTACCTCAGAGTTGTTTTAATTTGCATTTTTCTAATCAATAATGATTTAGAGCATTTTTTCATGATTGTAGATAGCTTTAATTTCTTCATCTGAAAATAGCTTGTTCATATCCTTTGACCATTTGTCAATTGGGGAATGACTTGTATTCTTATAAATTTGACTCAGTTCTCTATATATGTTAAAATGAGGCCTTTGTCAAAGACACTGGCTATAAAAATTGTTTCCCAGCTTCTGTTTTTCTACTAATCTTGGTTGCATTGCCTTTGTTTGTGCAAAAACTTTTCAATTTAATGTAACCAAAATAATCCATTTTGCATTTCATAATGTTCTCTATCTCTTATTTGGTCATAAATTCTTTCATTCTCCATAGATCCGTCAGGTAAACTATTCCTTGTTCTCCTAATTTGCTTATAGTATCACCTTTTACGTCTAAATCATTTTGACCTTATCTTGGTATATGGTATAAGATGTTGGTCTGCGCCTAGTTTCTGCCATGCTATTTTCCAGTTTTTCAGTCAAATATTGAATTTTTATCCCAGCAGCTGAAGTCTTTGGGCTTATCAAACAGTAGATTACTGTAGTCATTGACTACTGTGTCTTGCGTACCTAACCTGCTCCACTGACTCACTACTCTATTTGTTAGCTAGTACCAAATAGTTTTGATGATTGTTGCTTTATAATTACAGTTTTCGATCTGTTCAGCAAGGCCACCTTCCCTAGCATTTCTTTTCATTAATTCCCTTGATATTTTGGATCTTTTGTTCTTCCAGATGAATTTTGTTACTATTTTTTCTAGCTCTATAAAATATTTTTTTGGTAGTTTGATTGGTATGGCACTGAATAAGTACATTAATTTAGGTAGAATTGTCATTTTTATTATATCAGCTTGGCCTACCCATGAGCAACTGGTATTTTTATACTTATTTAGATCTGACTTTATTTGTGTGAAAAGTGTTTTGTAATTGTGTTCATATAGCTCCTAGGTTTGTCTTGGCAGGTAGACTCCCAAATATTTTTATATTATATAATATATAGTTACTTTATATGGAATTTCTCTTCCTGTCTCTTGCTGCTGGACTTTGTTAGTAACATATAGAAATGCTGATGATTTATGTGGGTTTATTTTATATCCTGCAACTTTGCTAAAATTGTTAATTATTTCAAGTAGTTTTTTAGTTGATTCTCTAGGAATCTCTAAGTATACCATCACATATCTGCAAAGAGTGATAGCTTTATTTCCTCAATACCTATTCTAATTTCTTCAATTTCTTTTTCTTCTCTTATTGCTAAAGCTAACATTTCTAGTACAATATTGAATAACAGTGGTGATAAAGGACATTCTTGTTTCACCTCAATCTTATTGGAAATGCTTCCTGTTTATGCCCATTACATATAATGCTTGCTGATGGTTTTAAATAGATGCTGCTTATCATTTTAAGGAAAACTCCATTTATTCCTATGGCCTCTAATGTCTTTAATAGGAATGGGTGCTGTATTTTGTCAAAAGCCTTTTCTGCATCTATTGAGATAATCATATGATTTATGTTAATTTTGTTATTGATATAGTCAATTATACTAATAGTTTTCCTAATATTGAACCAGCCCTGTATTCCTGATATAAATCCCACCTGGTCATGGTGTGTTATCGTCATGATAAGTTTCTGTAATCTCTTTGCTAATATTTTATTTAAATTTTTTTGTATCATATTCATTAGGGAAATTGGTCTATAATTTTCTTTCTCTACTTTGGCTCTTCCTGGTTTAGGTATCAGCACCATATTTGTATCATAAAAAGAATTTGTCAGGGCTGCTTCTTTGCCTATTGTTCCAGATAGTTTATATAGTATTGGAATTAATTGTTTTTTAAATTTTGGTAGCACTCACTCCATCTGACCTGGATATTTTTTTCTTAGGGAGTTAATTGATGGCTTGCTCAATTTATTTTTCTTAATTGGGGCTATTTAAGTATTTTATTTCCTCTTCTGGGCAATTTATATTTTTTTGTAAATATTCATCCATTTCACTTATATTATCAGATTTATTGGCATATAGTTGGGCAAAATAGCTCCTAATTATGGTTTTAATTTCCTCTTCATTGGTGGTGAATTTATCCTTTTCAGTTTTAATACTGGTGATTTGGTTTTCTTCTTTCTTTTTTTAAATCAAATTAACCAAAAGTTTATCTATTTTATTGTTTTTTTCATAAATCTATCACTTAGTTTTATTTATTAGTTCAATAGTTTTCTTAATTTCAATTTCATTAATCTCTCTTTTGGTTTTGAGAATTTCTAATTTGGTATTTAATTGGGGATTTAAAATTTGTTCTTTTTCTAGCTTTTTTAGTTGAAAGCTGAATTCATTGATCTCCTCTTTCTCTGTTTTATTGAGATAAGCATTTAAAGATATAAAGTTTCCCCTAAGAACTTGTTTTGCTGCATCCCATAAGTTTTGGTATGTTGTCTCATTATTGTTATTCTCTTGGATGAAGTTATTGATTGTTTCCATGATTTTCTGTTTGACCCACTCATTCTTTAGGATTAGATTGTTTAGTTTCCAGTTAATTTTTAATCTGTCTTTCCATGGCCCTTTATTACCTATGATTTTTATTGTATCATGATATGAAAAAGATGCATTTAATATTTCTGCCTTTCTGTATTTGATTGTGAGGTTTTTGTGCCCTGATACGTGGTCAATTTTTGTGTAGGTGCCAGAGAAAAAGGTATATTCCTTAACTATCACCGTGCAATTTTCTCTAGAGGTCTATCATATCTCACTTTTCTAAAATTTTATTCACCTCCTCAATTTCTTTCTTGTTTATTTTGTGGTTAGATTTATCTAGTTCTGAGAGGGGGAAGTTGAAGTCCCCTACTAGTATTGTTTTTCTGTCTATTTCTTCCTGTAACTCATTTAACTTCTCCTCTAAGAATTTGGATGCTATACTACTTGGCGCATATATGTTTAGTATTGATATTACTTCATTATCTATGGTACCTTTTAACAAGATGTAATATTCTTCCTTATCTCTTTTCTTTCTTTTTCTTTTTTTAGGCAATTCTGATTAAATGACTTGCCCGGGGTCACACAGCTAGTAAGTGTCAAGTGTTTGGTCTGAGGCCAGATTTGAACTCAGGTCCTCCTTACTTCAGGGCCGATGCTGAATCCACTGTGCCACCTAGCTTCCCCTTTCCTTATCTCTTTTAATTAGATCTATTTTTGCTTTTGGTTTGTCTGAGATCAGGATTGATACCCCTGCTTTTTTTTTTAAACTTCAGCTGAAGCATAATATGTTCTGCTCCAGCTTTTTGCCTTTATTTTGTCTGTAATTCCTCTGTTTCAAATGTGTTTCTTGTAAACAAAATATTGTAGGATTCTGCTTTTTAATCCACTCTGCTATCCACTTCTTTTTTAAAAATTTTTTAAAAAATTTTTAGGCAGTTGGGGTTAAGTGGCTTGTCCAGGGTCACACAGTTAGTAAGTGTTAAGTGTTTGGTCTAAGGCCAGATTTGAGCTCAGGTCCTCCTGACTACAGGACCAGTTCTCTATTCACTGTGCCACCTAGCTGCCTCTCCATTTCTGTTTTATGGGAGAGTTTATGCTATTCACATTCACAGTTATGATTACTAGCCATGTATTTCCCTCGATCCTATTTTCCCCCTCTTTATACTTTTCTCTCTCCTTTCACCCTGGCCCTCTTCACCACTGTTTTGCTTCTGACAACCTCCTGCCTCAATTTGCTTTTCTTTCTATCAACACCTTTCCCTTTTTTCCCCTTTCCCCTCCTACTTCCCTATATCCAACTGAGTATGTATGTTATTCTTTCTTTGAGCCAAATCAGATGAGAGTAAGGTTGAAACAGTCTTCATCCCATCCTTTCATTCCCTCTATATAATAGGCCTTTTACGCCTCTTCATGTGATGTGATTTACCCTATTCTGCTGCCCCACTTCCTCTTCTCCGGTACAATTCTTTTTTTCACCTCTTAATATTTTTTGTATATCATTATATCAAAATCAACTTATTTTGTTGACACACCCTGTCTGTGTATACTCCTTCTAATTGCCCTAATAGAGCTATAGTTCTTAAGAGTTACAAGCATCATCCTCACATGTAGGGATGTAAACAGTTTAACCTTATTGAATACATTTTTTTTCTTTCTTGTTTACCATTTTATGCTTCCCTTGAATCTTGTATTTGAAAGTCGAATTTTCTGTTCAGCTCTTGTCTTTTCATCAGGAAAGTTTGAAAGTCCCCTATTTCATTGAATATCCATCTTTTTCCCTGAAAGATTATGCTCAGTTTTGATGGGTAATTGATTTGTGGCTATAATCCAAGTTCCTTTACCTTCTGGAATACCATATTCCAAGCCTTCCAATCCTTTAATGTAGAAGCTGCTAAGTCCTATGTAATCCTAACTCTGGCTCCTTGGTATATGAATTGTTTCTTTCTGGCTGCTTGTAGTAATTTTCCTTGACCTGATAGTTCTGGAATTTGGCTACAATATTCCTTGGAGTTTTCATTTTGGGATCTCTTATAGGAAGCAATTGGTAAATGCTTTCATGACTGTTTCTCCCTCTGGCTCTAGGATATCTGCATAGTTTTCCTTGATAATTTTTTGAAAGATGATGTCTAGGCTCTTTTTTTTTTTTTTGATCATGGCTTTCAGATAGTCCAATAATTCTTAAATTATCTCTCCTGGATCTATTTTCCAGGTCAGTGGTTTTTCTCCTGAGGTATTTTACATTTTCTTCTGAATTTTTTTTCATTCTTTTGATTTTGTTTGACTGATTCTTAATGTCTCATAGAGTCATTAGCTTCTATGTACCTAATTCTAATTTTTTAGGAATTATTTTCTTCATTTAGCTTTTGTACCTCCTTTTCCATCCGATTCTACTTTTTAAGGAGCTGTTTTCTTCAGAGGATTTCCCCCCATTTGACCAATTGCATTTTTTAAGGAATTGTTTTCTTCAGTCAATTTTTGTACTTCCTTTTCCAAGCTGTCGGCTCTTGTATAACTGTCATTTCTTTTCCCAGTTTTTCTTCCCTGTTGCCATAGTAGCTTTTTATTGTCAGGGCTCTTTTTGATTTTTTGCTAATTTTTTTTTTGTTTTTGTTTTCTGCTTTTTGGTGAGGCAGTTGGGATTAAGTGACTTGCCCAGGGTCACACAGCCAATAAGTGTCAGGTGTCTGAGGCCAGATTTGAACTCAGGTCCTCCTGACTCCAAGGCTGGAGCTCTATCCACTGTACCACCAAGCTGTTCCTGCTCATTTTTTTTTAAAGTTGCACTCTTCTCCTGGGGCACAGGGGGCACTGTCCTAAGTTGTTTGTATTGGGGGCCATGGACCTGGTCACTGGCTTTCTGCACCAGAGCCTCAGGTGGTGGTGGCTTGCTCACTGCACTGGGGTGGCCCAGCCTAGTCACGCCTGTTGTGCCAGGGGTGCCAGGGCTGGCCGTTTGCCTTTTGCCCTAGGGCTGGAGATCTCACAGCTGCCCTGCTGTGCCACTGGCCTACTGAGCATTAGTTGCTGATCTTTGCTATGGCCAAGAGCCTCCTGCTGGCTTGCCTGGACACCATTTGTACTGAGGTTTGCTCCCTTTTACCCAAATGAAACAGAATTTTCCTGAAGTCTTTGTAAGTTATCTTAAGCTGGAAAATTGTTTTATTCCATCTTTTTGTAAGTTCTGTCATTCTAGAATCCATTTAGAGGCTGAATTTAATGTTGTTGCTGAGGGAAACTGGGGAGAGCTCTGGCAACTTCCTGGCTTTTCTCTGCCATCTTGGCTCTGCCTCTCCAAAGGCAACTTTAAGGTAGGTTCTGAAGAACAGGCTCAGATCGCTTTGGGACAGATGTATTTTTTTTCCCTAAGGTAAGGTAAGTTGCATTTGCCCCATGGCAAGGACCTTAGAGGGCACCAAAAGAGATCCATGTCTTAGGGTATGCCTCTTCACTGTGAACCCTTCCTCCATGATGGCAGTCTTTATTCCAGGGCATACTTCCTCTTCCTTTACTAGTTAAGGAATTTTGTGATGTCTCTCCCCTCTAGTAGATATAATTCAGTCCAGCTAATGCCTCATTTCCTTCTCTCCTCACCCTTCTTCCCTTCCCCCAAATCACTCAATTTTCAAAAATTGCTAGTTAAGTTCTATTTGGTGGTAATACACACACATAGACACACAGACACACACACACAGACACACACACACACACACACACACACACACACACACATACACACACACACTCATCTAAGCATATTCAGGAATAAACTGACCAAGCAGATTAAAGACAAAGAAGATGGCAGAGGTGCTGAAGGTTATGTTGCTTTTTAGATTAATGGTTATGGGCGATAGGAAAAAAAACTTACATTTACTCCATTTCAATTATAAGTGAAAATAAACCACTGTAAGATAGGGTTAGAGAGCAGCAGGGGAATGGAGAATTTAAACTCACCAATTCATCATCTCTGACCTCAAGCTACTGCTATTCATTAAGTGTTTCTGTTGTTGTTGTTTTAAAACTAATTAGAGCACCATGATCACAGCATTTTGGAGCACACACCTGGCAAATATGTCAATCAAGTAGCACTATTGTTTGCCTAATATAAGAGGTAGCTTATTTTGAATATTAACTAAACTTGCTAGAGGCTGTTTCCAAGGGAAGGAAGATATCTGGGCATCTGTGTGGCTTTTCTTCTCCCTAACTATACTATAGTCTTGTGTATTGGATAAATGAGGGCAGCTAGGTGGCTCAGTGAACAGAGTACTAGGAGTCAGGAAGATCAGATGAGTTCAAGTCTGGCCTCAGATACTTTGTGTGTAATCTCAGGCAAACCACTTAACCCTGTTGGCCTCAGTTTCCTCTTCTGTAAAATGGGCTGGAGAAGGAAATGGCAAATCACTCTCGTATTTTTTGCAAGAAAATCCTCCAATAAAGGGGTCATGAAGAGTAGGACACAACTAAAAATGACTAACGAAAAGGATAAATGGAAGTCATAGGTAATGAATTTTTGCATTGGAAGGGACCTTTGATGTCATCTACATCATCCTATACCTGATACATTAATCTCCTATACATCATGCCCAATTGGCCAGCTAGTTTGCTTGAAAAGTTCCAGTGACAGGGAGCTCACTACTTAATGAGTCAGCCCAGTTAATTTTAAGACTACTCTAATTATTGATATTCTTCCTTATATTAAACTTCAAATTGCCTCTCTGAATCTTTAGCCACTTTCTAAATTCTGTTCTCTAGAGCTTCATTGTTATTACAAAGTCTAATCTCTCTTCTATATGACTGCTACTTTAGGTGGAGAATGGAGTCATTGTGAAGTGTATAAACACAGGAGAGTACTCCTGGCACCTCTTGTAGCACTCAGGAAGTTTAGCTTCAAAGTTCTTATACTATACAGAATCCATCAGAATTTCCAAAGGGTAGAATGGTGGAGCCATTGATAAAACATTTTTTAAAAAGTACATAGAACAGAACAAAAGTAGATGCAGAGAGAAATATTGACAAGCAGGAAAGCTATGGGGCTAAGATGCTGGATGTTATGTATATTTTTAAAACAAGTTGTACATAATGGAAGTTCATGGTTTCGTTTCCAGTCTTCTTTTTCCAATCTTCTTTATATATGGAATGCATATAAAAAAGCTAAAATTTACTCATTTTCATCAAAATTGGAGTAACAATAAGGATAATATAACAAAAAAGGTAAAAAGTACAAGAACTTTCAGACTAACAAACCAATTGTGTGACCAATTTACGGGGATGGCTTTTAGTTGGAACATCTAAGGAGAGGGGATTATAGTACCATAGATCTAGAGCTAAAAGGGATCATAGGGGTCATCTAGGCTAGCCTTCTCATTTTACAGGTTAGCAAACAGCCCAGAGAGGCTTAATGACTTTCCTGAAAGGCACTTAGTACTGTAGCAGAGCTGGATTTGGTCCAGGACCTGCGATTCCAAATTCAACACTCTTTCTCACCACCTAAGACTTTTGTCTATCTCAGATAATCTTCTGTGAATACAAGAATAGTGTATTATATTTTTGTGTGGGCTGCCCAAATATATAGACCTAGAGATTTGGCCCATCTTTATGGAAAGTAAGAGGAAAGCTGTGCCTGCACTGGCAGCAGCCTTGCTGGCAGTGAGGGACAGGCAAAATCCAGGGCTACTGGATATTCACAAATAGTAATACATCATCATGAATAGTAAATGGGGTGATTAAACTTATTTATCCAAGCACAACAGCATGTGAAAGTCAGAGAAATTCTATAGATTAGATTTTACCAAAGAATACACAGGAGTAAATGAACTCTTCAGCTGAAAGTGAGATAAGATATCAGCTGAACCCAGGAGTGAGAGAGAGAGAGAGAGAGAGAGAGAGAGAGAGAGAGAGAGAGAGAGAGAGAGAAGAGAGAGAGAGAGAGAGTCAGTCAGAGTCATCTTAGCAGTCTTTAGAGTGTCAGACCCTAGAAGTCAAGGTAGATGATGGAGCCAGCTTCCCATATGGTTCTGTACTCTGAGGGCTCTAGTTACTATTCAAACCTTCATATCATTTAAAAGTATGATGTCATTGGAAGTACTTTCTTGAAATGTATTTGTAACCAACCAAAATTAGTCCCATTCAGCTTTCTCTCAGCCAGTGTCTTCTGTACTTGCAGCATAGGTTTGCCTTTTAAGGCCCAAGTAGCTATTACACCTTTGAACCCTCAAAGATTAGTCATGAGAGGACTTGTCCCAGATAAGTCTTTGGGAAATCAGTAAGTGGAAAAGATGTAACCATCTGTGGCTTCTGTCTTCCCATAGTAGGTGCTATGTGGGTATTAAAAAATTTAACATGGCAAGCTATATTACAGTATTATAAGAATTTATATTGGTATGTTTGTTTTGATTTGTGTGAGAGGGTCCTGTGTTCTTGCCTAGGTGTAGTCCTATGAGATTTGAAACAGACAGAAGCTTAGAACCATAAGACTCAAGTACTTAACTTTATTTGGGACTAGGTCTTATCAGTGGTTATTTGCTCCAGCAATTGGCTAGTTCCCAACCAGCTTCCCATTATCTTCCCACTACCCACAGACAGATACAAACTGGCAGAAGCTGGAGGGAGCTGTCTTTTCTGAAGAACACAAAAATGGGAACTATTTCACCTGTGCTGGTCCTGAAAGGTCTGACCCAGGAGATATACTAAAATTTGCAAGATATGTATGTATTAAGCATTATCAGACACGTAAGGAGAATGTCTTGGTTCACCTGGTCCTCTATGAATATCCTTCTACCTGTGAAACCAGACAGAGTTCCTCCCCAAGTAGTAATCCCTCTGAGAAAGGCTAAGGTACGTGTCCAGAAGAGAATACCAGTGATCAGAAGACAAATTTGATCCCAGGTCTTCCTGATTCTAGGCCCAGCACTCCATATACTGTGCCAACTAGCTACCTCTACATGAAGATGTTCTATGTCAGTTAGCACTAGTCTAATAATAATCTTAGTGATGATGATGATGATGATAATGATAGCTAGCATTTATATAGCACTTTCCTGTGTGCCAGGCACTATGCTAAGTACTTTATAATTATGGTCTTATCTGATCCTCACAAAAAACCTGGTACATAGGTGCTATTTTTATCTCTATTTTACAAGTGAGGAAAATGAGGCAAACAGAGATTAAATGACTGTCCCAGGGTCACACAACAAGTAAATATCCAAGGCCAGATTTGAACTCATGTCTTCCCAACTCCATTCCTGGCATTCCATCCACTGTGCCATCTTGTTGCTCCCAAACAATTCAGGGGTTTATAAAGCTGCACCAGATATATCCTTGGGGGCAGATATTATAAGTGTCCCACAAGCTTCTGTCCTTATTCCTGTTCTCTTTCACTTAATTCAACCAACATGTTGAAGCATCTACTGCATTTGACACTTTGTGCTTGGCAATGGGGGAAACAAACAGATAAATAAAACACGGTCTCTGACCTCAGCGAGACCATCATCTCTAACCATTTGCTGGATACTCTGTCTGGATATGCCATCAGAATTCAAGATTAACATTTACAATCTAAATTATTTGTTTTTCTATTCCAATCTCCCTCTCTCTCTAATTTCCCCATTTAATATTAATGGTCCCATCATCAGTCATGCAGACTCAAAGACCAGTGTAGATTGAACTTTCACTTTCTCTTACTGACTCAATTAATTACCAACTAATATCAGGTCTGCCTCTGTAGTATCTTTAGTATCTCTGACAATTAATCCTCCCTTTTTATTCCCATTGACATCACCCTAGTTCAGACCTTCATTACTTGGAGCTTGGATTAAAAATTGTATTCCTCATTCTCCATTTGCCATTTATAACACTTCCATAGTGATCTCCTTTAGTTATATCTCTGATCATGTCACTCCCCTGCTCAAAAGCTTTCCATGGCTCCCTGTTACCTGCCTAATAAAATCCAAGTTCCTGAACTAACATTTTAGTTTCTCCATTGTTTTCTGAGCTTACCCTTATAGTTTTCTGTTATTCCCTTGAATTTCCTCTTTGCTCTGACTTCGTCCTCTATACTTTATTCACCATTCCCCAAACTTGACCTACCCTCACTTTCTTACTTCTGTGCCCTTTGTTTATGTTCATGTTTGTGTCATCCTTTCTTTCTAAAATGCACAATCTCTAAAGCTCTGCCCGTTAAAATCTTTCCCTTAAGCTCCATAAACTCATAAACCAGGAAGGTGATGAAATCTCTGCTGATCCTCTTCAGGACTCCTAAGACTTTGTATAGAGCTTTCCTAT
This sequence comes from Phascolarctos cinereus, assembly GCF_003287225.1. Classification (NCBI taxonomy): domain Eukaryota; kingdom Metazoa; phylum Chordata; class Mammalia; order Diprotodontia; family Phascolarctidae; genus Phascolarctos; species Phascolarctos cinereus. The sequence goes on from NW_027556180.1 coordinate 102,171,192, forward strand.
GCATTCATCATATTCTAATTCATGTTATAGTTATTTGTCCTTGGAACAGAGACCAGTCCCTCTTAAGGTGCCTTATTCACAGAAAGTGCTTAATAAATTTTGTTGAATTGTTGAAGACCAAGTTCTTTATTTCTGTTAAAAACATCTATTTAATACAATGCTCTACACACACTGAACACTCAATCAATGTTGACTGTTCTGAGAGAAGAAACTCAAATATATTAACTCAGGAGCACAATAGTAATTTAAAAAAAATATTCATGCCTTTTTATAAGTAGCTCAATCATTTCCTGATATACTCTCTTCTCCTCCATTAAATCCTCTTTTGTAACAAAGAAAAACAGTTAAATATAACCCACAAAATAACTGCAACAATGTCTCAGAGGTTATGCAAAATTCTGCTCCTATAGTCCCCCACTTCTCTATGGAGAGGAAGGAAATGGTTTTTTAATTGTTTTCTGAGACTAAGAGTAGTTACTGCAATTAATCTGAATTTGGATGCCTTTTAGTGTTTTCTTTCATATTATCATAGTCATTGTGAATATCTTTTTCCAGTTCCATTTACTCTGCCCTTCAGCAGTTCTTACAAGTCCTCCCATATGTTTCTGTATCCCTCATATTCATTGTTTCTTACAGCACAACTAAATCTCATCATATCTATATAATGCAATTTGTTCAGTCATTCCTCAGTTGATGGGCAGCCAGTTTATTTCTAACTTTGTTGGCTACTATAAAAAGTGCCACCATGAATATTTTACTTGAATGTGGAAACTTTCTTTTGCAAATGTGATTTAAAAAAAGAAATAATTTCTCACCTATTACAAGAAAAAGTACGGTGATGGAAAGTAAGATGTATAATGGTTTATATTTCTTATTGTTGGGAGGTTTCTATATCTGAACTCTATTTATTAATTCCATGGCTCTTTGTTAGGTCCAGTACAAAATATTGACCAAATGCTGCATAATTCCTGATTCTTAGGAAATTGCAGTCCACAATTATTGATGATACACAACAGTTGGACATACTTGGGCAACCAGATCATTTTTCGGCAAATACAAAAGTTCTATTGGCAACAGTTAAAGGACTTGGTCAATGGGAAATATGTAGAAAGACTTTGCAAATCTTCTAGTATATTATATCCCATTAATGGCAATTTCTTGGGTAGGTATACACTTATGCTTAAAAGGCTACATAGTTACAATTCACATCCTTTATTGTTGTTGTTATTGTTGTTCAGTTGTTTCTGACTCTTTGTGACTCTATTTGGGGTTTTCTTGGTAAAGATACTGGAGTGATTTGCCATTTCCTTTTTATAGGTAAGGAAACTGAGGCAAACAGGGTCAAGTGACTTGCCCAGTATCACATAGTAATTGTCTGAGGCCATATTTGAATTCATGAAGATGAGTCTTCTTGAATCCTGGCCCTGCACTCTATCTACTGTGCCACTTAGCTGTCTTACATCCTTTTTAGTTACTATTAACATTTCAGAGTTCTTTTTTCCCCTTCTGTGATTATTTGGAGGAAATGATTAGTTTATAGTATATAAAAATTCTCTTTAACAAAGAGCAGATTCTCTTATTGCAGAGGGAAGCAAAACTCTAGACGCAGGTAGAAATCATGAGATTTCTCATATTCTATATTATCCCTAAGATCTCTCCTTTTATGTAACCAGGACATCACTGATTGTTAATTTTTCCTGAAAGCTGACCATTAAATCTATTGAAGATATTGCAAAGTCAAGTCTCCTGGACATTTACTAGTAAATTCATGAACTTTGTGTCATGTAAAGATTGTTCCATGAGTTTATTTTTTAAAGAAATAAATGAAATGATAGTTTACTTTTATGGTGCCCTTTCCAGAGACCAATGAGAATGTCAAGGCTGGAAGCCAAATGGTATTTAGTTTGAGTTGAGTTTTAGGTTCATGTTGACTTTGGGTAATATGTGAACCTGGAAGGTGACCCAGACCAAATACTGAATTTGTTAGCTCTGATATTGTCACTGGACTCCAAGAGGTACCTCATTCTACAGTAGTATAGTGTCTGGGTTCCTTCTCCTAATTCTTATTGGATTGGCAATTTGGGTCCCTAGAGGTTGACTGGCTATTGATCTTAGGGTCCTAGGGGTAACTATGGAAGAGTTAGAGTTTCTTATACTATTGATCATAAGCCCCCACCAGTGTACTTTAAAACATCATTTAACCAGTAAATACCTCTCTAATAGCAGTTAACCAATTAATAACAATTCATTTACAGAGGAATATTTCCTGAAAAGTTATATTAAGGACCAAAGTACAATAACATTTTTCTCCTTGCCAACCCCCTCTAAAAAGTCTTAGAGACTACTCCTACAAGTACATACAGAGTTCAGGGGGAAATGACATCAGGTTCAAAAAGTATGTATGGCAAAAGGATAAATTACAGCTCTTAATTGACTGCAAATCATTTTCTTTCTTCTTGGAGTTCTGACGAAGTTCCATTAAACTATAGCTCATTTTGAGTTTTCCTGAGTGTCAGGCCCATTTTGTAGAGTCCTGAGCTACCTTTCCTTAGTATGTCTCATTTGTTCTCAACTACTAATATAGACTCTACTGTTAGTCATTGCTGTTGCAAGTGGACTATTGTCCAATAGTACAAAGCTTCTGACCTTTCGATGTTCAAAAGGTCTTCCACTGAAGTTCACTCCTTATAAATTGGTTAAGGATCTTTTTGAACTTAGTTTTATTCCTTTGAGAAGAAATTCTAGGAATTGTTAACACTAATTTTATGCCTTTGGTTGATTGATTTTGTAACTTTTGAGAATTTTTACATACTGTAGACTAATCATTTCTCTCAAATAATTAGAGAAAGGAGAAAAAAAGAACTCTGACATGTTAATAGTAACTAAAAAGGATGTATGATAGCTAAGTGGCACAGTAGAGTGCAATGCCAGGAATCAGGAAGACTCATCTTCCTGAATTCAGATGTGGCCTCAGATAATTACTATATGATACTAGGCAAGTCACTTGACCCAGTTTGCCTCAGTTTCCTTACCTGTAAAAAGGAAATGGCAAACCACTCCAGTATCTTTACCAAGAAAACCCCAAAAGGGGTCACAAAGAGTCAGAAATTCTCTCTTCCACTAATCCAAGTGATTGCTTCTCAGAGCCTTGGCTAGAGCTGTTCTTTGTTTGCTGTTTTATACAGGCCCCACAAAGAGTAATTAATTCTCTTCAACCAATCCCAATATACATCCTATGTATTTCATCCAAAGACTCAAAGTGTTTCACTCCTTATAAATTGGTTAAGTATCTTTTTGAACTTAGTTTATTCCTTTGAGGAGAAATTCTAGGAACTGTTTACACTAATTTTATGCTTGTGGTTGATTGATTTTGTAACTCAATCAAAAAGGTATCCACACCTATTAATAATCATCTTATTAGTTACACATCTTATTTGTTACACTAATTGGAGGTGAGTAGGAATGATTGATTCAATTAAGGAGTCTGCCAGTTGGGGCAGACCTTTAATCCTCAACTGAGAAATCCAGCAATCCTCCATCCTGTAGTACATTAAAAAAAAAAAAGGTATTCTAATTTTCTATCCCCTGCCTCTGTGCATTTGTAGAAGTGATTTCCTTGCCCGGAATGCCCCACCTATATAGCTCTATCTTTGAGAATCCTCTTCTTTCAACTCAGCTCAGATGCTAATTTGCCTGTGAAACCCCATCCTTTTGCTGAGAATTTTTCTAGGATGCTTTATCTGGATACTCCTTTGGCCCCATGATCTTCTGCTTTGAATTATATTTCCCTGTGTTCATGTGTTCCCCCAAGTATTATGTAAGCTCCCTGAGGTCAGGAACTATGTTTCTGCTATGTACTTAGTAAGTTATTAATTAATATTTGTTTATTTGAATTTATTGAAGAATTGTCCTCTGGTGTATTAGGAATCTCAGAGGAGGACAGTTCTGTTTGGAAGTCTTTGAAAAGGCAACTCTGACTTACTGATTTCACCACGTTATGCTTTATAAAAGGGATAAAATGGAGCCTTTGAGGAAGGTAGAAAAAGCTGATCCTCCATTCATATGTGATGTAGGAGTTTTCTCTGTTATAAAAAATAGTCTGAGCAAGGTGGTTGTTGGGCAAAGTTGTCATATAATGGAAAAACTCAGTGATAGAATGCAGAAACCCAAATCCAAAGCCATTGCTTTATATATTCCTTAGCTAAGCTAGCAGACTATGAATTTTTGGATGGTAACAATACCTTGTGCCAACAATTATTCATATAACTGTATATAATGATTTCCCAGGTGTGCCATATTTTTCCACCCTGTGTATTTTAAGGACTGTTCCTACTAAAACAGTGACAGTGTCTATACTGGGTCCCTTCTGGGTTGAATGGAGCTGGTTTTATTTAGATTGTGTAGCTTTATCTATGGATGCTAAGAAAAACCTACCAAATCATGTTTATATGACCAGAAGTCTTCTATCTAAATTTGTTTGCCCTAAAGACTAGTTCCATTTCCTTGGGAGGAAAAAGAAAAAAAATATCCATTCAAACTTGCATAATTTATCGAGTGCTATGTGCAATTTATATTCTATTTCATTTTATGGTTGTGGTAACTTTCAGAACTCCATGTCAAGTTCAAGATTATTTGAATCGGTAGAGCAGTTCCCATATAAATATTAAAATTAATATTATCAACGGACATAATTAAGATTCACTTTTCTAACCAAGTTAAAGCTACATTGTCCTGTAGGTGGTAGCTTCCTTTAATTATTAGCAGGCCAGCTGTTTGAGAGAAAATGAGGACCCTCGTAAGTGGAAAGAGTTGCAAACTTGAAGTAATAGAGTGGTGATGGGAGATGTCAGAGAAAGCATCATGGAGGAAGTGATCCCCTCAATCAATGGGATTTTGAGGAGAGAGGAAAAGGTCTGGAATAGATGTTATGGGTAATATAATGAGAAACAAAGTTGAATGAAAGTGAGAAGCAGTGAGAGAACCATTGAGGTTTAAGAGCATAAATTTGTAGTGGAGACAATCACCATGTTTTTGTGACCTCCTCTATCAGAATTCTGCTGCTTGAGACTAAGACTGAAGAAAGTCAAATGAGGGAAATTAGAAGTTTGGGGACAGCATAAGTTCAAAAGAGGCAAGAATTTTAAGAGGGAAGGAGAGTGAAGCATTGAAATTAATCAACAAGAAATTCAGTAGAGATGTGGGAAGCAGGTAGACTGCATTGTGACCAGTTGTTCCCATGGTGAGATGCCATTTAGATTGGGGCATAGAAGGAAAAGAAAATATGCTTAACTGTTAATGGGTTATATGATTGGCCACCACACTTTTACCTTTGAATAGCTATGACTACCAATGAATCTGATCTAAATAGGATTCTTGGGCAAAGAAAGGATGTGGCCACATTATGTGGTTGTCCTTGGGAACTTTCCTTTATATAAGCATTCCTCTATATGCTCTCAACGATCTGAACCATGGTAAAGTAGTTTGTGGTCTATGTGCACTCTATTTGTGTTATCCTTCTTTTATGAATCTTTTATGCTATAGTTCGGTTGGTACCTTCCCCCAGAATTAATAATAAAACTAGCTTGCATTTACACGGCACTGCAAGATTTGCAAAGCACTTTACAGTTATTGTCTCATTTGATACTCATAACTATCTGTTGAGGTAAGTGCTATTACATATGGGGAAATTGAGGCTGAAAAAGGTTAAAGGGTGAATTGGAGCAGCTTGATGAGGTTTGAGAGCCAATTGTTAAATTTTCAAAGTAAGCATTTACAACTCAGAAATGAGCAAACCCTACAAATTACGGCTTGATTTATTGTTTTGTTGGTTATCTAGACACAAGAAAGTGATGGAGAAAATGTGAATAATGCATATTTAACTTAAAAGTGTGTTGTGTGCATGTTTTTACCTTTTTCTAAGAAAGTCAGTTGTTAAACATTTACCAGCATACTCCTGGTTAACTGACTTGCCCACCATCACACAATTAGTGTCTGAGGCAAGATTTGAACTTAGTTATGCACTCCAGGTCTAGCATTCTATCCACTTTGCTCCCTAGCTACCAGTGAATTTCTCAGAAAAGTGATTCTGTAATTAGAAGACTATTCATGTTCAGCCCCAGCTACATTTTTGGTACAGTGATCATTTTGAGATTCTGCCCTATTACCTTAAGTGTGTGTGAGAGAGCTGCAAACACAACAGGAAATGGTATAAGAAAACATCTTGGAAGTATTGGAATTAGAAGGGAAAGCACAATTACATTAGAACTGTGTTGGTTTTATTGACTGACATGTTAACGCTGTTAATTCATTTTGATCTTGAAGTCCATGCCCCTAAGTGCTTTACTCTCATCCCCTGCCTCACAACCCCAAGACACTCTTTAAGCTTTAAGAAAAGTTATATATGTTACTAAAATATGTGTCATAATATGTGCACTGATTTTCAAACACATGGGTTGTAGTCAGGAAAAATGAACAATACTGTAGGTAGATAGACATAATATGTGATTTTTTCTAGAGTTTTTTTGTTATTATGAATCTGTTATATCTTGTTTTAATTATCTAGATATTTTCCCTATAGATTATTTACTTAAAGCATAGTTCTAAATAGTAGCATTCCTGTATAAAAGGGCATAGTTGAGTTTTTATATTTTGTTATATAATACCATGGTGGCTTCAAAGAAAACTAGGAAGATAAGAATTTTGCTAAAGATGGTCTTTGTTCCAGGGAAGTTATATTTACTTTTGCAGGCTAAGTTATCCTTGGTTATAAGCCCTTTTCATTACTTTTTTGGTGTATCATATTATGGAATTTTCTTTTATCTCTTTCTTATATTGATTAGTAATCTTGGGCAGTTCATCATGGTATCCCTTGGAAGTGAGCTACTTTTCACTTTGTAAATATCGACTTGCAAAACTTTTTCTTTGAATTGGAAATTCTGGGGCTTGGTAACTACATTTCTGTAGTAATTAAATCTTGTGTTCACTTCTACTAATGGATTATAGATTCTATCACGCTACACAGTTCCCTCTAATTCCAGTGCTGCCAAGAAATTTTCTTATATGATTTACTGAAATAGTGTTGTGTCATTATTATTATTTTTAGTGGAAAGACAATGATTCTTAGATTATCCTGCTGAACTCTATCTTCCAGTATTGGTTTGTAGGGACCACACACGTCCTTGTAATTTTGCTGCCTTTTGTCTTTTCTCCAATATTTCACTCCTTATTTTTTCCATTCATTCCTTTATGAAGATCTTCAGTCACCTTGGAGATTGTCATCATTTCATCATTTTATTTTCTGTAATTCTAGCTAAAGTGATTTGCAGAATTATTCCCTCCACATGGAGATTTTTATCCCTTGCATTTTTTAACCTATAATATTTCTTCATGGAAGCTTGATTTCGATTGCATATTTCTTTAACCTTTTTACTGCTCTGTGAGGCTTTCCTCCTGAGGATTTCTTTACTTTATCCTCTTTTGTATATATTGATCTTTTGGGAGGCAGCATATTATGTTGGCAAGAGAGCTGTGGAAGGATCATTATTTGGATTCAGAGGACCTGCATTTGAATCCAGCTCTGCTACTTATCGCCTGCATAACTTTGGGTAAGTCACTTAATTTTTCTGGGCTTCAGGTTTCTCTTGTAAAATGAAGGATTATGAATTTAGGGCTTCTAGGGGAGCTAAAGAGTCATCTAGTCCAATTCACTTATTTTATTGATCAGAAAATTGAGGCCTATGTAGGTTAAATTACTTGCCCAAAGTCACACAGGTAAAATAGCAGAACCAGGATTGCAACTTTGGTCCTCTCATGCCAAATCAAGAATAAATCTAACACTCTTTTCCAATATATCATATTGCTTCTCTGGGAATGTACCTAAGCCTATGATTCTTTATTTGACTCATTTCTTATTATTCTGAAGTGATAAAAGAGAGTTGAGATCGGCTATGATCTTTCACTTTTTCATCTTGCTCTCAGAGTCTATACTGTTATTATTTTTCAATCTGTCAATTTAATGGTTTTGAGATGACATCTCAGAATGGTTTTAATTTGAATTTTCATGAAGACTTACATGATGTGATGCAAAGTGAGGTGAGCAGAACCAGGAGAACATTGTACACACTAACAGCAATATTGTATGATGAACAACTATGAATGACTTAGCTATTCTTAGCAACACAATTCCAAAGGACTTATGATGAAAAATGCTGTCTATCTCTAGAGGAAGAACTGATGGAGTCTGAATGTAGATCGAAGCATACTTTTTTAAACTTTATTTCTTTCGTGGTCTTTTTTGGTCTTTTTTTTTACAACATGACTAATATGGAAAAAATGTTTTGTATCACTACATATGTATAACCTATATCAAAATGCTTGCCATTTCAGGGAGGAGGGGAAGGAGGGAGAGAATTTGGAGCTCAAAATTTTAAAAAAGAATGCTAATTATTATTTATGTTTAATTGGAAAATAATAAAATATTAAAGACTGGAAAAACTCAATTTTTCTGATTTTTAAACAGTTTTTTTCAGAAGATACAATTTATTTTTTGAACCTAAGGTAAGACTTTACATTTGTACCTTTTGGATTTTATCTTATTAGATTTGGCATATCTAGACTGTCAAGATCTTTTGGTATTTGGACTGTCACCTAAAATGTTATCAATCATTCACAACTTTGTGTTATCTACAAATTCAAAAAGTATTCTACCCATGTCTTTACCTGTGTTATTGTTTAAAAATATTGAATAACACATGTTCTTGCCTTGATCCTTGGGACACTATACTAGAGACTTTCTTCTAAGTTAATATTGAAGTACTAATGCTACTGCTATAGTCATTCAGCTAGTTCTGTATAAACATAAATGCATTATTGCTTGTCCTACATCTCTTAATCTTATCCACAAGCAGTACATAAGACACTTTGTAAAATGTATTGTTGGCTGTCATGAAACCATACCTTATCTTATTGCAGCTCTTATAACTATAGGTCCCCTTTTGGCCTCCCAATTATGCTGTCCCCCAAAAAGAACTAGAAGAGGTTAAAAAAATACTTAAGTGATATGAGGCCAAATCTCTACCAATTTGCCACTGTCATTCTTCCTTTTTTGATCCATATACTGTGTATAAGTGTACATGGCGTTGGTGGGGATGCGGTGTGGGGGTAAGACCAGCACCCAGACACACATGCGCAGCCCCCTCGGCTCAGGGCTCAGTGCGCAGCTGCAGCTCCTCACTTGTTCAGAGACTAAGCAGTTCATTTATTAGTGAATAATAATTTTTTCTTTCAGACTACATGCCGAATTTCCTTCACTCAGTCACATTTTGCCAGCTTCCTCCAACCTCCGTTTTTCACCCACAGTCACATTAAATCCCTCTCACATTGAATCATTGTGTGAGTGATAGTTCACTGACACAGTCGTTCTCTGTCTCTATGCAATAACTCTGCTCTGCCTGGAAATACTAGTTCATCTGCCCCGACCGTTCTTTATCATACCAAACCATTTTCTAATAGTCATCTTGTGACGAGAGCCAGTTTTGAGGTTACTTCTTGCTGCTATTAGCTAGGCTGGAGAAATAACCAATCGATTGTAGGCCTGGGTGCGTGGCTGTTCTTTTTAGGTACGCTCACCACCCGAAAATGGCATTTCACTGATCGATGAGCCTAGTCACTGTATCAAAAGAGGAAATGAGGTGAATATAGAATGGTTTGGCTCTTAGTGAATACTTTTCCTTCTCTAAATGCTCGCAAAGCGTCCTATTAATGATACATTTTAGCATTTGGCACTAGTTTGAAAGGCAGAATATTTGCCTGTCTCTAATTTTTTGCCTTCCTTATCAAACACTTAATCAAAAAACATCTACTAAGTGCCTACTAAGTGTCAGGCAATGTGCTAGGGACAGAGAATGCAAAGACAAAAATGAAACAGTCCATGTTGTCAAGGAACCTGTATTCTATCAAGGGAGACAAATCATACCTGTCTGAAGGATGTGAATTCTACCCATGTAAGTTATGTATTTGTCTAAATAAGGTGGATGGGAGAGGCCTTGGTAGATATTTTAGGAATCTTGGCAAGAGAGACTTTGATTCCCTACTGGAAGGTATCTGGAGAAGGAGCTGTAAGGCTGGCCACTCTACTTTCCTGGGTGTGTGTGTGTCGGGGGTTACTTGACCAGAATTATACCTGTTGTTCCCCCCTCTCAAATATTGCTAGAGGAAATAAATCTTTGGTTTACGTTGCTTTTGTGTTCATTATCCCTTAAAGAGGAAGGGATATAGTATATATCCAAAGGCTTGAGTCCTCCCACCAAATGTTTATTACACAAAAGAGCATTACAAATAGTGAATAGCAAATAATATGCTTATCCAGGCTTATAGCAAACAGAAATCAGAGAAGCTATAGAGATTAGAATAAACCAGACAATATAAAGAATGAATAAGCCCTGTCATGAGGAGTGAGATGTTTCGCTTAATCAAGTGAGTCCCCCATTTCACCCAAGAGGAAATTCCCTGAAGTCTCTAGGTGAGGTCAGCTAGAAATCAGGGATATGTTGAGGTACCAGTGCCTTTAAATAGCTATTGCTGCCCAAAGTCTTTTCATCTCTCTCTCTCTCTTTCTCTCTCTGTCTCTCTCTCTCTGTCTCTCTGTTCTCTCTTCTCTCTCTCTCTCTCTCTCTCTCTCTCTCTTTCTCTCTCTGTCTCTCTCTCTTTCTCTCTCTGTCTCTCTCTCTCTGTCTCTGTCTCTCTCTCTCTGTCTCTCTCTCTCTCTCTTTCTCTCTCTTTCTCTCTCTGTCTCTCTCTGTCTCTCTCTTTCTCTGTCTCTCTCTGTCTCTCTCCGTCTTCTCTCTTCTGTCTCTTCTGTCTCTCTCTCTCTCTTTCTCTTCTGTCTCTCTCTTTCTCTCTCTGTCTCTCTCTCTCTCTTTCTTCTCTGTCTCTCCTCTCTCTTCTCTCTTCTCTCTTCTCTCTCTCTTCTCTCTCTCTCTTTCTCTCTCTGTCTCTCTCTTTCTCTCTCTCTGTCTCTCTCTCTCTTCTCTCTGTCTCTCTCTCTCTCTCTCTGTGTCTCTCTCTCTCTCTCTCTCTGTCTCTTCTCTCTCTTTCTCTCTTTCTCTCTCTCTGTCTCTCTTTCTCTCTCTGTCTGTCTCTCTCTCTTTCTTCTCTCTTCCTCTCTCTGTCTCTCTGTCTCTTCTCTCTCTCTTCTCTTTCTCTCTCTTTTCTCTCTGTCTCTCTCTGTCTCTCTCTCTTCTCTCTTTCTTCTCTTTCTTCTCTCTCTCTCTCTTGTCTCTCTTCTCTCTCTGTCTCTCTCTGTCTCTCTCTCTCTTTTTTCTCTCTCTCTTCTCTCTCTCTCTCTCTGTCTCTCTTCTGTCTCTCTCTCTCTCTTCTCTCTCTTCTCTCTCTCTGTCTCTCTGTCTCTCTGTCTCTCTTTCTCTCTGTCTCTGTTCTCTCTCTCTCTCTCTCTGTTTCTCTCCTGTCTCTCTGTCTCTCTGTTCTCTCTCTGTCTCTCTTCTCTCTCTCTCTCTTCTCTCTTCCTCTCTCTCTCTCTCTCTCTCTTCTTCTCTCTCTCTCTGTCTCTCTCTGTCTCTCTGTCTCTCTTGTCTCTCTCTCTCTGTCTCTCTCTCTCTCTCTCTCTCTCTCTCTCTCTCTCTCTCTCTCTCTCTCTCTCTCTCTCTCGTGTCTCACTATTTGATCAGTGTAATGACAACCAGGCTGTGTACCTGGGATAAAACATGCCACCTATGCCTGACAGTGAGGTGATGAATGCAAGGTGCAGAATGAGACATTTTCAGATGTGGGCATTGTGTGCTTGGGTATTCATACATATCTGATTCAAGGGTTTTAATTTTCTTTCTTTCAAATTTACCAGAAGATTTTTGGGGGAGAGATCACAATAGTGTTATCAAAATTATATAAAAAAAGAAAAGTGGGTCATTGAAACATTTTAAAAACGTGCATAAGGAACAGAAGGAAGGTCAGTAGTAGACACAAACAAGCAGAACAACTTTGAGAATAACATGTTGAATTTGTTGTATGCTTGGAAGGACAAGGAATATGCCTGTGGTGCAGATTTTCAGTAGAATGTGCAGTGCTTAGTTATTATTCTGCTTTGTATATGGAAATAGTCATTTGGCATTAAGTTTCAAAGTAAGTAGAATAAGATATGTATTTTTTTTAAAGGAACAGAGACAGAGAGATTGGTTGGTTACCCTTTTTTTATGCACACTCCATTCTGGCTCAGGAATTCCTGAGTTATCATTTCATTTAGATCTGCAGTTGATTAGAAGACTCTTGTCATCATACGCCATCAAACTCTCAATCACATGTGGCTGGAAACAGGCTTCAAAGGTTCTAAATGTTGGATTAGAACCAGGCAGGAATAAGAGGCTCTGTATAATCCACCAGCAAGAGTAAATCCAAATATATTCCTTTTGTAACAATTGTCTCCATAATTTAGATTTAGTTTTTCTGCAGCTAGAAAAAGTCTTCCATTTCTTCTGTGACTCCTAACCAAAGTAACTTCTATATGCATTGAATATTAACTGACTGATTTTCTCTCCAAATATAAATATTGCCCTAAAGGGGCAATTTTATGCTATTGAGATTGCTACGGTACCCTAGCAGAGTAAATTACAAGAAGAAGGAATTATATAAAGAGGACGTCGCTTCCCTTACTATTGCTATGTATCAATTTGTTTAGACATGCACTATTCCATCCTAATATAGTCACTTCATAGGCATAGATTTATAGCTGAAAAGGATCTTGAAGCCATCTAATCTAACTTTAATTATTTTACAAATGGGGCACCTGTTGGAGGTGAAGTGACTTGCCCAGCATCACACAAGTTGTAAGCATCAGAGGGGAGATTTGAACCCAGGTGTTTTGACTTTGACTCGGTGTTCTTTTTTTCTTCTTTAAATAGTATTTTATCTTTTCCTATGATTACAAATCAAGAAAAAATTCAGCATTAATTTTTTTTACAAAATTTTGAGTTCCAATTTTTTCTCACTCTTTCCCCTCCCCTCTTCTGAAAATGGTAGGCATTTGGTATAGTTTATACATATGCTATCATGTAAAACATTTCCATATTCATCATAGTTGTGGGAGAATAAACAGCTCAAAAGTAAAGAAAAAGCCACGAGAAAGAATAAAGTAAAAAAAATATGCTTCAATCTGCATTCAGAGTCCATCAGTTCTTTATCAGGATGTGGACAGCATTTTGTTTCATGAGACCTTTGTACTTGTCTTAGATCATTGTGTTGCTGAGAAAAGCTGAGTTATTCATAATTGATCATGACATGATGTTGCTGACACTGTGTATAGTGTCATGTTCTGCTTTGCTTCAGTTTGTACAAGTCTTTTAGGTTTTTCTTTCACTGTGTGTATGTATTTGCTTCAATTGTGTTTCTTGTAAGCAATATATTGTAGGATACTAGTTTTTTATTGACTCTGCTTCTGTTTTATGGGAGAATTCATCCCATTCATATTTACTATTATGATTAGGGTATATTTCTCTCCATCCTATTCTTCCTTCTGTTTGTCCTCTCTCTCCTTTCACCATTTCCTATATCACCAATGTTTTACTTCTATCAGTTTCCCTGATCAGTCAGTCCTTCTGTCAGTCCACCCCCCACTTTATTTAATCTCCTCCCCTCCTACTTCCCTGTTGGGTAAGATACATTTCTACATTAATCTGATTATGAATATTATTCCCTCCTTGAGCCAATACTGATGAGAGAAAGGTTCAAGCAATGCCCATCACTCCCCTCCCTCCCATCTTCCCCTCCACTGTAATAAGTCTTTTTTGCCTTTTCATGTGAGATCATTTACCCCATTCTACCTCTGCCTTCCTTCTGCACCCATTTTACTTCTCTTTTTTATCCCTTATTTTTTTGTCGTTCCCTCAAATACACTTTATACCCATACACTCTCTCTATGTTTATTCCTTCTATCTATACTATTAGTGTTATAGTTTTTAAGAGTTATAAGTGTCATCTTCCCCTATAGGGATGTAAATAGTTCAGCTCTATTGAATTCCTTCTGTTTTCTTTCCCCCTTTTACCTGTTTATGCTTCTCTTGGGTCTTGACATTGGAGGTCAAATTTTTCTGGTTTTCTTCCTTATGAAGGCCTGAAATGCTGCTATTTCATTGAATGACCATTTTTTTCCCCTTGATGTATTTTGCTTAATTTTTCTGGGTAAGTGATTCTTGGTTGTAATCCTAGGTAGCTTTGCCCTCTGGAATATCATGTTCCATGACCTCTGATCCTTTAATATTGCAGCTGATTAGTCCTGTGTGATCATGATTGTACCTCCCCGATATTGAATTGTTTCTTTCTGGCCACTCATAGTATTTTTTCATTGACCAGATAGTTCTGAAATTTGGCTATAAAATTCCTTGGGTTTTTTGTTTTGAGATCTCTTTCCTGAGGTGATTGGTGTATTTTTTCAATGCCTATTTTCCCGTCTGGTTCCAGGACATCAGGGCAGTTTTCCTTGATAATTTCTTGAGATATGCTAAGTCCTCTTTTTGATTATGGCTTTCAGGTAATACAATGATTTAGATATTGTTTCTCCTGCATCTGTTTTCCAGGTAAGTTCTTTTTCATGAGGTATTTGACATTTTCTTTCATTTTTTTCCATTCTTTTGAATTTGTTTGATTGATGTCTCATAGAGTCATTAGCTTTCACTTGCCCAATTCTAACTTTTAAGGTGTTGTTTCCTCAATTAGCTTTTGTACTTTCTTTTCCATTTGGCCAGTTATACTCTTTAAGGAGTCATTTTCTTTAGTGGATTTTTGTATCTCCTTTTCCATCTGGCCAATTCTACTTTTTAAGCAGTTTACTCTTTTTTTCATAATTATCTTGTATCACTCTCATTTCTTTTCCCCATTTTTCTTCTACCTCTCTTACATGATTTTTAAGTTCCTTTTTGAGTTCTTTCATGAGTTCTTTCTGGGCTTGAGACGACTTTCCATTTTTCTTTGGGATTTTGCTCATAGGTGTTTTGATATTGTTGTCACCTTTTAAGTTTGTGTCTTGCTCTGTCCTGTCACCATAATAATTTTCTATGGTTAGATTTTTTTTTGTTATTTTTGATATTTTTGCTCACCCCTACCCTTTTTTGGTTATTTTTGTTTATCCTCCCCCCCTCCCCAGTTTATTTTTGGCCTTTTTCCTTTCTTTTAAATTAGAGCTCTGCTCCCAGGGTAGAAGGGGCACTATTTCTGGCTTCTTGTGTTAGTGGTTGTGCTGCACTGATCTTGCCCTGAGGCCCAAGGAGGACCCTCATGTCTGGTGAGGGTGCTGGGAGGGTTGCCAGGTGCTGCTAGAGGCCGTAGGGGTCTGGCAGCCCACCTGGTGCTGAGCTGAAATCCTAGTGGTGGTGTCTGGTGTGTGCTGCCTGCCTGGGGCTGTGTGGAAGCTTGTGGTGCTTCTTAGAGCTAGAGTCTGCTGGTTACCTTGGCTATGCTAAGGCATACAGGGCTCCTAGTATTGGTGTTTGCTTGCTCCACTGTACTGGAGCTCAAGATCTCCCACTGGTTTGCTGATATTTAAAGTGCTTGACAATTGGCTCTCTAAAAACATGGGACACATTTTAAATTTTAATCTGCATTATTAACATTTTCTCCAATACTTTCTTAAGTCTAGGTAACCAACAGAATAACAAATCAAGCTTTAATTTGTACAGTTTTCAAATTTTCAAGGCATAAATGCTCCCGCTTAAAATTTCACAATAGGCATTCTTTTTTTAATTTAATATTTTATTTTCCCCCATTACATGTAAAACAATAAAATTTTAACATTCTGTTTTTTCTTTCAAATTTGGTGTTCCAAATTCTCTGCACAATCTGTGGCCTGTGGGATGTAAGCAGCTGGTGGCCACTTGCTGCATACCAAAGGATACCTCTGCTCTTCCTCTAGAGGGGGCAGATGTTATAAACCCTTTGGCCGATATTGGTTTGATTTATTGTTGCTTGATGTGCTAAGTTTCCTGGAAGTATTACTTTAAGGTAGTAGTTCTCCAAAGGTAGTCTGGGGATGGGATCCCCAAGGACTTTCAGAGGTCTGAGGCCAAATCTATTTTCATCATCATCATAAGATGTTTTAATTTCTAGTATTGTAAATATTGATAGATATAACTCACATAAACAAAAAAAAGTATTTGGGGTTCTCAATTTTTAAGAGTATAAAGGAGGCCTGAGACCAAAAATTTGAGAGGTATTGCTTCAGGATAGCTGACTTGAGCCCCCTTTCCTGTTTTTTTCCCCCCCTCAACTTTACAGCTGCTCTTTAACTCAAAAAACCTTTCCAAGTAGACTCTGTGTGTGTGTTTGTGTGTATGTGTGTGTATGTATGTATGTATGTGTATATATATATGGACACACACACATACACACATATGTGTAAATGTGTATGTGGTCATCATGTAGGCGATGGTTGGGTTTAATTTTGGGAGAGAAAGTCTGTAACATAAAAATAAGATGAAAGATCCATCTTTTTTTAGAATGAAAGTGTTATCTCTCCTATCTGTAAACTGTGGGGTGCTAGCAGTCACTGACTGTTTACTGTTTTTTCAGAGAGGACAGCCAGTGCTTTGATGTTCCTTTCTGAACAAGAAAGAATGGCAATACCAAGTATATTGGAAGCAGTTCAAGTCTTTCTAGTCTTTTTACCGAATTGTTTGACATTATCATACTGATGAGATAGATTACACAGCAGAATAATCATGTTGCATGACAGGATAATGGCAATAATCCATTACATTGTTTTAAAATTTGCCTAGTCTTGTACGTACATTATCTCTTGATTGTGGGAATGATACTATGTCTCCATTGTATAGATAGGGAAACTGAAGCTTAGAGAAACTAAGTAATTGGCTCATGGTCACTCATTGAGTAAGCATCCAAGGTAGAATTTGAGTTAAGCTCTTCTTTGACTCCAAGTCTAACGCACTATCAATTCAACTTGCTAATGGCTTTCTCCATCTCTTTCATTTTTACTTATTTCCTTGTATTTGGATCCCTTTGGCTATCTGTGAACTTTCTGCGTATGCCAGGGACTTGTTTTAGAAGTGAATGGAATCCTATACATTGGGATTCAAGTGAGGAGGAATGAAGATAAAGAATTGATAAGGTAGGAAAGCTCTCTTTGATGCCTATTATCTATTATCTAGTCCTTATCAGTGAAGACTTCTGGTGACTAGCATAATATCTCATGAGACCATGACTAAACTAGCTAATACCTTGTTGCATTTTAGCTCTTTGATGGGAAAGATCATAGGGGCAGATTAATCTGGAATACAGGCCTCAGGATTGTAATACTTTGAAGTGTGATCAAATTAAAGAAACATTTCCACAATGAACCCAGCTGGGATTCTGTTTGTTCCTAATCTTATCTCATTCAACAATAAGAATAGGACGGTCTCCCATTTACTCCAGCAGTCACACATTCTACCCAATACCAGAAGGCATTGAGGCAAAACACCAAGCACTAAGTGGCATTCAGAGAACTTCACCTTCTTGTGGGTGGTATTGCTTATCTCATTAGTCAAGTAGTGGGGTCAGTGTGGATTTACCCAGTTAGATTCTAGGCTTAAACTCCCATCCATCAGGGAAACTCTACCTTTCTCCTTCATGTTATATTTCAGTGGCCTCCAAACACAGGATAATGGCAGAATGGAAATACCAATCCAAGCATGTTTTGACTGGATATAGTTTCTTTATTTCTATGATCAAAGAAGCTAAAGAAAAGGAATAAAGCCAAATATGTATTAGCACAGCAGCATATGGGCCCTGTGCCAATAACTCCTTCTAGACCTAGGCATCCACCAGGCTATAGACTGGGACATATAAAAAATTTGAGAGACATAGTTTCTGAGTAATCATTTTATTAATCATTGGTAGCTGATAATTAATAAAAGGGTCAGTGGTACTCTTGAATACCAAAGACTCCTCGTGGAACCCACTCAATACCTATATGTCCTCGAAAGAGTGGGTGTTCCTTAGAGTGGGTGTTCCTTAATGTGGCAGTCAACTTTGATTGGTTAACAATTAATGACAGAATAAATAGCATAATGAGGTAGATGTATTCTAATGGGGGGGGGGAATGTGACTTTGATTAAGTCATTTATTTCCAAATCCTCTCCAGCCTTGGGCAATTTAGACAAAGGATTTATCCCCATCCAAAGATGAGTAGAGCACTGTGGGCTTTCCCATTTGGGTGGGGTCTGAACAAGATTGAGGAGAAAGTTAATTCAATCTCATTATCAGTGATGTCCTTCAGATACTGGCTTGGCCTAGTAGAGAATGAGAATCTAGGAATGGAAAAAACTTGGATCTCCCCAATAATTGGTTATTCAATAATCGTTTCTCTCAAGACATTGTTCAGAAGTGCTCACTCATTGTTTAAATGCGTAGGCTCAGTTTCCCTGACACCTCTGGGGAGAAGTCACCTCGGGTGAGCAAATGTTCCTCAGTTCTGTTGCAGTCATGGCCTCCAGAGGAGGGTCTATGTCTAGTCGGTTACAGAAACTAGTGACTGGAGTTGGTCTTTGGCTCTTCCTAAAGGGCAGCTGCTGGCAATCTGGATCTGCATGCAAATTTCTCTGTGTCTGGTAGCTTTTCTTCCCTTCTGGCTGCTCTACTCAGTCACACTTTCAGGTTTTTCCTGTCTCACTGCTCCCCTCATAGGACTACTTTCAGGCAAGAGTCACAGCCCCACCATCACATTGTCATCATGGGAATATCTATAGGACTGGAAAGAGTTGATATACATGCCAGTGTCACTATTTTTTTTCCTCTCCTTTTCCAAAGGTTTTCATGTTAGCAACACCTTTATGTCATTTCTGGTGGCAGGTTGATTTTTGTCTTTTTTGTTCTGGTCTCAGTTTTATGGGAAGTGCTAACCCAAATCACAGGACTGAGCCTCATTCTATTGTGTATAGATCTAACCCCTACTACACATAGATCAAGTCAGGGTTTCCTTAAGTTGGCTTTAAAGGCTCCAAAACATTGGTGGTCATGTTATAGGAATGGATGTGGAGTAGTACAAGCTCATCTTTTACTCTCCTCATTATCAAGGATTTTTATCAACCATCCAATAAATCAGCAAGCATTTATTCAACTTTCTCTCTGTAGCAGGCACTGGTGATTCAAAGATATGTTTTGGCTACTATGCTCTCCTTTCTTTTCATCAATCATCCATGTTTGTGCTGACATCACAAGATGGTGGAAGGAGTTGTAACCTTTGGTAAATTGAAAGTTCCAGGAGGTGGGAGAGGGGCTGAGGAAGGTAAAATTTACAGTTCAACCTTAGCTAGGCTAGGAGTCAGTGAGAATTAATAAAACTGGAGAAGAAATATGGGGCCTTCCTTTTGGATAGGGATAGGTATTTGGAGCTAAGAGCTTCTAAATGAAAAATACCTAAAAGTATATATATATATATATATTTTTTTTTTTTTCTGGGAGGAGACCTAAGGGTGCTAAAGTTCCTGTGCTATGCATCCAAATAGTCCATTTGGATATTTTCATAATATTGGGAAGGTTTAATCCAGTATCATCTCTTTTAGTCTTCATGATTGTATCAACAAATGAACAGATTTTTGCGTTGGAGTTAAAATCCTTTGTGAAATGAAGTTATTTAGTGGATTGAAGTTTTTTGGGGAGCTTATATTTCACCTAAATAATGAGTGCATGTTATAAATGTGAACCTTAGTTTTGAAGGAGAAATTTATATTTATGTAATGTGTTGGAGGTCAATCTACCTGGTCACTATATAACCAACATTTGATAGATCCCGGGGTTCATAAGGCTAAAAATGGAAGCATAGGTCACAGTATCTTAAGGTTAGAGTTGGGAGGCATGTTAGACGTCATCCACTCCAACTTTTTCATCTTGCAGTTGAAGAAACTGAGGCCTGGGGAGGTTGAGTGATTTGCCCAAGGTTATATAATTAGAAAGTGACAGTGAGGATGCTGTCTCTAAACCCATTGCTCTTTTCACTGGACCCTGCTACCTTCTAGCTCTGTTGGAGAAATGAGTAGGTGAGTGAACCCTCAGAAGGAAAATAAGTAGAATTAGCCATGATACTTAGAAAAACTTCTGATACTGAAATTTTTTTTTCAAGAAATTGCGCTTTTATTTTCTGCCCTCTGCCTCTGAAATATATATATATTGCATGAGTTTTATTTAAGTTCATAAAATTCCATAATCTCAATATCATGAAATAATTTACAATTTAAAACCTAGATGATTAGGACAACAAAGGGAAGTCCAATCGAAGTTAGTTTATGACAGTGATTAATTTATTCATCTCCTTTCCTAAATTACATTAAATAACTTTAAGAACAAAAGATTTGTTATGAAACCTGTAAAATCACAGTAACCTTTTAGCTGATTATGGTGGTTTAATTAAAGTTATTTTAAGTATTAGTTAATTATACTTAATTAAGGGAATTGTAGAATTAACCAAGGAAATTTGAATGAGCCATAATGAAACCATTTTTGGTCTCTGAGGTTCAAAAATATCAGTTCACACCAATCAAAAAAATATCTCCTGTAGTCTGCATCTAGAAAGCAAAAGTAACTACGTTCTGCCCATGGTTATAAAACAATAAAAAAAGCTAGAAACATAATGTTCTTGAGAATTTTACTGTATTTTCACATAAATTATGATATCACATAGGACTGTATTATATTCTCTGTCTTTCAAAGTAGGTATACTTTTATGAAGGTATGAGCATTAAAGGCTTAATAGAGTTGTCTTTGTTTATGTTTTGAAAGTCTAAATAATCTTTTCCTCTGTAAGCATTATTCAAATTTGCCAGATGCTTTAGGGACTCTAAATTTGGAATGGCTTTTTGCATGGCCTACTTAGAGGTGCAATTTAAACTGAAATATTTAGGTTTCACATTGTTGTTATTTGTTATCTTCCTGTTCATGATTCTTTAAGACCATTGGACAAAGGAGCAAACAGATCATCTCTTACAAATTAGTAATGGTCAAACAGTTTTTTAGATGCCTTATTGAGTACATAGCAGGACCATTTCATTGAATTCTGAAGGAGAATCCCTATTTAGGTGAGTGGTTCACTAGGTGAGGTCTGTACCTTGGACCTTGGACCTTGAACTACCCTCCGGGTAGTCATCTGGCTGGTCTCTATTTACAGGATTTATTGGCCAAATGATGAAGCTAAATCACAATGGAGAGCAGTTTGGTCTATGTGAATAAACAATATTTATTTTCACAGATCCAAAATATATGCTGCTATCTTTATTTAGGGTGAAAAAATGGGTTAAAAGTCTGGGATTTTTATTTGCCATTTCTTATTTTGTTTCTACATTATATCTCAAGGTTTCATAAAAAAAGAGTTTTTAACTGGGGAAGGGGAGGAAATAAGAATATATACAGTATCTACTGTGTGCTAGGCCTGTGCTAAGCACTTTATAAATATTATCTCATTTGATCCTCACAATAACCCTGTGAGGTAGGTGCTATCATTAGCCTCATTTTATATTTGAGGAAATTGAGGCAGATGGACATTAAATGACTTGCCCAGGATCACAACTGTAGTAATTATCTGAGGTCAGATTTGAACTCAAGACTTTCTGACTACAGACCCAGCACTGTATCTGCTGTCTCACTTAGCTGCCCATTAACTTGTCTTGTGAATGGAAGTTGGAGGGAGATGGTGTGCCTCATGTTCCTTCAAAATCTCCCCTGACTTGGCCCACAGACTAAAAGAAGCTGAGAACCACTGATCAAAGTGGAGAAATCTAGTTACTGCAATGATTTTTCAAACTCTCAGGAAATATATATACCTGGGCCCTGAGTACCCTATTGCCAAACACCACTGGCAGAACCATAACTAGTGTGAGCACAGGGTTTTGACCTGGGTCTATGACATACATAAAATGTATTTCCTCCTTAGGGTGACTTACTTCTTCCATGCACGGCTACTATTCCAAGCCATTATTGTGCCCTACCTTGCAGTCTTCTTGCCAGCCTGGGCTGCTGCATAGTGTAAATAAGCTAGGTTTATGTCATTATAATGTCTCTTACCCATTTGTATTTCATCTCAGGTAGAAAAAAGTCCTAGTTACACCTCTGACCATTGGGCAGAATTTGTAAGGCAGTGGTAGGGAGGTCACTTGTGTTATGGTCAGACTTGCATGGGGGGGGCGGGGCGTCACTGAAAGGCTGGCCAACACATCGAATGAAGAAGGAAGTATAAAATGAGAAGTTAACTACCTCATATGAATAAATTTCCTGTTCTTGTGCTTAATTTAAAAAAAAGGAAACTTTTTTTTTCTTAAAAAAGGACTTCTTCCAAATACTACTGAAAGCACTAATTCAAAGCCTGTTTTGACATTTTTATTGTGTGACCTGACTTTGCTGTTACTAAATGGGAGACCTTTAAATAATCCTCATTCACATGTGACTCTTTGCTCCTCATGCAGTTACGAGGATCAGGAAAAAAAAAGAGAGAGCTTACCTATGATACCTGCTGCAGGAGGCAGGGAAAAGCAGAGAGAAGTGGGGACAGAAAGATTCCAGTCAGTGTCTTTGACACTGATTTGTTAGTGGGTTGAAGCCGGGGGGCTCCCCAAAAATTCCTTTGAAGAATTAAATGGTTTCCTCAATGAGTCTATTTCATCTCTCAGGTGGTTCACATCACCTAGAATGATTCAAACAGCCTTAGATTTGAATTCTAGGTGACTGGAGACATAGCCTTCTTTATGCAGTTCTCAGTTGGAATTCTCTGTATTTCTTGATTTAATTACAGTTTGATTTTTTTAGTCATAGTATGATCCTTAAAAACAACAGCAACAACAACAAACTTTGCCTGAATATGGAAAATCCTTTTGGACTGCAACATGACGTGATTATCATAGGATTTTGGGAGTTGTACTTGGGGTTGATTATACTTTATAAATCTCTTTTGAAAACTTTATTCTAAATTTAGTAACTGTCAAAAAAAACCCCAAGAACAAAAATTAATAAAACTGCAAACTGCAGTATTTATACTTTGTTAAAATGGTTTATTTTAACTTTATCAAGATGGTAACAAGGAAGCCTTATGTTTTGCTTTATCTCCTCCTGAAATCTGCTTTTTCTGATTTTTGTGGTGGTGTTTTTTATTACTATTTACAGCGCGGTAATCCTCATGCATTTTGTTCTCCTTTCTTCAATCCTTTCATACATCCCTCATATGATGCAACAATTTCAAATTGCTTTATATAAATGTGGTTTGTTTTTTTCATTTCATATTTATTGGCCTTGTGAATTATTTAAATGTTTTACTATTATAAATAATACATCTCAATATTTTTGGTTTGAGATGTCTTTTTTTCCCTTTAATTATCAAAATCAAGGTATATTTCTAGGAGAGGGATCACTAGATTAAAAGATATGGACAGTTTTGTAGCTTTTTTTGTATATTATCATACTGTTTCCAAAACATTTCCAAAACATCATTCCATAGCTTTACTAGAAATATAATAGTGTACCCGTTTCTCTACAACTCAAAAAAATAGAATTTTATCATTTAAAACTTTTTCCCCCTAATCTTATTGCTGTAATTGTTTTAATTTTCATTACTCTCTTATTATGTCACTTGCTATACTTCTCTAGGTTACTTCTAGCATAAAATGCAGAATTTTTACCCTGACATCTAAAGCGGTTCACAGTAGGGCTCCCATTTGAGTTTCCGGTCCTATTTCTTGTTTCTTCCCTTCCCACATTCTCAGATACAACCTTCTATCTTCCAGCTATGTGATTTTTGCACAAGTGGTCTTTCATACTTGGAATGCACTGTTCTCTTACCTCTGTCTGCCTAGCTTCCTTCAAAACAGCATAGATTCTCCCCACTCTCCCCTGCTATCATTCTTATCTCCTGCTTTTGTTAGTGCTCTCTCTCTCCTGAAATTACTTTGAATTTATCTTGTCTGCGTGTTGTATCTTTCCAGTAGATGTTACACTCCTTAATAGGATCTTTGCCATCCAGTGTCAAGCACAGAATAGGCACTTAATCTGTGTTTGAATAGAATTTAATTGAATTATCAGAGAGTCTAGTGTGGGCATCTCCCAAGGTTTTGTTCTGGGCCTTCTTGTTTCATAGGATCATAGGCTTATAGATTCAGAGCTAGAAAGGGACCTTAGAGGCCACATTGTCTAATTCTCTCAATTTACAGAAGAGGAACTGAGGCCCAGAGATGTTAAATGATTGGTGCAAGATCACACAAGTAGCCATTAAGCAAACACAGGTCACCTGACCCCAGGTCTATCTCTTCTGTGCTGCACTATACTGTCTCTCATAGCTCTAAACTTGGTAGTTAGGAGGCACAGTAGATAGAGCACTGAGCTTAAATATGGTCTCAGTCTCCAACTAACTTGTCTAACCCAGGCCAGGTCATTTGACCACTTTCTGCCTCAGTTTCCTCAACTTTAAAATGGGAATAATAGCACCTACCTTGAAGAGTTGTTGTGAGAATCAAATGAGATAATATTTGAATTCTTAGCACAGTGCCTGGGATATAGTAGGTGCTTAATAAGTGCTTATTCACTCTGTCCCCACTATATTATTTCCTCATCTATTTCCATGTATTTAATTATTATATTTACATCAATGACTTGAAAATCAATATACATACATTCATACATATATATGAACTATAGTAATGATGATCTTAATCGATCCTTGCTGACTGATAATATAACTTCTCAAGTCTAGCCCTGTACTTTCAACTACCTGTTGGTGTTCTCCTGTTAAGTGTCCTGTCAACATCTCAAAGTAAATATGTATAAAGCAAAACTCATCATTCCTCCCAAGGTCTTACCTCCATCAGATTTTCCTGACCTTACTTAAAAACCTTCAAAGGTTTCTTGTTGTCTTTAGGATATAAAGCAAACTCCATAGTCAAGCAGTTAAAGTTCTCTACAATCTGGCTCTAACCTACCGCATCAGGCTCACTGAATCCCATTTAACCTTCATTATACTTTAATTCTAGCCAAGCTGTTTTTTGAAAATGACACTCCATCCTTTTTCATGTATTCCCACAAGCTATATCTCCCATGTCAGGAATATACTCCCTCCTTGACTTTGCATCTCAGAATCCTTTTCTTCTTTCCAGGCTCAGCTAGCATCCCATTTCCTCAAAGAGGCATTGCAATTCCTGATTATTAATGCTCTTTCCCTCCTTAAATCATCATGTATACTTATCTCAGTACATATCATATGAAGTGGGATTTAAAGTGAGGTCTTTGACCAAAGTGGCCTATTTACCACTTAGCTGATTGATCAATCTTGTAATTCAAGGCATTACTGATAATATTAATTTCTACTATAAAAATAAGACTCAGCAGTCAGCCAAACTCCTACACAGCATTGGATCCATTTGTCTTCTATTGTTTACTAAATCTGTAAGTATGTCAGTCACTTTGGGAAATTCTTTTCTTAAGAAGAAATATTTATAGTAAGCATAATTCATTGTATTCTTTTTTTGCTTGTATAATCAAGTACTGAAATGGATCCCTGCTTACATCCATTTGAGTTTTCCTCCAAACTAAATAGCCAGTAATTCAATAATGGATGTCCATTTTGCATAATTTTTGTTTATGTTCTCTGACAAGAGGTTAGGTCCACTTAACGTATTTGGGATGTTTTTTGCTTTCTCTTGATGTTGTGAGGAAACAATGGAGCCCTCAGTCTGTTTGCCTTTGGTATATGACCACCCACTTTCTTTTTCATTTATATATTTTCTTGATAATATCCTGTACCCTAGTTCTTCTAAGTCCTTTATTTGTTGCATATTGTAGTCTACTCACACCCACCATATATGTCTTCATTGCCCTCAGTATGATAGTCACATTCAATCTTTAATTCTTAAATTCAGTTTTATTCCTTGCAATATGTTGTGACTCATAGTCATCCAATAACAGTGGTAGAATTTTTATATTAAAAAGACGAGCTTTTGTTTCTGGGAGAAATTTTGGAATCTGTAAAGGAGTTTTGAGTTTAGGAGAAAGCTACTTTCCCTGTTTAATTCTTGGCTCAACCCATTATCCATTTGTCCTGCTTGTACTACCTCATATATATGTGTGAATGGGTATGTGTACACATGCACACACATATGTCTACATCAGCATTATGCTGATACATGTTTAACTCAAAAAGTGCACAGCAATTTTAATTTGCATTATTAATGTTTTCTGTATCACTGTCTCAAGTCTAGACCATCAACAAAACAATATAAAACCCTGGATTTGTAGCATTTGCCAATTTCTGAGGTATAGCTGCTCATGCTGAAAATTTAGCAAGAAATTAACAATCAGCGCTGTTTTGAGTTGGTTCTAGCATGCTCCTGTCTATGTATCTATAACATCTACCTATATTTACATCTACATCTATTTATGTCTATGTATATACCTATATTTACTTCTATATCTATCTGTCTATCTGTCTAGAGAGACAGACTGAGACAAGGAGAGACAGAAAGACAGAATTGGGTAATTTCCCCATGATAAAAGTGGCTTCGGACAAATTCATTTGCATGATGATTGTTAGCATCTACACTGGAAAGGCTGCCTGACATAGGGTAACAGTCACCTTCCAGCTTTACTGAATGTGTGTCATTCATAGGTTAATGATAAGAAATTAGCCAGGAAGAAAGCTTCCTTGCTGATAACATTCTCCTGGGTCTGAGGCTGCTGAGAGTGTTGAATGCGTATAATGGCCGAGCTGACCCAAAAGATTAGTCATTAGTTCAGAAAAGATGATCCAAGTGCTTAGTGATCAATTAATTCTCCCAGATGTTCCAGGATCACAAAGTGAGACATTGTTGATAAGTGACACAAAAAGAGAATTTTTTCTCCGTAATGCAAGAACAATCCATTCTCAGATTGTGTTGCTCCCCAAAGTTTCATCTTTCAACCCTTGCAGAGAGGTTAACCTAGAACAATGCGCTATAAAGTCCTGGAGAATTGTGCTCCTTTACCTACATGAATCCAAGAAACCCCTGACAACCTTATTAGTCGGAGATCCAGTTAACTGAAATATAGCCTTTAGTAAAAACCAATGGAATATATGTGAGTTCTGTATAGGGTTTTGCTTTCACTTTTTAGTTGTATGAAGATGCTATTTACCATATCTATTTAGAGATCATTTGCTGCTAAATGTTGGGGAATGGGCAAGAGAAGTTGTTCATTTCTCTAAAACTTGGAATTATTCCCTTGAACAATTTTCACAACTCTGTATCCAGTGCTCTAAGCCAGTCTGTCTTTGGTTTCTCTTCTAAGTTTTCTGTTCTCCAGGTTAAATATCCTCAATTCCTTCGGCCATTATTTTTGAAGTATATTTCACTAGTGTGGGTATATACACATATACACAAACACATATATACTCATGAATGAAGTATAATTACAAGAAAACTACATCAACTTATTAAATATATAAGTATATATAACATAGTATATATTTAAAAATACAATCTTTACAAAGCCTCCAATATCATCAGAATAAAAAAAATTTTTTTTAAGGTACTTTAATTGCATATTGTGCTACCCTGGACACTAGGCCAAGAAAACCATATACATAAAACCCTCTTGGAATTTACAGTCTGAGGTACATTAACAAGTGTATATATGTTCAGGACATGCAGGCAGAATAATAAGAACATTAATTCCTGTTATATTTAATGAATGGTTGAGTGAATGAATGAGCAAATTGCATAGCTCTTCCCTGAAGGAGTTTATAATCAAGGAGGGGGAATGAAATGCACAGAAATGTTATTAACGTGAAACAATGGACAGGATTCTGAATTCTAATCAAAACTGACTGAGTACTATATAACATGCAATTAAGTACCTTTTGTGATGGAAGACAAAGGTAAATATATTAGATGGGTTGGAAATTGAGAGTGGTTGAGAAAATGGCAAGGTAAAGAGAGTAGAAAAGATAATACACATTTATGCAATCCTTTAAGGTTTGCATCATTTTCAAGTGAGGAAGCTGAGACTCAAAAAGGTTAAACGATTTTTCCCATGTATATAGAGCTAATAAATGTCATAGGCAAGACTGAAACCAAGTTGTGTGGAAGATCAGTGCTCTTTTCGCTGTGCTAGAAAGCTCTGTGTGTGTGTGTGTGTGTGTGTGTGTGTAATCAAATTGAAGGATCTCAGAACTGAAGATCTTCAGACAGGAAATGCGCCTTTTCCCAGTCAACATAATTGTAATATTCCATTCCTAAGTCCTGACTGCAAATCAGCAAATACTCTGTGAGTTCAGTCTAGTAATATAGCAGATACAGCACTGGATTTGGCAGACCTAGAGCAGGTTATTCCATCATAGACCCAAAAGACTTTGTTGTAGGATTGTTTTACCTAACACACTGTCCAGTGTCATGTGCCCTTCAATTTAATTCAACAAACATTTATTAATTTCTTACTATTGTCGGCGCTGATGGGAATCCCTTTAACCTCCAGATATCTTTTGTCTTTTTAGTGTGTAATTAGATTTCCTGCTGAGACACCAGACTATTTATCTACTTAAATAATTCTGTGGTAATATTACCCTGAGAAATAAATTGTGTTCATTCCCTTCTTCCCCTTGAGGAACCAGGGTAGTTTGGTGCTGAGAAACATTATCAATCAACTCTGGCTCTCTCCTTCTTTCAGATGTGAGCCTCTGAGTCCCTTGATTGGTTTTCAAAAGGCACCTCTTCCTGTCAGTGACCAATACAGTGAATCAGAATGGCAAGACAGCAAGAGTAACTGAAATGGAAAACATCCAGCTTCTGCCCATGTACCAGCAGAGATTTGAGAGTCTTTTGTAGAGAGCTCAAGAGAGGTATTTCTTTTTAATGTGCAACTCTCTCTGTATACTGGACATATTGACAAGAGGTGAAAAGGGAATATTCTATTTGGATCTATCTGGTAGAGTTATTGGACATGTATGATAGCATAGAAGATACTAGATGGAAGGATTGGGATAAAATATGATCATTGGCCCACTAGTTCATAGCACCAGAAAGCTATTTGTTTGAGTTCAATTTAGCATAATTGTCATTCTGCTTTTGGCAAAGTTCAAGGGTCGGGTTCTTAAAGTTCATGAAGGAAAGGCAGGAAAAAGATTATACCATTATTTATCGCCCTGCAATTCTCAGTGAATAGAGTACCGGGCTTGAAGTCTGGAAGTCTCCTCTTCCTGAGTTCAAATGTGGCCTTGGACCCTTACTAGCAGCGTGACCCTAGATAAATCACTTAACCCTTTCTGCCTCAGTTTCCTCATTTGTAAAATGAGCTAGAGAAGGAAATGGCAAATCACTCTAGCATCTTTGTCAAGAGAGTCCCAAATGGGGTCATGAAGAGGCATAACTGAAAAAAGACTGAACTGAACAATTCTCAAAATTTTTTCAGTCAACTGATTCCTTAGTTTTTATTTTTAACATTTTCTCAGGTACTTTGTTGTACTTTAAGATATAAAAAACTGTATTGGTTAGACACTGTGAGCAGTTGGTAAATATTGAGAGGCAGTGTGGTGTAATGGCTAGTGTGCTGTAGTCAGGAAGATCTAAGCTCGTATACTTGCCATTTACTAGGTGTACCATCTTATGTAAGTACCTTAGCCTCAGTATCCTTATCAGGAAAAATTAGAATGACAATAGCACCTTCCTCACAGGGCTGTTGTGAGGATCAAATTAGATATTATGTAAAGTGCTCACCAAAATTTTAGCCCTATCTAAATGTCAGCTATTATTTCTCTTCTGGGTAGGAAATATGTCTTTCCAAGTAGAGCTCTACCAAGGGTTCTTTTTGTTTGTTTCCTGAAACTACATGCAGACGCTAAATCTAAGCGCCCAACAGTTTTAGTAGGAGGAAGAATTATGAAAATGATACCATATCACAATTACTGTAGAAGCTATCATCTAATTTTTATCTACAGGTCTTTGTACTGCTTAGGGCCTCTGATTTCATTGGCATGGGGAACTCCTGGTGAGAAAACTCCATCCATCAAAAGCATCTCTACAGCTGTTTTGTAATTTACAGTCTTAGAGATTAGCCTGGGGTACTGAGAGGTTAAATCACTTGCAAGGTAAATGGCCAGTATTTGCTAAAGGCAGGTCTTGAACCCTGGTAATGCAGGTCTTCTATCCTGTAAGGCCATCTTGTCTCTGATAGGCTATGATATGGGCTGGAAAGTCAGTCATTGGGACTCCTGAAGAGAAAAAACTGGGGGACAAGTTAACGTACTTTATTTCGTGCTTTGCTGTAACAACAATCATGTTTACACATCTCTTTGTGACAATGATCATAGTACAGAAACTTTCTCCAGCGAAGATCCTCTTGGTCTCAGTATCCAGTTGGAGAATTTACTTGCCCCTGAAGAATTTGAACAGGAAAAAAACCCAACAAAAAACCAAAACCTAAGTTTGTTCTCAGCAAGTGTAGCTTCTGAAACTATTCCCAGAGTTTGAGGTCACTGGAGATGGGTAAAAGGTGCAGATTCTATGACTTCAGGGTCACCCCAACTTTCTTCTGGGCTGAGAACATTACTAAGCCTCCATGAGAGATCCCTCCCAGCATTAGCAAGCCTGTGATGTAGGAGGCACTGCTATCCTGGCCACTTTGCTCAACATTTCAATCTGTTGGGAAATCTGGCTACTGGTCTTTGAAACCCAAGTGACAGCTGCAGATGGCTTCCCACATGTTTAACAAGGACAGTCATTTGTTTTCACAGTGTCTCCTTTTCCTTTGGTGAGTGTAGATGGCCTCAGGGAGTAGTTGTTGGCAGCAGGAGCCTAAGGCTGCTGTTTTCTCAGGTGTAGTCCTGGCAAACAAATGTGGAGGTTACCAGAGCAAGCCTGGATGGCTAATTAGGATGTGCAAGGTTCTCAGCAGCACAAAGGCAGAAAAAACAGGGTTGTCAGATTCTTAATATGGAAGGTGGTAACACTGCTGTGGTCTGGTGGCACTGAGAGAAATTAGTGTGGAGAAAAATGTTAGTGCCTACTGTTGAGTGGGGAATTTTCTTTTTACCCATCTGTAAGTCAAGCAGTTTTCAGTTTTATAAGAAGCCAAGTCCAGGACCTCATGGACACCAGTAAAGATTTCCTTTGTCTACAAGGTGAGCCTGAGATTACCAAATTAGTCTGAAGAAATGAAGTAAAGGAAGTAATAGACACTCTAGTTCCATAAATATTGCAAATATACCAGCAAAGGGAGATGATCAGAGCTGTTACAAGTACTGGGGGATTTGTGAAAGAAGACTAGGAAAGAAAGGACTATGTGGAGCCAAAGGTGGCCGTTGAACCTTGATCTTGGAGTCAGGAGAGCTGAGTTTGAATTCTGGTTCTGATACTGTGTGACCTTAATACTTGCTCTCAAAGCTTCAGCTTCCTGTTCTGTAAATGGGGATAATTATGCCTATAGTATCTACTTCATTGAGTTGTGATGAAGAAAGAGCTTTGTAAACCTCGAAAGGCAAACAATTATTCTTATTCTCCTTCCAAGTGATTGTTGGGGCAGTTAGGTGGTACAGTGAACAGAGTGCTAGGCCTAGAATCAGGGAAATTCATCTTTGTTAGTTCAAATCCAGCCTCCGACACTTTCTAGCTGTGTGACTCTGAGCAAGTCACTTAACCCTGTTTGCCTCAGTTTCCTCATCTGTAAAATGAGCTGGAGAAGGAAGTGGCAAACCACTCCAGTATCTTTGCCAGGAAAATCCCAAATAGGGTCACAAAGAGTTGGACATGATTGAAAAATGACTCAACAACAACAAAAAGTGATTGTTGTGTTTATATGCGTGTATCAAGGCCTAGGAAAAATTATGGAGTCTGAAGATTGCTTTCCAGTGTCTAGAGATCCTATTGCTTTATTTTCTGCCTTCCCTCCCCTAAAACTAAAGCTCGACTTTAGGAAAGATCTGAACCATTCATTCACTCTAAAGTGTAATGACTTCTAAGGCTGAAAGCTACCTCTCCTTGGGGATAGTTGCATATTTGCATTTCAAGCAGACAAAGAATGCAACTTAGTTGTGTCTTTTAAGGCAGCTCTGAACTGGGTGATGAAAATTGTTGTTGTCATTGTTTCTGTGAAGGGGAGGTTCCTAATGCCAGAAATTACAGTGGAGGACTGCTTAGTTCAGCCACCTCAAAAGTTCATAACTGAAGGAATGAAGGTAGAGGAGAAGGACCTATCAAAAAAAAATTTTAACAGTTGACAGTTTAAAGTGGAATGCTAATTTGGAGAAGTACCATGCATATGGAAGAACAAATCCAAAGGAGAAGGGAGTTACAGTGAACAACTGATTGACACTTAACCAAGAGAGAAAATTATTGAGGTTTAGTAAGACTACCCTCAGGTGAAGGTGACTTGCCAGGGTATGTAATTGCCTGCCTATTTTCAAGACTAACTTACAATTTACCACAAGAGAATTCCAAAAACATACAATGGCTTCAATTTGAATGTTTTCAAGGTAGTGATTTTCAAACATTTGTCTCTGAAATCTTTATGGTGTTTCTGATGAGAAGGTAGCTTGTAATGATTATCCTCACTTAGGGATGGATAAATTGAGATGAAGGCTATATCTATCACTTCCTAAAGCCTCAGTTTCCTTATGTGCAAAATGGAAGATAATAATCATGTTGCTTCTCCCCCCCCCCCCCATTTTCCTACAGAGTTGTGAGACTCAAGCTTGTAACTATCCTTCTCCTGCCTGAACAGAGGCAGAGCTTGGCTGGGTGGCAGGGAGAGGTGGAAGGTTGCAAATAAGTTAATGAGTGAAAAAAAACTCTGTAAATCTTAAAGTAGTTTGGATTAATGTCAGCCATTATTGTTGTTGTTGTTGTTCTTGTTGTTGTTGTTGTTGTTATTACTTCTGTGACTTCAGGCCAAAAAAATCCAGCCATCTGGTTGACAGTCTTCTGAGCTTCAACATCAGTGCTTACATATCTTGGCCCATGGCTCAATGCAGTAACCAGTCCGAACTTTTCAGACTCAGTGAAGTGTACCCATGACAAATATAGTTGTCATGACATGGTTTAGTGGGTTCTCTGGTATTGGAACAAGTCATAAAATCTAGGTATCCTTAGCTTCATTCTTGAGTTTTGTTTACTAGATTATATTTTTAAAAAATCAACCCAAAGTGGGCAATTTTCAGCTTAATCAAAGCATCACTTTATTACTTTTGACCATAAGGGAGAGAACATTTGACACTGAGAGGAGTTCTGAGGATATATTTCTCAACCAACTGCTGAAGAATAAACATTTTTTCTTTTTACTCATTGAAGTAAAAAAATCAACTGAGGTTCATGAACAAGATTAATAGGGATATAATAGAGTTGGAAGACCAATGGAGGTATAGAAAACTGAAAATATCATGGAAATATAGAAAGTAGAATCAATGAAGCTCAGTTGTTATGTAGGGGAGCAAAAGACTGAATTTGGGAATTTGTTCCCTTCCCCAGGAGGACATAAACCTTTGGTAGAGAGTACCCATTTGTATGTGGGTAATTCCATTATTCCCTTCTCCCTGTTGTTTGTTTTGCTCTTCTTTGCCAATGAAATCTTGTATTACTTAATTTAAAGTTCCTTCCTGGTTTGTTGATAAAGACTGCAGTGGATGAGGGCTCCAGTTCAATATTAGCCAACAAACATTTATTAAGTGCCAACTACATACTAGTGCTCTGCTATGTGCTGGAGATATAAAGACAAAATGAAAAATGATCTCTACTCTTAAAGAGCTTACATTCTCCTGGGGACTGGGTTTGGGAGTAAAACATGTAAACATATCAATATAGCTATGATAATTTTAGGAGGAGGGAGAGAATTCTAATAACTAAGGGGATTAGGAAAGAGCATAAAGCAGTGACCCAAAAACTGAAACTTGAGGGAAGGCAGAAATTCCAGTAGGTAGAAGTGAAGGACTGGAAGCTGGCCCACGAAAAGGCATGAAGGCAAGAAATGGAGGGCTGCATTCAGAGAACAACACACATCAGTCATTTTGACTGGAATGTAGGATGTGTGAAAGGGATCAATGTACAATAAACGAGAAAGGTAGACTGGAGCCAAATGAGTTTGTATTTTATTTTAAAGGCATTAGGAAGCAAGGGACTGCCATGGTTAAATCTGTGTTTTAGGAAACTAATTTTGGAATTAGTTTCAAAGGATTAATTGACATGGAACAAGATCAGTTAGAAGGATAATAGTTCAATTGACAAGTGATGAGGACCTGAACTAGTTTGCTGGCTGTGTGGGTAAAAACAAGGGGACAGTTGAGAGATATGTTTTAGAGATAGAAATGACAATACTTGGCAACTTTTTGGATGTGGGTGGTGAAAAATACTTATTCTAAACAGAAATATAAGTGGGTTTCAAAAGCTGAGTGGGATACCTATTGCAAGATGGAATCCTAGAGCCTTGAAATGTTTAATTAAATGGGAGATGACAAGAGCACAGAATTTAGAAGGAGAGAACTTGGGTTCAAATCCTGTCTCTGCCTTTTACTACATATTAACCCCTAGATAAGTCACTGAAAATCTCTGGGCTTCGGTTTTCTTGTCTATAACATAAGTCAGTTGGCCTTAGAGATTATTTTCCATCTTTATAATACTAAATTGCTGAAATATCTTTCTCATTAGACCTCTGGTTCCTACTTGCAGGTTCATGATCTTAGTTCATTCCCTTATCACTTCTTGCTACTTTGCCTTCTAGACCCTAAGTGGTACCACCTGCCATTTCCATCTTCCATGAAATTGGACTGTGATATATGCATATGTATATGTATGTATATATGTATGTACATATGTACATATGTATATACATATGTATGTATATGTATATGTATGTGTATAAAATCTTTATCTGTATCTCTGTCTCTATTGTCTTTCCTTTTTAAGGTGGGAGACTGTCATGCTTTTTTCTTGGTATTCCCAAAGCTTACCACAGTTCTTGGCACATAGTAAACACTCAAAAATATGCTCTCCCATTCAATCTTTCTATCAATCAAGAATAATTTTGTAAGTGCTTACTTCAGGCCTGCAGATTGTGCAAGCCTGGCTTAGTGCATAGATCCCAAGCACTGCACTTCACTCTAGGCATACAGATATAATGAGTGAAACAGTATCTACTCATAAAGAGTTCATGGTGTACTAGGGGAGACAATATGGACTTATCCAGGGCGTTCCAATAGCCTTGGGGCAGTTTTAAGCTCTTAGAGCTCTTTTGACTTTTAGTTCACTCTGAACAGTAGATAAAGAATAAATTTAAAGGGAATAACTACAAAGTAGTTAGATACAAGTTAATTTGAGGAAGACTTTAGCCCTTAAGGAGATCAGGAAAGACTCCATGTAGAAGGTGATGCTACAGCTACAACTTCAAGGCAGAAGTCAGGAAAGTATGCATTTCAGGTATAGGAGCTGGCCAGCGTAAAGTCACAGAGGCGGGAAATGGAGACAAAGTCAGTTTGGCTGGATCTCAACGTAGAGGAGGCAGGGTAATGTACAATAAGGCTAGAAAGAAAGGTTGGGGAGAGGTTGGGAAGATTTTTAAATGCTAAACAGAGAACTTGGCCTATAGTATATTTGACTTTAAAGGGAAAAATAATGAGTTCTGTTTTGGATATGTTGGTGGCACAGTGGATAGAGCACTGGACATGGAGTCAGGAAGACCTGAGTTCAAATTTGACCTCAGATTCTTCTTAGCTGTTTTGTGTAACCCTGGCAAG
Organism: Phascolarctos cinereus; assembly: GCF_003287225.1. Taxonomy (NCBI): domain Eukaryota; kingdom Metazoa; phylum Chordata; class Mammalia; order Diprotodontia; family Phascolarctidae; genus Phascolarctos; species Phascolarctos cinereus. The sequence continues at coordinate 102,206,902 of NW_027556180.1, forward strand.
TCTTTTAACCTCTGTTTGCCTCACTTTCCTCATCTGTAAAATGGGGATAATAATGGTGCCTACCTCCCAGGGTTGTTGTTAGGATCAAATGAGACAATAATTTTAAAGTTCTCAGCACAGTGCCTAGCACATGGTAAGCATTATAAGCTACTATTATTATTGTTACATGTTGAATTTGAAATATCTATCATACATGTAGTTCCAAATATCTAATAGGCAATCAGTGCATTTGACATTGTTGATCACTTTCTTTTTAAATTTTTTAAATTTCTTTTATTTTTAATTTATGAGACAAAACAAACATTTCCATAACATAATATTCCTTTTAAGTGTATACTAAAGTTACATAAATTTCTTTTTTTTTCCCTCCCTGTTCCCCTCCCACCCTAGAGATGGCTACCATTAGACGCATATATGTATAATATGTAAAATCATTCTATACATACTTCTATTTGTCAGTTCTTTCTTTGGATGCAGATAATGTCTTCCTTCATATGTCCTTTGTAGCTAATTTGGGTATTTATATTAGTCACAAGGACTTATTCTCTCAAAATTGTTCTTAAAACAATATTGCCAGCACTATTGCCGTTACTATATACAGTGTTCTCTTGGTTCTGCTCACTGCACTCTTCATTATTTCATGTAAGTCTTTTCATGTTTTTTTAAGATCATCAAGCTCATTGTTGATCACTTTGTTCTGATGAATACTCTCTTACCTGGGCTACTGTGACACTTCTTCCTGGTTCTCTTCCTACTTTCCTAACTGTTCCTTCTCAGTCTCTTCTGCTGGTGCATCATCTAGGTCATGTGATCTAACTGGCTCTGCCCATGGCTCTGCCAGCTCCACTTCTCTTCTTTCTCTCTCTCAGTGACTTCAACAGCTCCTATGAGTTTAACTATCATCTGTATGTATATGAATTCCAGCTATGTATATCTAGGCTCAGTCTCAGTCATCAAGCCTTTATTAAATGCTTACTTCATGTTGGGCATTTAAAATGCTTCATCACTGATTGGTTAATTGGATAAAATGACAAAGCTTATATCAAGTACTGACTATATGCCAAGTACTATACTAAGTTCTGCAGTGTTACAAATAGAAAAGTGTAACAACCCTTTTTCTTAAGGAACTCACAATCTAATAGATTAGGGAGTTGGAGGGAGAAAAACACTTATATAGTGCTTACTCTGTGCTAAGCACTGTGTTAAGTGCTTTATAAATGTTATCTCATTTGCTCTTCATAACAACCTTGTGAGTTAGTAGTGTAGAGTTTAATTGATTAACTACAGAGTCAAGATTGGAAAGAAAAGGAAGTAAATTCAGAGAGGAAGTAATGGCCTGAGAAAGTACTGAAGGATAGAGGAACTGTGGATCTCAAGGGGGATGAAGAATGGTTTGAGATGAGTGAAGGATGAGAAGGGAAGGAATGAAAAGAGATTATGGTCGGATGTAGAAATATCAATTTTAAATTAGAGAAGTAGAATACTTGCAGATTCTGAGATTCATTGTATGACCATCCATATAATACCTTCCTTCCTTCAAGATGGGGCTCGAATACCATCTTTTACAGATTATTGTTGTTCATCCTTCATTCTCAAAAAGGACCAATCACATCAGGAAGATGAAGTCTTGACTTGCAAGTGAATTGGATTTAAGTGAGGCAGAGCTGCGCAAAGTCATCAGCCTCACCCTCTCCTCCAGAGTCATCAAAGTGTGGTGGCAAGGCATAGGTCAAGACAACTGGTGATGGCCCCCATCTTCTACATGAAGTGTTTCTTGATATCCCTTTCAGTGCCTTCCTTTCTTACATTGTATTTATTCTCTTTAAATTTCTTTCTTTAGAATAAATAAGCTGCCTGAGAGTAGGAATTGTTTCATTCTTTGTATTTGTATCCCCAGCTCCTATTCAGCACCTGACACATAGTAGGCAATTAATAAATGCTTGTGATTGATTATTTCATGGTAGTTATCATGTTGGTCTGAGACTAGCTGAATTGTTGCAACATCACTTTTCAGCTAGCTACCTTATTGAATGAGTACCAGCAGGAATTCCAGAGTGGTCCAAAGCATACAAGCCTCTATTGTGAAATGAAAATTGTACCTTGTCCAAGAATTACATGCACATTGTCATGCCATTAACTGCTTCAGTTAGTCTTGCACAAGATTATACAACTCGGGTTTTCTAAGCCATAATCACACACCCAAGGATCCATCCTGTGGGACTTCTTCAGGATATGAGTTCAGTCTGGTAGGTACACATGCAAGGTTGACCTCAGCACTGAGGGCACCTACAGTTTAAATGTGAAATGGATGGGTGCTACCACTATCTGAAAGACGTATTCAAAGCATGGGATGAGCAATGTGATTTGTTTGTCTAACTTGCTTTCAATGATATTTGAAGCACTGGGCTTTATTTTGGAGCTTACTACACAACAGCACAGCAGGGATTCAAGTACCAAGTGAAGCACTTGGGTGAAGCATTTGTTGACAGCTTTTCTTCCCCTGTGTTTGTTTTCTCAATAGAACAAAAACTCTTCTTCAAAAACATTTGAGAGCTTATATAAAATTGGAACGGGGTGGTGGTAGGAAATGGCCCAGCACTCAATGAATCAGTCACTTGCAAGCAATCAATTCATCATTGGTTTTTCTAAAAGGAAATTCAAGCCAGATCTGTCACTCTCCTTAACTATCTTTGTCTCTCTCTCTTTCTCTTTGTCTTTTCCTTCCTTCCTTCCTTCCTTCCTTCCTTCCTTCCTTCCTTCCTTCCTTCCTTCCTTCCTTCCTTCCTTCCTTCCTTCCTTCCTTCCTTTCTTCCTTCTTCCTTCCTTCCTTTCTCCTCCCTCCCTCCTCCCTCCCTCTCTCTCTCTCCTCTTCTCTCTCTCTCTCTCTTTCTTTCTTTCTTTCTTTCTTTCTTTCTTTCTTTCTTTCTTTCTTTCTTTCTTTCTTTCTTTCTTTCTTTCTTTTTGCTTTTGGCCTGTGATTTCTTCAGTGTACAGAACTTAAAGAAATAGCTGTAATTCCAAATCCACGGCAAGAGTTCAATTCATGCTAAAATCAGAGTCCATAAAGGCAAAGCAGGAGAAACCAGGGAATAAAATAAACAAATCACCAAACAATGAAAAAAACTTCAAAGCCTTTGGCAGACTGTCAATGTGGAATGATTAAACTTGCATCTGAGATTATTTGGGAAGTGAGTACATTGACTTGCTATAGGTTGCATCATTGAACGCATGGAACCCAGAGGAAAGCCATCCCACACACTTTTAATGCCCTGAACAATTAAGTAAATGACATATTTTGTTGATTGTCCCTGAGTTGGCATTGAATTAGCATCCCCTACTTCATTAATATGCGTTGCTGTGTGATCCCATTCCCAACTGGGCCCTCAGCTAGGAACAAACAATCTCAGGAGATCTGGTAGATTATGTAAGCTGGGGATCTTGGAATGGTTTCTAATTAAATGTTGTAAATAACAAGGAATCTATAATTTACTTTGCTTCAACTGTTTTTAATAAAATTTCTGAAGTAAGAGGGTAATGTTTCAGTGTAGAGCAATAAAATAACTGTTTCCTGTTTATTCACCACCTGCTATTGCCCAGTAGTCTTAGGCTAATCGAATCCTCTGCTGCTGAACACCAACCTGAGCCTTGGCATGTGGATGATAAAGGAATTTCTGGGTTGGGGTGAAATCTACTACAAATCAACAAGCTTTTAGCTCTACAGTTAGTAGTCAGTTCTGATTTCATAAAAGACTGAACAGGAGAATGATGAGGATGATGTTGGGCTTGATCCTTTTGATGGGTGACTTTCTTACGACTTTTATTTTTTGGACTTCTTAGAGAACGCTGAAAATGTCTGAGTCAGCAAGAAACAGAAGGCACGTTGCATGTAAAGGGCAACAGTGACTGAATGGAAAAACTCAAAACTGGTCGTTGGATTTATATTTTTTAAGTGCAACCTGGCATTTTATTTTTATTTTATAAGTTTTATTGATGGCTTTTGTTTTTTACATCAAAGTTATTTGCATATATTCATCCTCAGCCCTATTTCTCATGGAAACTTTTAACAAAGAAAAACAGGTAAATGAAGTCAACCAATACAACAACCACATCTGAAAGGATATGCAATATTTTAAAATTGGCATCCCCTGCCACTCTATCAAGAGGTAGGACGTATATTTCATCATTTATCCTCTAGAAACAATATTGGTCATTAGGTTTAATCTGAAAGAGCCATGATAGGATGAGAGCTGGCCTTGAAGACAGGAAGACCTGAATTTGAGTCATACCTCTGACACATAATGGATGTGTGACCCTGGGCAAACCTCTTAATCTTTTAGTTCTCTCTGTAATGCTAAAAAAAAAAAAGTTGCAGAGAAGGTGTCAACTTGTATTGGTAGAGGAAGTTCCCTCATCTGGAAGTTCCCTATATCAAGAAAAGCATAGCTCTAGCCTAGTCACTATCCCTACATTTACTGCAATCTGTGTTTAGCTGTCTTTTAGTGTTATTTTTATTTACTTTTTGTAGCTGGTGTGCATGTTGTTCTCCTACTTGTTTTTTTCCCCCTCTGAATCAGTTCACTGAAGTCTTCCTATTATTTTCTTAGTTATTTATCTTTACTTATCTTCGTTTCTTAAAAGTATATCACTTGAATTTACATTTTGGCAGCTTGAGCTCATCTAGTCCAAGTGTCCCATTTTACAGATGACATCTAGAAGACTAGAGAAGTTAAGCTACTTGCCCAAGGTCATACAGACAATAAAGAACTGAAATTGAAACCCAGGTCTTCTGATTCCAGACTCATTGGTCTTTGTACTATACATCCCATGCTATGATCTGGCTGATTAATGTCAAAGCATCAAGGGAACAGGGCAAATCTGGGCTCAAATGTAAGGGTCAGAAAAAGAGTCAGGAAGGGTTTCTTTAAATATACTATAAAACACAAAAGTTTGGCTCTAAATACCCTCTAGACTTTATTGCTTATGAGGATCTTCTTTGAATTTTCAATTTTGTGATTTAAAAAACAAAGGAAAGAAAAACTTCATTATTTAAAATGCAATGTTACAGGCTTTTAGTCCTTAATATTCTTAAAAAAGTTCTTTAAAAACACTCAAACAAATGTAAACATCAGAAGAAATGGTAGTTGCTCATGTTATTACCCTTAATTTTTATAAGTTTTTTTGCAACATTGTTAGTATTTATGAACACATAAGAATATCACCAATTCATGTGCAAAGTATGAAATAAGAAAATAATTTATTCAGTGAATATGCACTCACACTATACATAGTAACATGGAAAGAGACTTTGTGGCATCATTTGCCAATTTGTGGCAGTCAATCTGTCGGTTAATTACAATTAATTCTCAAAATGTAGCTGAATGTATTCAGGGTGGTGAAGTCATAAGACATATTAACAATAGTTTGCATTCTCCATTCATGGCATTTCAGGCCATTATAACGCGTGTGATGAATACACATTAAGAATAATACATTGCATAGGGATAAATAACTTTGACAGAACGTTGACATGTTTCTCCCTCTTTTTCTAAAGGACACATCAATTCACTCCTTCTCTCAACCAAGTAAACAAAATAAAAATTACATTCTACTTCCAAAAGAATTAAGAAAATGCAGATATAATTCCAATGAACAGTATTGAGCAAGCTTCAAGCTGCTAAAATGTAAATTCAAGTGATGTACCTTTAAAAAATGAAGATAAGTAAAGATAAATAACTAAGAAAATAATAGGAAGACTTCAGTGAACTGATTCAGAGGGGGAAAAAACAAGTAGGAGAACAACATGCACACCAGCTACAATAAAGTAGATTGAGCAAATTCTCACATTTTGAAGCTGTAATAACAGATTTCTTGGGGCAACGATATGCTACTTTCCCCTGTTTACCACTCCAAAAGCTCATGTTACCTGACAAGATACACTATAAAACTTTATTTTTTGGGGGGTGGGTAGGTGAGGCTTCTATAAAGCCAGAATGTTCAAGTTTTATTTTCATCTTTAGCAGCAGCATTTATTAGTATCATTGGTATTTTAAACAAATCATTAAAAATGACTAATAATACATACATATTATCACTGCTAAGGTAGTATAATCTTTGGCCCAGCATTTCCAAGCTCAGGATTTACAAGGTTAGGGTCAGATCCTAGAAACTAACTCAAAATATTATTCTCTCTTGGGTTTCCATACAGAGTTTACTCTGGGAAATGCCTCATAACAACCCCTCATTATGTACTTGACCTTTCCTCTATGCCCCTACTTTGAGGAGCAGTAGGGAACAGGCTAAGGGAATTAGAAAGGCAGTAATATATTTCTGTGGACAAGTGATGGTTAAGCTTGGAAGAAAAGCAATCTGGGGACCCACAATGGTTAACATGCAATAATTTCATTCAACCTGTTCCATGATAGCTCAGTTGTGTCCAGACAAAGTTAGAGGTTCCAGACCATACCCAGACCCTGAGATGGAGGAAGAATGAACCTTTCTAAATTTCAACTTTTACCAGGTCCCATGATTCAAGATCCTGTGCTGTATGTAGGCTGGGAACTCTGATTCAAGAATTTTTGTGACTGTAAGTGATGACTAGGCCTAAGGGAAATATGAATTTCCTATCCTATGAGAATTCTGTCATTATATTTCTTTGCTTTCCCATGGAGGAATTCAAACTATACATTGTTTAGGACTTCTGGGTGTAGATGGATCCTACATCTGGGGAGATTTACTGGGTTTTAGGAGATTGGTGAGCATGCAGACACTTAGTAAATATTTACGCTTTGTTATTATGCATTGTCCCTTTGTTACTGAGTAATGTTTATTTACTTATTGAGTCCATGCTAAGAATAAAAACATATGTGGCATTCCAACACATGTTTCTGCTTTTGTGGAGAGTCAGCTCCCTCATAGCATGGCCACAGGATTGGCATTCATTGAAATGCAGTATGGTAAAAAAAAGAGTGGGGTTAGCCATTGGGTAAGGGGCCCAGAACTAATTTTGAATGAGTATAGATCCACAAATCCATGTACCCCTAGATAGGGAGTTGTGCTGATCTATAGTGAAAGACAAGAGGCCAAGGATAGAAGGTCTCAGATTCTTTGTAATATGGCACTTACTCAGCACTCCTGTCCCTAAGGGACATGTGCAAACTGTTAGTGTATGTGGGATACTCCAGTAAGTAGCCATCAGTTCATGATGAGTTCAAAACCCAGCTCTGCTGCCTATTAGTTGTATGAATTTGAGTATTTACTTCATCTCTCTATTCTGTTTCTTCCACTATAAAATGAGTTAGTCAGGCTAGATGACCACCTACAGCTTTAAGTCTGTGATTCTATGGTCCTATGTGGTCAAAGGAGATAGAAAGGATTAATGGTTAGGGGGATGTTTCCTGTGTGGTCAGAACTTTGATATGAATGCCTCTGAATTTGGAGAGCCATTTCTGTGGGTCTAGACACCCTTATTATGGTGATATTTCTGTAGAGGTGTCCTTCCTTAACCCATTCCATTCCTGAGCAGAGGTTTAGAATAGAGATTTTTTTCACTAATTTGAATTAGAATTTGCTAGTTAAGGATTTCCTGTTAGCATAGAATTTGTAAACATTATAATAAAAAGAGGTTTCTTACCCAATTCAATTTTAGAAGGGCTTATTTTTTTTTGTCATGTGGAAGAAGACTTAGTTTGGTTGGTTTCAAAAGACAGAATTTGGACCAAATGGGTTGAAGTTACAGGAAGATACATTTTTTTACTTGGCATAAACTCTTAGAACAACAGAGGGCCTGTCTCCTTAAAAATAGAGCTCTGAATCACTGGGAAGACTTAGGTAGTAACTAGGTGACCGTTTTGTTCCTTGATATTGTGGAGCAATTTCCTGCATTGGGATGGAGATTGGACTAGGCAGTCTCAGAAGTCTTTTCCAGTCAGAGTCTAGGAGTGTGTGATTGATAGTAGGAGCGGAGGAGTCATGTTTGAATCTTCATTCTTCTGCTTACCATTTGTGTAATTTTGAGTGTGTAACTTAATCATTCAGGGCCTAGTTTCCTCATTTGAAAAATGAAGGGATTGGGTTGGATAATCTCTAAGATCCTTTCCAACCTTCAATCTATGATCCTAAATCAGGGCTTATATGTCTTTACCACAATCCATTTTCTCACCCTCAACCTTTCATTTGAACAGGCAGAAATCCTGTATTTACATAATAGATTCCATCTTGGTGAAATGTGGACTATGATGATGATGAGTCAATTGTTCAAAATGCCATTTGTATTTAAAGTCAGACGTGTAATTTGTGGCAAGATTTTCCATTTCAAGTGCATTGGAAATCTACTTCTAAAAAGACCCTGGTCACAGCAGCCTGTGCACTTTGAACTGGATTTATAATGTTGGTTTAGTTTAGAAAAATTATCAGTAGCTATTAATGGAAATCAAAGTGTATTTGCACCTATTTCGTATGTCAGTCACACTTTAGTTTTATAGGGTAGCTCATTTTCTCATTCATGTTGTATACAAGGTGTGAAAAAGGCATAGCAAGAATATGGGGTGGATGATGAATGTATTTCAAAGCCTTTACTCCTGAAAAGGAGGAAATTACATATTTGCTTCTGCTATTAGTCCATTGACTAAATCCTTTATTGGAATTATTATTATAATGCACTCTTATGGGAATTATTCTTTCTGCAGCGAATGCTTAGCAATTAAACCAATTGAGTCCTATGAAGATTTCTTGCTAAAGGATCTATTTCCCTCTGTCAGTCAGAGCATTTTCAGATAGGCTTCTTGAGAATGAAGGAATTTTATTGTTGTGTTGTAAAATGTTTTTGAAAAAAAATACATGCTACAAGATGGATTATGATAGCTTCTTATTAAGGAATTATAATAAAGTAAAATATCTTTTTCTGTGTATTACCTCATGTTGTTAGAAAAAAAGTTGTGATTTCTAAACCTGTTAAAAACACTATTTAACATCACTTACCTTTGCAAAAAAACCATGAAATTATTAATAGTAGCTTACATTTATATAGTACTTTAATGTAATCAAAATGTTTGCATCACAACAGCCCCTTAAGGTAAGTATTACAAATATTATTATTCTTCCCATTTCACATATGAGAAAACTGTGGCTCATTGATGTTCCAAAGCCACAGATCTAGTAAGGGTAGGATCACAATTAGATCACAGTGGTTCCTGATTCCAAGTCCAAGATTCTTTCCTATACTGGCTGTCTTTCAAAAAAACAGTAACTTTTACTTTGGTTGATTTATCAAATTTTGTGATGTGTGATTTTTGTTTTTTATACTACTCATTTCCTCATATACCTCTCCTACACTGAATCCTCCCTTGTCACAAAGAAAAACAGTCATATGACTATCACATTCTGTACCCTTGTTTGCCACATTCCTAGCTAGAATGGAGAAATAGTTCATCACACTGTTAAGCCTTCAACTGCCTTTTACTATTTTCCTTTACATTATTATAGTCATTATATATATTCTCCAGTTCTGCTAATTTCACTTTGTATCTGTTCATAGAAATATTTCCATATTTCCCTAAATTAATATATTTATTGTTTCTTATGGTATAGTAAAAGCCAATCATTTGAATACCACAATTTGTTTAGCCATTTCACACTTGATAGGCACTCACTTCCAGCTTGATCTAAAGTATGAGGCTTAGCAGTTTTTGCTTAGCATCTCTCAGCTCTGATTCTTGAGAATGTCTTTACTCATAACTGATTATTAGAGTGAATGCAAAGATAATTTTTTTGGACTCAGAAAATGGCCTAGATTAAAAATTCAATACACGTTCTATTTTTGTCCTGGAAGAATTAGGAAAAATGATACTAAAATATCACCATTTGTTGCAAAAATCTCTGTATAGCTTGGTAACACTATATATATTATGGCTACATTGTTTATATATAGAATTAATTATAGAGAATTGAATGTAAAGGCTACAAACATAGAGAAGAGTAGTATTATCACCCAAAGAAGGCACCTACCTCACTACTTTCCTTTTACTTTTTACCCATGACTCTTTCTCCCACTTCCTGTGAGCTTCGGAATTGAACATCTGATCCAGCTTATTTTAGTAGTTCTCAGGCTATCAGATCACCAGCATCAGAAACCTTTTGAATTTCATCAGTTACTGTTGGAAATGGAAGTAAGAACACATTAGCTTTAAAATGGCCAACTTAATATTTTTTTAAAAGAGGAGAAAATGAAAAGTGTCTACTCCTTTGCTGGTAGACCATGTTAAAGAGGCCTTATTACTAGTTAATTTGGACAATGAACTTTTGAAATGAAAAGATCACAAAGAAAGTAGGGGCTATTTATATGTTAAATTAAGATGTCCTTAATAGGTCTAGTTGGGCAGGCAAGAGTGACTATTCTGGGGAGGCTATACAGAGTGGAAATGGCCATTGTAAGACCCATCAAAGAGGAGACTGAGCAGTGGTCAGGCTAGGAGGTCAACACACTAGAGGACGAGAGAAAAGAATCTTCTTGTTAATGGAGGGAATAGGAGACTAAAAGTTCAGCTAATCCCCAATGGTTTGGTTAAATTTCCTCCTAGATACTGACCTCTGAGGGACAGAAAGTAGGGAGGAAGTAGGAGAGAATAGAGAAGGAAATTCTGCTTCCAAGCAGGCTTTCTAGGCTGAGATTGGTTTGGTGTTGCTTCAAAGGTTTTGGCACTATTTCCTTTCTGGTTGAGAGCGGAAAGTGAGGAGAGCTCAGACCTATTGTGCTTCAGACTGACACCTCGTAGTTGCATCACCATCATCATCATCATCATCATCATCCTCATCATCCTCATCATCATCACCATCATCATCATTATCATCATCATCAACATCCTCCTCCTCATCATCATTATCATTATCATCACTAACATTTATATAGCATTTACTGTGTGCCAGGCACTGTGCTAAGCACTTTATAGTTATTATCTCATTGGATCCTTACTACAGTGCTATTATTATCCCCATTTTACAGTTGAGGAAAATGAAGCGAATAGAGGTTAAATTACTTGCCCAGGGTCATATAGCTAGTAAATATCTGAGCCTGAATTTGAACCCAGGTCTTCCTCACTCCTGGTCTTGTGCTCTATCCACTGCACCACTGCAGCCACATGAAAGGGCTCATTCTGCAGAACAGGGCTCATTTGGTGGTAGTGGTGATGGTGGCCTATATCTGGAAATGCCTGTGATATAAAAATTAAAGGCATCAACAAAGCATTTTTTAAAAATAGAAAAGAGAATATGTGTCAAATCAATCTTTTTTTTCCCATCTCAATTGAGAAATTAGGGCAGGCTGGTAAGGAGGCTTACAGCTCATTATCAATAATGTGAAAAGCAATCTTGGGCAATTCATTTAACTTTCTTGAGTCTCAGTTTACTCTTCCATAAAATAAAAGACTGGATTAGAAGGTCTCTTAGGTCCTTTCCAGGGCTAAGCCTGTCTTATGAATTCTTTACTAGATAATTAGGAGTTTAGTATAACATTATGAGGGAAAGGAAGGCAACTTTTTATTTGTGGTTATTTATTTTGTTTCCATATGTGAATGAATGAATGTAAAATATTGATTGAACCCTTACTACGTGCCAAGTATGCTAAGTTCTGGAGATAAAGGTACAAAATCAAGATAGCTTTGCTCTCAAGGAGTTTATTTTCTTTTTCTTTTTTTTGGTGAGGCAATCAGGGGTTAAATGACTTGCCCAGGGTCACACAGCCAGGAAGTGTCAAGTGTCTGAGATCAGATTTGAACTCAGGTCCTCCTGACTACAAGGTTAGGGCTCTATGCACTGTGCCACCTACCTGCCCCCAAGGAGTTTGTTTTCTAAACATATTGGGGAGCGATGAACCAGGAAGGAAGTTAAGGTCTGGTAAGTCACAAACATGGTGAATGGAACAGTAGGGCAGTCTATCAACGCACCCTTTCCCAAGTCAATTTGATTACAGTTCTCAGAGAAAGAGGTGGAAGGGAGCCGGGTGGTAGGCTTTAAACCCAAGTAGTAGAAGTAGGGCTGAAAATGGCTAAGTAAAATTCCCAAGCAGTTCTGAGCCTAGTGGCTTAGCTCCTTCCAGGAATGGCCTCTATAGGTGTGATTTGGACAGTGGATCAACAATAGCTACCAGTGAGACATTGAAGCATGACACAATAATTTCTTCATTTTAGCAGCTCCATTGAGGATAATGATCATCAAGTAGAATCAATTGAGCAGCCTGGTTTGCACTGTTTGTTAATGCAAAGGCAATGGACAGATCATTTGTGCTAGGAGTCGTTCACTTAGCACACAGATACTGTCACAGTCTGTCCCCTGCCTGGAGGGTCTGTTGCTCATTGACAATGCAAATCAGAACTTAGGAACTGCAATGGAAATAGACTTCATGGAAAAAAGTCTTTAATAAACCTCACCACACTTTCTTCAAAGGAAAGTGTACTTACTTCCCAAAAGATGTGCCCAAAGTTGAGTCTCCTTGGGGTAACTTGTAATGGGAAATGGGTCTGAAATAGCTACACAAATACTCCTTTCTGGCTCAAGGTGTGTGTGTGTATGTAGAATGATGTCATTTAGAGCTATAGGGAAACCTGATATCTAGCCAGTCAACTAGTATTTATTAAGCACCTACTCTGAGCCAGATACTACACTAAGCACTGGGTATACAAAGAAAGGCAAGAAACCAGAGTCACTGTTCTCAAAGGGCTCACAGTCTAATGGGGGAGATAACATGGGAACAATTTAGAGAGTGTATAAGAGAGAAGAGAGTAGCTAGTTATTGCAGTGGATAGAGTATTGGGCCTAGAGTCAGGAAGACTCTTTTTTTTTGTGAGTTCACATCTGGCTTCAGACACTTAGCTGTATGACCCTGGGCAAGTCACTTAATCCTGTTTGCCTCAGTTTCCTCATATATAAAATGAGCTGGAGAAGGAAATGGCAAACCACTTCAGTGTCTTTGCCAAGAAAACTCCAAATGGGGTCACAAAGAGTTGGATGTGATTGAACAACAACAGATTACACACACAGACACACACACACACACAAATATAATGTACATATATATGTAAATATATCCACTTTTAGTTTTGACTTGTCAGTTCGTTGGTAAAGGGACTCCCAGTGAGGAAACTCCTTTTTCCAAGGCAGATCAGGAGCTATTGTACAATTTAAAGTTTGAGACAAATGCCTGTAGCCCAGAGAGTTTAAGTGACTAGCCCAGAGTGATACAGCCAGCATATGTCATTGGTAGAATTTAAACATCACAGTTGATGCAAACCATTCATTCTCTCTCTAGACAGTGCTGTCTCAGCACTTAACTAGGGGTATTCTGTATTCAGGCCCCTTCCGAACAAGGTTAACCCAAAAGGATGGTATCCTTTTCTTACACTTCCATTTTTGCTCTGCATTCCTATTGTCTGAGCTGCTGCCATCAGGGGAGTTTTGATGAAGGATATCTCAACCTTTAAAGAGTCTTTACACCAACCTAGTAAGCCACCTATCATCAACTTTACAAGTTGCTTTCTTGGGCTAAATGATTATTAATAAAAGCCTTTGGTGCCATTGACTCATAAGTACCTGATGGTATACATGAACTGTCTTTGAAAATAAGTTTCATTTCTCTTTGCCTGATGGAAAACAACATCATTACCTAGAGAATATTGAAAACATGGTTTCAGCTGTGTGTGGGAGGCAGAAATAGAAAGGAAGGAGGGACAGAAGGGAAAAAGAACCTCCATGATTCACTTGAAAAATGGTCAGAGGAGCACATAACTGTGGCTGTGCAACCTTGAAAAGTACAATATGCTAAAGAAAGTTAGCTGTAATACTTTTTTTTATTGGACAGCTTTATGTAGGTACAGAAGCTATTTAAATTTGGGGAAGGCAGAGATGAAGTCGACATGCACAGAGTTGCAAGGCCTTTTATTGGGTTAGTCAAAATATTAATGGAACTGTTTATGGCTCTGCTGCAGTAGTAGATTTCATATCCCTAATGCAATTTGTCTTCCCAGGTTTGTCTCGTCACCTCATTTCCCTTCCCCTCGTTATCTTCCTCTCCTACTGCTTACCATGGGTAACCAACTTCATCAGCTGCTCCTTCACTCCTGGATCTGTGCTCTTTAGACAGAGCTCAGGAGACTCATTTCATCTAGTTCTCAGGTTGAAATTCCCAGCTGCTTCTTACTCTTAGCCCCAGAAATTAGAAGTTGAAGGTATTTAAAGAGAGATATCAGTTTGCTGGGCCATTTCGAAGACCCTCTTCAGTAATTAAGTTGCAAATCAATCAAAATCTTTAGACACTGAAAGTTTGATCAGTTCACTGAGAAAGAAACCATGAATCACACAACCTAAGGGTACAATGTTTTTTTTTTTCCTGGTATCTGGGTGCATTTTAAGTATGAGTAAGATAAATCCCTTCCATAAAGCACATGCAAAAAAAAAATCAATAATCAATTTACTTTTACTCATGAAGCAGAAATTAAATAGAGGGATATCAGTTTTCCAGAGATGAGTTATTCTCAATAGGAGCCATTTTCAGTAATGTTGTATAGGAAACTCCCCATTTATGGAAAGATTGGCTTTGGAGTTCTCTTCAAAGAGAGGAATGCCTGTGTTTGTTCTTGACACAAAACAATGGACAGCTGCCTGCTCACTGTCTCCCCAAAGCTCTCTGCTTTTCAGTACTCTTTCCATTCTTCTGATTTACTTTCATTATCTTTAATACTGCTAATCTTTTTTTTAGCAGTGTGTGTGCTCTGGGCTCCAGGCAGTGAATGCTTAAGGCTTCAGAAGCTGAATCCACAAATCAGAAGGGCTCTCTATGTGTCCATTTTTTGAATACCATATATATTTTAATCTCTATGTATGTTCTTCAAAGAATATTTGTTCTGAGAATTTTTTTTAAAGCACAATAGTTACTGTTGTCAGGTTGAATTTACACTACTCCCAGGATGTATAGAGACTTGTAGGATTCTGCCTGAAAATAAAAGCAGTAGGGATATACTGAAAGAAGGTTTAATTGGTCAATCATCAAATAATACAACAACGAAGAGAAGGCAAATTATAGGTTTTATCCAAATTACATGGTATTGATTTTGGCACTGATTTTTTTCCCTGCTCTCCTCTTCTTGTTGCTATTTTATTTCTTCCTCTCTCTTACTGAACTAGTAGGCTGTGCTCAAATAGACAAGTCTACATGTTTACTTCTGGCATTATGTACTTTGGACAGGTGCCTATTTTCTCACCAAGCTCTCCTTTTTGATGACTGTTAAGAAATACCATCACACACCTTTTCTCAGTTGAACAGTGTTGTGTAGTCAGCTAGAAAGTTTTTGTTAACCCCATTTTATAGACAGGCAAGGCAAAGGCCCAAAGAGATTAGAATCTTAGGCAAGGTTACAGAAAAGGCATGCCACCATTGGGTGGAAACAAGGTAAAAGTTGATTTATATCACATCACTGGGTAATGCAGTGTTGCTGATTTTCCAGGTGGCTGAAGGCTTACCCTTATAAGCTCCATAATTTATTTTATTTTAATTACTTCAGAAGAAAATCTATTCATTGTGGATTATTCCTTCCCTTCCTTCTTAAATATAACATGCTGAACCTTTCACCTTTTTATTGGTGACTCAAGGTCTTTGCCAAGAATATCAATGATAGGGATAATACCAACTTACATTTATATAATATTTGAAAGTTTAGAAAGCACCTTCTTTGCAACAGTGCCATATTATTAATTCCATTTTTACAGATGAGGGAACTTAACCTCATAGATGCCAAATGATTTGTCCAGGGTTATATAGCTAGTGAGTGTTAGAATTGGGTTATGAACCCTGCATACCATTAGTCCAAGATCAGTGCCATTCCCGTTGTATCAAGGTGCTTCTGTGATGGGATATAGCATGACCTCAGGAGCTATTGCAATGTGTTGGGTTCTTCACCATCACTCTAAAGGACCCCAGCCTGTCATGCTTTGTAAGATCTTCTGTCTGTTTTTATAATCTGTCTGTCTGTCTGTCTCTCCTTTTGGTGCTAATCCTTGATGCATATTCTCTCTCCAATTAGACTGTGAGCTCCTCGAGAACAAGGACTGTCTCTTGCCTTTCTTTGTATCTCTAGCATTTAGCACAATGCCTGGCACATAGTAGGTGCTTAATACGTGTTTATTGACTATTGTCAGTGTGTCATCCCTTTGAATTTACTGTAGGCTGAGAAACCAGGTACCCATGCTTCAAATTAATTCAACAAATACTTATTAAACACTTACTCTGTTCAAGGCACTATGGCTAGATATAAAGTCAAAACCCCCCAAACAGTCCTTGCTCTTAAGGAACCTATAATCTATGATATGATGTAACATGCACACAGATAAGCAAGTACAAGATAATTTGAGAATATGGCAAGCACTAACAATTAGAGGCAGCAAGGAAAACTTTTCAAAGGAGGGAGCATCAAAATGAGCCTTGAAGAAAGAAAAGAGGCAGAGGTAAGGAAGGAGCCTGTAAAAAGGCCTAGAGATGAGAAATGGAATTCTGAAAAGATACAGGTTAGTTAGATCTGTTCCTTTATCCAAATAGAGGCTGGTATGATGAATGATCAAAATGCATGCATGTAACTCCTCACTTCAAAGAAATTCTGACAATCTCAACACTTGGCTTTTTCTGCTTACTCTAAGATGAATACATTTATACAAAAGACTCTAAACTCCTTTGACTATTCCAGTATAAAAGGTTACACATTTCTAACATCTGTAGGCCCTCTAATCCCAGTCTACACCAAGCTGGTTTCATGGAACTTTTCTTCTCTACATCAAGCCAAAGTAGAGAAGTCATTGAAGTAGAGTCTGAACACACCTTACACGTTTATACATGAGTGAATATGTATACTAAATTAGTGTGAATACAAATAACAAACCCTGTAGTTAGATCAACCTAGTAGGAGGCTTTGTCTGCGTTCCGTGGAATCTCTGAACCTGATTAACTTCAAGTTCTGGGAATAGTAAGTAGACTAGTTTGGCTGAAATGAAGAGTACAGGTGGGGAAGTGACATGAAAAAAAAATCTAGAAAAAATAGTCAAGAACCAGACTGTGAAAGTCTAAATGCCAATCTGAAATATTAATATTTTCTTCTAGAGGAAATAGGGAGCTACTGAGGATTCTTTAGGAGCAGCATAATCTTACCCCTGATTTAAGAAGATTATTTTGACAACTCTGTAGAGGAAGGATTGGAGAAGGGAGAAACTGGAAAAAGGGAGACCAGTCAAAAGGATATTCCAATAGTCTAGGTGAGAGGCAAGGAGATCCTGAATGAGAGTATTAGTAATGTGAATGCAGAGAAGGGGAAAAATATGAGAGCTATTGTGAAAATTTCTCCTAATAGCTTATAAACTCTGTGATAGCAAGGACCATCTATGTTTCCAGTGCCTAGTACAGTGCTCAACACATACTAGACAATAAATGCCTGTGCAATTGAAATGGATGAAAACGGTGTTATCTGCTTTGGTCGATTAAAACCATTTTTACCTGTTTCCAATTGTGTTTCAGTAACTGACTTTGCAGGAGAAGTGATATCTAGGGTTGGTTGGTTGATTGTTGTCCTTTGTTCTTGAAGAGGACCAAAATGACATCACTATGCTAGAGTCAAGTTATAGTATGTCTGGCTATGGCTCATCAGACCAATATGAGCTCAGAATATTCTAGCACAGGTTGGGCACAAAGTCAACGTACACTACTTTAGTGAAATGACTGTATTTTCCCTCAATTTCTATGTGTATGCACATATGCTTATATATATATACAAGAATGTGTACATGTATGCATACATACATGTGTTACATGTACACAATGTATATGTGCATATGTAATCTATAAATGTGTATAAACATATATTTGTGTATGTCCATAGTACACACAAATATGCACATATAATAAACTATGTGCGTGTATATACATACATGTACATGCATGTTTATATTTACATATACACACATACACATATGCAACACATATGAAATTAGAGTTAGAGGATTCAAAGGATAGAAAAGGCAGAAGAGAGGAAAAATTGAGAGAAAAGGTGTGGAAGTGATAATGGCTATCAAAGAGTATGCTGACACCCTTTGGACTAGTTGTGGCTGGTTGTCTATAAAAGCTGGGAAGAGATAAGGTAATTTGCATAAGTTTCTGGGAAGCTAACTTCATCTATTTATTTAAACAAATGTAACAGGGATTTGAGAACAGATTGGCATCTTGAGATTTGTAGTTTGAGGGGACAAGCATTCTGTGTACACACGCACACACACACAGTGTGGAAGGGACAGACTGAGAAGAAGGAAGGGGGACTTCACTAGCTGTGTAACAATAGCAATGGAGGTTACCTCCTTAGTTTTACCCTGGACTTAATAAGCTGAATGAGAAAGAATCAGTCATGGAGGCAATAGGCCAATGGAGAATGAAAAAAAAAAGTAGGGCATAGAAGGGAGAGATTGAGGAGAGCCATCAGACATTTAAGAGGAGAAGTCTCTGGGTAGAGAAGTCAATCCTTTGGATCTGAGGAAAACTATAAGGAGGGGTTTGCTTTTTCCCCAACTCTTCCCAAACTAACATTTCCTGTCCACTAATAGACATGGTCCCATTCTGTGCTTGCTTCTTTACCCAAATGTTTCCAGTGACCTGAATTTTGCCTCAACCATTAAAAGTCCGGGCTAGAGATAAACATAAATTTAAATTAGAGTAGGAGAGCCAAACCTCTATCTAAAATTTAAGCACTTTTCTAAATTGAGGCTCTGAGCTACCATGATTATACTTCTAATTTTTTTCTTAATCTGCATCACACAAAGCAGAGATCACATGGAACTGAGGGTTAGATTTAGGTGCCATGATCTTAATCCTAGGCTAAAGCGGAGTCAATCATTGTAGCATGGCATTTCTGTTTAAATCTCCAGGGACGAAGAAGTAGAGAGGAGAGGGCAACAAGAAGTATTAGTGGGCCAACTGCACATCCCTCCCAATAACCACTGGTCTTCCACCTAAATAGTAACGCTTGTATTACCTACTTTTTGGGGTGGTTATGAAGAAAGTGCTTTACCAACCTGAAATTGCTATGGGAATGTGAATAATGGCTCCAAGGTCATTTTCTTGGGGTTTCTTAGGTGTTTACTTTTAAATAGATTTGGCTGAGACAACTTGCCACTTCAGCCATAGGGAAATAGGAGGGTTCCCTCATCATGGCTTCCTCTAAGAAGTCTAATGCTTTAGCACTGACTTGGTTACTTTATTCTCACTGTGGTTCTCAGGGCTAATGAGGCTGCTGACCCTTTCCTTCTAAACAAAAATGCTGGCTGTCACACTGCAGCCCTTTATGTCAAAAACAACGCCTTGAATGCATTACATTTGTATTGCTCTACCTGGAAGGCAATTTACTTGCATGTCAAGCATGTCTGCTCCATAGACCATGATATTTAAAATATGAGGCAGACAAATGCAGTGATTCTGTAGTCTGTTTCCCTCTAGTTGGGATACTTCATTTATGAAAGAATTGGTGGAAAATGAAGAATAGAAGAGCTCACAAAATGGGAGTCAGTTTAACTTGGGAAATAGAAAAAGCAAAGAAAGACAGGCCCTGTTTAATGCAAAGAAGAGGAATATGTCAAAAGTGAAAAGTTTGAGCATTTTACAGTTTTATGGAGGAAGACTTTTGGTCTTCAGTATCTTCTACTCTATGATCATAGGAGTATGGTCCAGTTACTGTGATTTTTCTTATTTGTCAACTAAGTTAGAGCTCTAAATTCCAAAGCCATCAGTCAGCAGGCTTGCCCTGAAAATTTATATTCCTTGGATGATGCTAGGCCCATAAACTAGTGAATGAATTGTAGTGAGACAGAAAAAGGGCCTTTTTATCTGTGACAGAGATAATCTTTCTCTAAAAGTGTTTGTTTTATGTTTATTGAGTCATAGCTGCTGAATTTAGAAGGGAAGCTCTAAACTCAAAATGGAGACTAGATCCCCTCAAAAACTTTTTTTCCTTAGAATTATAAGTTTAGAAGTAGAAGGAAACCTATAGATCCTATAGTCCAAACCCCTTATTTTATAGGTAAGGAACGAGAGGTCTGAGGGGGTAAGTGATTTGACTAGTCATACAAGGATTCAAATGAGAGAGTAAGTATTTGAATCTACATCCTCTGACTAAGAGAGAGAGAGAGAGAGAGAGAGAGAGAGAGAGAGATATGATAGATTTGGAGTCAGATTTGTCTCTCTCTCCCTTTCTCCCTCTTTCTCTTTCATACTGACTTTGTATTTGGCTGATATCTTATGAATTACCACATTGACCAAATTGAATAAAATTGGTTTAGGGTTATTTGGTAAATATTGGAATTTGATTTCTAGGAAACAGGAGAATACACGAACATAATGAGATGTATTGCCACTTTATTCAAATTTTACTGTTTATTCAAGCCAATTTTAAAAAGTGACCACTCTACATGCACTATGCTTGTTTTTTTGTTTGTTTTGTTTTGCTTTTCACACATTGCATGTGAAGTCTGTATATCCTTTAAGTGCTCAGGATAAATATAAATGTGGAGCCATACACCATTGAAATTAGAAGTCAGAGATCATTGAGTAATTGAGTCTAACCCCATAATTTTTCACAAAAGGCAATAGAGGTCCAAAAAGATTGTCATTTTCTTTTCTTTTTTCCTTAACCTAAAATGCTCTTTTATTATTAAAAAAAATAGGGAGTGTTTCAAGAAGTTGCATGTCATCCTTTTTGCAGAGTTCATGGGAATTTTCTCTGTATTATTCTGATTTTAATAGAAGAGTTTCCTAAACAAATATAGATTGCCATTTGTCTGAGGTCATTTGGTCAGTTGGTGACAGAGCCAAGAACAGAACCCAGACATCCTGCCTCACTGCCAGTTTCCCCTGCAGCATTCCTGAAGTTTCAAGAAGCCAAGATGTTCCATTGAAAACATTGACATCTGCATGGGCATCCAGAATGGGTCTCCTGAGTGGAAGATAATTGGTATAGGTTACTGAAACTAATGTGAACTATTTAGTGATCCTTAAATTAGTAATGTGGAGGGCTCTATCTCAGGCATAGTCAAATGGCACAGTGCTTACTTAGTAATGCAGCAAAAGTTATAAGTCAATTAGCTTTGCTCTGTTCCATGGTTATATCAGTAACAGAAGGGATTAGAAAAGCTAGGATACAAACTCTATGTACTAGAAAACAAATGTACAGTTCATGTTCTATGGGTACTATGCCATTAAAACCTTTTCCCATGGACTCCCACTCCTCTAATCTATCCAAAATACTGCTGCCAGGATAAACCCTCTAAACTACAGTTATCAGAAAACTATAACACCTCAGTGTCTCCCTACTGCCTCCTATATCACATTTAATGCCCCCTGCCTGGATTTCAAGATCCTTCACAAGTTGATACCTTTCCTCCTGTGTAATTATGTTTCCTCATAACTTCCTAGTCTTTATTATTTCTGTATCAGGCGAGTCTCTTCTTTATCCCCTACAAATGCCATGATTATCCCCTACCTCCCTGTTTTTGCCTGTATTGACCTCTCTTGGAATGCCATCCCTCTTTCCCTTGACTCATCCAAACTCTGGTACCCTTTCAAAGGGCAGGTGAAGCCTCTTCTCATTCATGAGGCCTCCTCCAACTACTGCAGCTTACCCACATTAACCTCACCCTTTCTCAATGATTATGATCTGTTTAATCATCTCCACAGAATACAGCAAATATGCTGAATGTTTAATGTTTGTTAGCTTTGTAACCTTATTAGCGGCAGGAATCATGTCTCATTAGACAGTAACGGGACTAAATTTTCACCAACCTTACAGAACTTATACTTGTTAGAGGGCATGGACCTTTCAAGTAGTCACCTTAGGAGGCTGTACACATATTCCATCAATGCTGTTATTTCCCCACAGCATTCCTAGGGTATTGTTTTGGAGCCTCCATAGCTAATTTGTAGGCCATATAAATACCGGTTTTACTTCTTTATCATTATTTCCTATTTTCTACTGAAAACATCATTATCCAGCTTACCCTTTCCCAATAGACTTTACACAAAACAATTGTTGGTTGTTTTAGTGAACAAATTCACTCTCAAATGATGAAGTTTAGTCACCATTGAGTATATTCAAAAGAACCTTGGAAGCAAATCTAAAAATTGGGTTCCAAAAATGTTTTGAGTGATGCTACATATAGTTAGATCTAAAGTATAACCACAAGGTACCATTTTAAAGGAGCAGTACCTATCTCATTGTTTAAGTTCAGCTTGTTTTCAAAATGTCATTAACTCAGTTTAATGTAAAGTACACAGGAAATGCTTATCCTAGTGCTAGGTGCACTGATACTGAATAAGCATTTGTGAGTGATTGAGGGATGAGCATATTCATGCACAAGTATTATTAAAATTTTATTTTTTTTCTCTGAACTTAAACAAGAAAGAGCATTTTCATATAAATAGGAGACTACAAAAAAAGGATTGCATATGAAAGACTGAATCTCTGTTTCATACTATTTGCTATTAAAAAAAATGTAACAGTGATTCCCAACTCCTCCTCCTACCATTGCCAGAAGCCAGATGTGTTACATTTCCATCTCTCACCCAGGGTTCTTTGGTACTCTTTGGAGATGTAGGGTGTCTAGTCTCTGTCATTGGCTCAAGCCCTTACTTATTACATTTCCCCCAATTTTAGAGAACTAAACACCCTAATTCAATTTAACCACTTAGCCATCAGACTAGCTTTTACAAAGAACTATTTATCAAAGTTGTATTAAGATCAAACATACCATCATTCCCCCAACACCTCAGAGATTAGTCATCCTTCTACCCTTTCAGTCTCTGGGAAGGTTCACAAATGAGCTTAGCTCAATATAGCATTACTCTCACTAAATTTCAAGTCCAAAAACCCTCTGGACTTGCCTCCCAGCACACTGGCTTCTTAGGGTTTCCCTACTGGGCTAATTGTAACAACTGGCCTGGAATTCTGGCTCCAAGGTACCCACACCTTGAGCTCCCAGGTTTGGGGATTCCACTCTTTGTACCTAGGACTGAAAGGGACAAACAAACCAGACCAAAATTCAAAGGTCATTTATGGGAAGCTAAGGGCCTAAAGTGTCACTTCCCTTTCCAATTTACTTCATGGTGCCTATTCTGTGGATGCAGAAGATCTTCACCCATGGACACTACAACTATTTCTTGTGACAGGTTAAAGACACAAGCAGTTCCAGCTATGCAGCCAATGGTAAGATGCTGCTCCCACTCATATAGCAGCACAGCATAAGATGTCTTCTCTCAGAAGCAGGTCCTTGGCTTCTTTATATGGTGCCTCTATTTTAGGTGATCTGGGAATGTGCCAAAAGCCTGTTACATAAACAATAAATTCCATCTGTTAACTTTCAAAACTATTCTGCTTGTTTCTTAACTTCTTTCAGTTCTCTTTTATGCATTTTAGCAAATATTTCAATGCCTCTTTTTTTGACATCATTATTGCTGAGTCCTCCACTTTCTACTCATCACTAAACTGAGGTAAAGGAAAAAGAAATCTTTATAACAAATAAATATAATTGAACAAAACAAATCCACACTGGCCATGTTCAAAAAAATGTGTGTCTTTCTGTACGTTAAAGCTATCACTTCTCTGTCAGTAGATAAGTAAGATGCTTCATCATAGGTCTGTTCATCATAGGTATGACTGGTCATTGCATTGATCAGAGTTTTTAAGTTTGTCAAAGTTGTTTTTCTTTACAAAATTGTTGTCTTTATATTAATTGTTCTAGTTCTGCTCTCTTCACTCTGCATCAGTTCATACTATCTAGGATTTTCTGAAATAACTTCTTTTGTCTTTCTTATAGGGCAACATTATCCTATTATATCCAATCCCCGATTGATGGATAATCCCGTAGATTCTGTTTTTTTTTTAAAGATTTTCTAATTAATTGATTTTTAGTTTTCAGCTTTTACTTCCACAAGATTTTGAGTTTTTCCCCATCTCTTCCTTCACCCAACCTAAGATGATGTGCATTCTGAATAACCCTTCTTCAATCTGCCTTTACTCGTCACCTTCCCCCTTTTCTTATTCCCTTCCCCTTCCATTTTCCTATAGGGCGGAATAGATTTCTATACCCCTTTGCCTATATATCTTATTTCCCAGTTGCATGTAAAAACAATTTTTAACATTCATTTTTAAAACTTTGAGTTCCAAATTCTCTCTCTTCCTCCCTCCCCATACCCCCTCATTGAGAAGATAAGAAATTCAGTATAGGTTATACATGTGTAGTCATGTAAAACACTTCCATAATAGTCATGTTGTAAAATACTAATTATATATCCCACCCCCCATTTATTCTGTTCTCTCTGTCCTTTCACACAAGTCCCTCCTCAAAAGTGCTTTGCTTCTGACTAGTCCCTCCCCCAGTCTGTCCTCTCTTCTATCACCCCCCCAGCCCCTTTCCCCCTATTTTACTGTAGGGTGAGATAGATTTCCATACTCAATTGAGTGTGTATGTTATTCCCTCCTTAAGCTAAATCTGATGAGAATAAGATTCACTCATTCCCTCTAACCTCCTTTCCGTCCCCTGCGTTGTAAAAGGTTTTTTGCTTCTTTTGTGTGAGATAACTTACCCCATTATTCTCCCTTTCTCCTTCTCCCAGTACAATCCTATCTCACCCTTTAATTTTATTTTTTAGATATTATCACTTCATATTCAACTCACCCCATGCCTTCTGTCTATATTATATATATATATATATATATATATATATATATATATATATATATGTGTGTGTGTGTGTGTGTGTGTGTGTGTGTGTGTGTGTGTGTGTGTATATATTCCCTCCAACTACCCTAATACTGAGAAAGGTCTCATGAATTACAAATATCATCTTTTCATATAGGAATGTAAACAGTTTAACTTTAATGAGTCCTTTGTGATTTCTCTTTCCTGTTTACCTTTTCATGCTTCTCTTGAGTCTTATATTTGAAAGTCAAACTTTTGATTCAGCTGTGGTCTTTTCATCAAGAATACTTGAAAGTCCTCCATTTCATTAAAAATCCATTTTTTCCCCTGAAGGATTATACTCAGTTTTGCTGGGTAGGTGATTCTTGGTTTTAATCCTAGCTCCTTTGACCTCTAGAATATCATATTCCAAGCCCTCTGCTCCCTTAAGGTAGAAGCTGCTAAATCTTGTGTTTTCCTGATTGTGTTTCCACGATACTTGAATTGTTATTTTTCTGGCTGCTTGCAATATTTTCTCCTTGACCTGAGAACTCTGGAATTTGGCTATAATATTTCTAGGAGTTTTCCTTTGGGGATCTCTTTCAGGAGGTGATCAGTGGATCCTTTCAGTGTCTATTTTCCCTTCTAGTTCCAGAATATCAAGGCAGTTTTCCTTGATAATTTCTTGAAAGATGATGTCTAGGCTCTTTTTTTTTGACCATGGTTTTCAGGTAGTCCAGTAATTTTTAAATGATCTCTTCTGGATCTATTTTCCAGGTCAGTTGTTTTTTCAATGAGCTATTTCACATTGCCTTCTATTTTTTTCAATCTTTTGGTTTTGTTTTATAATTTCTTAATTTCTCATAGAGTCATTAACTTCCATTTTCTCCATTCTAATTTTTAAGGAATTATTTTCTTTAGTAAGCTTTTGGACATTCTTTTCCATTTGGCTGATTCTGTTTTTTGAGGCATTCTTCTCCTCATTGGCTTTTTGGACCTCTTTTGCCATTTGAGTTAGTCTATTTTTTTAAGGTGTTATTTTCTTCAGTATTTTTCTGGGTCTTTTTTAGTAAGCTGTTGACTCGTTTTCCATGATTTTCTTGCATCACTGTCGTTTCTCATCTCAATTTTTCCTCTGCTTCTCTTACTTGCTTTTCAAAATCCCTTTTGAGCTCTTCCATGGCCTGAGACCAATTCATATTTTTCTTGGAGTCTTTGGATGTAGGCATTTTGACTTTGTTGTCTTCTTCTGGTTGTGTGTTTTGATCTTCCTTGTCACCAAAGTAAGTTTCCATAGTTTGAGTTTTTTCTATTGTTTACTTATTTTCCCAGCCAATTACTTGACTTTTTAACTCTTTGTTAAGGTAGAGCTCTGCTTCCAGGGTGGAGGGCATAATATCCCAAGTTTCAGGGGTTTTGTGCAGCTGTTTTCAGAGATACTTCTAGGGACCTGTAAATTTTCGGTTCTTTCAAGGTGGTATGATTAAAGAAGTGTTTACTGCCTTCCTGGCCTGTGTTCTGGTCTGTGAGTGACCACAAGCATTCTTTTCTGCCTTGGAACTGTGAGGAGGATTCTGACTCCATCACAGCTACAAGCTCAGCCTTGCCAGTACTCCTTTTCCCAGGACCGCCACCAGGACTGCGACTCAGATCCAAGTATGGGCAAAGGAAGAGAATCCTGACTCAGTACCAGCAAAGATACCCCTCTTGCAATCCCCCTCTGGTCAGCCGCTTGATCCCCACACCGTTTGTGTGCCAAGAGCTCCCTTAGCAGCCACTGTCACTGTGGCCACCACAGGGTTGGGCTAGGGCCAGGACTGGACCATGCTCCTCTCTCACCCGGGTCCCACAGACCTTTCCCACTGACTTTCTAAGTTGTCTTTGGTGTTTGTGTGTTGAGAAGTCTGGAAACCTCCGCAGCTGCTTGTGTTTCAGTCTCCTGAGGCCTCCAGGTTTGCCGGGGCCTCGTATTTGCCTGCTTGGCTCATGCTGAACTGTGCTCCTCTCCCAGCCAGTCACAACAGACCTTTCCTATCAACCATTCAGGTTGTCTTAGGCTGGACATTTTTTTCACTGTCTTTTTGTTGGTTCTGCTGCTCTAGAATTTGTTTAGAGTCCTTTTTTACAGGTATCTGGAGGTGTTTGGGGGAGAGCTCAAGCAAGTCACTGCTTTTACTCTGCCATCTTGCTCTGCCCCCCTCTTCTGGTTCTTTTCTTTTTTTCTTTTTAATCTCTCCTTCAGACTTAGAAAGGTTGTTATCTACCCTTTTAGCACGTTCTCTATGTCTCTACTTGTCTCTTGGTTCAGAGTGATTTGTTTATCAGATTGTGAGTGTGTTCAACCTTCCTTTGTCTATTTCAGATAATATTGATGTTCACAGCTGCTTACTGTTTCTGTTTCTTCCTCCGTGTGTGTATGTATGCGTGTGTATATATATACACATATATACATATACATATATATACGTATATATGTATATATACACATATATACATATACACACACATATATATATATATACATATATATATATAAAACCTATACGCATACACATGTATAATGTTCTCAAACACATGAATACTGAAAAATAAGAAGTTCTACCCCCTTCCTCCTCCTTTTTACACTAGTGCATTTTTCCTTTTATACTCTTTACTTCCCCCAGTTAAAGGCCTCAGAAGAACCAATCTATCACCAGGTTCTCTGTTCTTCTTATTTAATGCCCTCAACACTACTCTATTAAAAAAAAATTCGGTAAATTTTATTAAGTATTCATTATGTTTAGGGCCCTGTTCTTTGCTCTAGAGAGGCTAATGAAACACAGGTCGTCATTGGGCTTTTAGTTTAGATGGGGATACCCTTTTTTTTGGGGGGGGGCTAGGTCATGCAGTGGATAGAGTGCCAGGCCTGGAGTCAAGAAGATCTAAATTCAAATCTGGCTTCAAACACTTACTGGTTATGTGCAAGTCACTTAACCTTGTTTGCCTCGGTTTCCTTATCTGTAAAATGAACTAGAGGAAGAAATGGCAAACCACTCCTGTATCTTTGCTAAGAAAATCCAAATGGGGTCCTGAAGAATCCAACACAACTGAAAATAGCTAAACAAATGTGCTTCTTTGGTCTAGATTTGTGATTCAATCAATGTAGGAAACCACAGGTGTGGAAAATTCCTCTGCAACTTATTCAACAATCAATAAACAAATCCTTAATACCCTGGGAAGCTAGATAATCACAGTGGATAGAACACTGGGCCCAGAGTTAGGAGGACCAGGGTTCAAATCCAGCCTCTGGCCCTTACAACCATGTAATCCTGTTCAAGTCACTTACTCTATTGCCTCACTTTCCTCATTTGCAAAGTGAGGATAATAATAGTACCTACCTCCTAAGGGTTGTTGTAAAATGCCTGGCATATAGGAAGAGCTATAAAGGTTAGTTATCCTATAGCTTTTCAATACCCTTGGAGACATTAAGATTCAGAAGGGATAATTGATTGTGTCTCTTCCTATTATAATTTTAGCATTATATCACCATACATTCCCTTCCAATTGTTCAAATAAATTTATCTTTCTAGTTTTCCCTTTATTTTTTGTGTTTGTATTTCAAATAGCTGTGTTCTTTTCATCAGAAATGTTTGAAAGTTCTTTATCCTGTTAAAGTTCCATTTTTCCCCCCTCTTATAAATTTTACTCAGCTTATTCATGGGTGTAAACTTACCTCTTTTGCCTTTTGGAATATCATATTCCAAGATCTCCTCTCATTTAGAAAAGAAGCTGCTAGATCTTATGGCATCCTGACTATGATGTTCAACAGCTTCTTTCTGGATGCTTGCAGTATGTTTTTCTGTGACATAGAAACTCTGGATTTTGGCTTAGAACAATTGTGGTTTTCTCCTTTTGGATTTCTTTCAGAAAGTGATTGGTGGATCCTTCTATCTTCATTTTGCCCTCCATCATATATCTGGGCAGTTTTCATTTATGCTTTCTGGAAATATGATGTGCAGGCTGTTATAAAAAAATTATGATTTTTAAGGAGATCAATGTTTCTTGAATAATCTTTCCTTGAACTGTTTTCTAGCTCAGCTTTTTTGCTGTTAGATATCCCCTCTGGTCTTACAATTTTTGGATTTGATTCCAATGTTTCTTACTGTCTTATGGAGTAATTTATTTCTGTTTGGTCTATTCTAGTTTTCAAGGAATCTTTTTTAAGATTCAAGGAATCAAGGGTAACACTTACCATTTTCTCTTCTAAGCTCTCCTAATTTTTTCCTCCAGAAATTTTATTTTTAAAATCTCATGCTTCATTTTCCATAGATATTGATATAATTATTATAGAAAAAGTTATAGAGTTACTCTTTCTTTTTGAAGATTTCTAGATCTGTTATAAATATATTCTGTATGTATATTATATATATATATATATATATATATATATTTATGTTGATGGGTATCTTTCATTTACTCATTTCTACCGCTTTAATTCTCAAATTGGGTTTTGTGCTAGGAATATGCTCTATCTTTTGCTGTAGTTCTGAGTGGGATAGTTGACCTTAATTGGTCTTGGCCAGGGTCATCTCTGTTCCTTTGAGGACCCCTACCTGCCCTCTCTTCTCTGCCCCCCAACCCCTTCTTGGATCTTTGGATTTCAAAGTGGTAGATCTTTAGGGCACTCTTTGGTATCTCAGAACAGAGTGTTGGTGACCTTGAAGCCCCTGGGTACTTGCGCTGTCATGGACTCAGCATTCCTGCACTCACACTGGTTCCTGATGCTCCCAGGGGCTTCCAGGGTTATTGCCTTGAGGCATTCTGATATCCCTGGGGCTTTCTTCTTGGGAGTGGGACAACACTCTGCTTTTTCTGCTTTTGGATAGAGATCCCTGTGGGCTACACGTGCTCTGGTGGTGCCAGGAGGCAACTGTCTAGTTTGTTTAAGCTAGCACTGGTTTTGATATTTGGACTCTTTCCTATTGTCCTTAGACTTCTGTCTGACTTTTTGTGCAGTTCTGGAGTGGAAATATTCACTTACTTTCTGTGCTGTACAACTAATAGTTTCTCATTGGATTTCTTGATCATTGTTTGGTCTGATGTGAATTTCAAGTTTTTCTTGGAGTAGGAATGTGGGAGCTTGGTAGTCTTCCTTAGCTCAGAGAGCCATCTTACCCAGAATGATATTTAGTATTAACTGGATTCATAGCAGTGATTTGATGCATATGTGTACATTCATAAATTTAAAAAGAAAGTAAAGGGACTTTAAAAAGGAAGAGGTGCTTATAGAAGGGGGTCTTAATAGGTTTTGGAGTATAGCATCTTTTCACTTTTATGTGTGTAACCCTGCCCCCTGCTTCCAGCCAAGCCTGAGGCAGTTTTCTGAGGGACAGCCCTAAACCTGCCTTGTGTACATTTAAAGAGATATCATTCCTGATTATATCTGATATCTATCTATATCTGTATAGCTATAATCTATCTATCTGTATCATCTATTTATCTATCTAATAATCTGAGGGAGATATGTCCAAGAGAATGTTGAACCACAGTGCTTCATGAGAAGAGATTTACTTCGGTTGGTTGAAGGCACACTGAGAGATGACCTTGAGAAAGATTGGTTAAGAGAGATGTGAAGTAGGGACTTTTGGATGGTGGACTGGGACCCCAGAGTCATAGACATTTGGAGGAACTGAACCTCACCATATCCAGCAGAATCTGGATAGAGACTCATGAGAGTGAACCTTCCCATGGTGAGATTATACTTTCTCTCCTTGTTTAGTTGAAATCTTATCTTGCTCTTAGCTGAAGAGGTCATTTACCCTTGTGTATTCTTTAGTATATTCGAATCTGTGTATAACTGTACTTATCCCTGCTACTTTCTTTGATAAAGACTATTCATGATGGTCTTTTGTGTAGTCATTGTTTATTGTGAAGGGACTAAGCTGTAGCACAGCTGATGGAGACTTGGGGTGTCTCAAAGCAAAAGGCATCTAAATAGTTTTGCTGCCTTCCTCTTTGCAGGAGGGGAATCCCAGGCCAACCCTATAGAGCCAATCCTGCACCTGCCAGGATTCTCCCTTTGACTTGGTGTAACATGCAGGCCTGGCTTTGAAGTCCACTTCATCCACACACAAATGAACTTTCCATGAGTTTGTCCCATTTGGCCTTTAGTTATAGAAGAGCCCCCAAGAGGCCTACAGGTCATTAATACAAAATAATCCCGTTTGGTGAGTGAGAAAAAGTCTTCCTGGCAAAGGAAGGTTGTCGTCTATTTTATGCCCTTATGCACCAGTTCACCAAAGTCTCCTGTTCCCCAGGAACAAAACAACTTCTTCTTTAGTCCCATTCCCCCAGGCAAGGACAAAAAAAAGCTAGTTACAGCTAGATTATGGGATTCCGGAGTCACTGTGTCAGCAGAGCTCAGCTAATATTTGTTGAATGGAACTGATAGGTGTGCCTTATGGCGTAAGCAATAACATTTGTGTATTTTACCAGAGACCTTTTAAAAAAAAGTTGTCCATTTTTCCCCTTTAAAGAGATATTGGTGTAGATAACCATATATTTATGCATATTTGACTGAGAAACAGAGAGTTGGATTGGCAGTTCTTTCCATCCTGTGCAGTGATGATGTTCATATATGTTCATATACATACATACATATATGTATAAATATAAAACCAACATGCGTTATGTTTTGGTTAGTTGTATCAGATGCTAGGAGGCAAACCATTTTTTATTATTTATTGATTTCTAAGGGCATGATTTAAGAATCTCTACATACTCTTTTCATCCCTCCCATGAGGTGACATACAATCTTTATCTTGCCTTTGCAGTTCTTACTGAGTGTTATAATAATCACTCAGAATAATATTCATTTCCTTTATGTTTTGATAAATCATAAAAATTGACTACATATCATTACTAGTTTCTTTTTTTTTTTTCTCATTTCCTTCAGGGGTGCATAATTTCAATATGGCCTCTCTCCTTTTCTGCAATTGTTTTCAATCAGCCTTCAGTGAACATTTATCAAGAGTCATTGCAAGGGAAGTGACAAGATGAACTTTTGGTAAATTTCAGTTTTATGTGACTAGAGTATTAGTTAAATAAATTAGCTGCAATCTAGGGCTAGGAATGGATGAGAAGAATCCATTGCTTATGGCTTAGGGCTGAATAACTAAGGTACATCTGTAAAATATCAGTAGATTGAGTAACTATACTAATCAATCAAGAGGAGGGATTTCTTGGACTTTTTAAACAATTTTCTTGAAATGGGCAATTCATTAAAAATATCCCAACATCTCTTAATTTTTAAATATTAGCATAACATATGCTAACATTACTTTAAAGCTTACAAAATGTTTACATAAATTTTCTCATTTGTTTTCCTCATTTACAACATAAATTTACATTTACACCATTTTACATAAATTTTCTCATTTTCATTTCTCATTTAGGACAACCAAGTAAGAAAAGCATTGATAATTGAGCAATTCATTTCTAGCTCAAATATTTGATGGTTTGAAATACTGATATAGTGGAATGGACACTGCATTTAAAGTCAGAGGATGTAGGTTTAAATCCTGGAATTGCTCCTTCTATGACCCTGGGCAAATCACTTAGCCTCTGTAGACTCAGTATCCTCATTTTTAAAATGAGGTTGTTACATTGAGTAATTTGTAAAGGTCTTTCTATTGGCCTTTGTAATTGTGTAGCTTTTCTATACAGATTTCTAGGGCAGGTACAATCGATAGAGTGCCAGGCCTGGAGTCAGGAAGACTCTTCTTCCTGAATTAAAATCTGGCTTCAGACACATACTAGCTGTGTGACCCTGGGCAAGTCACTTAACCTTGTTTCCTCTGTTGTAAAATGAGCTAGAGAAGGAAATGGCAAACCGCTCCAGTATCTTTGCTAACAAAACCCCGCATGGGGTTATGAAGAGTCATACTTAACTAAAACACTTGAACTACAGAAATATCTCTGGCCAATCCTAGTAATCACAGAAGTCTGGCCTTTACATCCACCTTAGCCAATTGGTGGTACTTGGTTTTCTCTTTTTTTTTTTTTCCTGTGCCTTGTGTCTACCCTTTCAAGACAGAAAACACAAAACCAAAACAAAACTAAAGCCTCTCCTGCCCCACCACCCTTAATTGATTGAAGCAACTCCTGTACAAAGTGAGTTTCCCATAAAGGGGGTATTAAAGCCTCTGGAACTTGATAAGCTTTTTTGGCAGAAGAAGAAATGGTTCCTGCCATTTGAAATCCCTCTTACATACAGCAGCATTTCATCAACTCCTGTCTGCTCTGCTGAGCTCTGTTGACACAGTGACTCCGGAATCCCATAATCTAGCTGTAACTAGCTTTTTTTTGTCCTTGCCTGGGGGAATGGGACTAAAGAAGAAGTTGTTTTGTTCCTGGGGAACAGGAGACTTTGGTGAACTGGTGCATAAGGGCATAAAATAGACGACAACCTTCCTTTGCCAGGAAGACTTTTTCTCACTCACCAAACGGGATTATTTTGTATTAATGACCTGTAGGCCTCTTGGGGGCTCTTCTATAACTGAAGGCCAAATGGGACAAACTCATGGAAAGTTCATTTGTGTGTGGGTGAAGTGGACTTCAAAGCCAGGCCTGCATGTTACACCAAGTCAAAGGGAGAATCCTGGCAGGTGCAGGATTGGCTCTATAGGGTTGGCCTGGGATTCCCCTCCTGCAAAGAGGAAGGCAGCAAAACTATTTAGATGCCTTTTGCTTTGAGACAACCCAAGTCTCCATCAGCTGTGCTACAGCAACCTGAGAGCTGGCAGAAGTTGAAAGTTAAAGGAGGGAAGGGAATTTAATTAAAATCTCCCTGGGCTCGTGAGCCTATAGAGTTGGTGAAATTTTGCTTTTCTAAAGTGAACCTTCTCACCAGGCAGACTTTTAGAAATTCCCTGCTCTAGCAAATTACAACAGAATGCTGGTTTTGTGACATATTAATTAACTGTTTTCTTTTTGAAAAAATGTATAGATTTTCTCCAGTTGGCTAGCAGACATTTAGAAGATTGTAACAGATTTCACATATATTTTTTAAAATGTCAAAAATTTCTTTTATTATAAGGCTACAGATGGCTAAAAAGCATTTTCCACTTCAATTTTTATTCTTAACTTAACAAACACTAAATAAAATGGAAATTTCCATATATGTATCAGAATAGAAAAGAGGATTAAAACTGTAACTCTATTATATTCAACTTGCTTTTTTTCTTTTTAAGTCCAACCTGTAGATTTTAGAAGGCATTTTAATATAGTGATTTGATCACTGTGCTCCCAAACTAGGATCTACAGATAATGGGATGGTTTATGCAAGGTAGTTTATATGAAAGTATTTTGGGCTGCTTAGCATGTGCTAATCAGAGTTGTCCATTCTGATAGGCTGAGCATGGAGCTGCAGACTTTTGTCATCATGGGAAAAGCACATAGTTTGACTGTGAGCAGACCTCCCAAAAAAGAGACTACAGGTATTGTTTTGGGAAATGTATAGAGATATAAAAAGTGATTGATCTTCAAAATGGGATTTAAAATGTCATGCAATTGAATCCTATTTTTTCACATTATATTTTATACAAAGGGTATCTTGAAAATAATTCACACAATTATATATTTTTTCTTTTTTTAAATGAAGTAGGACAAAAAATTGGAATAAAAACTGTGGGCAAAGATGATAAGATTTTTGAATGAGATTTAGAAAGAGAGAAGATAAATCAAATACAAGAAGAAGTTGGCAGAAAGT
This sequence comes from Phascolarctos cinereus, assembly GCF_003287225.1. Taxonomy (NCBI): domain Eukaryota; kingdom Metazoa; phylum Chordata; class Mammalia; order Diprotodontia; family Phascolarctidae; genus Phascolarctos; species Phascolarctos cinereus. The sequence goes on from NW_027556180.1 coordinate 102,241,388, forward strand.
TCTTTCATTCAGAATAAAGTGTGGCATCTATTTTCATAAGGGGATATTAAAGGGCTATATTTGATGCCACCTACACAGATTTGATGGCTATTGGGCTACGTTTTGTCATGTTTCTCTGTCACGGGAGCATGACCAAAATCATTCGTATTTAAAAGAGAGTTGCATGACATCCTAGGGGACCATGGCATAGCTCTGAAGGGAGAGGGCCATGACTACCTGGGCTATGTAAACCTATTAGAAGATGGGGAAATAAATTGTATCCCATCCTGTTGCTGATAACCAGTCATGGGGCTTTTCTCCAATATAACTACAACTTCCCTTCACTTATTATTTTTCCATATTCCCCTACTCCAACTCCTCCCATACTGTCCCCCTTCTGCTCCAAGGATTAGCAACTCAGCATAATCTAATTGTACTAGACATCCACAGTAGCAATTGTACAGGTACCACTGGGGAAAATCCTGCTCTCCTTAAAGCTTACTCACTCATGCCACTCAGACTATCTTCTGGCTGTGGCAGCCTTAGAAGATGAGTATAAACCCTGCTCTTCTTCCCTTTTCATTTTGAGTAGAACAGAATAAGCCTCTCACAGGATAAGCAGGCATGGATGGGCTGGAATCTACATACAATGTTATTATTTTATCTTTCCTCCAAACCCATCCCTCTCTCTTTTATTTTTTTCCATTTGAGATGAAGTTTCCTCATGTCCCCAAGGCTGGAAGTACAGCAGCTACTCACAGGGCCTGACTTCACTGATCTACTTGGGAGCTTTGACCTACTCCTTCCAACCTGAGCTGGTGTGCTCAAGCAGTTTGGTGACCCCCCCTAACTCCTCACAGGGGCTCACTATAGGAGTGCCACACAGTGCAGATTCCTGATCACTTTTTGCCCTACTGCAAGCTTAGAACTCTTAAGCTTAGTTGATCTTGAAGTCTCAGCTTCCCCAGTTATAGGCATATGTCATCATTGTATCTAGCATCCTCTCCTATGAACAACTGTTGAGTATACCAGCACCGTTCCAATCACCCTGGCATCATGCTCACCTCATCAATTTCACTCACACCTCATATCTAAGCAGTTGGCCAAATCTTGCCTGCATTCTACAGTCCAGTCAAACTGTTGTTTTTGCTGTTCCTCAGACTCATACAAAAACACAAATAAAATATCCAGGCATGCATAAGAAGTTGAGATATGGTGGTTGTTGTAGCTGAGTTGTGTCTGACTCTTAATGACCACAATTTGAGGTTTTCTGGGCAAAGATACTGGAATAGTTTGCCATTTCTGTCTCCAGCTTATTGTACAAATAAGGAAACTGAGGCAAACAGGGCTAAATGACTTGCCCAGGTTCACACAGCTAGTAAGACTCTGAGGCCAGATTTGAACTCAAGAAGATGAGTCTTCCTGACTTCAGGCCTGGCACTCTATCTACTGAGCCACCTAGCTACCCTTTGAGATGTGGTACCGTCCATTAAGTAGACATGTAAAGAAAGAGGGATGGATTTATATTTACAGTATTCTGTAGAGTTGAATCAGAGACATGTCACTTTTGAATATTGTTTTTGCATTGTATATGGTGAATATTTACCCATGGAGAAATATGACTCCCGTTGAAAAGCTGTTATGTTTACTGACTGTTATGACCTACTATTGGTTATTGTATTGTGTATCTTTCAATAAAAGTATCTAAAAAGAGAAAATCATTTGAATAACTAGTTATATTGATCAAATTAATTGAATAATTCATTACAATTATTATTTACAAGTCTGCCTTAACCCTCAGGACACATAAAATGATTTTTTAAAACAATAAAGCATATTCAGTCACATTATTCTCAAGAGAAAAAAGGATTTTTTTATACTGTGAATAAATATTTTTTAAAAAATCTTGATTTCATCCTTTTTAAATTTTAATTTTTTATATATTATTTAATGTGTATCATATATTAGTACTGTGGTGTTTAAAATTGTAATTTCTAGATAAATATCTTTATATATAGGGAGGATATCTTTTATAGATTTTTTTTCCTGCTGGGATGAATTATCAAAAAAGTTTGATGACTATTGCTAGTTCTTCACAATGAGGTGGAAGCTGGTCCTCTGAGAAAGAAGTAGCTGTTTCTCTTGTGGAGAATAATGGTGTAAATCACTAGATGCAGTCTGATGAGAGATTATCCACTAAGAGAAAATGAAAAGATGAGAAGTTGTAGTTGGTTATTTCCCAGAGGAGTGCTGAAGCAGCTATTTGTTCACCTGATTAGAAGAGAGAGAGATCGATCGATCTGCTATCTTTTTTCAAAGACTTGTCAAATTAGATGACCACTATCTACTTCTGTTGATTTGAATGGGCATAAATAATTCTTCCAGAAGGCAACTAGAAAGTGTTGTTAAAGATTGTGAAGTCTGGGATGAGAAACTGAAGACATTAGGTGCACAGGTGGTGTTTTCATCATTGCTTACTGATTGAAGGCAAAGCTGATTTGTGAAGTGAACAGCTGGTCAGTTCTACCAGTCCCTTCTCTCCACTTGCTTAACCACCCTTCTAATGAAGGCTTTCACCATCATCTCTTACCTAGTTTCCTAGCTAGTATCCCAGTTTTATACTCTGTCTTCAATCTGTCTTTCTCATAGCTTCCAAAGCCATCTTCCTAGGGCACAGATTTGACCATATAAGTTAGACCATGTTAGATCAAGAATCTTTGATGGCCCCTATTGAATACAGGCTAAAATACAAACACTCCACTTTGGCATTTAAAGCATTTTGCAATATGATTCCAATCTACCTTTCCAGACTTATATTTTATAGTATCTTTCTTCATAATTCATCACTTCAGCCAAACTAGGCTAAGAACTATTCCCTGAAGTTGACATTTGATCTCCTGCTTTCATGCATTTATACAAGCTGTTTCCTGTGCCTGGAATGCCTGGAATGTACTCAATCCTAATTTCCTCCCTGCTAGGATACATAATTTCTTTTTGGGCTCAACTCAGGTACTATCATCATCATCATCATCATCATCATCATCATCATCATCATCATCATTGTTGTTGCTGTCTTCTTTTTGATGGTCACTAGAATTTATGTAAGATTTTAAGGTTTCCAAAGTGCTTTATAAATATTATCTCATTTGATCCTCACAACAGTGCATCCTACTGAGACACTGGTGCAATAATAATCCTTGCTTGACATATCAGGAAACTGTAGCTGAGAGAAGTGAAATGACTTGCTTAGGGTCATACAGTTGAGGCAGAATTTGAATTTGGGTCTTCGTAGCTCCAAATCTAATGCTCTATGAACTGTACTACCTTGCTGCCCTCTGAAAACTTAGATGATATGCCATAATTTGTCAGTGTAAACCATTATCTTTCACAATTCAAGTACTATCTTCTTGAAGCATTCCCTGGTCTTTCTAGCTAAGAGTCTTCCCTACATCTGAAATTTTCCTTATATTGTACTTATCTGTGAACTGTTTTGTACTTCTAGAAGAATGTAAGATTCTTCAGGGTAGAGGGGTTGTCTTTATATACTTAGTACCTAACTCAGTGCTTTGAACAGAGTAGGTACTTAATACAAGTTTGTTAGATTGAGTAAAATGGTGTGACCTTGGGCTAGTCACTTTCCCAATCTGGTCCTCAGTTTCTTCATCTAAATCAGTGAATGAAGGGGCTGGACTGGATCATCATTAATCTTTCTCCCAATTCAGGTAAAAATAAGTTAGCCAATAAGTCAGTTAATGAACATTTATGAAGTACTTATTATATGCCAGGCATTCAACCTAAGTTGTGGAGATATAAAGAAAACCCAAAACCATTCTCGCTCTTGCCCTAGTGGCAGAGGAAACATGCAAATCACTATATGTATAGACACATAGACACAGACACACATTATATACATATGTATATGCTTACGTATATACACACATGCATATATATATATATACACACACACATATTAGATGAAGGTATTAGCAGCTGGGGGGATCAGGAAAGGGTTGCAGAAAATGGATTTGGAGCTTAGTCTTAAAGGAAACCAAGATATGGGCGTAAGGAGGCAGGACATTTCATTTATTGGGGACAGCAAGTGCAAAGGCATCTAAAATGAGAGGGCTGGACTAGATCATGTACATATTCATCTGTCACTGGAAAGGGCCTGCAAGGCCATTTAATCAAGCTCTCTCATTTTACAGATGAGGAAACTGAGGCCCCAGAAGGTAGAGTATCTTGCCTGAGATCATAGAAGAAGTAAGGACCAGAGGTAGAAAAATAACCCAGATCCCTTTAATTGAAGAGCCAGAACACTTTTCACTGCATCATGAAATGATCTTTAAGAGTCCTTCCAGCCTAAAGCTTATGAACACTCTGCTTATGAATTCCTGTTCAGGTTCTGCATTGACTCATGATGGATCCTTAGCTTCTCTGAAGTTTTTGAATATCTTCAGTTCTCATTGCACTGGGTTAGCTCAGTGGGACTTCTAGACAGTAGTATCTGCTGAGCCCTTTAGGAGCAACGGGTCTTCACCTGCCTTACCAGGAAACAGTCCTTTTCAGAAACTTGTTCAAAGGCCCTAAGAATTATCTTAGAGAATAAGCCTCTGTAATACTATTTAGTGAGGAGCAATATAGCATATTGAATAGATAGAGGGCCGACCTAGGAGTCTTGAAGTTCTACTTTTTTTTCTCTTTTTGGCTAGGCAATGGGGTTAAGTGACTCGCCTAGGGTCACAGCTAGTAAGTGTCTGGTGTCTGAGGCCAGATTTGAATTCAGGTCCTCCTGACTCCAAGCTGGAGCTCTATCCATTGCACCACCTAGCTGCCTCTTGAAGTTCTACTATTGATACAGCCTTACAGTGGGACCTCCAGAATATTGCTTACTCACTTAGTGCCCCTAGACAATTGTCTATAAACTGTATGTAAGTATGGGATCAAGCCTATTTGCATTGTACTCTTTTCATTGATTGGAAAAAAAACCCCAAACATTTATTAAGTCTATGTTATATGCCAGGCACTGTGCTAAGTGCTTTACACATATTGTCTCATTTGATCCTCACAACTCTATTTTATAGATGAAGAAACTGAGGCAAATAGAAGTTAAGTGACTTGTGCAGGGTCATCCTGTAAGGGTCTGAGGCAGCATTGAACTTGGCTTTCTTCTGACTCCTGGTCTAGTGAGCCACCTAACTGGCTCTAGCTGGCAGAGGTTAATTACTTGATACTTGATGCCTGTATGAGGGGTGGGAGTTGGCAAGAGCTTGGAAGAGGAGAGACTCTGGTCTTCTGGCTTCCAGCTTTAAGAGAAGACGCACATTTCCAGATTCTCTTCAGGGAGTGGCTTCTTAGAAAGAGAGAAAGACTCTCAGAAGAAGCCAGTGTGCAGAGGAGCCAAATATAACCGTGTCCCTATCCCCAGCTTATCACATTAGACACTAGAGAATTTCCCCTTAGGTGGATCTGGGACTCTTTATTTTTCTCCCAAGAGTTCAGATAGCAAGGTCCCACTGGGAATGCTCATTCTGTCCATGTATTATCTGGCATGTTCTAATCTGTATAACTTTGAAAATTTGATTTCTGTGTGCTGTCAGCTCAGATAAATGGGTTTTTTGTTATTCATTATGTGCTTCTTTGTCTGACTGGTATTTGGTTGTGAGTCAAGTCAAGCCTTGGATGTATAGCTTAGGACACTATTCCCCATTAAGGAATAGCAATCAGAAGCACAGCCTGAACCTGAAAATCATTTCCCCTGGACTAATAGTATTTAGGGGAATGGACAGACATAATTCAAGCTTGGTAGCCACCTCTTAGGAAAGCAGAGTGGCTTTTCTGTGGCCTCAGTCTCCTGATCCTCCCTGGCAGGAATCAAAGTTTCTCTTGGAGAAGGATGGGTGGAGGAGATTTAGGATAACTGTTCATGCCTTCCTTTGAGTTTCGTATTGACAGACCCATGTGGACACACATAACTACATGGGTAATACTCCTCCCCCCACCCAAACACACTCACTTACATCCTGTGTATATATTACAAACAGTTGCTGATATGCCTGCCTGGAGGGGGTTTTCACATGACACAGTCCCTCCACTGATGAAACTACAGATCCAAATTGAAGGCCTCCTGTCAAAACAAATAGTAAAACAAAAACAAAAACAAAAAGAAACAATATAAAACAAAACAAAACAAAGCAAAAAACCCCACCAATACCAAAAGACAAGCAAGTTTCACAAAAAATGAAATATCTTCTGGAATTTTGGGCATAGTCAATCTAACACTCAGAATGCTAGATTTTGAAGAGACTTTGCTGATTATCTCTTCCAGGGATTATTAACCTTTATTTTATTTCATGGCTCTCTTTGGCAGTCAGCCTGGTGAAGTCTAAGGACGCCCTTCTCAGAATAAGGTTTTGAGATGCATAAAACAAAACATGTATGATTACAAACCAGTTATATTAAAACAAAGACATCATTTCCCTCCCATCAAGGTCCATGGACCTCCTTAAATCTATCCGTAGATTTCCTCCATACACCATAGCTTAAGAACCCCTGATCTAGTCCAGTCCTCCAGTCTAGTCCAGTTTTGTTGTTGTGGTTGTGTTCACTTGGGTCCAACTCTTTTGGACCTCACGGACACGTCCGTAGGGTTTATTTGGCAAAAATATTGGTTTGGTATTTCCCTCTCCAGTGGATCACCTTTACTGATCAGTGACCCATGAGGCAAATAAAAGTTAAGTGACTTGCGCTGCATCTCTTATTTTACTAATGAGTAAACTGAGGTCCCCAAAGGGTATATGCTAAAGGTCACAAAGCAAGTAAGTATCAGATCTGGGATTAAAATTTCAAGTTTAGTCTTCTTTTTAATCCACACTCCTGGATTTTTAAGTGTTTTCAGGGGCCATCTATTTTAATTTCCTCATTTTTATACCTTAGCCCCACCTAACTTGCTTATTTCACAAGGGGAATAGCAAAGCTGGGAATTAAACTCAGATCTTTTTATTTCAAATCTAGTGGACTTTTCCCTACCTACTTCATTATTGTTCCCCTCCTGTAATTGTGCTGGTAATTGTTTAACAACTGACTCTGGATAAAAAAAAAAGTATGTATGACACATTTTAAAATTTAATTGCCATTACTTTCTTAAGTCCAGATAATCAACAAACAATAAATCAAGACCTGATTTGTGGCATTTGTTCATTTCTGGGGCACAAATGCTTACATTGAAAATTTTATGATCTCCTCTCATGAGCTGGTACAAGCTGGCTCTAGCAAACCATCAGCTGGGTCTTTTGATAGTGGGTGTTATTGCTTATTACTCACTGGTCTGAGGATGGCTTTTTCACAATATAGCCCTATAAAAGTGGATAATTCCAAGACAAAGATCTGTGATCCCAGCTTTGTAGAGCTCTCTAAGCTATATGCCCACCCACTGGAACAACTTGGTTCCCTTCTTCATGCTTTTTTCCCTGGAACGTAAGACTCATGTTTAATTCATGTGTTGCCTTGATTTAACCAAGAGATCTACGTGTCTCTTAATGTCTTGATAAGCAGAATCATAAATAAGGCAGGCCATTGGGCAGCAAGGATGAGACCCACCCACACATGAAACAAGAGAACTTGGCTTCTGACAAAATGCCTATTGAAGGTGTATAACTATGTGACTTTCCTATTCTCATACAAAATACTCAGAGTTCAAGGGTACTTGTGTGCCTGAAATGAGGAGCAATAAGCTGCTTATTTTTGACTGCAAGTCAGCTCTTAACATTCATATTCAAAATAATTTTCTGTGTTTCATTTAGACAAAGTACAATAGGGACAAGTGGTAATTTTGCTGTTAAATGTAGACATGTTTATACAGTGTTTTAGAGTGTGTGCTGTGTTTTGCAATTGAAAATAACCAAGCCTTACATAAATATCAGGGAAGACAGAAACGTTTTACCTGCTAATATCCCATAGATGCAGTTACTGCTGTTTCAATCCTATGGAAGTAAGTCAACCCATGTATTTTACCTTGGGTTGCATATCTAATGTTTATTCCATCTCTGCTTGTACTTCTCTCTAAGATACTATAAAGGCACTAAGTAATGACATGCCTTAGAACCACTGACCTCTTAAGCTATAAAGGAAATTAAGTGGTGAGTATGTCTGATATTGACTGGATTGAGACTGAATGACTACATTGAGATTGAGAGCTGATTGATTTAACTACTTCATTTAACATGGCCAGTGCCACAAGGCCGTGCTCTGTTAAGCAATCATATTCCTCAAGTATAATGTTACTTTGCAAAGACGTTGATTCAAGCCTTGGGAGGAAGTTAAAGTGAGTACTGAGGTAGTTGCATTCCAAGGCAATCTATCCATATGCAGACAGCATGACACATCTATGTACAAGTTGTTCTCCCTTCAGCTGACAGTGGACTGTAAGATATTTGAGGGCAGAGACTGTTTCATTTCATCTCTATGTCTAGAAGGCCTTGCACAGTGCCTGGAACATAGCAGGTGCTAATTAAATGCTTGTTGATTTGAATTGGATCTAAGATTTGTGGAATGTGATTTTTATGGGATTTACATTTTATGGGAGAAAAAATAATCTTTATCTTTGTTTTTGAAATGATGACAGATGCCTTGGTCTGGTCTTAGTCTTGGTTGAAGAGTTATTGTTTTCTTTTTTTATCTTTGCTTCTAAATCAGTTCTACCACAAACTGAATGAAATAGGCCATAAGGCTTTCTCACATTCTGAGTGAAAAGAAGTTGATCCTTCTCTATTGCTCTATCATTTGGGAGGAAGGAGAAACAAAAACCTTTAATCCTGTAGCTGAGGGCAGGCTGGTGGTAAACAAGAGGGGAAAAATATATAGGATGATTTTAAAGGATGTAGGTGGGACTAGGGATTATGACCATAAGGGCTATTTCAAAGAATTAGGGATGGAAACATGGAAAAGAGACTTGGTGGTGACATGGTAAGAGCTTCAAGAATTTGAAGGATTATTATAAGGAAGAGACATTATTTTTGTTCTGCTTGGCCTTTGAGAGCAGAACCAGGAGGAATATAGAAATTGCAAAGAAGTCAAATTTCCCTTTGACATAAAGAAAAACTTTCTAACAATTAAATCTATTCAAAAGTAGAATGAGCTACTTTAGGAAGTAGTGGGTTCATCTTTATTAAAGATCTTCAAGCTAAAGCTGAGTGAGGTCATGTAATGGGTGTTGATAAGGGGATTCTAGTTAAGGGCTGAACATGATGGCTTCTTAGGGTACTTCCTAGTCTGAGATTCTGTGATTATGTGGTAGAGTTTCACCATGGAGATATTCTGACATAAAAGAGAAAAGTGAGATGGGCAGGCAGTGTGTCCCAGTAGGTTTAGCAGAATTGGAACTGAGATTCTTTCAGGTGAAATCTTTAAGAGTTACTTCAACTCTGTGAGCTGGTGGGAACAAGACTGCTTCTTTCTAAGTTCAATAATAAGAGACAACAAAAGTCTGCCAGAATCGCTTTGTACCTCTGACTCAGTAACCACAATATGTTTCTAGCATTGGTACCTTTTTCATAAACGACTAAAAACTATTTAAAATTATAGGCCTCTATTCAGTGTTTTAAAAGCATTTTCTTCTAAATGTTTAGGAAGAAGAAAAAAACCTTTGCTTTCCACAGTTCTTTCTTCCCTGTTCATTCTTTGACAGAGAAGCAAGTTAAAAAAAAGTCTCCTATGCAGTTTCCACCATTGGCCTAATTACTAACAGTCATCCCAAACAACCATTTGTCTGTCTGTTGTAGTGTTTGGGTGTACCGCTTCACAATACATTTGTTTAATTGCAAAATTGTGCATCTTTAATGGGCCTGTTTCCCCCTCTGATGTCAATTAGGCTTAGTTCGAAGCACAAGTGCAGGAGAGGCAGAGGCTGAAGTAATTAATGTAACATTGCTTGCTAGTCGCCTCCATCTCTTTTTGTTGACTGGTTAGTGTGCCTGATGGTGGTGTCTCCACATGGCTTGTTTCTTCCTTGAGGAGGTTGGCAGGTTGGACAGGACAGTTAAGCGTTCATTCTTTTAAAGGGAATTTGTCATCCAGAAGTATGGTTATGAAACATAGTTCAATTGAAGAAGGGTATGGAAAGGCTATTAAGTAATTTATTAACTCTAACATTAAAAATGAGGACAGTAGAATAAAGGGATATTGTTCAACATTGTTAATTTAGGATTTCATGCTTCTGATATCAAAGCAGAAAGTTCATTGCTGCCATGGAACAAAAACAAAAATGGAACAAAGCCAATCACTAGCTGTTTGACCTTGGGAATTCTAATTCTATGTGACTCACTTTCTTCGTCTCAGTATGGATAACCATACTGACATTGCCTACTATCAGAATGATTAAGCTCAAATGAGATAACATATGTGAAGTTCTTTGTAGCTAGAAAGCACAATTTGAATATGAGTTGTAATTGTGGTTAAAGTAAAATGGGGTCATAGCATCATAGAACTTTAGGGCAGAAAGAGGCCTTAGAAATAATTTGGTCTAACAATTTCACTTTACAGATGAAGAAACTGAAACCCAGAGTAGCTAAATGAGTTGTCCAATACTACATAGTAAATACCAGTGCTAGGATTCCAGTCTAGGCCCTTTGAATCCAAATCTGATCTTCTTTCCACTCCACTACATTATCTTTCTCATAGAGAATGCAAGGAATTTATTGTATTGATATCAATGAATCATTTTCAGTAATGAAATTTTCAGAGTATATTCCTGAGTCACAACCTCTGAAAACGCTCCAAAGTAAGAACCAAGCAGCAGAGATAAAACAATTTCAGCTATTTCTATGGCCTAAGATACAAAGAATTATAACAAGGTAACAACTCAATGAAATAATGGCTAATCACTAAACCAAAACTCTCGCTCAACATTCCTTCCCCCGCCAGCCATCATAGTCTAACAGGCCAGTATAAACTTACCTACACGTTTGCAACAGAACTCAACTCTGCATCCTCCCCATCTCCCCGTGCCACGGAAAACCAACAGATAGAAGCTTGCTCTCCCTGGGTATGTAGTGTACATAACTGTAGTATGACAGTATTTTATACTGCAGCAGAGCTCAATCAGATAACTCAGAAATTAAGGGAAGTGGGACAGCATGCCACTGTGTGTGGTGCTTCATTAAGTCTGAAGGAAAGGGGACCGGAATCATGCTGGGGCTAGTTCTATCCCCTCAGAAGTCACTGGGGGCAGGGACTGAGGTTGGTGAAAGTAAATTTCTCAGTGTGGGAGGAGGCTGAGGCAGCTTTGAGATCTAATCCCTAGGCTAACTATCAATGAAGGAGTCAGAAAATGAGTGATTGGGAATATAAGGAAAAAAGAATGAAATTTCTAAAGATCTCAGAGGAAAGAAAACTCAAAGACTGGGAGCACAAGCAGATTAAATTAATACATCTAGATAAAAAGATAAATGGTCAAATGGGGGTATGTGATCGTGTCAGATTTCTCTAATAAGGGTTGAATATCTCAGATACATAAATAACCAAAAGCCAATATGGAAATGGAAATTTTATCTAGTTGTATTAATATGGTATACTAGATGTATTTTATCTAGATGTGTTTATATACTCTATATGTACATATACAAAGACACATCAAAAGTAGAATTGTGAATTATTTACAACCATGTGAAGGAATCTTCCAAAGCATTAATAATAAAAGAAATGCAAATCAAAATGGACTTGAGGTTTTATCTCATACCTAGCAAATTAGCAAAGATGACAAAAACAATAGGGATAGTCAATACTAGAGAGATTCTGGAATAATAAATACACTAATATGGGTACACTGGGAATCTATACAAATATTTTGGAAAGCAATTTGGAATTGTGTAAGTAAAATGACAAAAATGTCCATACCCTTTGACCCAACAATTCTACTATTAGGCCTATGCCCCATGGAGGCCATTGAGATAAAGAAAGTTTCTATGCACACTAAAACATTTATAGCAGCATTCTTTGTGATAGCAAAGAATTGGAATCAAATACCAACCCATATGCAAATGTAATAGACTATTACTGTCCTGTAAGAAATGACAAATATGATGAATGTAGAGAAGCACATAAAGCTCTATATAACCTGATACAGAGTGAAGTAAGCAGAACTAAGAAAACAATATGCATAATGACTAAAACTGTGTCAATTGAAACAACTAAAAAAAAACCCAACTAAAAGTGAATGTTGCAAAATTATGAAGAAAAAGCAAGACCCCAAATAAAGATATGAGAAAATATTCCCCACCCTATCCCTTTGCACAGGGGGATGGTTCACAGTTGCATTTCATTGCACATCTCTTCGGACTTTTACAATGTATTGATCAGTTTTGCTGCTTTCTTCTTTTTCTTCTTCCTATTCTTCTTCTTCTTTTTGTCTTAATATTATTTGTTTCATGGGATGGGAAGGAGAAGTATGGGGACATTTTTAGCAGTGTTAAAAAAACTGAAAACACATCAACAAAATTTATTTAAAAATTTTTAGAGCAGCTTTCTTAAAGATATTACATTACATCAGATTGTAAAAGATTGTAAGGTGAGATTTTAGGATAGAGAGATTGTGGATATATGGGAAAAGAAGTCAGCATCTTGTGTTTTGCAAGCGAGCTCATTTTGTTCTATGTTCAAGTGGGCAGCCTAGTTAGGGAATACTGTACTGAAGTTATAGACCTCAGTACTTTGCAGTTTCCAGGAATCTTATATTTTCATAGGCCTTAAAAAGGAGAGCATGCTTCTAAAATTCTGGGTAAATTGAGGAGTAGGTAACACTGGGGACTATAGCTTTTTCAGTTTTTTTTCCCCTCTCTATAGAACTGGTTTAAAAAAAAGAAAAACCATGAAATGAATAGTAATACATATTAACCATTTTAATTTGTCTTGCTTAAATTTTTATTTTGTGATTCATGACTCTAAAGCAATATGACTGATTTTTTAAAAAACATCATTTCAGAATTTATATACACAAATAAATAGACATTTCCCCCTCCAAAGTAGTTGTCTTGGAAAACTCTCCAGTTAATCAAGTGGTGATACCTTTGCTCCAAATGCTTTTGGAATTTCTCCTTTAAAATTACCTCAGGAGGTATTTGCCTCATTACAAGTCACACAAGAAAACCATCTTTTTTTATAATCACTTTTGTTGTTTAGTTATTTTAGTCACATTTGACTCTTTGTGATCCCATTTGGGGTTTTCTGGACAAAGATGTTGGAGTGGTTTACCATTTACTTCACCAGTTCATTTAACAGATGAGGAAACTGAGGCAAACAGGGTTACGTGACTTGCCCAGATTTGAATTCAGGTCTTTCTGACTCCAGGTTCGGCACTCTATCCACTGTGCCCCCTAGCTGCCCATTTATATTTACATTTATAGTCACAATTCATATTTCAAAGTGAGATGTAGTTTTCTTGAAAAAAAAAAACCTAGGATCTGGCTATTTCAGTTTTAGTTTTATTGTATTTATTTTTCTATAGATGATATTTTTCTTTAAGAAGAAGTTTCGTATTTTTGGAGTTCTGAGCAGTTTCCCAAATAGAATTTAGTCTACTCTCTATCACCTATTTAAGTCTAGGCCTAGACTTTCTCCTTACGCAGTGCCTGTCCAAGTTACACTAATTCAGTGAACTACCCATTTACCTTCATGCCTGTTTTAATCCATTTAGTTTTTCTTGTGTGAATTGTTTGATCTCTTTTGAGTAGCCGTAGGTTTCATCAAAGATGCCCTTTAGTGTCTTTAAACTTTTAATGATCAGTACAATCTCATCCTTTTCAAGAACATTTGAAAGATCTCACTAACTCTAAGGAATCTTTCTTCTATTTGGACTCAGTGGAGGATAATGTTCATGTCAGTAGTGAACACCTTTGTTGAACAACTCTCTTTTTAATACTGATATTCTCCTGGTGATTTGATATGGCTATGGACTGTTGCGATGGCCTCTTCACTGGTCTCTTTGCGTGAATCAGTGTCTCCCTGCTTCTATTTATCCTTCACTTAGCTGTGAAAGTGATTTTCATTAAGTGCCAATCTAAGTGCCAAACTTCCCTATTGGATAAATTTCAATGACTCTCTGTAGCCTCTAGGTTCATCGAAATGTAAATGTTTATATTTTTCTTTTAAAGCCATTCACAACAAGCCCCATTATACATTATTTTTCTTCATGCATTCTATAATACGGTCAAACTGATCTTCTCTCTGGTCCTCACATGTCACATTCTATTTTCTTCCTCCAAGCTTTTGTACTGGCCGTCCTTTATACCTGAAATACATTCTATCCTCACCTGTACTTCATGAAATTCCATTCTTCCTTTGTGACTCATCACTTTCCTAGTATCACCTTTATTCATGGAGCTTTTTCCTGATGCCTTTGACTATGGTCCCTCCCCTTTTAACTACTTTGCAGTTATTCTTTATATAAAAAAAGGTACGTGTCTCCTAATTGTAGAATGTAAACTCTCTGAGAATAGGGATTATTTCATTCTTTGAAACTATATTCCTAGCACCCAGCACAGTGCCAGAAAAAGAATAAATATTTGTTGATTGAATAATTGAATCACAGGATAACAAAAGCTCTGAAGAATCAAAAATTACATTTAACCCAAAGAGAAATGGAAAGATTTATGTTGGCCACAAGTACCTTGTACCATTTTGCCAAAGGCAACTTGCCCTCAAAAATTTTATACATACATACATACATCCATCACATCTATCTGTCTATCTATCTATCTATCTATCTATCTATCTATCTATCTATCTATCTATCTATCTATCTATCTATCTGTGTTTTAGTCTAGACTTGATTTCATTAGTATGGTTTTATTCCTAATGTGGAAATTTTCATCACTGATAAAAGTTGGCCACCCATCTGTAATTTACGATCTTTGAGAGCTGCCCAGAGAACTGAGAAGTTAAATGTCAGGCTTATTGTTACACAGATAGTATGTATCAAACTCAGGACCTGAAGCTAAATTTCCCTGGCTTCAATACCAGCCCTTTATCACAATACCACATTGTCTTTCTGTGTAAAAAAAAAATATTAAGGAGATACTGGCAATGGACCAGTCATGTAGCAAGGAAGAGGGGGTAACAGATGGTTAGATTGAGAGTTGCAAAGGTACTGACAAAATGCAAAAAGACCTCGAAGAAGGTCTCTGGAAGTTTAAATAGATCTTCTGTGGATGATTTCAAGAAGCACTTGCTCAAGAGTAGCACAGGATGAGAAGATATGAATGAGTTTCAAGGCTCCACTGGATACTCACGTCTCTGGGATCATGGATCCAATGAAATATAATATTAATAATGTACATTCCTTTAGATCTGCCTGTGGCTATAGACAGCTTACTGGCTTCCCATAATGCAGTTAACTTAAAGTGATGCTTAGAGATATCTCAATCTATTAGAACCTCTAGAGAAATCCAGCTCTTCCTATTTGTATTCAATTTCTATTAAGATTATAAATTAACTGTGTGGAGGCATCATAGGAATTAATAAATAAGTACAGAAAACAATTGCTAGGCTAGCTTGTGTTATGAGATGATACTTGTAGCTCTGTGTATTCCCTGCTCTACTGTGGAGTGTCTGAAAGATGATGTTTTGAGTTTTGTTATCTAAAAAACTTAACTCAGAAGTCAATAAACACAGCAATTTTGGGAGATTGGGGGTTTTGAGTGAAGTGCTGCCCATCTATTTTAAAAAGGAAAAATGTCATTGTTTTAGGATATGCCTTGGAAAAAACCAGAAGTGTCCTTAGTTCTGCTCTCATCGCAGAAGCTGTCAACTTTAACAAACACCCACTTGGGAGATGTGCTGACATCAGTGATGTTGATAGCAAGCAAAGACAGTTCCTCATGCAAAGGTGCTGTGTTCTCTACGTTGTTAAACCAAAATAAACTCATCTATTCCAGCTCCATCCAAAAACAAGGGGGAAAATCAATGTTTGGAACAACAACCAATTTCCCTACCCACAGTTTGTTAAATTCTATTGAGGTTAGCCAAATTAAAAACCAAGGTACCGTGCAAATGAACTGGTGATGGCCAGGGTCCTGTTTCTTATCCGGATAAGTTGATTTGTCAGAGGAAGTTTCTAGAGCACATCTTTTCAATGTTTATGTTTTCTACAGATCCTAAAGAGAGAAAGAATTCAGAACCTTTCTTAGAAGAATTTGACCTCATCAGTATGATGGCTACTGCCATTTTCTAGTTAAATTTCCTCTATTGCTGGATAAAGATGGAGTCTTAGAGCATCATACATCAGAAAAGATAATGAGATTGATGATAGCTTCATTATTTAATATATAGGGTAAATAATGAGGGGGACTGATACTGTAGAGTAGACTTTTCTTAGTAACAAGAAAAATGAACTAGAGATAATATAGTAAAGAAAATTTGACCACCATATCCTGTGATTCATTAAATATCCCTAAAATTTGCCAAGATGGCACCCATGACTAGTATGAATTCCAGAAGAGTATACCTTATTCAAAAGGAATAGTAGGTATACATGTATGTGTGTGTGTGTGTGTGTGTGTGTGTGTGTGTATGTGTTTATGTTGGTGAAAGTAAAGATATTTAGAGGTGGAATAGCACTGCACATTAAGAAGATACATTCATGTGAAGAAATCCAGAACCTTGGATTTGTAGGAAGACATTTGTAGGAAGATCAGTGGCAGCAGAAATAGAAGTTATATTGTCAATAAAATAAACCAGAAATTATGATTTAGGGAGGTGATCATCAGCTTGCATGGAGGAATGATATAGGAGTGATAGGGAACTTTAATTTTTCAAATATCTTTTGGAACTATTTCTTTCCTCAAAACAGAGCAGCTAATAGTTTCTTGACTTGTCTGATTTCAGCCTACAAAAGGAAGAGGAACCAATAATGAGGATTTCTGTTCTAGATGTGATTCTCATCAATACATTTTAAGTTTGTTGCTGGTGTAGAAATGATGTAAACCCTAAAAGGAAGTCACTACTTCATCATAATAAGGGAGAGAAAAGCTGAATAGAGTCTCAGAAAGACCCTAGATTTGGGGAGAACAGATTTCAAAAAGTTCAAGAAGATAATAGATGTGATATATGGACTATAATTTTATTGGGCAAATCAGCTCATGAGGGATGAAAAACTCAAAAGAATGATATTTTTAAAGGCACAAAGAGAAAAACATTCCAGTGAATAGGAAAAGAGAGAATTGTTTAAAAACTGTAGATGCACAAATGTTTGGATGCACAAAGAATTCAAAGATCTGATTAGATTTTAAAAGGAAATAGAGAAAGTATCAACCAAGGTAAGTAAGAGAGGATTAATACAGATGTAGCACCGATAAGAATAGAGTTAGGAGTGCTATAGCACTGGATGAGCTAAGTCTGGCAAGGAAAGCTAAGAACAACAGAAAGTGTTTTAAAACAAGTCTATTGTGAAGAAAGAAAATAGAAGTGGAATAGAAGACCTGGGTTCAAGTCCTACTTCTGACACATATTGGCTAGAAAAAAAAAGGGAGGGGAACTGATACTCTAGAGTAGACTTTTCTTAGTAACAAGAAAAATGCTGCCCCAGGGGACGAATTGTTGATAACAGAAAAAAAAACCTCAAATTTTATTTCTTATCCTTTTTTCTGTTAAGGAGAATTTCTTTGGAGACAAAATGACAGAATATTAATGGTTAATGGGAAGTTGGAGCCCAGGGTAAGTAGGAAAATAATAAAAGACCATCTAATTGCTTTTGATGATCAAATCACCAAGCTTAAAAGCAGTACATTCCAATGAATTGAAAACATTACCAAATGTAATTACTGAGCCACTTACTGAGAATCATGGAGAACTAGAGAAGAAAAAATGGAGAAGAGAAAAAAAATTTTTTTTCTTAAAGGGAAGAGACTGAAGAATACAAGTTATAGGACTTTTATTCCTGGTGAGAGTCTAAAATGGATCATTAAAAGGATAGTGAATATTTTGAAAAAAATGGTGAACACAAAAAGCTGGTACAGTTTAATAAAAAATAGATTATATTAGACTAACAATTTCCTCTTTTATTGGGTTACTGGATTGTTTGATCAGGGGAATGCAGTGAATATAGTTTACCTAGGTTTTAGCAAAGCATTTCATAAAAGTCTCTCATGCCATTCTGGTTCAGAGATATAGCCTGGATAATAGTCCACTTAAGTGAATTTGGAATTGGTTGAATGGCTGAACCTAGAGACAAGTAATTAATGATTCAATATCACCTTGAAAAAAATTCTCTAGTGGAGTGTTCCAGGGATCTGTGTTTGGCCTAGTTTTGCATTCCATTTTAATCATTGACTTAAAGGCACAGATAGCATACTTAACAAATTTGCAGAAGACAGAAAGCTTAGAGGGAAAAGTAACAGCTTAGAGTCAGGATCTACAATGATTTAAATAGTTTAGAACATTAGGCTGAATCTACTAAGATGAAATTTAATGGGGATAAATATAATCTCTTATACTTGGCTTCAAAAAATCTTCACATATAAAAAGTGGTAGAGTCATAACTAGACAGGAATTTATCTGAAAAAAAAACCCCTAGAGTTTTAGTGGATTTCAAGCTCAGTATGAGTCAAAGGAATTCCTATTGTTTTATATTGAATTAAGGTAGGTATATATAATGGCTTGACTAGGGATCTTCTAGTCTAGCTATACTCTGGTCAGAAAACAATGAGAACAACATATTTAATTCTGAGTACTATGTTTAAAGTATTTAAAAGTATTGGAAAACTGCAGAACATTCAGAAGCGGGGCCAGGATGTCGAAGTACCTTGAGATCATGCCATGTGGATGAAGCCTGGAGAAAAGGAAACTTGGAAGACTTGGGTGATCTGATAGTTAGTGTCAAGTATTTGAAAGGCTAGCATGTGTCAGAGGAGTGTTCAGGGAGACTAGGGAGTAGTGCCCAGAATGAAACTCAAAATTCAGTCATATCATTTTTTGCTGGCAGATAGGTATAGAATATAGATAGATAGAGAGGTAGATAGGTACAAGCATAGAACATGGCAGGAGGTTTATAGTCCTGCCAGCTTCATTGAGTCCTAATGTCTTTTCCCCTGATATGTTTGCTACATGGCCCCAGTGTGGAAGATTAGGAGAAATGGGAAGAAGTTCCAAAAAAAAAAAAGTGTATTTAAGTTGATGGAAGGAAACAATTCCTAACAATCAGAACTATAAAAAAATGGTATGAGTTGTCTCAGGGGCAGGGGTTCCTTATCACTGCAGGTCTTGAGAAAAAGATAAAGGATTTTAAATCTTTGGCAAATTTTTCTAACAAATTATTCTAGTTGTTGAGTATATCATAGAGTGAATTCTTGTTCAGGTACTCTTTGACTAAATGGCCTCTGACATCCCTACTGACTCTGTGATTCTGTGGTTCTGTGAACTGATGTGATGATGTCTAGTAAGGAAGAACCAGCCACTGACGTAGAAATGATAGAAGTCTTAGAAGTGACCACTTGACCTTAGAACTTGTGCTAGCTAAGGGAACATTTGTCAAGTGCCTACTATGTGCCAGGCACTGGGCTAAGTGTTTAGCCCGGTCATTCATAATGATTTTTGAAGACATCAGAAAAAGTAATGATATAATTCTATGGCCTAAAATTTTATAAAGGCTACAAGGTATACTGGATAAAGGGCTGTATTTGGAGACCAGAAGACCTGAGTTCAAATCCCAACTTGGTTGCTTACTATCTATATGACAGTGGGTAAGTAATTTAACATCTATCTTATGTGTAAAAGGTATCATATGTGTAAAATGATACCTGTAATATCTATATCAAGTTAAGTTGTAAAGATCAAATGAGTTATTATCAATTAGTCAACTAGTATGTATTAAGCACTGACAAGTCTAATTCAGGAGACAACATGCAAACAATTTTGTACAAACAAAATTGGGAGTAATCTCAGAGGGAGGGCACATAGATTAAGGAGGATTGGGAAAGGCTTCTTGAAGAAGGTGGGATTTTAGTTGAGACTTGAAGGAAGCCAGGGAAGCCAAAAGGCAGAGATGAGGATCTAAAGAAGGCCTGTACAACATGTGGCCCTCCAAAGGATTTCAGGCAGCCTATGAAAAAAGTAGAGGATGTAAAAGAAGGTAAAGCTGTAAAGAGTGCTTTGTCCATACCCCACTTAACTCACCTTCCACTAGTCACTATTGTGCCTGTCGTGTAACTTGGCAGGTGGGTTGCCATTTTGCACTCTCTTGTTTGTCATGTGACCTGCAGCAACCAAACATCGTCGGTCTGTCTCTAGTCTGAGCGGAACAAGAGTCATATCTTTTCATTGTGTTTTTGGTGATTACTGGCATTAAACAGGGACAAAGTGAGTGCAGTCACATGCCAACACAGCTGATGCCTGTTATGTGATGAGCAGTAACAACGCAAGGGCTTCTTCCCCTCTCTCACTGCCCAGCCACCCTCCAAGTTAAATGAGTATCTGGCACTCTCTCCAAGGTTGGACACTCAGTTCAGTATTTCTTTGTATATGAGCAGTTGCTATGGAGATTTTTTGGTTCTAACATTAAAGTTTTTGGGGTGACTTTGTAAAATGGGTGATAAAAAGAAATGGAAGATTGAATCAGAAAATAGAGCATTTAATCCAAAGTGGACAAATAGATACAAGAGACAAAATATTGTGCCTTGTTTACCAAGAAGTAATAGCTGTTGCAAAGGAATACAATCTGCATTGCCATTTTGAATCAAAACATTCTGACTTAAGCAAATTGGACACCAAAGAAAAACAAATTGAAGCATCCAAATTGTTGAAAAATCTCAGTGGGGAACAATGGTTGTTCAAGAAAGTAAACTCAGAAAATGAGGCAGCTACTAAGGTTAGTTTTCAGATTTCTAAAGAAATTGCTGGTGCTGGGAAGTCTTTTATTGAAGGTGACTTTTTAAAGAAGTGTGTGCTGATTGCAGTTTCTCGATTATGTCCGGATAAAAAAAGTGTTTTTGAGAAACAGTTCAAGCATTAATTATACATGTACTTGGAAAATGAGCCTCTAAAAACCTATCTGTGGTCTGAAGAAGTTTAGCCTATTTTAATTTTGGCCTCTACCTACTGCCAAGTTGTGAAGGTGTGCTCTAGGGTATTCCAGGCACTGGGAATAGCCAATGAAAACACTTGGAGTTGAGAGATGGAGCATCCTATGAGACAAATAACAAGGAGGTCGATGCCACTGGATCAAGAAGAGGGTGAAGTGTAAGAAGATTAGAAAGTGTTGGGTTGTAAAAATGAGGAGGCAAAAATTATCTGAAGTTAATCAGAAGTTTATTGACCATGACATGCAGTAGCCAGAATGCATGTATATAGGCTGAATATATGTATGCAGGTGGCCCATGCAAGAGACTACAAAATTCTGGTAAGTCACCCCAGTTTTTATACCCTTGACCAAACAAATCTGGCATCTTCTCTTTACCAATCCTTGTTCCCAAGTTGACATAATATTAGTGCACATCCTTTTTATTATCCTGGAGACATTGTTTTGAGATCATATAGACATCTTCTATACAAACTGGTCCAGTGTCCAGTTGCAGTTTATCAGCTACTCTATTGCCTCCCTTTTCTGTTTTGCAACCCTTTGGACTGGCCCAAAGTATTTCCCCTTATTATAGCATTATGTTATACTCACACACAAAAATTTAACACTTCAAATGTTAGGAAGGTGCCAAGTTACACGAAGTGCTTTGAAAACCTTAAAGTGACATAAAACATCAATGATCTTTACAGGGGAAGTTGGCCCAGGAACTCTAAAGAATTAAATTCTTTAGTCATACAAATGATTCTAGTGAGGAAGAAAAAGGGAGATGTTAATTGACAATGTAAATAAGTGTGAAATGATTCTCTATGAAGAGTTACAGGAACACTAAAGCTCAGACTAATTCAAGGGAAAAGCCAGCCTTTCTTGTCAGTGTAAAAGAGTTTATTTGCCCAAAGGGCTATAAAATTGTGCATACCCTTTAACCAGCAATACTACTTCTAGGTCTATATCTCAAAGAGATCATAAAAATGGGAAAAGTGCCCACATGTATAAAAATATTTATAGCAGATCTTTTTGTGGTGGCAAAGAATTGGAAATTGAGGGGGTGCCCATCAATTAGGGAATGGCTGAACAAGTTGTGGTATATGAATGTAATGGAATACTACTGTGCTATAAGAAATGATGAGCAGGAAGACTTCAAAAAAACTTGGAAAGACTTACATGTACTGATGCAGAGTGAAATGAGCAGAACCAGGAGAACACTGTACACAGTAATAGCCACATTATGGGATGATTGACTTTGATAGACTTGGCTCTTCACATCAATGCAAGAATCTAAGACAACTCCCGAAGATTTATGATGGAAGTTGCTACCCACATGCAGGGAAAGAAATATGAAGTCTGAATATAGATGGAAGCATAATATTTGCTCTCCTTTTCTTTGTTGTTTTGTTTTATTGCTTCATTCTTGTGGTTCCTCCCATTAGTTCTAATTGTTCTTTACATCATGACTAATGGGAAAATATGCTTGATATGAATGTATATGTAGAGCCTATATCAGATTATATGCTGTCTCAGTGTGGGGGAAGTGGGAAGGGGAGAAAATTTGAAACTCAAAATCTTATGGAAGTGGATGTTGAAAACTAAAAATAAATAAATTAAATATATAAAAAAATAAAAAAAAGTTCAAAGAAAAAGTATGATCTTATGTTCTAAAATTCTACAGAGAAATGATCCAAGAAGGAATGGAAAGAGTGCAGAATTTTAAATTGTGAAGAGCTGGATTCAGATTCTGACTTGGGAATTTGCTAGTTGTTTGACCTTTTATTGGATTTGATTTGTACTAAAGACAAAAAGAATGGCTGAAAAAGACATTGTTAGAGGCAAGAGAAAAGTCTAAGAAGGACATGCTTACTGCTTAGAGTGGATAGAATGCTGATGGATTATGGAGAGAAGCTAGAACTAGTCAACTTTCATTATGTTTCTGGTTTCTATGCCTACAGAGTAAAGAAACTTTGGACTGAGACTAGGATGAAAAATATTAGTTACAATAATATTTTATTATATTAATTACATTAAAGTAAGGGCATGATAAGAGATCATCTAACTGTCTTTACTGTGTTCAAATCACTCTTGCCAAATAAACTTCATTCCAGAGTGCTCATTGGCTCAAGTCCCTACTGGCTCTGTCTTCTCCATTTTTAGAGGTCAGTGTCCAGAGCACATCAGTTTTATTTACTTTAAATGGATTAGCTTTTGCAAAAAAAGATATTTACTTCAAAGACACAGCCAGAAGAAACATGCAAACACTTCCCCTAACACCTCAGGGTCATAATTTCCCTGTATGTCACTTCAGGATTCTGGCAGGAGTGGATAAGAGAAATTAGGCTTGAAATTTAACTTCATTCCAACATAGCATTTGTCCCACAAAGTTTATGTCTAGATATGACAGGATTGCCTGATGAGCCTGCATCTCAACCACCACTGGGATGGCATTCCAGAAGTTATTCCCCAAGGTTGTTGCTTGCTTCTCAAAGCATCAAATCTATGCTGGCTTTGAAATCTGGACCCTGTAAAGAGGAGGTGCTGAGGAACCCTCTGGACCTTCCAAACTTACAAAGTCATAGGCTCCTTTCTTTTCACTGGTTCTGAGCTCTCCCAAGAGTGATGGAACAAAGAGACTGTAAGTGAAGCCAAGACTCTGAATGTTTCCATAGTCAGTTAATGAGCCTTTTCAACACATGCTTAGCCAATCAGAACTGGTTAGAGAATGTCTATGCATGCTCCATGGTCTGTCTTTCCAAGGAACTTATCTTACATATCATTGCAATTCTTGTAGAAGTAGCTCCCTAGTGTTCTTTACTCATAGAGACATAAGCTAAAAGAACCTGGACATGCTGCAGACACCCATTTTAGTAGATTAATATATTCTTTTTGGACCAGATTGATTCAGGTTATTCAGGGTTTTGCTACAGATATTGTTTCCTTAGATTGTGGAAGATATTTGAGAAAATCCTTCAGACTCTTCGGGTGGACAAGGTAGAGAGACATGTGTTAGGTTATAATCCAATGAAGCATATTCAGAATTGGTTGAACAACTAGATTCAAAGAGTAATAATTAATGAATTTATGTTTGAAAATGCATGTATTGTAAATGGGTTCTAGTTGGCCCAGTTGACTTCTGAAGTAATTTTGAACTGAAAGATTCTTAGAAAAGTCTGAGGATGGGGCAGCTAGGTGGTGAGGTGGATAGAGCATCGGCTCTGAAGTCAGGAAGACCTGAGCTCAAATCCGGCCTCAGACCAAACTGTTGACACTAGCTGTGTGACCCTGGTCAAGCCACTTAACCCCAATTGCCTAAAACAAAAAAGTCTGAGGAAAGGCTGATTTATGATATAGCTTTAATTTGAGAGCTTTGATGGCTCAACTGTCAGACAAATGGAA
Organism: Phascolarctos cinereus; assembly: GCF_003287225.1. Lineage (NCBI taxonomy): Eukaryota > Metazoa > Chordata > Mammalia > Diprotodontia > Phascolarctidae > Phascolarctos > Phascolarctos cinereus. Next base: position 102,265,809 of record NW_027556180.1, read on the forward strand.
TCACACAAAGGAGTATTCTACCTTCCCCACCCCTCCATACAGATCATTGGAATTGCTCACCCTGGATTAGAGTCATCAGCCTGGTCCAGGAGAAAGGCATGTGTAACTTATAATGCCAAGAATGAAAGAAGTAGCTACCAAATATGGAGGTGATAGCAGGCCAGGTCTGCAAAGTTGTCTTTTTTGTTTAAATACCTAGTGGTTTGCCATTTCCTTCTCCTCTGCAAAGTTGTGATCATCATTAAAAATACTAACTTTTATTATAACCACCACCACCACCACCACTACTACTGCTGCTCCTGCTGCTTATGCTGCTCCTGCTGTTGCTTCTGCTGTGGCTACTATTACTACTATCTAGCACTTTAGAACTTTAAGGTTTGAAAATTGTCTTACAAATGTATCTCAATTTATCCTCATAATAATTCTGGGAGGCAGGGGCTATTATTATCATTCCCATTTTACAGATGAAGAAATTGAGGCAGACACAGATTAAGTGATTTGGACAGGGTTATATTGCTAGTAAATGTTGAATCAGGATTTTAACTCAGGCATTTCTAGCTTAAGTCTACTTTATGAACTATGCTACCTAGGCTAATATTCTGAGAAATTTTTTTTAGCATATAAACTAATACGGGATAGAGCTCACCTGATGAAGTTCAGTGCTAATTCCTGCCTACGTTACTATGGGGATAGGCAAAGCCATACTCTAAAAGGGATTTTCTTATACTTTTTTGTCTGGTGGACCTCTTTGACAATCTGGTGAAGCTTGTGGACCCCTTAAAAGACTTTTAAATGCATAAAATAAAATACATAGGATTATAAGGAAACCAATTATATTGAAAGCAATCATCAAAATACTTAAAAATAACAAGTTGACAGATTCTATGTTAAGGACTCTTGCTCTAGAACCCCTGCTCTAGAACAAGTTAGTTTGTGTACATCTTTTATCTCCTCTTGAAACACAAGCTTCTTGAGCATATGACCATGTCTTATTTTTCCGTGTATTTTCTAGAATGGTGTAGGTGATGTAGTTGGTGATGGGTAGGAGGTGATGAGCAAATATTTGTTGAATAGATAAATGAAAGAGAAGGAAACTGAGATAAGAGACCTGGCTTTTTACCCCAGTTCTGCCATTAACAAGCTGTATGACTAGGGCAACTTTCGAAAGATCACTTGAAGGAATGATTAAAGCATTCAAAGTGCACAAATAGAGAGAACAGAGGAGTGATCCAAGTACTGACAGATCTGAGGGTGCACTTAAGGTTTGCTCACATTCACTCTTTTGCCTCAAAACAACACTCTGAAATAGGAATGATGATTCCCCATTTTACAGATAATAAAACTGAAGCTAACATAAGCAAAGTGAATAGCCCACAGTCATATTGCTAGAAGAGGTGTATTTGCAACCAGGAATTAACTGCAAATGGCTAACATTTGAATCTCGAACAGTACAGAGTCTGTTAATTTTAGGAACATGGACTTATGGTTAGAAGAGCCCTTGACATGATCTTATCTAACCCTCTTATTTTAGAGGTGAGGAAAATGAGGCCCAGAGAGGTGAAGGAACTTGTCTGAGATCTCTTGGTTGTAAATAGCTGAGGTAGGCTTTGAGTCCAAAGCCTCTGACTCCAAATCCATCCCTTTTTCCATTGTTCCCCATTTCCTCCAAGAAAAGTACCAGCCCCCATGAGAGCTGGAATTGAGAAAACCATTGAGAAGGTACTTGCAAATCAATATGCAAGATAACAGGTGCATCCATCAACCCACTACATCATTCTACTCCAGAAAAATTTCATGTAGGAGATAAGGCATATAAATGCAAGGAAAAAAGTCGTGAGAATTTGTTTAAAATGCAGATCTAAAGATAATAGAAATTGAGCCCCAAGGTTTTATACCAGCTAATCTCCAACATAAACAGCTAAGCAAAGAAAAATTCTTTTTTAAATTTAAAAAAAAAAGACTGTACATTTTTCAAGGCAAATGGAATGCCAACCAGTAATAACTTTGTTTTTGAAACATTAAGGCCAACCGATTTGCATTCATTCATTGTGAAATGAAAATAGAATTTTTCAACTCATCATGAACAGGACAATAAATCTTTATGTCACCCTCATGGCAGTGATCTACAATGCCATGTCAGGTAATAACATCTGATGGCGGACAGATGCAAAGAGCAAAAGTGTACAAGGCAGAAGAGAAACCCTTGTGGGCTCCCAGTAATAAAGTCTTGGAAATGGAACAAGAGTTTCAGAATTTAAAAGTATATGAACAATAGACTATTCAGTGCAATGGAAAAATGTGACTTGGAGTAATGGCTTGCAACTAAGCACAGAGTCAAGAGAATCAGATGGTTTCTTGAGTAATGAGAAAAATGGCAATTGTCTGGAAAGGCAGCAGACCAAATTCCAGAATTGAGGCCATAATCACTTAAAAAAAAACCCCAAACAACTGGGAAAACATTTGAGTATACATTTGTTTGATTCTGGAAAAATACCTAGTAACAAATGAGATGATTATAAAACTGGCCAGAAGTACCAGTGAACATATTACCTTTTTTCAAGTCATCCTGGGATCCAGAAATGTTTTTTTTTTAATCTCTGTGTGGTAGCACTGGACCAGAATAAATCCAGCCAGTTGTGACTAAATGGAATTGGATCTAGCTAGTGGATAAGTTAACTCTGTTCACCTGGTTTAGCAAATGTGTATGATTGGCAGGCAGACGGTGTTATTTCATTTCCCCTGCCAACAGATGCGGCTGGCAAGGAGAAACCCGTGATTTGAACAGATTGAAGTGGACAAATAGCATTGAATTCAGCCCTATCTTGTCATCTTCATGCTCCTTCTGCTTTTTGTACACAGGCCAAATGGCATTAATGGAGAGTATGACCACATGTGCTGCTTTTTAGGCAGCAGGCATGTGGGAAACAGTAACTCACACTGCTACTTTGTCATTTGATGTGAGGCTATTAGTGTCACTGATCTGGCTTCTTTTTCTTCTGGCCTCACTTGTGGTAGGTGAGGCCAACTGTGCTGATGCTTTAAAAGTGACTGTAAGTACTGACCGTAATTTTAATCTTCTCTTGTATTTCCCCACTCCAGCTAGGAGTGCCCTTGGATTCTCCTTATCTTGTTGAGAACTGAACTTGAGGGCTGACCTATGGAGTTTCTTACTGTCTGATTCAAACTGAGTGTTAAGAAGGCTGGTTTGGGCTGTCTCTGAAGTTGTGGTGAACCAGGATCTTTTCTGGGCCTTATTGAATTTCCTGTTATTTTTGTTGTACTTGTGAAAGATTACCTATTTCATAGGCACTGATAAGTTAGAGCATTTCGAGGTGTTTCAAACGCTGAAATATTCTCTTTCCTCTTTCAATTTTCTACAAAATACCATAGAAATGAGTTCATGAATATAAAGCAATCATGTTTTCTCCATTATTTGAAAAAAAAGAGGCATCAAATAGAGATTTTTGAGCCTCCACATTTCTCTCAAAGGTATTTTGTGAAATATTTGGGCTGTGTGAATGGTTCTATGAGCCTATGACGTAGTGGTTCTATTGGACTTAACAGTGTCACACACTCTCTGTCTCTCTGTCTGTCTCTCCCTCTCCTCTGCCTCTTCTTCTCACTCTTTTTCACTCTCTCTAATTCTTTGTCTCTCTGAGTCAGAGTATTAGATATTGAGTCTTAACTCAGTGTTAGCAGTGAGTTATTACCACCTTTAAGAGACTGGAGCTGGTCTCAATCAGTGCTGACATGGTAGAGACATTTGCTAGATCTGGACATAACCAGGGCCAAAATGTTTATCTTTTTCTTGCTGACACCCACAGCTCCCTTAGGATACTTTAGTCTCACACTAATGTGGCTCAATTATAGGTAGTTGTCACTCAGTCTACATAAACTTAGGCCTTGCAGAGAGATACCTTTTACAAGAAGTCTTTGATAGAATGGCAGGACTAAAATAATTAGTTAAGGTCTGCTGATTAGTCCTGTAATCCTTAGATTGATTCTTCCAAAGGGTCCTATGAGTCCAGGTGGATGAGTGCCATGAAGAACTAGTTATCAAGCAGGAATCTAGAGTGACATCTATCTCTAACCAGTCATTCAGTTTCTTTTCAGTTTCTATTCAGTACTTGATTCTCCTTCCAAGTTCACTCAGTAGGTTTGTGGTGATCTAGTTTCTACTTAGAGCAGAAGAGAGCTCTGTCTCTTTAAGTTCTGGTCTTTGGTGATGTTCTTGTATCAAGTTGCTGAAACCTCTCTATGAGGCTCTTCTTTCTGCAACTGGATCAGTCACTTTGCTGTCATTCTTTTTTTAGACAAAATACCAGACAAATTCTGGTCCCTTGTGACTCGTCTTCAGTCTCTTCTGTTCTTTACTTCATTAATCTGCTACTGCAATGAAATCCTATCGAGACTTTGAATAGCTCCTAGCCAGACAGACATGACACCTCTCCTAATAAGGATGCTAGCACCTTTGTCAAGTCCTTGTTATGGCTTCCTCTTCACCCTCAAAGGTGAACTTTTTCTTCATATATGCATTGCATAGCATATGCAAAAACCTTTTATAAGATCCTTCACTTTTATTTCTAGATCTTTTTCTCTGGTCGGGGTCTGCTAAGTAGGCTTTTGCCTCAATTCTTATCTCTCTGAGGGTGCTAGAATGTATTATTGACTTAGGTAACTTGGAGACCACAGATATATCTCTATCTGCTTGGTTATAATATTTAATATTTATGTTTCCCTTAGCCATTCACGATGACACCCAAGGCTTCCTCAATAGTTTTGTCCTCCTTGCTCATAGATAACCCTAGTGTCAAAAGTCCTTCATGGAGATTAAATTCAATAATAGATATCTTTATGTAAAAACATAAGAATGCAAGTCACTAAGAAGTGATGAAGCTTTAACATCCACTTAGCACTAATATAAATCAAAGCACAGAAAAATTAAGCCAATCAGAAGGAGATTCCCAGTACTATAAACAAAAATAAAACAAATCAGAGAAAATTTTTTTGTCAAAAAATTGCTCCCCCCCCACATGTGGAAACATCGCAGAAATTCAGGAAGATTTTAAATAGATTTTTAAAATGACATATCTTTAAAATAAACTCAGAAGCAGAATCCATATTTAACCACAGAAGGATACCACTAAATACTTGTCTGATTTGATTCAAGAATAAGGACCAAGTTCTTACCAGTTCCATGCTCAACATAAATGTTCCAACATGAATGAAAGAGGGTATTCAAGGGAATCACCAAACTTCCTGTGGTTCTTAGAGAGCTGGTTACCTATGGTTCCTAGCTCTATTTAACTTGTGGTTAGCAATGCTCTAAGGGTGTATTCTTTTTGGGATTTAGTTTCTTGGCTCAGCACTCCTTCACAGGGAATTCTATTTCCCTTTGTGCTGAATTTTGATGAAGTCCCCACAATATATCATAACAGAATTGATCGCACAAGCCTGGTTTAATTATGTAATTTATTCATAACCATGGAAATAAAGTTAAATGTAGTAAAAACAACATCTATGTGGGCTACATACCTGTGGCTGCTCCAAGATCTCACTAGCCCTTAACCAGTATATAAGCTTGTCTGAAGCTCAGGAGTTTGGGAAAGACAGTTTAGGTATAGACTCAGACCACCTTAGCAGCTTCTGCAAATGTCCCCAGTGCTATGTGAGGGTCAATGCCCAGTAATTTGAGGGAACCTGAGACCCAGGACAGTGATTCCTCCTCTGGCAGTTTTTCCTCATTTACTACTTTTGACACTGAAAGGACCCTGTCTTATTATTGTTTCCTGGCATGGCTGGTTCATTGACTGGGCTGTAGAAGACCTTAGCAGCACATTGTTGTCTGTTCATCCCTAGTGCAGTGGGCTCGACTAAATGCAGAGTCCTTCTCTGCCTGCTGTTCCTCTGTCTTGTTCTTCAACTCCTTTTCATATCACTTTCTTCACTGTCCCTTCATCACTTTTTGATAGATATATTAATGCTATTGATCTATAGTTTTCTTTCTTTGAGCTATCTTCCCAATATTAAGAACTGCATTTGGTCCCTACTGTGTACCAAGCACTGTTCTAAGTGCTGGGGATACAAATAAAGACTTCCAGATTTGCCCTGAAGGAGCTTAGAGTCTAATAGGAGAAGTAATATGTAAATAACTATGTATAAACAAGCTATTGTTGTTGTTTGTCCTTTGTTCTCAAAGAGGACCTTGATGTCTGGAAGATCACACCATGACTTGCAAGCAAATTGGTTTTAAGTGAGGTAGGGCTGTGCAAAGTCACCAGCCTCACTTTCCTTTCCGGAGCCATTTGGGTTCAATGGGAAGATATAGATCAGGATGACTGGAGATGGCCCCCATTAACAAATTATATACAGTACAAATTGGAAATAATCAGTAGAGGGAAGGCACTATAATTAAAATAATTAAAATTATTACCTGTAGAGGATGAGATTTTATCTGGGACTTGAAGGAAGCCAGGAAAGTCAAGAAGTATAGATGAGATTGAGGAGGATTTCAGACACAGGCGACATCCAGTAAAAACACCCAGAGTCAGGAAGTGTTTGAAGAACAGTGAAGAGGACAGTGTCACTGGATTGTAGAATATGTGGGGTGGAGGTTGAAGGTGTAAGGTGTAAATGGAAAGGGGGAGGCAGGTTATGAAGGGCTTTGAATGCCAGCCAGGAAATTTTATATTTGATGATGGAAATTATAGGGGAGCAGGGGATGACATTATCAGACCTGCACTTTAGGAAGATCATGTTGACAATGGAGTGAAGGATGGACTGGAGTGGGAAGAGATGTTTGACAGGAAGACCAACTAGCAGACTATTGCAATAGTCCTGGTGTGAGGTGATGAGGACTTGTACTAGAGTGGCAGCTCTAGCAGTGTCAGAGAAGAGGAGGTATAGTGTACTATTAATTATTTTATAAGAGTTTGGTAATGTTCTCCAGAAAATTTATCTGGCAAGAGTTTTTTCTTTGGCAATTGCTTTATAGCTAGTTCAATTTCCATTTCTGAATTTGGATTATTTAAAATCTCTAGTTGGTGTTCTGTTAACTTGATCTTTATCACTTTTCATATCCTCTTTCTTGGCAGTTGAAGCTTAGTTGCTCCCTCTTTGTCCGACCCATACCTCTTCTTTCTATTTTCCTACCACAGATGCATTTCTACAACATTAAGCTTGGCAAAGAGGAGGTAAGTGGAATCAGGGACAAAGTGAATGAATGCTACGTCAGCTCCTTGAAGGCAGATGCTATATGTCATTTTTATCCTTGCTCATAGTAAATAATAAATTCTTGTTGAATTGAAATGTACCTAGTATGGTTTTCTTGTTCTATTTGTGGTGGAAGAAATTAGAAAAGGAAGAAAAAGGGGAAGGGGGATGTAGTAATCTTCAAATATTTAAAAATGTATTATGTAGGAGAAAGATTATCTTCATTCTGTTTGGCTCTATGGAGCAGTGGTGGAAATTGTAGAAAGACAGGGTTTAGCTTGATGTCAAGAATTGATCTGTAACATTAAAACTATCCCGAAATGGAATATAGCACCTTCGGGGGTAGCAGGTTTCCCTTTGCTGGAAATCTTTACAAGAAAACAGGATAATCATTTTGGCATAAAGGAATATCTATCTAAGTATGGTTTAACCAGATGACCTTTGAGTCCAAGGTTCAAACTCTGAGATTCTAGGATTTTGTAGATGCATAAAAATGATTTTATGACCTCTTGGAATCTCTTCCAGGCCCATGTTTTTATATAGAAACAGTCTTCTAGCACTGGAATAATTCCCAGTATCTTAAAAACACAGTTTCTGAAGCTATTGGAAATCCAGAAATGAAAGTGGATTCATTATAATACATTTTGAATCGTTGAGGTGTAGAACAAAAAAATGGAAAATAATGTTAAATCATTTGGGGATTGCTTACAAGGGCTGCAGAGCTCTAAAGCTCTTACAGGTTTACTGATGAAAGACAATACAATTTCTTACACAAAAAAGAAAACTTTAGAAAACCAGAGGATTTGAGGCTTTGACTGAAGCATGTGGTTGAAGACAGAATTGTTCGTTTTTCTTTTAGTCCATTCAAAGTGAAAGGAGTATATTTTAAGGCCTTTCAAATCCTCCTAGACTGGAGTTATAGTTGCTCAAACTGCTTTTGAAAGCTTTTCAAGAAACAAAGACTCCCCATTGCATCGCTGCTACTTTGGCTATGGCCAAAGAAATGGTTTGTATCTAACAGACTAGAAATAGGAACTTCTCTTGTATGGGGATGAGAAATTGTTGAGTTTTGTGAGTTATGTGTTGAAAAACACTCTGAAGAAGGAAACCATAATGAGCCATGATGATGATTCCTGCATGTGACTCAGGTGCCTAAAAGAAATTTCTATCATTGCCAGCTGGTTTATTTCATAAATAGCTTGATTTTGTGACATTATTGTTGGTGGAGGCCTTCATTACCTTGAGGGAGATCTGTGTGATTTGATTCTGCTGGCCATTTTCCTTTGTCCTTTTGTGTAAAGAAATTGTTTGAAACTGATAGAAAATGTTTTAAACATGTCTGAGTATCAAAACCAAAAAGTTTTTTGAGTTTTACTTTGAGTTTCTGTGGATGAGAATTTTAAGGATTTTTTTCCTCCTCTTGGCAAGGGAATTACTTTGAATATGGATTAAAAGTTTCTTCTTTGATTAAAAAGTTCCTTCTAAAAGAGACTTTAATTTCATTGGCATCTCCTCCCCCCTGCCTCTCTTGCTCTCTTTTTTTTTTTTTGAGCAGACTTAAGAGGTACCCTATGGTGCAGTTGGTGCATGTCTTTTTGCTTATCTCTTCCAAATACCTCCCCCTATGTATCAATTTAAGGAGCAAATCCTTCTTTCCACATAAGTCTTTCAGAAAGGAGAAGTGGTGCATCAGGAATTGATAACAATCTCTTAGTAAGATTCATACGTATAAAATATATACCCCATCTAGTTTTTAATCCAAAACTGTATTTACTTTTTATAAACTTTAAAATGGATATTGTTGTTATAATAATTAACATTTACTTAGAGCTTATAATTTGCTGTTAAAATAAAGAATTATAAATGGCTTAAAATTTAAATTAAACTTTCAAAATGAAATAAGGTAAAAGCCTCATCCTATATAGTCTTTATATCTAAGGGATACCTATGACTTTTCTATGCTGGTGGTCAATACTATTGTTAACCTAAACAGCTCTCTAGTGAGGTAACTCCCTTCCTTTACAAACTAGAATAATAAAATATCAACTGTGGTTGTTAACCAAGCATTTATTAATCACCTGCTAAACTTTATGTGTCATACTGAATCTGCTTGTCTCCAGGTTTCTGCACTGGTTTTCCCACATTCCTGGAATTCATCCCCTCCTCACTTCATACGTGTAGAACTCCTGACTTCCTTCAATGCTCAGCTTATACCTTTCTGTATGCACCCAAATGCTAATGATCTCCTTTCCAAAACTACATTTCATTTATTCTATACACACTTATGTATTGTATACACTGTCTCCCCTGAGAGAATATAAACTCCCTGAGGGCCTGGAATGTTTCATTTTTGTTATGGTATCCTCATTGCCTCCCACATGGTCTGGTAGCTGCCTGATCATGCTTTTGATTGAATTGCAGGGCATTGTGCCAGCCACGAAAGGATGTAGAGATGAATAAGCTATGGGCCCAGTCCTAAAGGAGCTTCTAGTTCTTGGCATATAGTAAGTGCTTAACACATGCTTATTGACTTGCTGATATCATATTCATCAGAGGGATGTTAAGACAGGAATGGGCAATAACACAGTGGAGCAAACACAGCAGGAGTCTGAGGGGACATAAATAACATGCTTCTGCCATTAAAAAAAAAAAGGCTGTCTTGGGCAGAATGTTGCATGAAATAAAGTGTGATTTTACTGATACCTGGTTCTTTTTCCTTTCTATTATCTTTACTTCTGACTGGTTCATGCTACCTTTCCCTTCAGCTTTGGACCACTGCTACAAGTTCCGTCAGAATTCCTTCCTCAGCCTTTAGCTCAGTTTACCCCCACAAACTCTGGCTTGACCTGGCAGGGCATTCTGTTTACCTTTTTGTATCACAACTTGGAATATAACCTTTTCTCCTAGAAACTATCTCCCTTGGACCTTATTAAATCTCTCAATCATCAGCATAGGTTGGTCCCATCCTTTTAGAGATCAGACATCTGAAAACAACTGTAGTACCAATTACTTTGACAGAGCTGAAGAGTAGGCCACTTCCATGGTGGGGGGTCACTGTTTTTTTTTCTTTGTTCTCCTAGTACCTGTTGAATCGGGTTGTATTTGGGATCAGGAAATGCTTCATGAAGGAAGTAGTGCCTGAGTTGGACCCTAGAAAACAGTAGAAATTCTTCCTGTCCATTCCAGTTACAGTGGGCAGCATAAACATAAAAGAAGTAAAAGGTGGAATATATTGTTTATGCCAGTATTTCTTACAAATCCTAATGAATATTGCACTTTGCTATTGTTGACAAATACAATCTAGTGGCTTTATTAGGTATTCTTTATGTATGTTTTGAAGGGTTTCTAGATTTGAGATAATTTGTATTAATTCAGTTAAATGTTGCGTAATTAGAAGATTAGATATGACTTGGAGAAGTTATATTCTCTTTATAGAATGAGAATATTAGAGCTGAAAGGGTCCTTAGAAATCTAATTCAACCCTTTCTGCTTACTTCTTTGTTGGTGTATGTCATTCTGGAAATGGAAGTAACTACCAATTTTCATATATACACACACACACACACACATATATATGTATACACACACACACACACACACACACACACATACACACACACATAGCTTGATGGGATAATAGGAGTCGTCTGGTCCAACCCATTCATTTCAACCATGAGTAAAATGAGGTGCAGGGAGGTTAAGTGAATTACCTAAAATCACACAAGTATTAAGTGGCAGATGCAATATTTGAGCTCAAGTCCTGGGAATCTAAGTTCAGCACTCCTTCCATGTTAACAAGCTGCCGTAAATCTGGGAATGTGAATACCTAAAAAAAGAGTTTAATATAGTTGATACAATTTGGTATATTTGAGAAAAGCAATCCAATAGACTGAGTCATTTAAAATCTTTTTTGAAATGAACAAATGAAAGGAAAGCATAGTTGGTTATAAAGTGTGATTTATGATTCCTGTCAGTCTTGTGCATGTTATTCTGTATTTGTTTTGAAGACTCCAACCTATCTTGTGTGACAGTGTCAGGTTAATCTTTGTGATAAGTACCTTAGAGAATTAGAAAATATAGTGCCTTGTGAGGACTGAGGGGGAACATTGTTATAGATATGGATATCAGGGAAGATTTCCTGACTGAGGTGGCATTTGATTTGGACTTTAAAAAGTGTGTGTGCATGGGGAGCGTTTTAGTAATTAAATAGATAAAGAGACAGGAAGGATGACATTTGAAATATATGGGACAGTGTGAGTGAATGCACAGACCAGAGAACATGTAGGGTATTTTTAAGGGTAAAGAATAGTTAAGTTTGTCTAGGGCACAGAGAATGTGAAGTGGTGAAATATAAAGCCAGAAAGTTATGATTGAGCCAGATTATAGAGAGTTTTGAATGATTGGCTATAAAGACTGAACTTCATGACATAAGTATTCAAAGCAATAGGTACATTATAAAAAATGACACAAAATGGGAAACGATCAGATTAATTCATGGGGAAAAGTTAAAAATCTAGATAAAGGCTAATCTTCTTTGAACATGCAAGGGCTCAGACATTCTATGGTCTGGGGATTTAATACTAATGGAAACTATATATTATCAACCCTGGGTTCTTTTTCTTGGTTGCTAGTTATTGGTCCAGGCTATTGAAGATGACTTGGGTGTTTTTAAATTTCAACTCTTTTTATTCTGTGATGCCATTAATATATCTTCTTCCATAGCCTCATAGTACAGACATAAAGACATTTTCCCTTTGTATCAACTGAAAGAAGCTAAAGTATATTTTAAAATTTTTTATCTGAAATTTATCAACTGCCATCTAAATCTCTTACCTTTGTCACATTGTTCTACACTTTTGGGTAGATAAAATCATACCCTCAACATGATATTTAGAGTGGCAAATTGACTGGTCAGCCATATGAATGAGGCAGGAACTAATTTTCTTATGGATCCCCCATTTTAAGGGAATGCTTTCTAATTGTAAGGCAACGATAAGCCTGGTTGTTTTAAGCTTTTTTTTTTTAAAGTTGTATATTTAAAGCATGTGAAGCTGTTGTCTTGTGAAGCTGTTGTCTTCTTGATTACATACAAACTGCAAAGAAAAAAAACAAAATTATAGGTGTCATTTTGGAGACTAAAAGGTAAGGGTACAGCATCAATACATCCCCAAGTACCAAAAAGTGGCATTTTTATGGCTATTGACATTTAAAAGAAAAATCACATCTGTCTAATTTATCAGAGTTCTGAGGGTGGGGAGTGTTGGTGGATAAGCTTAGAGACAAGGGAAACCAATGGAAATAATCTACTTAGATTTTCAAAAAGTCTTTGACAAAGGTCTCCACCAAAAATTATGGCAAAGAACCAAGCCACCACTTGCTTGGGAGTGACAGCTTTGTAATGGATGTGGTAGTAGCTTAAAGATAGGAAAAAAAAGATAAGGATAAATAAATCTTTATGTAGAAAGTTATAAAGTATGTTAATGCCTCAAGGATCATTTAAAATATTTTAAACTACTAGGTGGCACCACTTTCCAGTTATCTGACTATTGTTGATAAAGTCTAAAATGCTATAGGCACATGTTCACCCTGGTGGTTATGTGTTGTACACAACATCTGGGGGTAATCACCAAGCTTCTCAATGGTTTTTAGACAGATGGTTATAGCTGTCCCCTAGCTCTGCCTCCTCCTTTTTTGGGGGGGATGGTTGGCTGGGGAAGTAATCATCCTCTTAGTCCAGGCTTGCAGTATGGAGTGTGTAGACTTATGTTATTATATTATCATGATTTGTGTTGTTCCTACCCGCTGGGAAATTGCCCTCTTTCTATCTTTGTTGTTTTTCAATAGACTTTAATAACACATCAACCAACTAATTATTCAATTAATTAGTAAGCATTTACCATCATCATCATCATCATCATCATCATCATTGTTATTATTATTATTATTATTATTATTATTAGTAGTAGTAGTAGTAGTAGTAGTACTAGTATTGAAGTGTAGAGGTTAAAGGGTGCAGGGGCCCCCAAATCATAATGCAGGTCCTTGGCCAAATGAATTTACCCCCAATTTTCTTTCAGCCAAAGACAAGGTTTATTAGAACATTGATTGGGGGTGAGTGAGATTTAAAGAATCTGCCATATTGACCAGACTCTTAAGGAATTTAAGCATTTGTATTGCTAATGCAAGCAGGTGAGAATCTTAAGAATCTGAGCCCTTGGCTAGATTGTAAGAATCTGAGTACCTTAATGGAGGCCAGATGGACCTTATATACAGAAAGACTATGGGAGGGATCTAGGAGTGGCCAAGTAGTCTGGGGTGAATGTCAGTGACCTGGACCACATGGCCAAGGGAGAATGGAGCCTAGCTAGGATTGAGGGTGGGAATTGGGGGGGGGCGGCAGAGAAGTAAGACAGTGGAGGGCTAGGTTAGGTTAAGGGTAACAGAGAATTGGGAGATTGGTCATAGGCAATAATGAAAGGCCAGTTGATAGGACTATAACCTCAGGCGAACACCAGAGATTTGGCCATGTGGGAAAGTCCACGGCTTTTGCTTTTGGAGTCCAGATCCCAAAGACATGGTCTTTTCCTTTTAGGGATTCAGATCCCATCCCACTCAGTAGTAGTAGCAGTAGTAGTAGTAGTAGTAGTAGTAGTAGTAGTAGTAGTAGTAGTAGTAGAAGAAAGCCCTTGGTAGGAAGGTAGGAAGCCTGTCTTCTACCTGACAATATGTTAGGTGTTGGGGATACAAAAGCACTGACATATAATAGTTGCTTATTAAATACTTATTGAGTTGAATTGCCATAACTTGAAAGAGATTCTGCCCTCAAATACCTTACATATATACATACATGGCATAATGAAGCCAACCACACAAGTATGGCTTAATTGTATACATTTCTTTACTCGTATCCAAAGAATGAAAAATAGGAAAAAAACCCCTGAAAACTAGATACATCAAAACAAACATGAAGGCTGGGCACATGTATCTCCTTCTCCATCTAAGCAGTCTAAAACCAGTCTATAGGCATGGTCTCAAACCCCGGAATTCAAGGAATAAAACTCAGATGCTTAGATTCAGGTCTTTGCTTCAAGGGTGTTCCACTCACATCTAAATCTCCCAGAGCACCAATATCTAGTTGCTTGTGAACACATTACCTCAGGGACTCAGGACTTAGAATCTCCCTTACTCTTTTTCCTATTTACCACAACATTACAGCCTAGTATTTATGATTCTGCCTTCTGACTGTCCTGGAGAAGATCCTTCATTAGCTGGCTATTTGTTTGGGATTCTGATTTCTCCTTGATGCTTGCTCATTACTTGCAGAATACAGGTCTTGATTTAAGGGCAGACAATACCTCTGTCTCCCAAAAGCTTATTCCCTGGTCCATATCTGTTTCTCTGATTTTTGATTCTTTCTTTATTGGCAGCTCAAAGCTTTGAGGGAACTTCTGTCCTTCCTCCCAAAGAATTTCTCTTAAATATTTGTAAATTATCTGGATGAAGGAATATCCAGTAAAATCTCCAAATCTGAAGATTACAGTAAACTTTTTTGTATAATTAGGAGTCAAGCTGATGGGAATAAACTTTAGTAGAGTCTTACAAATTTATGCAAGTTACTGGAAAAATGGCAAATGAGTTTTACTGTCAGCAAGTACAAGATAAGAAGTCTAAATAGTAAAACAGCTGCAAACGATGTATATACAATGAAAAGTTTTGAGTTTTTGGTCTTAGTCTAAGAAAAAGATCTGGCAGTTTGTTCCCTAATGCTCAATGACAATTTGACAAAAATGTCGTTGAATTTTGGGTATCATCAAGATGAGTATTGAAAACAAGTATTAAAAATCCATCTTTATATAGCCCATGTGTACTCAGAATACTGAATGTAATTATCATTATTAGATAATGAAGAACTACAACTAGAGAGGGTCTAGAGAAAGAGAACAGAAGCAAAAAAATCAAGCTGTCATTGGATGATTAGGGTTATCTGCCTATGAAAATAGATTTTAAAAAAAATCACATCAAGGTGTTCCAATATGGAAAGGAGGAGAAAGTATCTGACTGAAATATATAAAATGATGCAAGTATAGACAACATGAATACAGAATTATTTAATAAATCCGAAAATACCAGAATGAGGGAGCATCCTTTGAAACCTGAGCAAGTTAAGTAAGGAAACACAGTTTCATACCTTCACTCAAGAGGTGGCACCATCAGGGAAAAAATGAATTCCAGAAAGGTTTAGACAAATTTATAAATGATGGAATAATGTTTCTAACCTTTAAGGCTGACATCAGGGAGTAAAAACATGCATTCCCATGAAACATATGCAAGGGCCTCTGTTTTGCAACAGAAGATGCTGGGTTGGATTAACCCTGCATCTAACCTGGCATAACAATTTTTGTGTTCTGTAATTTTAAGGCAGACACCTGTCACTGATAAGTCTTTAACAAAAATAGCATCTTAAAAAAAGTTTAATTGATGTCATCTATAAACCATTCAAGTGGCAAGATAAGATCAGCAGTAAGAGATTCTACAATGTGGCCGTGCTTGAGGTAATGCTCCCTTCTAGACAAATTCACTGAGCAGAACATATGGCTATAACATTGGTATGATGCTAATCACTTCTCTGCTGTGTGCCAAACTAGGGAGACAAGAAGAAAGTTGGGCAGAAGATGCTTTACCTAATGTGTTCTCTACCTTTCCATTGTTATCAGATCATCTGAGCATGTTGTAATCAGAAACAGGAAGCCTTTAAAATATCAGGGAAAGTTTTATGTTCTACCCAAGGCAAAGGGGAAAAGCTGCAAATAAGTGTACATTCCATCATCTTTCCATGTATATGGTGCATAAAGGTTACTAAAAAAAGGAATAAAGTAAATAAATGAAGAAATGTTGTAAATATTTCCATCTGGGAAGAAGCAGCATCAAATGAATTGAAAAGCACAACATATTTACCTTTATATGAATATTAACCATTTAATTTTCTGAACTACTATATGATGAATACAAATCAATGGCTATAATGAGATCAAAAGATCCTGAAAACTCTTTGGGTAAACACTTTAATTACTTACCACACAGAGAAAAATAACATCCTGGGGCAACAACAATTTAGAATAAAATTTTTTTGTAAAATCTTATGGAGAAGGATAGTGGAAGATTCCAAGAAGACTCATCTAATAAAAAGGTGAGATATATTGGAGGGGACAAGTAGTTTAAAAAATAACTGAGTGAGAAATCCCATTAAGCAGAGTCAAGCTGAGGACAAGTAGGATAACCTGTACCTATAAATGAACAGATGAAGATGAAAGAGATGTGTAAATATTTTTGTATCGAAGTTTTTATCACAAATAGTCATCATGTTGTGATTCTAACATGGATATACATCTTGAAGTAGAAATGGCACTGAAGAAAACAGAGATGGGAAAAGCATCTAGACTAGATCAAATATAAATAAAGGAGGCTAATTTTGAAGGTCACACAATCAGAGATATTGGAGGATTTCTTCTCAAGGCATATGAAGTAAAGGAAAACACTAAAGGTATGGGAAAAAAATCTTGAACCTTATTAATAGCTAATAATAGCTAACATTTATGTAGCATTTCCTATGTGCCAAGCACTGTGTTAAGCACTTTACAATTATTATTATTATTCATTTGATCCTCATGACAACCCTGGAAGGTAGCTGCTATTATGATCTCCATTTTACAGATGAGGAAACTGAGGCAAACAGAGGTTGAATGACTGCCCATGATTACAGCTAGTAAGTTGTCTGAGGTTAGATTTGAACACAGCTGACCCATTTTTATTTTTAATTTTGTTCTTAATAAAAAAAGATGATAGAGCATGACCAAATAATATATGCTTACTTTATCATCTGTATAACATTTTTATGAAATAAATTTACACATAAATTGATGGAATCCTTGCTGAAGATATTAGAAGGAAACAGGAAAGCTTTTGCAAGTGATAAACCACAATAGACCATATCTTCACCATCAATTGCCTGAAAATTACAGAGAATACAAAAGCTCACTATGCTTATTGTTTTGTTTGGTTTTACTATAAAAAAGCATTTGATTTGGACAGAACAAAATGTCACTTTAAAAGCTATTCTCTAAAGAAAGAGTCTCAATGCGTATGTCAAAATAATTGCAAAATTCCTTGAAAAATAAACAACAGACAACCTCTTTTGAGGACCCCTTGATTATTAGTATCAAGGAAGATATAAAAGAGGGAGAGGTATGTTTGTTTAAGTTTTTCACCACTGTTACAGAAATCTAGGGCACAGCCTGAGTCAAAAGGAGATTTCCTATAGATTGAGAGATCCAACTGAGACTCCTCTTTGTGAATGACATTGTCGTGATTACATCAAGCCCCGGAATATTGTAAAGTTTCCTAAGCAGGATCCATGACTAAAGAGTTTGGTCCAAGTATCCACACAGGAGAAATCAAGAGGATGAAAAAATGTCTGTAGTCCAGACTGGGATAGGCATTTGGGTGGATGGACAATGCATAAAGCTCATCCATCTGTCATCTCTTTCTCTGTCTCTCTCTGTCTCTTTCTCCTTCTCTCCCTCCCCTTCTCTGTCTCTTCCAAATATGCATATGTTTTCTGTAGTAGTGGTCTAGTACGTATTTACATCATCTCTATCTGTATCTGTTTCATTATCTCTGTATTTACCATATCTCTCCATGTCTGTCTATATCTATATCTATGTATAACTATATCTACATGTCCTGGACTAACACTCCAGCACTATTCAGTTGGGGCATAGATACAAATACAAATATAGATAATATAGATATTTTTTAGACATGTGCAAACACACATATATATGTATATACATTAAATATTACATAATAATTATATAATTAATATGTATGATAAATATATATTTCATGGTATTATATAATATGTGCATTATGTAATTAATATATGCAATATATTCTGTAATATTAATACATATGGACCATAGGTATATGCAATGATATACATGTATACATACATATATGCACACACAGCTATAAATATATTCTCTATAGGCTCTTGATATATATGTGTGTATATATGTATATATACATACATATATGTGTATATGTATGTCTTTCTGTGTATATACACACACATACATATATACATATATGTATGTGTATGTATGTATGTGTGTATCTGTCTGTCTATCTGTCTGTCTATCTATCTATCTATCTATCTATCTATCTATCTATCTATCTATCTATCTATCAATCATCTATCTATCTGTCTCCAGCCTCAGACACTTAACAGCTGTGTGATCTTGGGAAAGTGACAACCACTATTTGTCTCACTTTCCTCAACTGTAAAATGGGGATAAAAACACCACTTACCTTGCAAGATTGCTGTGTGGTCAAAGGAGATAATGTTTGTGAAGCACTCATCTCAGTGCCTGGCACATAGTAGGTACTGTACAAATACTTATTCTCTTCCCCATTCCTACAAATGTTCTCTGCATACATGCATGATAGGCTGTCTATTCCACTGCCTTTCATAGTTTGCAACACAAGAATTCCTTATACTACTTTTTTTTTCTGGATGAGTAGTTACATCACTCAATTTAGAGGGATTTTGAATCTCATTTAGGAAGCTTTGCAATGTTTTGGGGCTTGATGCAATCACCACAATGTCATGCACAATGAAAATATCTGTTGGATCTCTCAATATATAGGGAGTCCTTTTTAAAGGACATGTACATAAAAATACGTATATATGTGTATATGTGCATGTACACACACATACATACACATGTAAACTTTGTAGACTATGTGCCCAAATGTTTCTCTGCCTATCATTTCTAAACTATAGGCATTGTTCCCCCCATGTTGATTTTCCTATCTATCTATCATCTATCTATCTGTCTATCTATCTATCTCAACACTGCAGATGGATAATGACTTGGTCACAACATTGAATTGCACAGGAAGAGAAGAGCAGGCTTGATTATCTTTAGAAAATTGCAAATTTCTTTTAATGCTTCCAAGCTTCCCTTCAAAAAAAGGTCCATCTTTGTAATGCCATTACTCATCTGGTGACATGGTACCACTGCAAGTCATTAAACACTATAATTTTTGAAGAATTAAAGATTAGCCAAAGAACACTAGATAAGCTCATAGGGAAAATGGACTTCAAAACACTGCAAAAATGTATTTATGCAGAAGAATTAATCCAAAGGAAGTCATCCAAAATTGTATGACTGAAAAAGAAGATGGGCCTATCAAATAGTGGGGTAACCACTGGACAGCTTGTGTGTCCTTGCAATGTAAAGAGGGGGCAAGGAAGGTCCCCCAGTTCTTGGATGTCCTCATTCGTGGTGAACTAATGGGAGCACATGAAGGGTCTCTCAGATCTTGTAGGCAGGGATATATTGCAAGCTCCATTGCTGGAGGGAGTACTTATATCTATGAGATCACAGATCCATTGTTCTATTGGAGGTGTACTGAGTTGGATTAAGCATAATAAGGTTTTAATTGTAGTCTGAGGACTGAGGAGCTCCTGAGGAGCCAGCCATTGCACATTGTAACAGGTTAGTCTGTCTTTTACGTTTATGGCTGTAGTTTGGGAAAGAGCAGATGGCTTTCTCCTCCACCTGACTCCCCTCGCCCATATCATCCTGACCTTTCAAGCTCAAGACTTTGTAAAAAGTAATTTGCACCAAATTGCTTAAGGTTATCTATTAATTATCCTAGCAGGCATCAAATAGGTTTTTTTAAACCAACTTCTTAAAACAGGAAACAATCAGTCTATAAGACTAATAAAAACAACTCCCATCTCTCCATTGCTAGTATGCTTGGCAAAACACGTTATTTACAACAGTCTTGTTAAATAGATAGAATATTGTTAAACCATTTTACAGGTGAGGAAATTGAGTCTCTGAGAACTAAAGCGATTTGTCCAATTAGTAAGTTTGAAAGGTAAGATTTGAGCTCATTTCCTGACTCCAATTCCAGCACTCTTTCTACCACTGAATTATATGAACACCCACTATCAGTAATCATCTTCAAATGATAACTTATATAACATGCTTCATAAACTTTAAAATACTATATAAATGTTGGCTATATGTGACCATGTCATATGAATTATGATGATTTAAGTTTTTTTGTAGATAGTATTTTATTTTTTCCAATGACATGTGTGTGTATATGTATATATATATATATGTATATATATATATATATATACAGATAGATAGTTTTCAATATTCATTTTTTTTAATTTTGAGTTTTAAATTTTTCTCCCTCTCTTCCTCCCTTTCTTCCTCCTTCCTCAAGCAGCAAGCAATCTAATATGGGTTATACATGTGCAATCATGTTAAACATATTTCCACATTAGTCATGGTGTGAAAAAGAAACAAAACAAAAGGGAATGATTTAAGTTTTGAAAAAAAATAGCCCATATACATTGTGACTAAAGTCCAAACACCTGATAAGCTAGTATTATTAAGCTAATCTCTGGCATAGTGGATAGAAGGCTGGATTGAAGTGAAGAAGAATCAAACCCTTCTGCAAGCATTTACTAGTTGCATGACCCTGGACAAGTTACCTAATCTCACTCAGCTTCACTTTCCTCTACTTCAAAATAGGATAATGATAGTACATACCTCATAAGGTTGTTTTGAGGATTCAATGAGATAACATATATAAAGGTCTTTGCAAACCTTAAAGCACTACATAAATGCTAGTTATTGTAATTATTATTGTTATTATTAATATTAATAACTTTGAAATTGGTTAATGCTAAATCTCATTAAGAATAGAGGATTACTCATTAATTTTACTTTGAAATCTTATAGAGATTCCTAAAATAGTAATAATAGCTTCTTTTTTGACAATACTATTTTAACAGTAATGATGCTTAAAAACTTTTTGACCTTACTTGTTGATGTTTCAGTAAATTTGATCATATATAAATAAGTAAACAGTGTGGAAATTGATCCTTAGAAACCTAACACTATCAAGAAAGAGGAAACTGAAACATTTATTTCCAAAGTTGACTTTTGCCCTTACCCCTCCTTTATTAGTCTTAGATGATAGTCTCTCATTACCAGACTGAATGACTGAATTCTATCGATATCTATTAAGTCTATTTCCCTTCATGAGATTCTTCTTTCCTTTCTTCTCAAGCCTCTTATCCTTTTTTTTTAAATTATGAACTTAAGCTTCAATGTTCCTCATGTTTTAAAACTCTAGTCAATTTTATTTATTCCCTCCAATTTATATAATACTTTATGGTTTGCAAAGTCCATAAAATAAATAGTAAAAATATTGTTAGCTCTGTTTTGCAGATGAGTAAACTGAAGATTAGGTTGAGTCCTGTGAACACATGGCTAGTAATTGTTAGAACATGATCTGAACCCAGATCCACTGACTGTAAGTTCAACATTCTTTCTACTATACTACTTTCCTTCTTTTCTCCAAACCTGTATTTTATATTGTATTCAATTTTCTGATACCCCTTACTCTTTAAACTCTTTATCTGGCAAGTATTTCCATAAACCACTCAACAAATTATTCAACTGCTGCTTACACTTATTCTGGCAAAGTGGTAGAGTTGAACTACAAATGAGAGTCCAAGTACACCAGGGATGGCATGTCTGATTCACTTGCTGGTGTGAAACAGAGAAGAATAGAACTTCCTTTTGAAATCAAATGGTAAAATCATTCACTAGCTTCATGTTTTATCTGCTATAGTAAGGAAAGTAATGTAGTACTGGGATGGTATGCTAATTTCAGCTGTTATAAATATGATCATTTTACATTAACAGCCTGTAAATTGCTAAAGCTAAGATCGCATCAAATAATTTAAGAATGAGTCTCTTTTCTGTGTGGGATGGGACTATTAGCTTAAGGACAGGATGCAGACATAATTACTATTTTCCTTTTATATACAGTAAAATGTATTAGAATAATGGTCATGAATATTTCATTCCAATGATTCAGAACAAAGACTTCAATTTTGGTTACCATAGGCCCACTTTCCATTAGTGGTATTGAGTGGGGGTTTGAGGGTGGTGATGGTGGGGTGTGTGTGTGTGTGTGTGTGTGTGTGTGTGTGTGTGTGACCCATAATAAGCCATGCAATGAAAACCTTGACCTGTTTTGAAATTGATTGGAGTCACCCATATTTCATTTAGTAAGTCAGATGATAGATTCTAATTATAAGGCATCATTGAAAAATGAGGAGTGTAGGGCCCAGCTGAGGTTTTGGCATTTTCACATTTCAGAATGCATTTAATTCCTTTGTTTAAAAAAAAAAACAGCTGAGCATTTGAAAATAAAATGTAATGTATGTGCCAGAATATTCTTTTCCTTACTTTATGCCATAAGGGAAGCATTAGATAGTTTGTGAGTTTATATTTCAATCATTTGCTTGTGATCTGAGAAAGTCTTTATACTAAACATATCGTCTCTACAAATTGAACTGTTTACCTTTGTAACTATATAAATTATCCTTCTGATTTCCAGGAACAGTGAATGGCTTAATTCCTCACTGATGTTCTTCATGAAACTAATTAACCTGTTGGCCTCAATTATATGTTTTCTTTTAATTTAAAATTGATTTACAAAAGAATATTCCTTTTTGGATTGCTTGGCATGACAGGATACACTCTAAATTAATCTATGTGTTTATATAGGGGATAACATGAACTTGAAGGCTAAACTGGCTAGTCATTTTTAATCACATTGATGTTTCATAGGCTGTTTGGGAGGTTGGGAGGGCTAGTGCCCTCACCTAAGTCAAACAGGGTGTGGAAGGAGAGGGATGAAAAAGGCATTACATAAAGTGCCAGGAAAAGTTGCTAGTGGTATAGAAGAAGATTAACAGTGATGTAACCACTGGTAGCCTGAAGAAACCTGGACAATTTCAGAAATATATTTTTTGGAGTTACTCAAAACTACATCGTGGGGCAGGAAGATAACTCAGAGATAGAAGGAGATGACAGCATGAGAGAAACAGTTGGAAAAGGGTCTGGAAGGAGGGAAGGGCACTGGAGGAAATAGACAATCAAGGTAATCTGCACAGGTCTAAAGAAGACAGAACAATGACATCAAAAATGAGTCTCATCCTTAGAAGTATGGTTTTCCTAATTTTTGAAATTACTTGTTGATTAGACATGGTTCTAATTGTAATAAGCTTCATTAGTGAATCACAGCACTCTGTAGTAATAATCTACTTTATTAATTCTGTAGCTCTTGTGGATAGAATTTAAAATGGGCCAATAATTACTTGATTTTCAAATGGGGAAGAGATTTTATCAATTTGGGAGTTCCCTCCAATCGTACAGATGAAAATCCATTCATGGGTCCTATGGGACCCTTATTCATGTTCACCATTTCATCCAATGTTCACCATTTCAGGGAGGCACCCAATGTGCTGGAGTACTTGCTCACTTTCTCTTGACATTGCAAGTCTACCATTGGAACACTGGTTGTCTAGCTGATATATCTCATTCCTTTTTAAATAAAAATTATTTTTTAATTATGGTTTAAAATAAGGATTTCCATAACATGATTATTTTCTCTTCCTAGCATAAAATTCCTTGATAATGACTTTTATTTTGTAGAGTTCCTTGCTGATTATGTTGCAGTCTATTCACACCTGCAGTATACCTTTCCATTGCCCTCTGGGTGATAGTCAATTTTACCTCTTCAGAAACATCTGTATTCAGTGTCTCGCTACCATATAGCAATAGTAGTAGAACATTAGGATTGAAATAATGGACCTTTGTTTTCATGGGAAGCTTGGGGTCAGTAAAAGAGCTTTATAATTCCTGAAAGCAATCCAGCCTGCTCTGCTCCTGCTCTTTTACCGTGGGCCCAATTTGTTGTTCATCTGTACTATCTGTTCCATACATATAGTCAGACATATCCTATATGTGTCCATCCAAATGTATGTTGAAACCTGAGCAATAAGCATTCTCTATCTACTTGGTCTTTCTGTGGGGTGGACAAATCAAACTCCATTGAGTGATTACAGATCTCTTTGTGCAGTCTCTGCAGTGTTCTAGGAGTTGATGCAATTAGCACAATGTTGTCCTCAAACAAAAGCATCTGGAGAACCTCATTACTGAGTGTTTAGTTAGCTTAGATTTTGGTCTATGAATAGGATCATGCTCAGTGCCTTTCCAATATGGTAGAGCCTATCACAGCTTATGATCCATTGGAATACGTTGGGAGAACCCACATGCCACAGTGAAATATCAGGTGGGACTTGTGCAGGAAGACCAGTAATTATAAAGGGTTTTAGGATTTAGAATTCATTTCCTAGATATACTTGCTCATTTGGGGTCTCTTCTATTGAAAAGTAGAAGTATTAAACATCTAGTAACTAAATGAGTAAAGCAACACTTTATTTGTTAAATGCACGTGATTTTAATTTTAATAAGCTGTATCATTTCTGATTCTATCAATCATTGTCAGCAGTGGCACAGTAGGACTGATGCATATTGTCTCATTGAACTTTAAATACAAAAATGTATCTGGGATGTAGATTTTAAAAGTAATCCCACCTCTCCAGATTTTCATGCACTCTGAGGACCTAAGTAATTTTCCCCCAAAAGTTTCATTTTGACTTCACACTTGAGCCTCTTCTTCACACATTACTCTAACTCTGGGATCATTGTTTACAGCTCAATATTGATTTTGTGTTATGTTCTCTGTAGGCTGTCACCTGTAGTCACCTGAACTGTGTTTAAAACAAAGGTGCCAACACTTACAGCCTTCACATTTCCAGTAGTTTCCTTATAGTAAGGTCACTATACTCACCATGGAGAGGCTTAGGAGAAAATTGTTTTGTTGGGAGGAAGGACCTTAGTGTTCTATTTCCCAGCCACAGGGTAATTGTAACTTGAGGTAACCTGAGGCAAGGCACATAATCCCCTTATACCTCATTTTTTAAAATTGTTAATAAAGTAGAAAGTCTTCTTGAAATCACTACCAAACAGTAATAGTTCATATCCTAAGTCTGACATCTTTTATTGAAATACAGTCAAAACAGGGCCTGAGAAGTGTGGATTGAAGGCATCAATACTAAATCCAAACCTCTAAAAATTTATCCAGTATAACTTTTGTGAATAATGTTTCCTAAGGATTGAGCATGCAAATTAACAGAAGAAATCCATCAGATAAATGATATACATTTACTTAGATTTTCAAAAACTCTGTGATTTCATCAATTTAGTGCTTCTCCCATCAGTGCATTTCTATGCCATTGGAAAGAGTAGCTGCTCATGTGGCCACCTTCTCCCACCAAAAAATGGTGACCTGAAAAGCCCCACTGAACTTAGCTCATCCATCACTGCATCATTATTTGAAGACTTTCCAGTTTGTAAGGGAAATAATAACAACAGGGTCCAGTGGAGCTGGGATACTGCCCATTTTCCTAGCCACTGAAGGGTTCTTCTTAACTCTGCATTCACAGACCAATTTTGAGTACTGGGAGAGCTTGGCCATTACACAAAGGGGTCATGTTCTTTCTCTTCCTTTCTGGCTCCAAGCACTGCCATCCTAGAACTCCAAGAAAAAGTCCTTAAAGCTTAGATTTGGCTCATGTCTTTGGCCTTCCCAAAAAAAAGGAGTAGAAAGGTATTCAATGTATAATCAGGTATAGGAGAAGTATTTACTTCAACCAAACACAGAAAGAAATACTAAACATATAAGACTCTTAAGCAGATTGAGGAAAAAAAAACATCAGTACATGAAGCAGTTTGACAGACTGCTGAACTGGTATTTCTCATTTAACTTCAACTCTGAACTGACCAAATAGTTCCAACCAAGTCCATGTATTTTAGCAAGCCAGGCATGGGGTCAAGCTATTCCTTCTAGTGGTGGTTATCCTCTCTGATAAGGTAATTCATGCAGCTTTCAGTCTGCTCTGATTGACCTAGCAATTACAATCTTTCCAACTCAAGAAGCTATCTCTAAGGCAGGAAATACCCATTTCAGTATTGTTTATGTTCAGAAAAGACATACAGAGCAGAAAAGGGAGCTAAAGGCCCAAGATACAGGCTCAACTCACCTGAAAAAACCATTACTTTAGCTACAGTGTTCTCACTGATGCCATGCTGCAATGTTGGGGAGAAAGGCTATATACCTCTTGCCTAATCTCTTACAAGAAACCCAGGGAAGGAAAGCTACTTGTCACATATTCCAAAGATAGCAAGGAGGAGAATGAGCAGGAAGCAGTCTCTTCTTTATAGCTGAGGCAGGGTCCTACATTCCTATTGCTTTCAAAGGCCAGGGGGAAAACAATGGGACAGAGCAACAGTTGTTGCATCATACCAACACACAAAGTCTTTCTGTCATTGAGCTGTGTTTTAAAATGTTTTACCGGAAGCGGCCAAGGCTCAGACTACACCATAGCAAACAAGGGAGGGGGTCTCCTGTTATACCCCTGCCCCTGCTACCCCGATATATAAGGATCTGGTAGAGCCTTGCTTCTGCTTCAACTTATATCACACACTACTCTTTCCTCTCCCCTTTCTCCTTTCCTTTTTACCTTTCTCCTTTCCCCCTTTCCTTTCCTTCCCTTTTTGATAAAATACTGAATTGGAGTCAGAGGGCCTGAGTTTATATTCTGGATAAGTTCTTACGATTTCTTTAGGCAAGTCAATTAACCACTCTAAACCTCAGTTTCCTCATCTGTAAAATGGAGAAATTGGATTAGATGACTTCTTTCTAGTCTCAAAATAGTCAGAAGATGATTCAAATGGCATTTACTCCAACTCACACCTGAACAATTCCTTAGTTATTTTGTCTTTAGCCAGGTGTTTTGTGTTTTTTTTACAGCTTGGGGTGGAGTGGGAATTAGGTCTCAGTTTTAAGGATGATAAATTAGGATTTAGGACCTGAACTACTAAGGCAAACAATAAAAATGAACACATTTGATTAAGAAAATAAATCCCAGATCTGCTTTCATCCCCATCCATGTTCCCTATCACACACACACCATATCCCCAAGACTTTGTCTTTTATATTTTAAAGGCGTGTCAAGGAAGGCTAGCTAAATGCCAGAGCTCGTATCCTTGTTCTTTTAAGGCAGAATTATGGTGCTCCAATACTAGTCCTAGTTTGAATTGTTTACAAAGTGAAGATAATGACCTCAGAGATTAGTTTGAGTGTTTTCCAGGAAAACCACTCATGATGCCAGGAGAGCTGACTTTCCAGCCTGGTATGTGTGAAAATAACAGTCATTACCTCATAGTTGCTTTTACTTTGCAAATGATTCCATGTGGGGTTCTCAGGATTCTGCATGTTGTTTGTTTTGAAGAGGCAGGTAAATGACAGAGTAAACCAGTGAAACATTCTGGGGTTTGACACTTTAGCATCTGATTAGAGAAGGTATTTTGAGCCAGCAAGGGTGACATCAAGTCAGAGGGCAAAGGGAAATAGTGTGTTGATTAGCACCATTGAAGCTCTGATCTGAAAGCACTGTGAACTTTTACTATATAGATGAATATAACAGTGAAAGAATTTCAACAACAGAAGCAACAAATTAGAGCTAGCTAATGATGAAAATCAACTGAGATGACTAAAGGAATATGCTAAATGCATAATAAAATAGGAAGAACATATGATACCAAATATGAAGGGAAAGGTAATTGTTGGAAAATATTTTCATTGAATTTAAGAGCTTGAAGGTAATTTTTGAGACAGTTGCAGGCAGTATTGGGGGAAAGGTAGTGCTTAGAGGCAGAAATGTGCTGGCAAATGTTTAACAACCAGCTCTTGGAAAAAAAAATATGCACAGGGCACTCTTAAGTTTAAGTTACTTACCTAGTCTCATATGCTGTTACTACTAAATGTCAGAGCCAGACTTAGACCTTGCTCTCCTGAGTCCAAACACAGTGCTTCACTAAATAATTTAATTATGTAGATTTTAAATAAACACACATATGCACATACATACACATATACATGTATTGCCACATGTTCCAAAGATAGGAAAGGAGTGAGTAGGAATATATAAAAAAATGAAAATTCTTTTTCACTGGAATTTTCCATATAGGAGGTCCTTCCAAGAAAGAGCATGATCTTAAGGAAGAAAGAAAAAAAAACTTACTTCAATACTTGTCCACGCCCTACCCCCTTTTCTTTTTGGTTTGGACTTGTAATTTCACTGGTGTTCTGGGCTCCGTCAGACATTGAGATTTGTAATTGTGCTGCAATGTATTACCTTAGATAGTTGCCTAGGGTCAGTAAGAGTAAGTGACTGCAGGACACAGACAGCGGTGTCAGAGGTGGAGCAGGAACCTAGGTCTTAGTTACTTTAATGGTGGCTCTTTATCCACTGCTCCACACAGCCTCTAACATTTATCTAGCATGTACTATGTACAGAGAACTGTGAGGGAGATGCAGAGTTTAGCTAAGATGTATTCTTTGTCCTTATCTAGCTTACAGACTGGAAGTGAAAGGGATGCATGCTATATAACAACACACAAATATGTAAGAATATTGCAAACACAATACGGTATGAGGTCTGATGGGGTTAATCAAACATATTAAGCCTATGAAATAGTCTTGTCATAACCTTCCATAGTGAAATTTGTTTTGGAATATATTCTATTCACCTGTCACAGGAATGCCCAATTTGTCAGATAAATTAGGGGTAGAGTTGGGGCATTTTATTGTAGATTATAGATTGGGTACACCATTATTACTAAACATCTATTAAGTGCTAGGAAGACGGCATTCATTAAGTTGACTCATCATGAAGAGGTATACTTTTTCCTTTATAATCTGATCCTTGGCACTCTTTATACCTCCCACTGTTAGTTGTTTACCTGTTAGAGTGGGTGTTTGAATCGGTAGACATGCTACAACGACTATCACCACCTCAGGTGCCTTACCTAAATGCCTTTGAAAAATGTAATTGCACAAATTAAAGCTGGCTACATTCAGTTTACCTATTCAAAGGCATGTCTTCCCCTGAAAAAATGCACAACACCCAATAATTATTTTGGGGAGTTTTTTTCCTTAGAGGGCAAAATAAATCCCTAAGCCTTACACTTATTCGCACTTTGTTTCTTATCACCTTGAAAACTACAGCACCATCTTCAAAGTGGGCATTATCTCTAGGGTAGATCAAGTTGGAGCAGTTTCCTAGGGGATTGTCTTTATTCCCTACAGTCAATGACTTAGAAAATCATCTGACAGGAAATAAGTAGTGAGTGCTAAAAGAGAACTCTTAGCTAAATAAATTAAGATATTTTCGAGAGTAGTATACTGCAATGGTGCCAAACTCAAATAGAAATAGGGGCCACTGATCTGTACATAGGGATGCCAATGGGCCTAATGTGCCTGTGTTTTCTTGCGTTTTTATTTATTTTCTTAAATATTTCCTAATTCCATTTTATTCTGGTTTAGCTGCACTTGGGAGCATGTGGCTGCATGTTTGACACCGCTGGCGTAGTGGACAAAGAGCCAGCCTTAAATCTAAAACTGGGTTCAAGTCCTGCCTCTCACAGAGACTGGTGGTATGACCTTGGGCAAATCACCTAACCTCTCAGTGCTTGAGGCAAATAAGACAGTAGCAGAGGGAATTTCTTCATTCAGGGGCTCTCTATGCTAATGAAATCACAGGTTTTATGCCTGTCTGTGTCCTCTAAACTAATGTCATGGATATCATATCGTAAAAATTGATAAATATTTAGAAGACCAAACAGAAATAGGAAGATATATGAGAAGTGATACAAAGTGAGGCTAACAGAATAAGACCAATATACATATCTACTATAGGTATGTTAGGGGAAAAGGTGACTAAACTTTATAAATATGTGGGGACAGAACAAATAAGATATCTTTAAATTTTGTTGGAATGTATATCACGTTATTTTTTAAAATAAAATCTAGTTAAGATTTTATCTGGGGATTTCCTCAATATTTTATCTACTTATTTCTTTATTTGTTGAGAGCATTATTAAGTATATAGTCATAAAAATAATTAAAGATAAAAAAGCAAACTGAGGCTTATGTGTAGGAGTAACCCACTCTAGGATTTTCACCAAGATTAAGAAATTGGTGTATTATGGTCCATTTCCACACATGCACCTTTTAGACTGTCCTTTTGTGATGGAGTGTTAGAGTTGAAGGAAAGATTAGAAATCATCAGATCTGAACTCATTTAAGTGAGGATGAAAATGAAGCCTACAGGGATGAATTATCCAACATCACATAACTTGGAAGTGGCAGAGCTAGGAACAGATCTGAGCTAGCAGAGGCCCTTTTCCTGGGCTCTTAAAATTGCCTCCTGATTGGTCTCCCTGTCTCAAGTCTCTACCTTTTTCATGCTGCCCCCAAAATGATGTTTCTAAAGCATGGCAATGACTATTACGCTTCCCTCATTAAGAAGCTCCAGAGTGTCCCTATTATTTAAAGGATTAGATAAAACATCTTTTGTTTGGCATTTAAGGCCTTTTAAAGTCCTAAAGACTACCCTGCCAACCTTATTGTGTATTTTTCTCTTCAATCATGCTATATTCCAATCAAACTTGTACCCCTGCTGTTCCCCATATAGCACATTCCATCACCCAAGTCCATGCCTTCTCCAAAGCCCATTGTACTCCTCAACCCTTTGAATACCTAGCTTCCTTCAATGCCATATTTGATGGCCACTTCCTATAGGAATATTTTAGTGAATGAATCCCTTTGGTTATTAGGGCCCCAACTCTCTTCATGTTACTTTGTATGTACTTTGTATTTGCTTATTGTGTACATGTTGTTTTGCAAGGTTCTTGTAGATAGAGAGAGACTCTTTTTTCCTTTGTAGTCTTAGAATTTAGCATGGTGCCTGGCCCATAGAGTAGTAGGTACTTAGAGTATAGATAAATGAATGCCCCTAGGTCTTCTTTCTCCCTTCAAGGCTTCATTAGCACAAAACCACTCTTTTGGGACAGGGACAATAAGAGATATGGAACACATGGTATTTGTTTTGCATCCTTGACCTTATAAAGATGGTTTAGTTACTTACACATAAGGCCCTCTAAATCATTGGCAAGTTTGAACTAAGAATCCCTCATGCTCCATGTTACAGAGATTAGTTATGTGGTTTGTACTTCAGACAACATCAGTGATAAATGTGTGATGAATTTCTGATAAACGGCTATTGCAAATAAGTTGGGGATTCCATACAATGGTACAATAAGTTCATTAGAGATTATTTGTATTGGCAAGAGCTGAAACACTCATTTATTTTCCTCCTTAAGTCACATTGGAAACCTAATGTTTGTTATGGAAGAATTGTAACTAATATTTCACCAGATTGGAACACAGATTATATCTTCTCTTCTTTGCTGTTAAATACTTTAAGAGTGATTGCTCTCTTTGGTGCCAGATTTGTGTGACTTGTGAATTCTTTATTGCTCCCTTTTCTTCTGACCTAAGTATATTTATGCTATATACTCACATATGGTTTTTGTATTCTTTTCATCATTAGTACCAGTACATTTTACTATCAGAATATACATATATTTATATGTACACAATAGAGAGTATGGGAATATATATATATATATATATATATATATATATATATATATATATAATATGTGTGTGTGTGTGTGTGTGTGTGTGTGTGTGTGTATTTATATGTACAAAGTATGAGAATATTTATATGTAACATATACTCAGCTCTATTGTAACTATTCTTTATATGATAGCTGCAGAGATGCCACTCAGAATTTTTCATTCACAATTCCATGCTATCACTTTGTATGGTTGGTCTCATGGGTTCACCAGTAGCAATGCCATTTCACATTCCTCTGACAGTTACATAAAGAGAATATATTTCTGACATTGCACCAAGATATTGTATTCACATATTATACTGAAAATTGCAGAAGAATACAAATTCTTCACCCTGCTTCATATTTCCTGTGAATGAGGGGAGACGAGTATTCAATAGACCTTTGACTTTGGCACTTTTTTTTAAACCCCCCCACCCAACTAAAGAATAGTATATCTTGCTATACAAGAGATTTTAGAACTTTGACCATCTATCTACTTAATTTATAAGGGCAAGCTCCTTGTGCAGGGGTGTGTTGATAAATGTTTAGCAATCAGCTCTCAGAAAAAAATATACATGACACACTTTCAAATTTAATCTACATTATTAACATTTTTTCCATCATTGTCTTAAGCCTAGATGATCAACAAGACAATAAATGAAGTCCTGATTTGTAGCTTTGTTCATTTCTGAGGTGTAAATGCTCATAATGAAAAATTTAATGATTGGCTCTGTGATGACACTGAAAGCATCATTGTTTTGCTGGCACTCTCTATTCAAATATTTATAACTATAATTGTTGACAAATATTTATTGAGTACCCAGCATGTATTAAACACTGTAGTAGGCAGTATGGGATAAAAAATCATAGATTCTTTGAATTGGAAGGAGACTGCAGAGACCATTGAGTCCAAACTATAAATGAACAAAAATTCCTTTTACAATAACCCTGACAAGTGACTACTTTGGCTTTGTCTGAACACTGCCAGTGACAAGAAACTCACTCCCACTCTTCTTTTGAGTAGCTCTCATTTTTAGGAAGATTCCCCTAATATATTGTCCAGGGGTGGGAAATCTGCAGCTTCAAGGCCACATGTGGCCCTCTAGGTCCTCAAGTATGGCCCTTTGAATCCAAGTTTTATAAAACAAATCCTTTTATTAAGGGGATTTGCTCTGTGAAGTTTAGAGTCAGTCAAAGGGCTACACTTGAAGACCTAAAGGCCACATGTAGCCTTGAGGCTGCAGGTACCCCACCCCTGATCTAGCCTATCTCTATATCTAGTCTACCTATCTCTTGGCAATTCTATTCACTCTTTTTGCTTCTTCCCTCTGTGTGCTAGTAGAACATATCTAATACCTCTTTCAAATGGCAACCTTTCAAATAAATGAATATCTCATGGCATTTGGACACAACTGATTTCAATACATCTGAGTAGTTGAATACAGCTGCTTTGTTCCTCTTAAATCTTCTTTTCTCTAAGGTAAACATGCTTTGTTCCTTCAGTTGATTTCCATATGCCATGTTCTTGAAGCCTTATATGATAATAATAACCTTTTTTCCAAACCCTTTGTGGTTTGTCAATGTTTTCTTAATATGTTGTACCCAGATGATGGACAACATGTGATCTTTCCTCATAGAGCTCATATGTCATTGGGGAGATGAGGCTAACATATATTAAACCATTCATAGTCCAAAATAGGATATAATGATGTTAAACTTTTTGGAACAGACTCTAAGTGATACTGAACATTTAGAAGAGAGTGAAAGCAATGAGAGCTGGAGTAATCAGTGAAAACTTTATGGATTTGGGCTTTTAAAAGTTTTATTGATTTTTTTGTGTGTTATTATAATTTCCCAATCTGGAGGCAACATGGCAGAGAGGATGGAGAGCCAGCATCAGCACCAGGAAGATCTGGGATCAGGCCATGGCTCTTACAGATACTGGCTGCATGCAGATACTGGTTGCTTAATCACCCAGTGATCTAGCCAATTTTCTAAGAATAGAAATTTCCAGGGGGCAGCTGGGTGGCAGAGGAGATAGAGCACTGGCCCTGAAGTCAGGAGGACCTGAGTTCAAATCCGGCCTCAGACCAAACACTTGACACTTGCTAGCTGTGTGACCTTGGGCAAGTCACTTAACCCCAATTGCCAAAAAAAGAATAGAATTTTTTTAGAAGATGATAAATTGCATTGGTTGTCAGATTCTCTATACTAATGAAATCACGAGTCCAGTCCCTATACCTAATTTCTCAATATTTCTCCTACATTAAACTCTCACTGTATACAAAACTGACTGATGAAACAATTGTGTTTGATAATACATGTACCATTCCATGCCCTTCATTTCCTCTTTGCTTGTATGCTGAGTAAAGGCAGGTATTTCATATGTTCTTCAGGACCATGTTCAGTCACTGCAATTAGTCTGTTTTGCCAACTTTAGTGTCATTTAAAAATGACATTATTTTCCTGGCTCTGCACACCTTCCTTTATGACAGTTCACTTAAGTTTTCCTGTGTTTCTCTGAATTTCTCATATTTGTTATTTCTTACTGGGCAAAACTATTCTACAACATTCATATACCATTTTGTTCAGCCACTCTCCTAATCAATGGGCACCTACTTTGTAGGTTTTTTTCTCCTACCACCAGAGTGCTTCTATGTCCATTTTGGTATGATTGGGACCTTTCTGTCTTGGGAATCTTTGGGTTATATCATCAGTAGGAAGATCATTGGGTCAAAGAATAGGGACAGTTTATTTACTTTTCTTATATAGTTCCAAATTGTTCCCCAGAATGGTTCAACTAATTCACATATTCACAAACAATATATTAATGTGTCTGTATTCCCATTGTCCCTCTAACATTGACTTTTTATATCTTTTATAATATTTACCAATTTTATGAATGTGAAATAAAATCTTAATTATTTTAATTCATATTTTTCTTGTTATTGGTTATTTTGAGCATTTTTCTATTTGGTATTCATAGTTTACATTTCTTCTTTTGGAAACTGTTCATATATTTTCACTATTCTTTTATTGGGGAAAGGTTCTTGGTCCTATATATTTATGTCAAATCACTACATATCAGACAATCAGACATTATTTTTTTTACCAGAGATACTTACTACAAAGACTTTTCCCTACAGGAGATTTTTCTTCCTTATCCTACTCACACTGATTTCGTTTGCAGAAAAGCCTTTAAATTTTATGGAATCAAAATTGTTTTATTTTTTGACAATCAACTCTATCTCTTTTTTTCATTAAGAATTCTTCCCCTAGCTAGAGTTGTAAAAGGAAATATCCTATTTATGTTACTGTGCTCCTTGAGGGAAAAAGAATACCTTCCAAAATACCAGAGTGCCTCATGTCAAGGAAAATGCAAGTCACAGTGACTTGGAGCTGTTGTATCTACTGCTGGTTTGCACTTAGTTGGAAAAGAAACTTACATGCCCCTTGGTACAGCTTATGAATGTGAACTCTCATGCCTTATTCTGATAAAGAAATTTGTAAGGGAAGGAGCTGCTTCTTCCATTCAAAAGTAGTTCTATTGCATTAGCTCTTAAATACAGCTGAGAAAGCTTTCCTATGTTATCTGAATCTGGCCATTCTCCAGCTTCTTTAGCAAGTTATTTGCAGAGCAGTACATCTGCATGAGCACTAGTGAGCTCATGTTGGATTTACTCTCTCAAGATCCTTATCTTTATAGGGTCCTGTGACTGAGTCCCCATATGTTGAAAGCACCTATGTTCCTTTCTGGTCAGCGACTTGAACACTGATCCAGGGTAGATGAATCTTGCCTTTTATGTCGCAAGTATAGTGTGGATCTCTGGTGGGAGGTTGCTTACTTATGCATTTCTGTGGAGGTAGGTATGCTATCTATGCCTTCGTTCAAGTAATCAATAAAAGTATAGACTAGCACAGGGCCATGGGCATTCTCCTGGGGTGCTCTATTAGAGATTTCCCTTCAAGTTGATGTTGACTTTGGGTCCAAGCATATTCTATATGCATTTGTCTATTGTTTTTATATATTTTAATCAATTTTCTGATTTTAATGATCATAATTTCATCAGAAATACTACTTCTGTAAGATGTTTATGTAGTTTAGGGAGATACGTGGCACAGAGGATAGAATGCTGGACCTAGAGTCAGGACAACTCATTTTCCTTAGTTCAAATCCATCCTCAGACACTTACTAGCTGTGTAACTCTGGGCAAGTCACTTAACCCTGTTTGCCTCAGTTTCCTCATATGTAAAATGAGCAAGAGAGGGAAATGGCAAACCATCCCAGTACCTTTGCCAAGAAAACCCTAAATGAGGTTACAAAGATTTAAACATGACTGAAACGACTGAACAACAGCAATATGAATGAGGTCCAATTTCAGCAGTCAGCTTGGTCATTGGACAAAGATTGAGTACTAAGAATGCCAATAATTAAATTCATGTTTGTTGAATCTAATTTAGGATTTGTATAATTCTTAGCCTCTCAGCACTTTTCTAGTTATTCCACCATTGTCACTGTGGAACGAGAAGGCAGCAACACAAGTTTGAAGCTCTTGTATTTTTGTCTGTTTCATGAATTTGTTGGCCAAAAGATTTTCATCATTTGGAGGCTAACCTTTTTATCTATTCTGGTCCTCTGATAGCAACTAACCTTATGTCTGTTTTCCTCCATGACATTAAAGTGTCATATTAATGGAATGCTGTAGATATGGTGTAATTTATTTAGACTTTAGCAAGCCTTTATAAAATATTCTGTGTTACACTTGTGCAAAAATGGAGAGATGTGAGATAGATAGTAGTACCATCAAGTGATTTTGGAACCAGATAAATGGTTGGACCCAAAGAATAGTTATTAATGTGAAATGTCATCTTGAAAGGAGATCTCCAGGGGCCGTGCCAGAGTTCTATACTTGGCCCTGTAATGTTTTGTATTTTTATTAATAACTTGATTAAAAGCATAGGTGTCACACTTATCAGATTTATAGATGACATCAATCTATAAAGTATAGTTAACATTAACATACCAGATAAGAGTTAGCATTCAAAAATATCATGCCAAGCAAGAATAATAATAAGATGAAATTGATTAGGAATAAAAATAAATGTAAAGTATTGTATTTGGGTGAACTTACACTACTTTGAGAGGCAGAGTGTCTAAGAATGAGGATGTGATCATCTTGTAGTCTGTTTTGGTCAGAACACATCTGGGGCACTGTGTTCAGTTCCGAGTACCACATTCTAGAAAGGAGATCAGTTAACTGGAGAGGGGTAAGAGATGAGCTACTAGATTGGTGAAGGGCCTCAAGTTCATGTCTCGTGAGGATTGGTTGAAGGATGTGGGGATAGTTAGCTAAGAGAAGGAAAGATTTGTTTTTTGTAGAGATATGGTAGCTGTCTTTAGTTATTTGAAGGGTAGACACTTGGAAGAGAAATTACACTTGTTCTGTCTGGTCACAGTGGAAGTAGAACCTATGGGTGGAAGTTACATTGAACATATTTAGGCTCCACACAAAGAAAAACTTCCTAACATTAGAGCAATTTACAAATGGAATGTACTGCTCTAGGAAATAAATGGGTTTTTCCTCATTGGAGGTCTTCATTAAAGATCTGGACAACTTATCAGGTTGAAGTGAGGTTGTTTTTCCCAAATATGGTTTAGACTAAATGACTACTGAGGTCCTTTCCAACCATTAAGTTCTGTGATTCTATGAAAAGTGGAACTGTTTGCTTTGGGAGAGAGTAGCTACATTTCACCATGGATATTCAAGTAGAGGTTGGATGACCACTGGTTTTATATACAATAAAAGAAATTCTTGTTCTGGTTTATTTGTCCAAGAAGTACTCCTAGATCCCTTCCAGTCCTGAAATTCTGAAGTTCTATTAAAATGACTCAGACCTTGATCTCAAAGAGCTTGCAATCAAATGGGGAGAAGGATCAACACACTAATAACTGTGATATAAACTAGAATGTAATAAGTATAAAGTACAAATTAAGTGCCAAAAGAAATTTAACCAGGTAGAGATCAATTTTTCCTGGGAGTCAGTTGTGCATAGAAATGTGTAATCTTAATAAAAGGGATAAAACTTCATAAATATCTGTGAACTCTAGCAAAGCGCATAAATTCCACCCTCCACCCTTTTTCTTTTGGCAAGGGTAGGATTAGATGGCCCCAGAAGTTCCTTCCAGCTCAGACATGATGTGATTTTGTGAGTCATTTTACATCTATGTCATAATGTGGGATGATGAAATTTTTATCTCTGTAGGATCTAACACCTAGCAGAACCTCTCTTAGAATTTCCAGCTAGGAAATAACAGTAAAAATGTTATTTCTTTCAGTCACTATGAAGCCATGGTCCTCTTTGAGAATGAAGGACAAACAACAATGCAGTCTTAGAACTGGCCAGTAATAACTTGATTTTTTTGAGCTGACATTATTAGAAAAATTAATTTTAGCAACATCAATTAAAGCCTAAAGAAATTCTCATTAACAGTTATTATCTAATAATACAGAAAACTAATGAGTATTGTGGAGAAAATGAGAGTGGACATGATCTCCGTCCAGCGTACCAAAGTCCTAAAAGTATTAGTAAAACACACTTGAGAGTAAAGTG
Organism: Phascolarctos cinereus; assembly: GCF_003287225.1. Taxonomy (NCBI): domain Eukaryota; kingdom Metazoa; phylum Chordata; class Mammalia; order Diprotodontia; family Phascolarctidae; genus Phascolarctos; species Phascolarctos cinereus. Next base: position 102,304,172 of record NW_027556180.1, read on the forward strand.
CTTTTATCAGCATGAGGTTAATTACCTCATCTAGGACACTAAAAGAGAAGTGACAGTGCTGGAAGAGAAGTGAAGAGCCTTGAAAATTGTCTTTTCATAAACTTATAGGAGAAAATAAACTGGATTAAAAAAAAGCGTGCTGGCACACAAGGTGCCATGATTTTCTTCTATTGTTCATTTGATGAATAGGTCTGATATGAGATTCATGGGTTGTCTCTGGATGATTACATAATATTTCAGAAATTTTTAAAGCAATCTTTACATTATCCTTGATAGGAAGCATTCATAGACATGATAGAGGATGAAAACTGGGTCTGGTCCAACAGCACAAAAGAACAGTGGTATCACCACTTTGTAAGTTGACATTCAGCAATGGTTTCAATGAAGAACATTTAATAAGCGGAGCACTATTTCAGGTGATGTGGGGAATATGATTTAGTAGTATGGAAGGAGTGGGACAACTGTATGGCTCAGTGGATTGAGTACTGGACCTGGAGTCAGGAAGGCCTAAATTCAAATCTGGTTTCATACACTTACTATCTGTGTGACCTTGGGCGAGTCACTTAACCTCTGTTTTGCTTAGAAGGTAGGTAGGTGGCTCAGTTGGTAGAATGCTGGGCCTGGAGTCAGGAAGACCTGAGTTCAAATTTAGCCTCAGACACTTGTTGCTGTGTGACCCTGGGCAAGTTACGAAACCTCTGTTTGCCTTAATCCATTGAGAAGGAAATGGCAAACCCTTCCAGTATCTTTGCCAAGAAAACCCCATGGACAATATAGACCATGGGGTTACAAAGAGTTGGACATGACTGAACAACAAGAAAAGAGTATGGAAAGAATGTTGAATTTAGTCAAGAGATCTGGGTTCGAATGCTGTCTTTGATATGGCCTTGTGCAAATTAAAGCCATAAGTATTAAGGAAATATCTTTGTTGCAATAATAGTATTCTTGTTAACATTAATAGCAGCATTAAACTCTTTTAGTCTCAGTTTCCTTGTTTATTAAATGAGGATAATATTTGTATTACTTACCTCATATTATTGCTGTGATGAAAGTGTTTTATAAATCTTAAAGTTTAAATGTGAAATTACAATGATGATAAAAAAAATCGTATATAGAAAGCTTAGACCCTCAAGGAATTGAGGGTCAAGTAGATGGGCAGTGGATGAAGATATATGATCCATGTATTCTGGAAAATATAGCTGTGAAGACCATTCTGACTTAAGCAGGTTTTATTTTTTGGTTTGATGCCAACTAGGCTTCGTGTTGTTTCTTTGAAAATTAATTCAACATATAAATAATTATTTTTAGGTTAAAATTCACATTCCATAATAGTTTTCTGAACAAGGCAAAGACAGACCACATATTCTTCTAGTACTGAAAAAATTTCTGATTGTTTATTAAGACTTTTTCAACCACAGCAGGCTCTTATTAAGCATTTACCATGTGCCAGGCACTGTGCTAAGCCTAGGATACAAAGAAAGGCAAATATACAACTCCTGTCTACAATGAACTCTCAGTGTAATGGGGGAGACAACATGAAAATCACTCAGAACTTCAAGATAAATACAAGATAAGTTGGAGGCAATCTCAGAGTAAAGACACTAACAATGGCGGCAGACAAGGAAAGGCTTCTTCCAGAAGATAACAGTTGAGCCAGGTCTTGAAGGAAGGCAAGGAATCCTGGAGCCAGAGGCAAGGAAGAAATTTAGTTTTATTTGTGACATTTAACCCTATGTTCTGAAACTGTCCAACAACTAGAAAGTGGCAGAGCCAGAAGCTAAACCCAGTGTCTTTTTACTCCAAGACCAGTACTTTTACCATTATATTAAACTGGACTTTGATTAAAGGGCTTTAGGTTGACAATTAAGGAACTATAGTAGATAGAAGGACAGTCTTATAAAATACTTGGAGACAAAACTGGCCACTTCATGAGCTTTCCTGGCAAATTATATTGTTAAAATACCCAAGAAAGTTGTATAAATAAACACATTCATTAACCTCTCCAATAATCACTAACATTTATATGCACTGTAAAGCACAACATACATATACGTATATGTATATATAGTACACATGTATATATGTACATATGTATACACATAGAGGTATATAATCTCATTTGTTCCTCACAATAACTCTCTGAGGTAAATGCTCTCGTTATCCTTATTTTACAGATGAGGAAACTGAGACTGAGATAGATTAAATGACTTGTTTGGTTTATACAACTAGATAGAGTCTAATGTAGAATTCTGAACTGAGACCTTCTTGATCTTAAGGCCAACACTCTACCACAGTGTCGCTTAGCTAGTTCTTCCATTTTTACTTGTAATGATATATTATTTTCTAAGAAAGTGAGTTCAGTTCCCCTAACCTAGAGATTTAGTAACTGGCATCATCAACTCTAAATGTTCAAACTTTCATTAAACAGAACAAAAAATTGTTAAAGTTTCCTGTTAAAGTGTCACAAACTGTGACACTTGCTGAATGTGATTCTGGGCAAGTCACTTAATGCCGATTGCCTCACCAAAAAACAAAACAAAAGAAAACAAAACAAAAAAGACAAACAAAAACAAATAACTAAACCACAAAGGAGAAATCAGTAGGGTTTAGTAGAACACATACTAGATTTGGACTCAGAAGACCTGGGTCCTGTGTTTGCCAATTGCAAGTTATATTATTTTGGAAACTGGGTTTCGGTTTTTTCCTCTTTAAAATGAGGTTAGGCTAGCTGTGAACTAAGTTCACTCTTAGTTCTAAGTTTATAATCCTGACATTTTTTTTTAAACTATAAAAAGACAGCAGACCAACTGGCCTATGAGTCAAGTTATGCATGATTATCGACTTTCAAAGTCCTACACTGACCAGCAGGGTCCACAATGAACATTTTTCTCCTCTAAATCCCCTACAGATGAAGGACAGGGTATGCATACCTTCCATCAATGCCAGCAGCATTGGCCAGGAGCAGTCATGTATCATTGTCTCGTGACCCTTTGACTTCTGAGGCCTTTTTCTACTCAAAGATTCAGCAAACAGATGTCCTCTCTAATTCTAATAGGTTATGATTCTGATTGCAGTAACATCTAATCTTAGTTTTTTGTGCAAATCTAGAGTCTCTAGAAGCATTATGTCGACAGATATATATTGCCACATTTCTATTAGGATAGAAATTTAAAGTGTACAAACAACCATTTGCTGGCACAGTTACTTTCTGATTGGTATCTCAATGGAATGAAGTTTATTCACCAATATGATTTTGTAATAAAACAAAATGGTGGCCCAAGAGAAGCAGGCATAAAATTGGCAAAGAGCCTTGGAAAATTCATTCTCAGTAGGCATGAATATGACGGCATTAGATAAGAAACCTCAGTTGTATAGAGAAAATAACAGATGATAGGGAAGTGATAGGAAATTCCAATAAGTAAATCCCCTTAGAGAGGAGTGGGGAGAAAACCAAAATTTTCTAAAAGGTTCTCACTTTGAAAGTTCTTTATTTGATCCTGTAACCTAAGCCAGGCTTTGTTAACTCCTTGACAATATAAAGCCATGATTATTTGTGATTATACATGAAATTGCAGTTTGTTAGTCCATTGAGGAGTCATATTCATGCAGCAAAATATTTATCTGACAAGCACAACAAATCACATGCCAATGAGATGACCAAAGAAAAATTTTCTCAGGAAATCACATTGTTCTGTTATTTAAAGGGAGCTGTCGTTTTGCCTCTTAGATGAGCTAAATCAGCATTTATCTTATTTGTAGTAAATTTTTAGTCAATGATATTAGTCCTGGAAGACTAAATTACAGCTTGAGTGGCAAAGTTTTACCTCTTTATAATCTAACCTTCATTTCTACAAATGCAAGGGTATAATCACTGGAAAGCTGTATTTGTGGTTTCAATCAGTCTGACATAGCCTTGAGTTGCCTCATATAACACTGAGGTGGCTGGCTGCTCATGCAATTTCGCTATCATCAAATTAGAGGCCATGGGTGAAAATGTGGCCTTTAGTAGCAGCATCTATTTCAAGGACTACCATTTCAATTAGCGAGATGGAATGCATTACTTCTTTCCTCTGTTTTTCTCCTGTGGCCCATTACCTTTGCTTCACCAGAAACCAAAAGGGACATTTAGGGATTTGTGGCTATCTACTGAAATTTTTATAACCTGAATTGACTTTCCAGGACCAGCCAGCATCACCCAAGATATTAAACTCACAGTTCCGAATTTCCCAGGGCTGCTGCCTCACATCTGCTATTCATTTCAATAACAGTACATAGAGTGGCTATTTTCTGGACGCAGGGGTCTACAGAAATTTGGAGATGACAGGAATTTTAAAAGAAGGACTGACATCTAACATATAAGTAACCTGATTTTTTATGATCCTGTAGGTGGCTGCTATATTTCTTATTGAAAAGGGTCTTTGGTATCATTGTCAGACAATCTGTCTTCAATTAAATCTGTCTTCAGTTAGTCAAATTAGAGCAGAGAAGACAGCAACAAAGTAAAGAAAAGTTGCTGTAGTTAGGCTATATACATGAAGCATGTAGGTACTCCTGTTAATGGTTGTGGATAAGGCAAAAGAGTGAGTATAGAAAATTCCCAACGTAAAAATGGATTGTGTTACAAAAGTTCATTTCTGTGGTGAGAATGAGAATTCCTACTAGATTTTCCCAAGGAAAGGCTGTGATAAATGGAATGATGGTTAGGCTTATAGGCTAGCCCACAAAATCCTAATTACTAACTAAAGGTGCTAAAACACTGTCCACTAACTATGACAAAAGTGGGAAACAGTCCTGCTACAATACTATTAATTAGACAAAATTTTAAAAATACATCTGAGAAAAAGATTTTTTTTTAAACCTTGGAAACTGGAATTTTGAAAGAAGAAGGTTTAATTGTCAAAGAATGAGGTAGATACAGCCTTTTGTGCAGTGAAGGATTTGGGATGGAAGTTTTGATTTTTGTTTCTATTATATATCCAATTTCACTTAAAAATGTGGAATTTTACCTTCCCTAATACACATAAATCACTAGCGGTATTCCTTCCTTCCTTCCTTCCTTCCTTCCTTTCTTCCTTGCTTCCTTCCTTCCTTCCTTCCTTTTTTCCTTCCTTCCATCCTTTCTTCCATTCTTTCTTCCTTTCTCGTTTAGTATCATTGTGTGGAAGTCTCAAAAATGGAATGAAGGATTAGAGGAAACAAAAGAGAGAACTAAAAAGAAGACAAAAAGAGAGAATTGGAGAGAGGAAGAGGAGAGTAATGTGTCAATAATCTAAAAAAAGAGAAACAGGAAGGGGATTAATGTCCATGTGTTTATGCATGAAATAAAAAAGATTGTTTGAAGTAAAGTTAACTGGACTTTGAGTGGTAAAAGATAGAGGAAAAAAAGAAAATATGGCATATTATTGATCTTAAAAAAAAGGAGGGGAAGCTAGTTGGCGCAGTGGATAGAGCTTTGGCCTTGGAGTCAGGTGGACCTGAGTTCAAATCCTGCCTCAAACACTTGACACTTACTAGCTGTGTATCTCTGGGCAAGTCACTTAACCCCAATTGCCTCACCAAAAAGAAAAAAAAAAAGGTGGGGAAGAATTTGGGTCAGACAATTCCTTGTTTCAGCCACTTCAGGATAGTATAGCTTGGTTGTTTTCTGGATAAATTAAGGAAAAGAGAGGAAGGACTAAGAAGCCTCAGGATGCCTGGGAGAGGGAATACCACATTTTCAGACAATATTGCTTACATCGTTATGGACCTGCACAAAAATCACTCCTTGATAGCAAGGTAATCTCTTGGAAATACTAATGACATTTATATTTTCCCTAGCTTCTAACTTTTTGTGGAAAGACAGACATTGAGAAAGATACCTTAACTTTTTGAGTCATTAAGTTTTTATTGACACAAAGCTTGGAGGTGGGGTTTATTTTTTAAATGACAACTATGATTCAAAGAAATTTTGATCAAATGAAATGGTATACAGAATCCCAAGTTTATGAAATTTGACAGAACTAACTGTAATTCCCACTGTTTAAATTAAAAATACAAATTGCACAGCTATAAAATGGAGATGTCTGGCTTGAGAGCAGTTTATGTGAAAAATAGGATTTTTCAGTGACTATAAGAGCAATGTGGTATGGTGGAGAAAGCACTAGATTTACAACAATTTTTATAATAAGAATACCTGAGTTCAAATCTTAGGACTTGTACCTACTGCCTGTGTGGCTTTGGATAAGTTACTTCACTGATATGAATGTCAGCTTCTGAATGTGTAAAATGAAAGGATTTGATTGGATGACCTTTAAAGTTCCTTCCAGGTGAGAATAAATAATCTTACAATCCTATGAACTAACACTGTGATTAAGCTACTAACAAAGCTAGAATAATTTTAGGCTGTGTTAAAAACAAGTATAGTGTGCATAGAATAAAAAATTGTCAGATTTCATATGGAGGGTTATAGCATTTTTGTGAGGTTTTTATGCCCTAGTACATGGTCAGTTTTTTTGTAGGTGCTGTGTACTGCTGAGAAAAAGGTATATTCCTTTCTATCCTCATTCGATTTTCTCCAGAGATCTACCGTGTCTAACCTTTCAAATACTATTCACCTCCTTAACTTCTTGTTTATTTTGTGGTTAGATTTACCTATTTTAGAGAGGGGAAAGTTGAGGTCCCCCACTAGTGTAGTTTTACTGTTTATTTCTTCCTGTAAGTCACTTAACTTTTCCTCTAAAAATTTGGATGCTATACCACTTGGTGCATAAATGTGTAATTGTGATATTACTTCATTGTCTGTGATGCCTTTTAGCAGGATGTAGTTTTCTTTTCTTTTTTAATTAATTAATTAATTTTTACTTTTCAACAATCACTTCCATAAAATTTTGAGTTTTAAATTTCTTCCCCTCCCTCCCAATCTTCCTCCCTAAGAAGGCATGCAATCTGATATAGGCTCTACATATACATTCCTATTAAACATGCTTTCACAGTACTCATGTTGTAAAGAAGAATTAGAACCAATAGGAGGAACCACAAGAAAGAAGAAACAAAACAAAACAGAAGAAAAAAAAGAGCAAATAGTATGGTTTGATCTGCATTCCAACTCCATAGCTCTTTCTCTGGATGTGGACAGCATTTTCCATCATGAGACTTTTGGAGATGTCTTAGATCCTTGCATTACTGAGAAGAGTTAAGTCTATCAGGGTTAGTCATTGCACAACTTGACTGTTACTGTGTACAATGTTCTCTTGGTTCTGCTCATTCACTCAGCACCAGTTCGTACAAGTCTTTCCAGGTTTTTCTGAAGTCCACTTGCTCATCATTTCTTATAGCACAACAGTATTCCAATACATTCATATTCCACAACTTGTTCAGCCATTCTACAATTGATGTGCATCCCCTCAATTTCCAATTCTTTGCCACCACAAAAAGAGCTGCTATAAATATTTTTGTACATGTGGGTCCTTTTCCCATTTGTATGATCTCTTTGGGATATAGCCCTAGAAGTGTTATTGCTGGGGCAAAGGATATGCACATTTTGTAGCCCTTTGGTCATAGTCCTAGAAGTGCTATTAATGGGTCAAAGGGTATGCACATATTTATAGCCCTGTGGGTACAGTTCTAAATTGCTCTCCAAAATGATTGGATCAGTTCATAACTCCATCAACAATGCATTAGTGTTCCAGTTTTCCCACGTCTTCTCCAACATTTACCATTTTCTTGTTTTGCCATGTTGGCCAGTCGGATAGGTGTGATGTGGTACCTCAGAGTTGTTTTTGATTTGCATTTCTCTAATCAATAGTGACTTAGGGCATTTTTTCATATGACTATAGATGGCTTTAATTTCTTCATCTGAAAACTGCCTATTCATATCCTTTGACCATTTACAGGATGTCATTTTCTTCCTTATCTTATTTAATTAGATCTATTTTTGCTTTTGCTTTGTCTGAGATAAGGATTGTTACCCCCCTTTTTTTTTACTTCAGCTGAAGCATAATATATTCTACTCCAGCCTTTTACCTTTACTCTGTGTGTATCCCTCTGTTTCAAATGTGTTTCTTGTAAATAGCATATTGTAGGATTATGTTTTTTAATCCATTCTGCTATCCACTTCTGTTTTATGGGAGAGTTCATCCCATTCACATTTGCAGTTATGATTACTATCTGTGTCTTTCTCTCCGTCCTATTTCTGCCCATGTTTATGCTTTTATTACTCCTTTCTCCCTTTCCTTCCTCACTAGAGTTTTGCTTTTGACCACCACCTCCCTCAATCTGCCCTCCCTTCTATCAGCCCCCTCCCTTTTCCCTTATTAATTCTTCCCTCCCTTCTAGCCACCCCTTCCTTTTCTTTCCTCTTTCCCCTCTTACTGCCTATAGGGCAAGTTAGATTTCTATACCTAACTATGTTATTCCCTCCTTGAGCCAAATCCTGTAAGAGTAAAGTTCAAACAATGCTCATTTCCCTCCCTTCTTTCCCTCTATTGTAATATGTCTTTGTGCCTCTTCACATGATGTAATTTACCCTTTTCTGCCTCCTCCTTTCCTCTTCTCCCATTACAATTCCCTTTCACCACATAATTAGGTTTTTTATCATTACATCAAAGTCAATTTCTACCCATACCCTCTGTTTATGTATATCCCATCCAAATGTGGTAATAAAGATACAGTCCTCAAGAGTTACAAGTATCATCTTCCCATTTAGGGATGTAAACAGTTTGCCCTTATTGAATAATATGGTTTTTTTTTCTTTCTTGTTTACCTTTTTATTCCTCTTTTGAATCTTGTATTTGAAGATCAAATTTTCTGTTGAGCTCTGGGTCTTTTCATCAGGAAGGTGTAGAAGTCCCCTATTTCATTTAATGTTCATCTCCTCACCTGAAAGCTTATGCTCAGTTTTGCTGGGTAGTTGATCCTTGGTTATAAGCCAAGCTCCTTTGCCTTAGGGAATATCATATTCCAAGCCCTCATATCTTTTTAATGTAGAAGGTGTAAGGTCCTGAGTAATCCTGGTTGTGGTTCCACAATATTTGAATTGTTTCTTTTCTGGCTGCTTGTAATATTTTCTCCTTGACCTGATAATTCAGAATTTGGCTATGATATTCTTTGGCATTTTCAATTTGGGATCTCTTTGAGGAGGTGATCATTGGATTCTTTTAATGACTATTTTACCCTCTGGTTCTAGGACCTCATGGTGGTTTTCCTTGATGATTTCTTGAAAGATGCTGTCCAGGTTGTTTTTCTGATCATCGCTTTCAGGTAGACCAATAATTCTTAAATTATCTTTCCTGGATTTATTTTCCAGGTCAATTGTTTTTCCAATGAGGTAGTTTACATTTTCTTCTATTTTTTCCATTATTTTGATTTTGTTTGACTGATTCTTGATGTCTTATAGAGTCATTTGCTTCCACTTTCCCAATTCTAATTTTTAACAAATTGTTTTCTTCAGTTAGCTTTTGTACCTCCTTTTCCATTTTGCCAATTCTGCTTTTTATTTTCTTCAGTACACTTCCTTTCCCCCATTTTGTCAATTGTATTTTTAAAGGAATTATTCAATTTTTTTTCTACCTCTCTCAGTTGACCTTTAAAATCCTTCTTGAGCTCTTCCAAGAAGGCTTTTTGGGCTTGAGACCAGCTCATATTCCCCTCTGAGGTTTCAGATATGGGTATATCGAAATTCTTCTGAATTTGTGTTTCAATCTTTCCTGTTCCCAAAGTAAGAATCTATGGTCTTCGTTTTTCTTTGTTGCTTTTTGCTCATGATATTTGCTTTTTTTCTTGCTTTTTAAAGTTGATCTCTGCATCTGGGGCACAGGGGGCACTGTCCCATGCTTCTTTTTTGGGAGCTAGGGGCCTTGTTACTGGCTTTGTGGGGGGGGGAAGGGAAGGAGGACTCAGGTTCTAGTAGCTGGAGGCTATAGGTGTCTGATAGCTTATCTGGTGGCCAGGTAAGGTTTTTCTGCATTTCCCCAGGGTTACACTTAAGCTTGTAGGGTGGGGAGGGGTAGGTCTGGCCACTTGAGGTTTCCTCATACAGGGATGTACTAGAGCATGTGTCATTTCAGCTGCTGGTGGATGCCTGTCCTCTAGTGCACATGCTGGTTGGTGTCTGCTGGTTCACTTGTGCCTGCTCCACTACCCTAAGGCTCAGGATCTCCCACTGGTTTACTGAGGTGGGGCTTGCCACTGGCTTGCCAGGATGCCTCCCACCCTGTACTGGTCCCCTTTAGCCACAGCAAGAGGGACCTTTCCCATCAATCCCCCTAGCCTCATGAGCTAAAAGATTGCTACACTCTGTCTTTCTGTTGCTTCTACTGTTCCAGGATTTTTCATGGGGTGGTATTTTTTTTTCAGGGTCAATAAGGGAGGGTGAGAGCAATTTACTACTTACTCCACCATATTGGCTCCTGGAAGTCATGTTATGGCATTTTTTATGCCACATTATAAGATGTGCATTGGCAAGCTAGAATATATTAGGAGAAATGTAGCTAAGATGGGGAAGACTCTGAAAAGCATGCCTAAGGTATCTTTAGAGTTGGAAAGGAGTTTAGACAGTCATCTAGTAATTATGCAGATGAGGAAAACTAAAACCCGAAAAGGTTTAACAGCTAACTAAAAGTCCAAAAAGTATTTACAAGTAGGGAAATAACCCTGGACTCTATTTTTAGGCATCATTATCATTAATTGCAAACCAGGTGAGTCTGCAGAAAAAAAGACTGGGATTGGGGAGACATGCTTGCTCTATCAATCCATCAATGAAAAAGCACTAAATATTTATGATGTGTCAGACACTGTGCTAAGTGCTGGGAATGCAAAGAAAAAGGGAAAACAGTCTTGGCCCTCAAGGAGCTTACATTCCAGTGGAGAAGACAACATGAGTCTTGAAGGAAGCCAGGAATTCTAAGAGGCAAAGAGAGGAAGAAGAAAATTACAGGCATGGAGGATAGACAATGCAAAGGCATTGAAGATTTTATGTAAAGATCAATAAGCAAGTTAGTCTAGCTGGACCATAGAGTATGTGGAATGGAGTAAAAGGTAAGGAGACTGGAAATGTAGGAGGGAGCTGGCCTATGAAAGGGAACTGACAAACCTCCTTGTCCCACCTCCTTCATTTTGTCCATTTTATTTTGTCTCTAAGACAAGAAGGAAGCAAAACTAGAAGCTAGTAATGGATCTGAATTCTGGGTTGGAGAGGGAATTTCTTCTCCCAGGAACTGTGAAGGATTGCCTTGGGGCAGAGACATATGTTAGAGTCCTTCATTTTATCATCCATGTGGTTCAAGTGCTATACCTCAAATTCTTGGCTCCAGGCTTAGAGAAGCATTTGAGGAAGCTGGAGGAAGAGGGCATCTCTGGACAGAGGAACCATGGGGGAAGTTGGTCCAGGTTTCTGAATGGCAATGTCTTAGAAAGAGGAGAGGAAAAATTCCTGGGCACCATGACCCTTCATCCCAATTTTCTAGTGAGAGAAGGTGGATTCCCTGGCCTATTCAAGGAACAGAAGCAGTTGCCATAAAGAGTACAGCTTTGAAGACACATGTTTTGCCAATTACTTTAATTTCCCCAGTGTAGTACCTGAGGCACTCTCCTTTCACACATGGGGGCCCAAGAATGAACTCTAGTGACCTAGGTTTGTGGGGCAAATTCTAAGAGCTGGAAAAATGGCTTTCATATCCGTCCCTCAACATTTAGCAGTTTATGCTTTCTAAACAAATAATAAAGTGGCAAACATCATCCATGCTCACCTAAAAGGTGAAAGCAAAATCCAGCCATCAAGTCACATATATCCTAGTGAGATTTATTTAAGGATATGAGTTATTGTAGTTGTTAAGCTCTGAGATAGATAGTTGGTGAAGGGCATGCAAAAACTGCCAAACCTGCTGGGATATTCCCATAAGAAAGGCAGGCACACACTTCAGGCCTGTAGAGTTTCTGGTCTTCCTTCTGCCCTTTCCATGCTAAAAACAAGTCAGCATTTTTGTGAAGGTCACAAAATAACTCTTTGGCAGCAATGTAATTTGGATTTCTTGGATTTCTTGTACTTATAGAGAGAAAAAGCTCCACTTTTGATTTCTGCCTGTAGTAGTGATCTTGAAAATCTGAGAGAACATATTGGCCAGGCAACAGAGGTATGAGCTTGTGAACAATTTTTGCTTTTTTCTAAGTACTAATTAATTGGTCAGAGTGGTTGGGGTTCAGGAGCTCACCTTATGAATAGTTATTTTTACACTCAAAATTGAGGCATTTCAGCCTTAATATATCTTCAAGACCTTTGTCAATCTTAGGTGTAGATGTTGGTTGTTTCTTGGGGGAGAACCAATGATGAGGTGCTTTTCATAAGGGACCTAAAGATATTGTTAAATTGTTGATAATGGAAGGAGCCATTTATTTCAGGATAAGTGGCCTATTTATCTTAGATAAAATAAATATCCTGGAATAACCCCCATTGCTTAGCACAGATCCTGGCACATAGTAGACATGTAACAAATAGTTATTGACTGATTGATCAACTTAAGCTACTACTATCTTAGAATACTGTGGTAGTGCAGTATATAGATCACTGGAGTTGGAGTCAGGAAGGTTTGACTTTGAAGCCTGCCTCAGACCCTTACTATCTATGTGATCAGGGCAAGTCACTTTACCTTTTCCAGCTTTCTTTCCTCACCAGTAAAATGGAGATAATATACCTATTTCCCAGGTGTGTAAGTATCAAATGAGAGTTATTATAATTATTAAGTTACGGGAGAGAAAAAAATGATCTTTTATTGTTAAAACTGAAGCTACAGGTGGCTATACTTCAAAGCAAAACATAAACTCAACATACAAGTAAAATGATTGCAATACTATACTCAGTGCAAAAGTTTCTTGAACTTAGAAAATTAGTTCCTCAAAATGGAAACTGCACTTACAGTTTTAAAAGAAAATCAGTAATAGTTGAAGTAATAATAAAAATGACAACAATATCATTACTGGCTTGATCTTTCTCTTTAAAAAATAGAATTTCAAGACATCTATGAACTTAGTAGATAGTACTTTTGAATCTTTCATTATAATGTTAACTATGAAAAATAGCATACTTCACTTTCATTCTTTTTCTTTTGAGTCTTCTTGTACAAAATGAGTAATATGGAAATGTTTTACATGATTGCATGTATAACCTACATCTGATCGTTACCATCTTAGGCAGGGAAGAAGAGAAGGAGGGATCAAATTTGGAACTCAAAAATTTTTAAAAAATTTTAAAAATTGTTTTAACATGTAATTGGGGAAAGATATATAAAAAATAAAAGGAAATGTTAGCTACACAATGTGATAAGATCTGTGTATGTAGTGAGAATCTCCAGAATGGTAAATGTCTCATTTTTTGTATTCTATAGTAATCAAGGTATAACAGATGGACAGTTTGAAGCAGTGCTATCCGGAATGTACAGAAACTTACTAGAAGGCCTCCAGTGTGGTGGGCAGATCCTCTATTGAGAATTTATGGGAGGACAAAGACAACAATTATGCAGAATGAGAAGGTGTGGAAATGGGCTTCCATAGCTATGAGATTATAGAAGGATAAATTGACCATTGAATGAAAAATTCTAAAATGTTACAATATTGATCGTATGTTCATATATTGGGGAGTAAATTTAACGCTCTGAAACACTCCTTGAATCTGCTTCTAATTTTTGTTTCCTTTAGTAGTAACTGCCTGATGGCAGGATTGTAATATCTGTCAGACTGTGACCAAATAATGACATTAAAGTACAATAGGAAGTTATGCATAAGAAATTGTTGGAGCAGGATACTGAGGGAGATTAAAAAACAAAGCAAAACAAAACAATTGTATTTGTCTGTGGCTGGCAGGGTCTTTTAAGTACCTGAGCCCAGTTTGCTGGTTTAAAATTTTCTTCTAGAGGTTTTCTCCTTTGTGTTATCAATACATTGTAAACAAAGAAGTCTTGATAGCCACGCATTAGGGAGGGGATGCATTGCAAGGATAACATGGGTGGCTGGCATAGCTATAAATATAGCCTGCTAACTAATGACTGTTCCAAGAAGGACCTATCATTTGCTGTCCCTGCTAAATGAGGTCAAGCCTGACCATTGGCTTGGGGAGTAATGTTGTCAATAGCTGATGATTTTCTGAGAAGTGAGGGGAACAGCAAGGTTTTGTGAGCATGTGCCAATATCTTCCCTTCTCTGAAAGTTTTTTTTTACAAGTTTGCTATTAGATTTTATTTAATCTCCAGAAAGGGGATACCAAGAGAGACAGGGTATATGCCCTTGGCAGATAGCACAGACCTGAAAATAAATGGATTTGAAGAAATAAAACAGAAAGAGGGTGATCATTAGGAAACCAGCAAGCTGTTGCAAGAACTATGAGCCAGACACTGTCATAAAGATTTGAGAGGCTGCAGTATGTGAACATGGTTGTTGTTGTTGTTGTTGTTGTTGTTTTATAGCAGTCTTCATTCAGAAAGGTCATGACAGCGTGGAGGATGAAGGGTTATCCTTTATGATCTCTAGTAATTTAAAATAGTGCAAACAAATAAATCAAGAGGATGGGGAAATATTTATTAGCCTCAGAAGACTTTGTAAGAGTGGAGTTAAGTTATCAAACTTAGGCTTAATGGTGGTGAGACTGAAACATATAGACAGGTCCTTAATATGTTTTTGATAGTCCTACACCTCTCTCAATGTACAAATTCCAGCAATTATGCTCATGCAAGATTTCTGCTTTAAAATTAAATACACAGCTAAATCAAAAGATGAAATGATTAGGGACAAGGAGGAGAGAACTAAATAACAATTGATAGATCTAGGAAAGTGAAGATGTCCTGTGTTTTAGGAGGTTCATCTCTTTGGAGAGAGGAACTCATAGAACAGATCTTGTGAATTCTCCTCTCCCTAGGCTCTGTTTCTGTCCTGTCCACCCTTGCCTTGGGTTAAAAGTCAGATGCATTGAAAACCTAGAAGCCAGAGAAAGGAGGTGCCACTGTTAGAATGTTCCTGCTAAGGATATGGTCAGAAATGTCAGTGGTATGCTGGTAAATATTTAACAAAATAAGCTTTCTGAAAAAATGTATTCACAACTCACTTTTAGTTTTAATATACATTATTAATATTTTTCTCCATCACTTTCTTAAGTTTAGACAATTCACAAAACAAAAAATCAAGCCCTGATTTGTAACACTAGCTGATTTCTGAAGTGTGAAATGTTCACATTGAAAATTTAAAAATTGGCTCTGTGGTTAGAGCTGGTTGCAGCACATCCCCAGAAAGGTCGTCCTAGAAAAATACACCAGCAGTCTTGTGGCTGTGCTTATTTCTCTTGAAGAGTAACTGAGGGAAAAGGGCAAATCACTGGCAACACTAGCACACATTATAAGCACCCTTGAATCACTCTTGTAGACACTGCTTATGCAAGTTGTGCAGAACTATCTAGTTCCTGGGGAAACAGAGTCGGAGTAGAAAATCACGTTGATCAGAAACAGGATCAAGCATGAGTGAAAAGATATGGTCAAACTAATTGGCATAATGCCATTGTAGCAGGAAGGGTTTGAGCTCCACCCAGAGGTCACATGATTCATCGCATTTAATTCCTTTGAAGGTACTTTGTTTCCACGTCCAACCTGACCCTGTCTTCTATCTCCCTCTAAATGAGCAGTAGCTGTACAGCTCCCCACCACTGTAAGGAATTTTTCTAAGAAAATGTGCCTCTGTAAGTGACAGTAGTCAAAAGGGTTTTTAAGGATTTCTTTTTTCATATTTATATCGAAATTCTTCACAATGACCTAGTGATGTGGGGAATGAAAGAATTATTATCCTATTTTACAGATGTGGAGATTGAGGTTCATTGAGGTAAAGTGACAAAAGTGTCATGTGCCCAATCTCAGAATGTACTAAATGCAAAAAAGGAAAATTATGGAAAGCTGAAAAAGTTGTGGGTTTTTTTTTAGCCCTATTGAGAATAAGAGAAGGATCAAAGGAAGTATAGAAACACTGCTTGTAGTTGATGGAAAATTCCAGTGGCCCACAGGGAGAAGGCCAAGCTGTTAAACTCTTAATTTGTTACTGTTTTTCCTGTCAAAGAAAGCTAGCATAGGAAAGCACAGGACATAGCAAAAATGATTAATAAAGAGTTTATACCTAAGATGGAAGCAGCTAGGTAGCATAGTAGATAGAGTGCTAGACCTGTAGTCAGGATGACCTGAGTTCAAATCCTGCCTCAGACACTTATCAGTTGGGTGACCCTGGGCAAATCACATAACCTCTGTCTGCCTCAGTGTCCTCATTGGTAAAATGGAGATACTAATATTATCTACTCCCTGTTATGAGGATAGAATGAAATAATATTTGAAAAGCACTTTGCAAATCTTAAAGTGCTATGTAAATGCTAGTTATTATTATTAATTATTACATATAATAGTTAATGAGATGAGTACAGAAATAATGAGAGAACTCTTCATTGCCTT
The DNA here is from genome assembly GCF_003287225.1 of Phascolarctos cinereus. Lineage (NCBI taxonomy): Eukaryota > Metazoa > Chordata > Mammalia > Diprotodontia > Phascolarctidae > Phascolarctos > Phascolarctos cinereus. Next base: position 102,320,614 of record NW_027556180.1, read on the forward strand.
TTGATGAATTCATACCTGGCCCAGATGAATTATATCCCAGGCAACTAAAAGAACTGGCAGAGATTATTGCCAAGCCACTGTCAGTGATATTTAAAAGATTGCAAAGAATGAGAGTCACAACAGTATTAGAAAAGGGCAAATGTAATTGATTTTCAACAACATGGAAGAGAATGAAGTTTTCAAACCATAGGCCACTGAGTTTGATTTAATTCCTGTCAACATTTTTAAATGTATTAATAAAGGTACAGAAAATAATATCTAGAAAGGAAAGTAATGATCACAAAGAGTCAGCATCAAGAACTGATCCTGCAGGACGAACAATTTCCATTTTTTGATAGGGTTACTAGACTGGTAGATTAGAAGACAGGCTGTAGATGGTGTTTACCTAGATTTTGTTAAGGTTTTTTTTTGTGTCAAAATCTCTTATGCTATTCTGGTGGACAAGATGGAGAGCTCTGGGTTATATGATTGTACAGTTAGGTGTTTGAACTGGGTAAATAGCTGTAAACCAAAAGTACTCATTAATGGTTCAGTATCATCATGGAAGGAGGCTTATAGGCCCTGTGGTATTAACCATTTTTTATCAAAGACTTAGCTAGAAGTATAGATAGTATGGTGTTAGAAATCAGTGGATGACACAAAAATGGAGAAATTTAATAGCAATTATAATAAAACTAAAAACTCAATTTCACAAGTGTAGGATGGAGCTAAACAATAGTTTGCATGAAAAAGAACTAATTTAAATATGAATCAAAGAAATGGCACTCAGAAAAACTAATGTAATTTTGGGATATATTGAGAGGCACATAGTACTGGAATAAGGACAAAGTCCCATTGCACTCTACCTGTACAGAGAGTTTTATGGAGTATTATGCTCATTTGGAGTGACAAAGTATAGGAAGGACATTTATGAAGAGCTACCGAACAGCCAGACAAGTTCAACAAAGATAATAAAGGGCTTCAAGTTCATGACACAAACCTAAGGAATCAAGGATATTTATACTGGAGAAGACAAATATTGGGAAGAGGGTGACAAATGACCTTCAAGCACTTGAAGGGCATTCATCTGGAAGGGGGATTAGGCTTATTCTACTTGAGGGTACATGACAGAGCTAAGGGCAAAGTCCAGTAAAAAGGAATAAACATTTATATACTATCTACTATATTCTAGAGATTGTTCTAAGTACTTTTTTCTTTTTCTTTTTCTTCTCTTCTCTTTCCTTTTTTTCAAATATTAACTCATTTGATTCTTTCATCAACCTTGCAAGGCAAATATTATTATTATTCCCACTTTCAAATGAGGCAACCGGTAAACCACTTAACTGACTTGCCTAGGGTCACATACTTAGTGCTTGGGGCTGGATTTGAACTCAGGTCTTTTTGACTGTAGGCTCAGCTGTCTCCTATGCCACTTGGCTGTCTAAAAGCAACCCCTAATGAGAGATACTGTAGAAGAGATCCTTGTTTAAGTGTTGATCGGTCCAGCTGTCTTCTGAAGTTCTTTTCAACTGTGAGATTAGAATTTAATTTTTATTTTTCCATGATCGTATGACCAGGAAATGTTTGGAGAGAGGAATGAAACCCAGCTCTTGGGACTGCCAAGTCTAGTGTTTCTTCTACCCATTACACTAGGTGCCTTTTTTTTTTGATACTAAGCTAAATTTTTTATATACAGTAAATATCCCCCAAACCCAAAATTGCTTCTCAGGATCATTGCCCCCAGAGTCATGATTCAGACTGGTATATCAGAAAAATGAAGTCCAATGCAAAAAGTGGTTAATGTAGAGCCACAGAAGATGGCAAAATACGCACTTCAATGTCTCTGTTAGCAAAGAAATGTCTGCAAATACTATTTATCTGCCAGGAGCAAATTTGTATGCAGGGAACTTTGAAAAGATGTTTAGGGCTGTCATCTAATGGCAGCTATCGTGTGTGTTTATATATGTCAGCAAATCATAAATTTGGGATGAACTTTAGAAGCTTTGCCTATTTGCAAGCCATTTAGAAGAAATATTCACCTGAATGGAATTACATGAAAGTAATTCTTTGGACTTATACCCATGTTAGAGCAGTAAACATTTTCTTTTGAAGCAAAATGGTTATTATTTTTAATAATAATTATACCTTCTGCTGATATGCCCTCCTTTATCTGAATATTTGAAAGGGTTTCATGAACCTTAACTCATTATTATTTTCCATATCTCTTTGAGGCAGGTGGCAAATAATGATATTGATATTTTTTCAAATGGGAATGCTTACCACCAAGAAGGCTTCTCTTAGAGTTGCACAAGAAGTTAAAAGGTTTGGGTAGGTCTACTTTCCTGAACCACTGCTCTAACTAAAAAATTCTACATGATCTTGTGATTTATCAAATCCAAGATTGCCTTGTTTTACGTCATCTGTGTTTCTTGGGTTTACTGAAAGTAAGGTTGATGAACATATGTTTGCAAAGGAGTCTTTCCATTATAAATAAATTATACCTTGTGGTTGATGTTTTTTAACTGCTATTAAGTAGTGAATGCTTAATAAATGCCTTACATGAAAATTTTGGTTTCTAGTAAGGGGGCAAATGAAGGAATAAGTCATCACTGTTGAAAAAAAGTCTGCATCAGAGCTGAAGGATCCAAGTTGGAGGCAATCATAAGTATGGTGTGCAGTATGGACTACACACCAGTGCATTGAGGGCTTGATATTTTTCTTTTTTAAAAGTTTGCTCAATTGAGGGGGAGAAGTAGTGGAAGAGACAGACTGATAAAAAAAAAAAAGAAATGTGTTCTGGCCTGGACTTATTACATTCCCTGGTGGTTCAGGTTTGATACTGGAACAAAATGAGCCACTCTTAAGTCATTCAATAGTTAACAAAAGATGATTTATCTAGCAATAGCAGAAGGATATTTTCAAAAATTGGCATTGAGAATCCCCTGAATTGATTCAACTGAATGAAACTCCAATCTGGATTCACCAGCTGAGCATCTGAGAACCCTCCAGCTTCTTGTGTACTCAGACAATGAGGAAGTGGCATCAATAGTCTGAACCTCTAGACCACTGAGCCAACAAAGTCTCCAGTAATGTTTCAATTCCTTTTTAGGAATAGCTAGCCTAACCTGCATGGGGGAAGGGTTAGTCTATTGCTCTGAAGATAGGATAGCTCTCTAGGAGAGGGAGGCATATAAGGAGAAATTTAGGTGCTATTAGGACAACAATAACAATTTGTTTTTAATGGTGAGCAGCATGAGTCAATCTGATATACTATATGCTCCTTGAATGAAGGGGAAGTTTCACTTTTGTCTTTGTATTCCTGTTCCCTACACAGTGCCTGATACACAGCAGGAACTAAATGTTTGGTGATTAATAGATAACTTACCAGACTAAAATTAGCAATTTCATTTGAAAGGGATAATCATTTGGGGATGGTTTATATTAGAATCAATACAGTGACTCAGGGTATGATACTGTATATAGATGCTTAGGAAAGATGATTGAATTTTTCTAAAAAACAATAATCTACATTTCTCAACTGTAATTGCAAAAGGAGTTTATTTACATAGAACCAAGCAACTACAGCTCTGCTGTGTGTTGAAGGTAAAAATCTATCTTTATTAGGCATTATTTTCCATTAGAAATAGATTTTTTTTTGGATTTACACTGAAGAAACCTCTCACTTAAGTGCTTTCATTTTCCAATATTATTAGATCCTTCTGGGACAGCATAAAAAAATGATAAGCCTACCTAAATTAATTTTCAGATATAGTGCTATACCAATCAAATTACCAAGGAGATCCCTTATAGAATTAGATAAATAATAGCAAAATTCGTTTGGAGGAAGAAAATTGATGCCATTTGCCAAGAGGTTACTCTCTTCACCTTCCCTCATCTTATATTACTCAAATGCCTTTCCCTACTATCTCCTTTTTTACCCCTGTTTCACATGAACATGTGAATTTCTCCTTGCCAAAACCAATTCCTCTAAATGCACAAATGATCCTTCAATCTGGTATCCAGGAGGTCAGTAGATAAGCAACTACCAGAATTTTGAGTTTTAAATATGGATTGAATGAATCTCAAAGGAGAGGGGGTTATAGAATGATGGTGGTAAAGGGAGAGCTGGAAATAGCAATAGGGAGCAAGGAGTATTCCAACTCTCATGAGCAATGAGGTAGATGTGGGCTCTGAACAACAATGCAGCCTTGCTGGAAAGGTGATCAGGGAACCCCCGGCATCAGAAAGGAGCCATGTCTCAGTGAGTACAAGAATATGGAGGTAGTAAAAAAGGAAAAGGTTTGACATGAATGCTAGTTTGTTACCTATGGAGTAGACATCCCAGAAAGCACGGTGGAAGAGTTGGGTAACTTTCGAGAGGGACATTGTAGAGAGGTTGGGCTGAGGGAGACAGAAATAAGAGAATGGTCAGTGGGGAATTGAAACTAGGTTTGGATTACAGAAGCTGGGGATTCAGAATCACTGAGATGAAGCAGGTACTATGAGGGTGGACGTATGTTAATGCTTGAAGAATAAGTTCAAATAGGTTATCCTTGTCAGTAAGAGGTAAGCCTAGGAGTACAGTTGTCTTACAAGATAAAGCAGCAGGGTACAGATGGGAGAGGTGGCTGTTGGAGAGTGTTTAGGTAGGAGTAGGGCAACTGCTGTGGAATTGTATTTGACCAGAGAGAGTGCCAGAATGGTGATGGAATGGGTGCTTGGGAGGCTTATAAGGTACCTTTCTTCCCAGGCAGGTGCAAGCAAGGCCACTTCTTGGATATGTAGGTAGCCAAGGAGGATGCCAGGAGCATGATGGAATGAGTACTCAGTGATGCAGGTACCAGCAAGGCAAATGCTGAAGAACTGTAGGTGACTAGAGAGGGTACCTTTCACATCTATGTCTGGGGGGCAGTTCTTAAACAAAGAAGGGATAAAGGCAATCATATGCAAAAAAGACAATTTCAATTGCATAAAATATTTAAGCTTTTGAATAAACAAAATTAATGCAGAGAGAAGAGAAACTGGAGAGTGGCCAAAAAATTCTATCAGATATTACTGTTAAAAAATAAAGATTCTATAATGAGACAAAAATGTATAAAACCAAGAGCCAAACAGGAAGGAAAAAAAGGAAGGGAATAAGCATGTGTTAGGCATCTACTGTGTGCCTGGTACTGTTCTAAGTGCTTTATAAATATTATCTTTTGACCTTCACAACAACCCTTTGAGGTAAATCTCTAAGTTGAGATTTCTTCAATCCAGGCTCAACACTCTCTCCACTATACTACCTAGAAAGAATTGTAAACTATTAAAGACAATATGAAAACATGCTCCAAATTTCTAAATATAAGAGAAATGCAAATCTAATAATACCTAGATTTTCTTCATATTGGGGAAAGAGCCAAAAAGTAAAAACAGTCAACGTTGCAGGAACTGTGGGAAAATGAGAAATATAGGCTGTTGGTGGAGCTACGAATTGGTCAAATGATCCCAGAAAACAACTTGAAATAATATGAACTATTCATACCCTTAGATCTATTGAGCTCATATTGTATATATCTATATCTGTATCTATACATATATATGTATATTTTTGTATTTCCCAGAGAGATAAAAATGGAAAGAAAATTTCAGTTGATACCAAATATTTATAGCAACATTTTTTGTGGTATCCACTGATTATGTAGCAGCTGCGTAAATTATGGTATATAAATGGAATATTATTGTGCCCTAAGAAAGGTGCTCTAAACAATGATGAATATTAGAATTTCAGAGAAAATGGAAAGATTTGTATAAACTGATGCAGATTAAAACAAACAGAATCAGCAGAACAACGGGTAGTAACTGCAACATTGTAAATGAAAAGATCATCAATAGGAAGTTGAAAACTGAGTAACTGAAAAACCATTAAGTTCCTGGAAGAACAGATAATGAGGTATTTCCCTTTCCTCTTAGCCCAGAGCTGGGAACTACGATGACAGAACATTTTATACTGTGTCAGATATAGTCACTGCATTTCCTCCCTTACCTGTTTTTCTTTGTTATGAGAAGCAGGGTTCATTTCTGCCACAAGTGAGGCTGAGGCATATTCAGAAATAATCATGGCACAAAAACAAAAGATATCAATAAAACAAATTAAAAGAAAAAGGAAATCACTTTAGGCTCTTTTGCAAATGAAACTTCTTTCTTATGGAAGAATTTTTGCTTGTTACTTACTCAAAATCATAATGGGTTTTGTATTTGGGTTCTGTAGGAAGATTATGGTATTATAAACAAAATAATGTGATTTTGAGCAAAGAAGAAGTAGAAGAAACAGATGAACTCTTAAAAATGCAGATCCTATTTTATGCAAATTCTTTTCATGATAAAATCCAAAGGAAGAGACGTACTCAAATCTGTATATTTAAAGTACTACATCAGCAGAATTCCTTTTTAATGCATTTTCAAGTTACCCACAGGACATCTGTGCCCTTCAAAGGTACATACCTTTGTAATTTGACAACTTAAAAGAAAATGTCTTGCAGGATAAAAATGTCAATCCAGTCTTTTTGAGAAATGTTTTTATATCATGTTTTAGAAATAATGATATGAAAAATTATAAATGAATTTATTTTATCAACATTTGCTTGGAAAAAGATTCCTCTGCTTTCAAAGTTTAAGAAAAATGAAATGAAAGACAAAATTCTAGCATTTAGACTTTTGAGTAGGAGATATAAAGTAAAATCTATCCCCTTCCCACTCTACATTGACTTCTGAAATCTTTGAAGGGATAAACACTTAATTGTGGCTATTGGTAAGTTACATATATAGAATTGCCTGAAGTGCATTTTGTTGATTTTCTCATCCCACTCCTACACAATAGGACAGGGAACCTTAGGTCTATTTTAACTGGAGAGTGGAATGCTCCATTATTCTGATCTATGTGATAAAGACAATATGCCACCTTCCCCTTCTTTACAGGAAATTACTTCCAATGTGCTATGCAAGTTGGGGCCAACTGGAGCTCAAAATATTTAACAGTGGCTGTAAATAAGAGAAGATGTGATCATATTTTTTATCATATTTCCAGGCATCTCCAATTTTACAGTGAGAGGCAAAGTAATGTGAGTCTGAACTAGAATTCATTTTTTCTCTTCTTTTTTTAAAAAAAGGGTCTGTTTTTACATTGATGTTATCTGTAGAGAAATAAAATGTACATCTAAGATTAACTCACACCAGTAATGAAACCTGAGGATTTTTAAATTTTCATATGGTAGGAACATATGAATATTCCAGAGACTCAACCTCACTATTATTTCACAGTCACAGTGTCCTTTCACAAAAATATTTCTCACTTGGTTACTTCAATGGTCTATGACTTTGACAATGTGTGTATTCTCTTTCCCATCAATACAATTTGGTTTCTTTTTTTTTCCAAATAATTTTCTGTTTTTGTATTATAACAATAACTTATCTTTGTATAGTAATTTAATGTTTACAAAGTGCTTTACATATGTGATCTCATTTGATCCTCACAATAACCCTGTGATGTAGGTATTATTTTTATTCCCATTTAATAAATAGGCTGAAAGGGGCAGCTAAGTGGTGCAGTGGATGGAGCTCCTGCTTTGGAGTCGGGAGGACCTGAGTTCAAATACAGCCTCAGAAACTTGACACTATCTGTGTGACCCTGGGCAAGTCACTTAACCCCAACTGCCTCATCAAAAAAGCAAAAAAAAAATGTACTGAAAGAAATGATTATTAAATAACCAATAATTGGGGAGATCCAAGGTTATTTCCTTTTTGAGCAAATCCCTGTGCTAGCCCCAAAATTTAGCTCCCCTATACTGTCTTTTCTAGGTGGAGTTCTTGCCCCACCCAACTAGAGAACCTTACAAAGAATTTATACAAAGTAAATTCTGGCCCACAGTGTTCTATTCAGGCTTGGGTCTGGGTAGATCCTTTGTCTAGATTGCCCAAGGCTGGGGATGGTCTGGAAGTAAAGGACCTAACCAAAGTCAGCCTCTTACTAGAACACATCTACCTCTTGTTATAATATTCACTCTCTCATACTTGTTAACCAATCAGAGTTGATTGCCACTCTCAGGAATAATGACTCTTCCAAGGGTGTATATAAGTAGGTTCCATGAAGGCTTTTTGGCATTTGAGAGTGCCCCTAACCTCTTTAATTAATTATCTACTAGCAACGATTAATAAAATGATTACCCAGAAAATATATCTCTCAAACCTTTTATATGACACAGGGCAAACTGAGCCTCAAAGAGGGTTATGTAGGCTCACATAGACAGTAAATATCTAGGGTAGGGCTTGATCTTAGGTCCTTTTGACTCCAAGTCCAGCACTTGAAGTATTTTGCCATCTAGTTGCCTCTCTGCCAAAGAGTTGCTGGAGCTGCCAAAAAATCAATTGCTAACCAAACTTCTAGGTTCCCTCTGAATCTGCTGCCTCTTTGATCTAGCCCACTCCACTCTGGGACAGCCCTGATTATGGAGGAGTTGTTTTTTTCCCTGACATCTAGCCTAAATTTTCCTTTTTATAAATTTCCCACATTATG